>NC_092372.1:229795099-230395099 GCF_030028105.1 Mobula birostris | reverse complement strand
AAGCACATGGTATTGGGGGTAAGGTATTGATGTGGATGGAGAATTGGTTAGCAGACAGGAAGCAAAGAGTGGGAATAAACGGGACCTTTTCAGAATGGCAGGCGGTGACTAGTGGGGTACCGCAAGGCTCAGTGCTGGGGCCCCAGTTGTTTACAATATATATTAATGACTTGGATGAGGGAATTAAATGCAGCATCTCCAAGTTTGCAGATGACACGAAGCTGGGTGGCAGTGTTAGCTGTGAGGAGGATGCTAAGAGGATGCAGAGTGACTTGGATAGGTTGGGTGAGTGGGCAAATTCATGGCAGATGCAATTTAATGTGGATAAATGTGAGGTTATCCACTTTGGTGGCAAAAACAGGAAAACAGATTATTGTCTGAATGGTGGCCGATTAGGAAAAGGGGAGGTGCAACGAGACCTGGGTGTCATTATACACCAGTCATTGAAAGTGGGCATGCAGGTACAGCAGGCGGTGAAAAAGGCAAATGGTATGCTGGCATTTATAGCGAGAGGATTCGAGTACAGGAGCAGGGAGGTACTACTGCAGTTGTACAAGACCTTGGTGAGACCACACCTGGAGTATTGTGTGCAGTTTTGTTCCCCTAATCTGAGGAAAGACATCCTTGCCATAGAGGGAGTACAAAGAAGGTTCACCAGATTGATTCCTGGGATGGCAGGACTTTCATATGAAGAAAGACTGGATGAACTGGGCTTGTACTCTTTGGAATTTAGAAGATTGAGGGGGGATCTGATTGAAACGTATAAAATCCTAAAGGGATTGGACAGGCTAGATGCAGCAAGATTGTTCCCGATGTTGGGGAAGTCCAGAACGAGGGGTCACAGTTTGAGGATAAAGGGGAAGCCTTTTAGGACCGAGATTAGGAAAAACTTCTTCACACAGAGAGTGGTGAATCTGTGGAATTCTGTGCCACAGGAAACAGTTGAGGCCAGTTCATTGGCTATATTTAAGAGGGAGTTAGATATGGCCCTCGTGGCTACGGGGATCAGGGGGTACGGAGGGAAGGCTGGGGCGGGGTTCTGAGTTGGATGATCAGCCATGATCATAATAAATGGTGGTGCAGGCTCGAAGGGCCGAATGGCCTACTCCTGCACCTATTTTCTATGTTTCTATGTTTCTATAATGCATTTTGGTAAAAGGAACAATAGTGCAGACTGTTATCTAAATGGGGAGGAGGGTCAAACATCAGAGGTGCAGGGGGACCTGGGAGTCCTCGTGCAAGACTCCCAGTAGGTTATTTCACAGGTTGAGTCTGTGGTAAAGAAGGCAAATGCAATGTTGACATTTATTTCAAGGGGAATAGAGTATATAAGACAGGACAATAGGCTGAGCCTTTATAAGGTTTGCGAGAGAGGCTGCAATGGATTTAAACTAGATCCAAGGGAGAGGAGAACCAGAGCATAGGAACAGATGTAGGGGAGAAGGAAGAAAAAGGAGATAGTAAAGTTGTTTGCACCGTTAGTGATAAACAGAGTAAGAGGTGGAAAATTTCTTAAATGCATTTATTTTAATGCTAGGAGCATTGTAAGAAAGGTGGATGAGCTTAGAGCATGGATTGATACCTGGAAGTATGATGTTGTAGCTATTAGTGAATCATGGTTGCAAGAGGGGTGTGATTGGCAACTAAATATTCCTGGATTTTGTTGCTTCAGGTGTGATAGAATCAGAGGGACAACAGGGGAGGTGTTGCATTGCTTGTCAGAGAAAATATTACAGCGGTGCTCTGGCAGGACAGATTAGAGGGCTTGTCTATGGAGGCTATTTGGGTGGAATTGAGGAATGAGAAAGGTGTAGTAACACTTATAGGGGTGTATTATAGTCCACCTAATGGGGAGTGAGAATTGGAGGAGCAAACTTGTAAGGAGATAGCAGATATTTGTAGTAAGCACAAGGTTGTGATTGTGAGAGATTTTGATGTTCCACACATAGACTGGGAGGCCCACATTGTAAAATGGCTGGATGGTTTGGAGTTTGTAAAACGTGGGCAGGACAGTTTTTTGACGCAATACATAGAGGTACCAACTAGAGAAGGGGCAGTGCGGATCTCCTGCTAGGGAATGAGATAGGGCAGGTGACGGAGGTATGTGTTGGGGAGCACTTTAGGTCCAGTGATCACAATGCCATTAGTTTCAATATAATTATGGAGAAGGATAGCACTGGACCCAGGGTTGAGATTTTTGATTGGAGAAAGGCTAACTTTGAGGAGATGCGAAAGGATTTAGAAGGAGTGGATTGGGACAATTTGTTTTATGGGAAGGGTGTAATAGAGAAATGGAGGTCATTTAAAGGTGAAATTTTGAGGGTACAGCATCTTTATGTTCCTATTAGGTTGAAAGGAAAGGTTAAAAGTTTGAGTGAGCCATGGTTTTCAATGGATATCGGAAACTTGGTTCAGAAAAAGAGAGATATCTACAATAAATATAGGCAGCATGGAGTAAATGAGGTGCTCGAGGAATATAAAAAAATGTAAAAAGAATCTTAAGAAAGAAATTAGAAACGCTAAAAGAAGATGCAAGGTTGCTTTGGCAAATAAGTTCAAAATAAATCCAAAGGGTTTCTACAATTATATTAATAGCAAAAGGATAGTGAGGGATAAAATTGGTCCCTTAGAGAATCAGAGTGGACAGCTATGTGTGGAGCCAAAAAGGATGGGGGAGATTTTGAACAAATACTTTTCTTCGGTATTCACTAAGGAGAAGGATATTGAATTGTGTAAGGTAAGGGAAACGAGTTGGGAGGTTAAGGAAACTATGATGATTAAAGAAGAGGAAGTACTGGCGATTTTAAGGAATATAGAAGTGGATAAGTCTGCGGCTCCTGACAGGATATTCTCTTGGATCTTGAGGGAAGTTAGTGTAGAAATAGCAGGGGCTCTCAGAAATATTTCAAATGTCATTAGAAACGGGGATGGTGCTGGAGGATTGGCATATTGCTCATGTTGTTCCATTATTTAAAAAGGGTCCTAAGAGTAAACCTAGCAATTATCGGCCTGTACGTTTGACACCAGTGGTGGGTAAGTTAATGGAAGGTATTCTTAGAGGTGGTATATATAATTATCTGGATAGACAGGGTCTGATTAGGAACAGTCAACGTGGATTAGTGCCTAGAAGGTCATGTTTGACAAATCTTATTGAATTTTTTGAAGACATTACTAGGAAAGTTGATGAGGGTAAAGCAGTGGATGTTGTCTATATGGACTTCAGTAAGGCCTTTGACAAGGTTCCACACAGAAGGGTAGTTAGGAAGGATCAATCGTTAGGTGTTGATATAGAAGTAGTAAAATGGATTCAACAGTGGCTGGATGGGAGATGCCAGAGAGTAGTGGTGGATATCTATTTGTCAGGTTGGAGGCTGGTGACTAGTGGTGTGCCTCAGGGATCTGTACTGGGTCCAATCTTGTTTGTAATATATATTAATGATCTGGATGAGGGGGTGGTAAATTGGATGAGTAAGTATGCAGATGATCGTAAGAAGAGTGGCGTTGTGCATAATGAAGCAGGTTTTCAAAGCTTGCAGAGAGATTTAGGCCGGTTAGAAGAGTGAGCTGAAAGATGGCAGATGGAGTTTAATGCTGATAAGTGTGAGGTGCTACATTTTGATAGGACTAAGCAAAATAAGACATACATGGTAAATGGTAGGGCATTGAAGAATGCAGTAGAACAGAGTGATCTTGGAATAATGGTGCATAGTTCCCTTAAGGTGGAATCTCATGTGGATAGGGTGGTGAAGAAAGCTTTTGGTATGCTGGCCTTTATAAATCAGAGCATTGTGATGTAATGTTAAAATTGTACAAGGCATAACACTTCAGAGAAGCCATTTTGGTAATAAGCGATCAACAGTTAATAGTCCACCTAGTGTACTGCGAGCCCTCCACAAATAATAATGAGCTTCATGTACAGTTGAAGTCAGAAGTTTACATACACCTTGGCCAAATACACTTAAAGTCAGTCTTTCACAATTCCTGACGTTTAATCCTAGAAAACATTCCCTGTCTTAGGTCAGTTAGGGTCACTACTTTATTTTAAGAATGTGAAATGTCAGAATAATAGTAGGGAGAATGACTTATTTCAGCTTTTATTTCTTTCATCACTTTCCCAGTGGGTCAGAAGTTTATATACACTTTGTTAATATTTGGTAGCATTGTCTTTAAATTGTTTAACTTAGGTAAAAAGTTTTGGGTACCTTCCACAAGCTTCTCACAGTAAGTTGCTGGAATTTTGTTCCATTCCTCCAGACAGAACTGGTGTAACTGAGTCAGGTTTGTAGGCCTCCTTGCTCACACATGCTTTTTCAGTTCTGCCCATAAATTTTCTATTGGATTGAGGTCAGAAAATGATGTCAAGACTGGTTCATCCTTGGGAGCAATTTCCAAATGCCTGAAGGTACGATGTTCATCTGTACAAACAATAGTAAGTAAGTATAAACACCATGGGACCACGCAGCTGTCATACCGCTCAGGAAGGAGACGCATTCTGTCTCCTAGAGATGAATGCACTTTGGCGTGAAAAGTGCAAATCAATCCCAGAACAACAGCAAAGGACCTTGTGAAGATGCTGGAGGAAACAGGCAGACAAGTATCTACATCCACAGTAAAATGAGTCCTATATCGACATAATCTGAAAGGCTGCTCAGCAAGGAAGAAGCCATTGCTCCAAACCCGCCATAAAAAAGCAAGACTACAGATTGCAATTGCACATGGGGACAAAGATCTTACTTTTTGGAAAAATGTCCTCTGGTCTGATTAAACAAAAATTGACCATCGTTATGTTTGGAGGAAAAAGGGCAAGCCGAACAACACCATCCCAACCGTGAAGCATGGGGGAGGCAGCATCATGTTGTGGGGGTGCTTTGCTGCAGGAGGGACTGGCGCACTTCACAAAATAGATGGCATCATGAGGAATGAAAATTATGTGGATATATTGAAGCAACATCTCAAGACATCAGCCAAGAAGTTAAAGCTCAGTCACACATGGGTCTTCCAAATAAACAATAACCCCAAGCATACCTCCAAAGTTGTGCAAAATCGCTTAAGAACAACAAAGTCAAGGTATTGGAGAGGCCATCACAAAGCCCTGACCTCAATCCGATAGAAAATTTGTGGGCAGAACTGAAAAAGTGAACATATAACTTAAAACATTATAATAGATTTTTTGGGAATAGTGTAAAGAGGTTCAGAGTAAACATTGCCACGAAGAGAAAGGATGTGCCTGGCATCTCCCTCTGGACTTACTTCAGAATTTACTGACATAATTTAGCTTAACTGGCGATGGAGCAGATAATTTGAAATCTTCTGTGTATGGAAAGCGTGTCACTTCATTGTTTCTGATTTGATACTCACTTTCATCCAATGCAGGAAATCAGAGAACTTGTTCAAAACTAGGCTAAACCATAGTGGACTGAGAGAGTCGCCTTGGAAAATGCCTCGGTGTATTTTGATTACAGTGGTTTTTCTTGTTCAGAAACATAGAAACATAGAAAATAGGTGCAAGCGTAGGCCATTCGGCCCTTCGAGCCTGCACCACCATTCAGTATGATCATGGCTGATCGTCCAACTCAGAACCCTGTACCTGCCTTCCCTCCATACCCCCTGATCCCTTTACCCACAAGGGCCATATCTAACTCCCTCTTAAGTATAGCCAATGAACTGGCCTCAACTGTTTCCTATGGCAGAGAATTCCACAGATTCACCACTCTCTGTGTGAAGAAGTTTTTCCTCATCTCGGTCCTAAAAGGCTTCCCCTTTATCCTCAAACTGTGACCCCTCGTTCTGGACTTCCCCAACATCGGGAATAATCTTCCTGCATCTAGCCTGTCCAATCCCTTTAGAATTTTATACATTTCAATCAGATCCCCCCTCAATCTTCTGAATTCCAGAAAGTATAAGCCTAATTCATCCAGTCTTTCATCATATGAAAGTCCCGCCATCCCAGGAATCAATCTGGTGAACCTTCTTTGTACTCCTTCTATGGCAAGAATGTCTTTTCTTGGATTAGGGGACCAAAACTGCACACAATACGCCAGGTGTGGTCTCACCAAGGCCTTGTACAACTGCAGTAGTACCTCCCTGCTCCTGTACTCGAATCCTCTTGCTATAAATGCCAGCATACCATTTGCCTTGTTCACCGCCTGCTGTACCTGCATGCCCACTTTCAATGACTGACGTACAATGACACCCAGGTCTCGTTGCACCTCCCCTTTTCCTAATCGGCCACCATTCAGACAATAATCTGTTTTCCTGTTTTTGCCACCAAAGTGGATAACCTCACATTTATCCACATTAAATTGCATCTGCCATGAATTTGCCCACTCACCTAACCTATCCAAGTCACCCTGCATCCTCTTAGCATCCTCCTCACAGCTAACACTGCCGCCCAGCTTCATGTCACCCGCAAACTTGGAGATGCTGCATTTAATTCTCTCATCTAAGTCATTAATATATATTGTAAACAACTGGGTCCCAGCACTGAGCCTTGCGGTACCCCACTAGTCACTGCCTGCCATTCTGAAAAGGTCCCGTTTATTCCCACTCTGTGCTTCCTGTCTGCCAACCAATTCTCTATCCACATCAATACCATACCCCCAATACCATGTGCTTTCAGTTTGCACACTAATCTCCTGTGTGGGACCTTGTCAAAAGCCTTTTGAAAATCCAAATATACCATGTCCACTGGTTCTCCCCTATCCACTCTACTAGTTACATCCTCAAAAAATTCCATGAGATTCGTCAGACATGATTTTCCTTTCACAAATCCATGCTGACTTTGTCCTATGATTTCACCGCTTTCCAAATATGCTGTTATCACATCTTTGATAACTGACTCTAGCATTTTCCCCACCACCGATATCAGGCTTACTGGTCTATAGTTCCCCAATTTCTCTCTCTCTCCTTTTTTAAAAAGCAGGGTTACATTAGCCACCCTCCAATCCTCAAGAACTAGTCCAGAACTGAAAGAGTTTTGAAAAATTATCACTAATGCATCCACTATTTCTTAGGCTACTTCCTTAAGCACTCTGGGATGCAGACCATCTGGCCCTGGGAATTTATCTGCCTTTAATCCCTTCAATTTACCTAACACCACTTCCCTACTAACATGTATTTCCCTCAGTTTCTCCATCTCACTAGACCCTCGGTCCCCTACTATTTCCAGAAGATTATTTATGTCTTCCTTAGTGAAGACAGAACCAAAGTAGTTATACAATTGGTCTGCCATGTCCTTGCTCCCCATAATCAATTCATCTGTTTCTGTCTGTAGGGGACCTACATTTGTCTTAACCAAACTTTTTCTTTTTACATATCTATAAAAGCTTTTACAGTCAGTTTTTATGTTCGCTGGCAGCTTTCTCTCATAATCTTTTTTCCCCTTCCTAATTAAGCCCTTTGTCCTCCTCCGCTGGACTCTGAATTTCTCCTAGTCCCCAGGTGAGCCGCTTTTTCTGGCTAATTTGTATGTTTCTTCTTTGGAATTGATACTGTCCCTAATTTCCCATGTCAGCCACGGGTGCACTACCTTCCCTGGTTTATTATTTTGCCAAACTGGGATGAACAATTGTTGTAGTTCATCCATGCAATCTTTAAATGCTTGCCGTTGCATATCCACCGTCAACTCTTTAAGTATCATTTGTCAGTCTATCTTAGCTAATTCACATCTCATACCTTCAAAGTTACCCTTCTTTAAGTTTGTTTCTGAATTAACTATATCACTCTCCATCTTAATGAAGAATTCCACCAATTTGCTTGTTAGTAGACAGAATGATCACGGTACGCCAGAGCTTTATCGGGCGTTGTAGAATTTCCCAAGTATTGGGTGTTGTTTACTTATATTAAGAACTTCTGTGAACTATGAGTGTGGTTATTGGTATTATTGTATGGTTAGTATGATTATTGTTATTCGGTGCAAAGTGTTCCCATAAACAAACATCTGTCCCCTGTCCTGCCCATTCCCTAGTAGAAGACCAGTATTGCACTCTTTCCGGTTGGGAACCATGTATTGATTAAGGAATTTCCCTGAACACATTTGATAAACTTTTTCCAATCCAGCCTTTTACAATATGGGAGTCTCAGTCAATATATGTTACGTTAAAATCACCTACTAAAACAAGCATTGGAATAGTTTGTGATCTCTCTACAAATTTGCTTCTCGAAATCCTAGTAATTACTGGATAGTGTGTAATATGATCATGTGAATGTAATCATCCATTTCTTATTCCTGAATTCCCCCGATATAGCCTCAGTAGACAAGCTCTTGAATTTGTCCTCTCTGAGCACCACGGTGGCGTTTTCCCTGACTAGTAACGCCATCCTACCTCCTCCCTTTTAATGCTGTCCTCTCTATCATGTCGAAAACATAGGAACCCTGGTGCAACCAAGTCTTGCTAGTGGCTACAATGTCGCTGTTCCACGGGCCGATCCATGCTGTAAGCTCTGAGCTTATTGGAGCACTGATAACACAATTATGAGGGGTATAGACAGGGTTAATGCAGGCAGGTTCTTTCCACTGAGAGTGGGTGGGAGTAGAGCTAATGGTCATATGTTAAGGGTGAAGAGTGAAATATTTAAGGGGTATATGAGGGGGAGCTCCTTCAGTCGGAGTGTGGTGAGTGTGTCGAATGAGCTGCCAGTAGAAATGGTGGAGTTTGGTTCGATTGCAACATTGGAGAGAGGTTTGGATAAGTAGATGAATAGGAGGGCTATGACCTTGGTGCGGTTGATGGGATGAGGCAAGATAACAGTCTGGCACGACCAGGTGGGCTCAGGCTCTATGACTCTATGCCTAAAGGCAGACAAGTTGTCAGGACTTACATGTGCTGGATTTTAAGGAAGGGAGCACGGAACCAATGAAATAAGTTCTTCAAAACTCACCACATTTCAAGAAGGTCCCAGCAAATTGGAAACTATACAAGTGACATGCTTGTTCAAGAGAGGAGGGGGACACAAAGTTGCGAAATATAGACCTCCCAACTTAGCCGAAATAAAGAAAAAGAAATCTCTGGTGAAGTAGAGAAGTTTAATATAATTAAGCACTTGGTACGTTACACTTGACAAATTTGATACTTCTTCGAGATGTCACAGAGGGTAGACGTATCAATTTAGATTTCAGAAGACATTTGATAAGGGGGTAACATGAGATAACAGCTCCCACAATGGCTGAGTAGGTTAGTGAATGTTTGACGTTCGTTTCTGGGCTGGCACAAGCTCGGGCTCAGATGGCGCCCGCTTGGAGCTGCACTGGGCTGGCGAACAGCTTTAGCACGGCTGGATAGTAAACAGCGGCTGTGCAAACACCTCCACCTCACACAGCGTCAGGTGCCGCCTGTCCCCGGCACGCACGATGTTGACATATCGACCTTGCTTGCCACCACAGTCGAAGGTCTCCGCTCCTCCGAGGCGGATTGACTGCACGGTGGCGCACCTGCAAGGAGAGGTTTGTGAGTCTGGGCAAGGAGAATAGCCACGAACCCTGTACAGCAGCGCTACAACCTTTCAGGTGGAAACCCTGTACAATACTGACGATCTTCAGTCCCCAATTTCAGTCCCGCTGCAGGGTTTCAACCCAGAACGTTCACAGTTTATTTCCCTCCCTCAGGTACTGCTCATCTGTGTTAGTTCCTCCAGTTGAACTTTTGTAGAAATATAGAAATCCTACAGCAGAATGCAGGCCCATCGGCCCACAATGCTGAGCTGAACATATCCTTAATTTTGAAATTACCTAGGGTTACCCATAGGCCTCTATTTTTCTAAGCTCCACGTACCTATCAAGAGTCTCTTAAAAGACTCTATCGTATTCGCCTCCACCACCGTCGCCGGCAGCCCATTCCACGCACTCACCACTCTCTGTGTAAAAAAACTTACCCCTGACATCCCATCTGTACCTACTTCCCAGCACCTTAAAACTGTGCCCTCTCGTGTTAATCATTTCAGACCTGGGAAAGAGCCTCTGACTATCCAAATGATCAATGCCTCTCATCATCTTACACACCTCTATCAGGTCACCTCTGATCCTCTGCCGCTCCAAGAAGAAAAGGCCAAGTTCGCTCAATCTATTCTCATAAGGCATGCTCCCCAATCCAGGAAACATCCTTTTAAATCTCCTCTGCGCCCTTTCTATGCTTTCCACATCCTCCCTGTAGTGAGGTGACCAGAACTGAGCACAGCACTCCAAGTGGGGTCTGACCAGGGTCCTATATAGCTGCAACATTACCTCTCAGCTCCTAAACTCAATCACACGGTTGATGAAGGCCAATGCACTGTATGCCTTCTTAACCACAGAGTCAACCTGCACAGCAGCTTTGAGTATCCTAAGGATTCGGACCCCAAGATCCCTCTGATCCTCCACACTGCCAAGAGTCTTACCATTAATACTATATTCTGCCATCATATTTCACCTACCAAATTGAACCACCTCACACTTATCGGGGTTGAACTCCATCTGCCACTTCTCAGCCCAGTTTTGCATCCTATCAATGTCCCACTGTAACCTCTGACAGCCCTCCACACTATCCACAGCACCCCCAACCTTTGTGATTAAATGAACCCGACCTTTTCTCCTTGGAGCGGCAGAGGATGAGAGGTGACACGATAGAGGTGTATAAGATGATGAGAGGCATTGATCTTGTGGAGACTTTTTCCCAGGGCTGAAGTGGCTAGCATGAAAGGGAATATTTTTAAGGTGCTTGGAAGCAGGTACAGAGGAGATGTCAGGGGTATGTATTTTTACGCAAGTGGGGTGAGTGCGTGGAATGGGCTGCCGGCGGTGGTGGTGGAGGCGGATATGATAGGGTCTTTTAAGAGACTCCTGGATGGATACATGGAGCTTAGAAAAACAGAGGGCTATGGGTAAAGCCTAGCTAGTTCTAAGGTGAGGACATGTTCGGCACAGTTTTGTCGGCAGAAGGGCCTGTATCATGCTGTAGGTTCTCTGTGTTTCTATGATACCGTCTGGGAAGTGAACCTGGAGGACAGCGAGTCTCTGCAGGGCCCTCTCACCATCCACTCACCTTAGGTTATCGTTGTCAAAGTTGAGGAAGGAATCACCAATGTGGATTTCGGTGCCCTCTATTCCCTCTTTGGGGTGCCCCTCTGTATTGGTGATTCGGACGGACCAGACCTGATGTTTCTGCCGCAAATCGAGGCTCCACCAAGGGTCCCTCTCGTCGTTGGTCACGGCGCAGGAGTCTTTGTTCCCGGTCTTACCGTCGATGGCTCGATGAGCTGACCATCGATTGCTGGACTGCGTGGCCCTGCCATCCTGTGCAATGTTAGTCCCTGGCAACACGAATTCCCAGCAGTAGGTCATGGTTAACTGACTCCGCAGAGAAGACAGGACCCATACATACACACACCTATACACATAAATACTCACCACCACCTTACATACACACACACACACGTGCTCACAATCACATACACACACCCATACAAATACTCACCACCACCTTACATACACTCACACGTGCTCACAATCACATACACACACCAACCCACACTCATGCACACCGCTTTCTCCACACTCACACCCACCATAACAAAACCAAAGCTATTCAGAAATTATATTTCTAAATATAATTTAGGGAAGGTCTGATCTGTACAAAAAGGACGGGCTGCACCTGATCTTGAAAGGGACCAATATCCTGGCGGGCAGGTTTGCGAGAGCTGTTGGGGAGGGTTTAATCTAGTTTGGCGGGGGGGGGTGGGAATCAGAATGTGAGTGCAGAGATTAGGGTAGAAGACAAGGGCACGTTGCTATGTGTTCTGAGTTGGTGAGGAAGGACAGGCAGGGGACAAAACATAATTAGAGGGGTTGAAATGTGTCTATTTCAATGCTAGGAGTATTAGGAATAAAGGGGATGAACTTAAAGCATGGATCAGTACGTGGAACTACGATGTTCTGGCCTTTACTGAAACTTGGCTGGAGGAAGGGCAGGATTGACTGATGCAGGTAGCGGGGTTTAGGGGTTCTAAAAGGAATAGGATGGGAGGTAAAAAAGGAGGTGAGTAGCATTACTGGTCAGGGATAGCATTACGGCTATAGAAAGGGAGGACACTGCAGAGGGAGTGTCCTCCGAGTCGGTGTGGGTGGAAGTCAGAAATAGGAGGGGATCAATCACTGTGCTGGGAGTAGTCTATAGGCCCCCAAATAGCACTCGGGACACCAAAGCAGATAAGCAGGAAGATTTTAGAATGGTGCAGGAAATACAGGGTTGTAGTTATGGGTGATTTCAACTTCCCTCATATTGACTGGCACCTCCTGACTGCAAGGGGGATAGATGGGGCTGAATTTGTCAGGTGTGTTCAGGAAGGATTCCTGACACGGTATGTGGACCGACCGACGAGAGGAGAGGCCATACTGGATCTAGTTCTGGGCAATGAACCTGGTCAGGTGGCAGACCTCCTGGTGGGGGAACATTTTGGTGAGAGTGACCACAACTCCCTTAGCTTCAGCATAGCTATGGAAAACAGAGAAAATGGGAAAGTGCTTAACTGGGGAATGGCTAACTATGAAGGGATGAGGCAGGAACTAGTGAGAGTAAATTGGAAATGGATGTTCAAGGGTGAAAGCACAGAAGTAATGTGGAGGAAGTTCAGGGATCACTTGTGCTGGGTTCAGGACAGGTTTGTCCCACTGAAACAAGGAAAAAATGGTAGGAAAAGGGAACCGTGGCTGACGAAACACGTGAGGCAACTCGTCAAAAGGAAGAAGGAAGCATATGTCAGATATAAGAAGCAGGAAGCAGGAGGGGCTCATGAGAAATATAGGGTAACTAGGAAGGAGCTTAAGAAAGGTCTTAAGAGAGCTTGAAGGGGGCATGAGAAGACCTTGGCATGTAGGATTAAGGAGAACCCCAAGGTGTTCTATGCATATGTGAAGAACGGAAGGATGACAAGAATGAAGGTGGGGCCACTAAAGGATAAAGAAGGCAACATGTGCCTGGAGGCGGAGGAGGTTGGGGATGTCCTAAATGAATACTTTGCTTCAGTATTCACATGTGAAAAGGACCGTGATCAGGGTGAGATCGAAATAGAACAGGCCTGTCTGCTGGACAATGTGGAGATTAAGGAAGAAGTAGTGTTAGATCTTCTTAAAAACATCGAAATTGATAAGGCCCCAGGGCCGGACGTGATATACCTCAGGCTGCTGTGGGAAGTGAGGGACGAGATTGCTGGAGCAGTGGCTATGATCTTTGAATCCTCTTTGGCTGCAGGGGAGGTGCCGGAGGATCGGAGAATGGCAAATGTAGTTCCCTTGTTTAAAAAAGGTAATAGGGAGAATCCTGGGAACTATAGACCGATGAGCCTTACGTCGGTGGTCTGTAAACTATTGGAAAGGATTCTTAACAATAGGATCTACGAGCACTTGGAGAAGTATAGTCTACTCAAGGATAGTCAACATGGCTTTGTGAAGGGAGGGTCGTGCCTCATGAGCCCAAATGAGTTTTTTGAAGAGGTAACAAAAGAAATTGATGAGGGTAGGGTGGTAGATGTGGTCTACATGGATTTTAGCAAGGCATTTGACAAGGTCCCCCATGAAAGACTCATACAGAAATTCATGAGGCATGAGATCAGTGGGACCTTGTCTTTTGGATAAAAAATTAGCTTAAAGGAAGAAAGCAGGGGGTAGTGGTAGAAGGAAAGTATTGTGCCTGGAGGTCGGTGACCAGTGGAGTGCTGCAAGGATCTGTCCTGGGACCCCTGCTCTTTGTGAATTTTTATAAATGAGCTGGATGAAGAGGCAGAAGGATGGGTGAGTAAGTTTGTGGATGACACGAAGATTGGAGGAGTTGTGGATGGAGCTGTAGGTTGTCGAAGGTTACAAGAGGATATGGGCAGGATGCAGAGTTGGGCAGAGAAGTGGCAGATGGAGTTCAAACCGGGTAATTATGAGATGATGCATTTTGGAAGGACAAACCAGAAGGCTGAGTACAGGGTTAATGGTCAGTTACTTAAGAGTGTGGATGAACAGAGGGACCTTGGGGTTCAAATCCATACATCCCTCAAGGTCGCTGCACAGGTTGATAGGATAGTTAAGAAGGCCTTTGGGATGCTAGGCTTCATTAATAGGGGGATTGAGTTCAAGAGTAGAGAGGTCATGTTGCAACTCTACAAGTCCCTGGTGAGACCACACTTAGAGTATTGTGTTCAGTTCTGGTCACCTCATTATAGGAAGGATGTGGAAGCTATGGAGAGGGTGCAGAAGAGATTTACCAGGATGTTGCCTGGATTGGAAAACAAGTCTTATGAGGCAAAGTTAGCAGAGTTGGGACTTTTCTCTTTGGAGCGTAGAAGGATGAGAGGGCACTTGATGGAGGTCTACAAGATTATGAGAGGCATAGATAGGGTGAATAGCCAGTACCTGTTTCCCAGGGCACAAATAGCAAACACCAGAGGGCATGTGTACAAAATTAAGGGAGGGAAGTTTAGGGGAGACATCAGGGGTAAGTGTTTTTACACAGAGGTTTGTGGGTGCCTGGAATGACTTGCCAGGGATGGTGGTGGAGGCTAAAACATTAGGGGTATTTAAGATCCTCTTGGACAGGCACATGGATGAAAGAAAAATAGAGGGTTACAGGGTAGTGTGGGTTTAGTACGTTTTTTTAAGGAATATATGGGTCGGCACAACATCGAGGGCCGAAGGGTCTGTACTTTGCTGTAGTATTCTAGTGTCTAGTGTCAATTGACTTTTCAAAAGACTAATGTAAATAATTTGTCACCAGGTTTGCTAAAATGCTTCATTTATTTCAATCTGAATCTGTTATAAGACTACATGACAGAGGAGGAAAATTAAGCCATTCAGCCCATCGAGTCTGCTCCACCATGCATTCGTGTCTTATCGTGAGCGACTAAGGCCACTGACTTCCTTTATCGAATGTCGTGATGCGTGAGTTTGATTAAAATGTGGGGAGTTGCGCAGGCCAGACTCTCTCGTCCTAGTATATCTGGATCCGTTGGCAAGACGAAAGACAGGACGACTGGAGAGAGGTCAGCATGCAATGAATGTCCAGGGCGATCTACGTGTCTTGCTGTGCTCTTTGTGCTCCCCAATGCATGCTGGGAAACGCCGTCCTGCCCTTTTATCCAGCTGGTGTCATGGTCCGCATTCCGGTTCACAGTCCAGTCCGTGGACACCGGACTCCGGGTCTTCCGGCTGTCCCTTGTTTCAGCTGGGCACCTGATACTCATCTTGGGGCTGGGAGTATAAGTGGCCCTGGGATTGAGTGTGGTTGCTGGTTTGTCTTGTCAGTCTCCCCTTGGAGCAACCCACCGGTGGAAAGCTAGAGCAGCCATTTGTGATCTCTAGACCTGGTTGGAGGACCACCGCTTCATGGAGCCTTGTTGTCTCTAGTCGGAGCAGTCATCATGGTATGGATTCGGCCGTTTCTGGGGTCAGTTGAGTGGCCGTCTGCCACTCCGAGCCAGATATGGATTCGGCTGTTTCCGTAGCCAGCCAAGGTTGCTGGCCAGCCTGAGACTCGGAGCGACCCTGGATTGAGCTCCCTTCCTGTCCTTGCCTCCGTGGAGTAAGTCAGGCTGTCCTTGCCATTACCCTGCGGTTGGATCTGTCCCTTCCCATCCTCGCCTCCATTGGGTAAGTCGGGCTGTCTTTGCCGTTACCCTGAGGCTGGTCTGTTCCTTCCCCTCTCCATTTGAAACCCTGACAGTTTCCTCGGCAGCCATCTCTGTCCCGCATCCCAGTAATCATCCCGGCCTGGCGTCCAAGGAAGGGGCCCGGCTCTGCGTTCCAAGAAGGAGTACCTCGTCCTGCCCAAGAGTACCTCGTCCTGCCCAGGAAAGCCTCAAAAACTCCAAGCCCCATCCAGTTCTGTAGCCACATCATGTCTTCGCTACAGTTCCGGGGTCCGAGCCCCAGTCAAGACTCAGGTTCTGGGTCCTTGTCCAGTCTCTGGCTTGGAGTCCAAACCCAGGCTCCTAGTTCCCAGTTCCTTGTCCTGGTCTCGCTTTCCCAGCCAAAGTCCTAGCCCTAGTCTGTGTCCAGTCCCGTCCCTAATTCTAGTCCAGTACAGTTCCCAGTACTTCGGTGTCTGAGTCTTGCATTTGGGTCCCCCTTCAACACCTCCTTATGACAGCTGGTAGTTTCCTTCGCGCAGTCCACTGAATCCAGTCTTCACGTGTTTCGGGTGGAGAGGCCCAAAGTCATCGAAGCTTCAGAATAAAACCTACCAGCTTCCCTCGCCTGATCTGGCTGGCCTGTCGAAGCTGTTGTTCTGGGTGTGGTCCCTGTCGCATGTAAACATCGTATTTGGAGCCATAGGGCAGAGCTGAACAAAGGTAGAGGACTTGCTTTGGAAGATACGACAGGTCTTCACACCAGAGGTGATCCACCTCCCTGACATCCCTCTCTTTCTCTCAACACTCTTCTCCTGCCTCCATTGAACACATCTACAAAGAGCACTGTGGCAGGAAAGCAGCATCCATCATCAGGTACTCCCACCCCCCGGGCCACACACCCTCCTCGCTGCCGCCACCAGGAAGGAGGTACAGGAGCCTCAGGACTCACACCACCAGGTTCAGGAACAGTTATCACCCCTCACTCATACCAAGACTGAACATAGTCCACCACATATAGACTCACTTTCAAGGATGCTGCACTGTATCTAATTATTATTATCATTTATTATAAAAAAAATTGTACTTGCATAATTTGTTGTCGTTTGCACATTGGCTACTTGTCCGTCTCTGTGTGCAACTTTCCGTTCATTCTACTGTTTCTTTTGTATTTGCTATGAATCCCAGCAAGTAAATGAATCTCAAGGTTGTGTATGGTGACATTCTTGTACATTGAAAATAAATTCACTTTTAACTTTGAACTTTGTCCTTCGTAAAATCTGACCCCCTTACTAATTAGGAAAATATCAACCGCCGCTTTAAATATAGCCAACAACTTTGTTTTCACAGGCTTAGTGGCAATGTATCTCACAGATTCACTGCACTCTAGGTAAAGAAGTTCCTCCTCATCTTTGTTCTAAAGGGACGTCCTGCTATGGTGAAGTATGATCTCTGGTACTACAAGGATCGGTACGCTGCCTTCAGATCGGGGAATGAGACAACTCTAATGTCAGTAAGAGCCGTGTTGTCCCGTGCCACCAGTAAGGCAAAGCCAGAGTACTCACTGAAAATTCACAGGCAGCTTTCTGACACCAGAAACATGTGGCGCAGATGGCAAGGTAA
The DNA here is from genome assembly GCF_030028105.1 of Mobula birostris. Classification (NCBI taxonomy): domain Eukaryota; kingdom Metazoa; phylum Chordata; class Chondrichthyes; order Myliobatiformes; family Myliobatidae; genus Mobula; species Mobula birostris. Next base: position 230,377,897 of record NC_092372.1, on the reverse strand, counting down.
TTAAACTGCAACACATTACAAGTCTATCCAGCGCGTCAACGAAAGCGCCGCCTCCTTTCTGGAGAGGCTGAATGCATTCTATGCATGATATGAAACAATGAATGATGTGACACCTAGGAAAGCCCCCTCTCCTCATGAGGAACAGGCACCCTCTTTGGCCGCTGCTGAGCTGAAGAGACCCAGGAAAAGCTGCAGAGCCGGACAACACTGATTGCATATACAGTAGAACTCAGAAGTTTACATACACCTTAGTAAAATACATTTAAACTCAGTTTTTCACAATTCCTGACATTTAATCCTAGAAAACATTCCCTGTCTTAGGTCAGTTAGGATCACTATTTTAAGAATGTGAAATGTCAGAATAATAGTAGAGGGAATGATTTATTTCAGCTTTAATTTCTTTCATCACTTTCCCAGTGGGTCAGAAGTTTACATGCACTTTGTTAGTATTTGGTAGCATTGCCTTTAAGTTGTTTAACTTGGGTCAAACGTTTTCAGTAGCCTTCCACAAGCTTGTCACAGTAAGTTGCTGGAATTTTGTTCCATTCTCCAGACAGAACTGGTGTAACTGAGTCAGGTTTGTAGGCCTCCTTGCTCGCACATGCTTTTTCAGTTCTGCCCACAAATTTTCCATCAGATTTAGGTCAGAAAATGATGTCAAGACTGGTTCATCCTTGGGAGCAATTTCCTGAAAGTACCACATTCATCTGTACAAACAATATAAACACCATGGGATCACGCAGCCCTCATACTGCTCAGGAAGGAGACGCATTCTGTCTCCTAGAGATGAACATACTTTGGTGCGAAAAGTGCAAATCAATCCCAGAACAACAGCAAGGGACCTTGTGAAGATGCTGGAGGAAACAGGTGGACAAGTATCTATATCCACAGTAAAACGAGTCCTATATCGACATAACCTGAAGGGCTGCTCAGCAAGGAAGAAGCCACTGCTCCAAAATCACCATAAAAAAGCCAGACTACAGTTTGCAAGTGCACATGGGGACAAAGATCTTACTTTTTGGAAAAATGTCCTCTGGTCTGATTAAACAAAAATTGACCATCGTTATGTTTGGAGGAAAAAGGGTGAGGCTTGCAAGCTGACGAACACCATCCCAACCGTGAAGCATGGGGGTGGCAGCATCATGTTGTGGGGGTGCTTTGCTGCAGGAGGGACTGGCGCACTTCACAAAATAGATGGCATCATGAGGAATGAAAATTATGTGGATATATTGAAGCAACATCTCAAGACATCAGCCAAGAAGTTAAAGCTCAGTCGCAAATGGGTCTTCCAAATAGACAATGACCCCAAGCATACCTCCAAAGTTGTGCAAAATCGCTTAAGAACAACAAAGTCAAGGTATTGGAGAGGCCATCACAAAGCCCTGACCTCAATCCGACAGAAAATTTGGGGGCAGAACTGAAAAAATGAACATATAACTTAAAACATTATAATAGATTTTTTGGGAATAGTGTAAAGAGGTTCAGAGTAAACATTGCCACGAAGAGAAAGGATGTGCCTGGCATCTCCCTCTGGATTTATTTCATAATTTACTGACATAATTTACATATTACTATTCAACTATTTATGGTTTTATTACTATTTATTATTTATGGAGCAACTGTAATGAAAACCAATTTCCCCCGGGATTAATAAAGTATGACTATGACTATTAACTTCTACCCACAGAGACTCAGTTTTCAATTCCTTAATAACTTCCTCCTTTTCTTCAGCCATGACACTATCTCTGATCAACAGTGCCATGCTCCCACCTCTTTTGCCTCCCTCCCTGTCCTTTCTGAAACATCTAAAGCCTGGCACTCTAAGTAACCATTCCTGCCCCTGAGCGAACCAAGTCTCTGTAATGGCCACAACATCATAGCTCCAAGTACAGATCCGCACTCTAAGCTCATCCACTGTGTTCATGATATTTCTTGCATTAAAATAGACATATCTCAAACCATTGGTCTGAGCGTATCCGTTCACCATCACCTGCTTATCCTCCTTCTTACACTGTTTCCACGCTTTCTATATTTGTGAGCCAACCGCCCCTTCCTCCGTCTCTTCAGTTTGGTTATCACCCCCAGGAATTCTAGTTTAAACTCCCCCCAATAGCCTTATCAAACCTCCCTACCAGGATATTGGTCCCCCTCGGGTTCAAGTGTCCTTTTTGTACAGGTCACGCCTACCCCAAAACAGGTCCCAATGATCCAGAACTCTGAATCCCTGCCCCCTGCTCCAATCCCTCAGCCACGCATTTATTTTCCACCTCACTCTATTCCTATATTCACTGTCATGTGGCACGGGCGGTAATCCTGAGATTACTACCTTTGCGGTACTGTTTCTCAATTTCCTTCCTAACTCCGTGTAGTCTGTTTTCAGGACCTCCGCCCTTTTCCACGATGTATCACGACCTCTGGCTGTTCACCTTCCCACTTCAGGATATAGAAACATAGAAAATAGGTGCAGGAGTAGGCCATTCGGCCCTTCCAACCTGCACCGCCATTTATTATGATCATGGCTGATCATCCAACTCAGAACCCCACCCCAGCCTTCCCTCCATACCCCCTGATCCCCGTAGCCACAAGGGCCATATCTAACTCCCTCTTAAATATAGCCAATGAACTGGCCGCAACTGTTTCCTGTGGCAGAGAATTCCACAGATTCACCACTCTCTGTGTGAAGAAGTTTTTCCTAATCTCGGTCCTAAATGGCTTCCCCTTTATCCTCAAACTGTGACCCCTTGTTCTGGACTTCCCCAACATCGGGAACAATCTTCCTGCATCTAGCCTGTCCAATCCCTTTAGGATTTTATACATTTCAATCAGATCCCCCCTCAATCTTCTAAATTCCAACGAGTACAAGCCCAGTTCATCCAGTCTTTCTTCATATGAAAGTCCTGCCATCCCAGGAATCAATCTGGTGAACCTTCTCTGTACTCCCGCTATGGCAAGGACGTCTTTCCTCAGATTAGGGAACCAAAACTGCACACAATACTCCAGGTGTGGTCTCACCAAGGCCTTGTACAACTGCAGTAGTACCTCCCTGCTCCTGTACTCGAATCCTCTCGCTATAAATGCCAGCATACCATTCGCCTTTTTCACCACCTGCTGTACCTGCATGCCCACTTTCAATGACTGGTGTATAATGACACCCAGGTCTCGTTGCACCTCCCCTTTTCCTAATCGGCCACCATTCAGATAATAATCTATTTTCCTACTTTTGCCACCAAAGTGGATAACTTCACACTTATCCACATTAAATTGCATCTGCCATGAATTTGCCCACTCACCCAACCTATCCAAGTCACTCTGCATCCTCTTAGCATACTCCTCACAGCTAACACTGCCACCCAGCTTCATGTCATCTGCAAACTTGGAGATGCTGCATTTAATTCCCTCATCCAAGTCATTAATATATATCGTAAACAACTGGGGTCCCAGCACTGAGCCTTGCGGTACCCCACTAGTCACCGCCTGCCATTCTGAAAAGGTCCCGTTTATTCCCACTCTTTGCTTCCTGTCTGCTAACCAATTCTCCATCCACATCAGTACCTTACCCCCAATACCATGTGCTTTAAGTTTGCACACTAATCTCCTGTGTGGGACCTTGTCAAAATCCTTTTGAAAATCCAAATATACCACATCCACTGGTTCTCCCCTATCCACTCTACTAGTTCCATCCTCAAAAAATTCTATGAGATTCGTCAGACATGATTTTCCTTTCACAAATCCATGCTGACTTTGTCCGATGATTTCACCGCTTTCCAAATGTGCTGTTATCACATCTTTGATAACTGACTCCAGCAGTTTCCCCACCACCGACGTTAGGCTAACCGGTCTATAATTTCCTGGTTTCTTTCTCCCTCCTTTTTTAAAAAGTGGGGTTACATTAGCCACCCTCCAATCCTCAGGGACTAGTCCAGAATCTAACAAGTTTTGAAAAATTATCACTAATGCATCCACTATTTCTTGGGCTACTTCCTTAAGCACTCTAGGATGCAGACCATCTGGCCCTGGGGATTTATCTGCCTGCATCCCTTCAATTTACCTAACACCACTTCCCTACTAACATGTATTTCGCTCAGTTCCTCCATCTCACTGGACCCTCTGTCCCCTACTATTTCTGGAAGATTATTTATGTCCTCCTTAGTGAAGACAGAACCAAAGTAATTATTCAATTGGTCTGCCATGTCCTTGCTCCCCATAATCAATTCACCTGTTTCTGTCTGTAGGGGACCTACATTTGTCTTTACCAGTCTTTTCCTTTTTACATATCTATAAAAGCTTTTACAGTCAGTTTTTATGTTCCCTGCCAGTTTTCTCTCATAATCTTTTTTCCCCTTCCTAATTAAGCCCTTTGTCCTCCTCTGCTGAACTCTGAATTTCTCCCAGTCCTCAGGTGAGCCACTTTCTCTGGCTGATTTGTATGCTTCTTCTTTGGAATTGATACTATCCCTAATTTCTCTTGTCAGCCACGGGTGCACTACCTTCCTTGATTTATTCTTTTGCCAAACTGGGATGAACAATTGTTGTAGTTCATCCATGCAATCTTTAAATGCTTACCATTGCATATCCACCGTCAATCCTTTAAGTGTCATTCGCCAGTCTATCTTAGCTAATTCACGTCTCATACCTTCAAAGTTACCCCTCTTTAAGTTCAGAACCCTTGTTTCTGAATTAACTATGTCACTCTCCATCTTAATGAAGAATTCCACCATATTATGGTCACTCTTACCCAAGGGGCCTCTCACGACAAGATTGCTAATTAACCCTTCCTCATTGCTCAAAACTCAGTCCAGAATAGCCTGCTCTCTAGTTGGTTCCTCGACATGTTGGTTCAAAAAACCATCCCACATACATTCCAAGAAATCCTCTTCCTCAGCACCTTTACCAATTTGGTTCACCCAATCTACATGTAGATTGAAGTCACCCATTATAACTGCTGTTCCTTTATTGCACACATTTCTAATTTCCTGTTTAATACCATCTCCGACCTCACTACTACTGTTAGGTGGCCTGTACACAACTCTCACCAGCGTCTTCTGCCCCTTAGTGTTACGCAGCTCTACCCATATCGATTCCACATCTTCCCGGCTTATGTCCTTCCTTTCTATTGCGTTAATCTCTTCTTTAACCAGCAACGCCACCCCACCTCCCCTTCCTTCATGTCTATCCCTCCTGAATATTGAATATCCCTGAACGTTGAGCTCCCATCCTTGGTCAACCTGGAGCCATGTCTCTGTGATCCCAACTATATCATAATCATTAATAACAATCTGCACTTTCAATTCATCCACCTTATTACGAATGCTCCTTGCATTGACACACAAAGCCTTCAGGCGCTCTTTTACAACTCTCTTAGCCCTTATACAATTATGCTGAAAAGTGGCCCTTTTTAATGCTTGCCCTGGATTTGTCGGCCTGCTACTTTTACTTTTCTCCTACACGATCAGAAGGGGGAGAAGAGATGCGCTGCAGTGACAAGAGATTAATTGGTTAAGGAAACGGACAGGAGATTGTGTTCGAGAACGAGGTTCCCAGGATGGTATGTTACCTTCCAGGAGCCAGTGTCAGAAACATCTGCGATCGAGTCCACAACATTCATAAATGGGAGGGTCAGCAGCCAGAGGTCGCGGTCCAATCGGTACCAATGACATGGGTAGGAAAGGCGACGATATGCTGCAAAGGCTCCGATGTAAAGACGGCAACGAGTTTATTCACAATAATTCCAAAAGAAGATCGGTGCCGCGGCCGAGCGACACCGTGAGGTGTAATATTCTCAAAACTAGAATGCCGCGATTAGCGCTTATCGAGCATCTGCGTGAATGATGCAACGAACACGGAATCCTTGAGTCTACCAAAATAAACTTTTCAATCTTAAACAGAAGGCACCAGGAAACCGCATTAGAAAGAGGAAGTCGCTCGAGAAAAATACAAGGAACTCTAAACGATTAAGGACTGTCAACGATTCAATAATGAACATCTGGGAATCTAACACACGCTGGCGCCTCGCACAGGCACGAAGAGCTCATTCCAGGGTTGCATCGGCACTGGAGGGGCTAATGCCCTTGTGGAAAGTTTGCTAATGCTGCACGTGGGGGATTTAAAGTCGAGCTGAAGGGGATGGGAATCAGGGGGCCAGAGCAAATTGTGGAGTGACTGTGGGGAAAGATTATTAAACCTACCTGCGAAGTCAGCAAACGTAAAGAAGAGCATGGCGGGGTTAACTTTCTGAGTTGTGTATATTTCAATGCAAGGAAAGGCAGATAAAAGGACATGGATTATCACGTGGATTTATGACATTAGTAAGAATTATTTGCAGGAGGGGTAGGGCTGGCAGCTCAATGTTCCAGAGTTCTGTTCACTTATATATGGTAGAGCGGAAGGGATTAAAGGCGAGGTGGAGTGGTGGGGTGCAGGAAGCCATTATTAGTTAGGGGAAACGTCACGGCAGTGCCCAGTCTTAGCGGTCTGGAGGGCTCGCCTACTGAGGCCGTATGGGTGGAACTGTGAAAAAGGCGGCAATATTAATGGGATTATATTATACACCGCCAAACAGTCTGCGGGATTTAGGTGAGCACATTTGTAAAGAGGTCGCAGACTGTCGCATGAAACATTAAATTGCTCTAATAGGTGATTCAACTTTCCATATTGACTGGGACTCCCATGTCGTAAAAGGGCTAGATGGGAAAGAGTTTGTCGACTGTGTTCAGGAAAGTATTCTTCATGAGTACATAGAAGTCCCAACCAGAGAGAGTGGATACTACATCTCCTGTTGTGGAATGAATCAACGGAGGTGTCAGAAATTTGTGTGGGGGAACACTTTGTATCTAGTCATCACAATGCCATTAGTTTGCCAGGATCTCTAGACTAATGTACTAGGGAAGTCAAAGCTAATGTAAAAGCAAAAGAGGGGGCTTACAACAAAGCAAAAATAGTATGGGAAGGTAGAGGATTACAAGCTTTTAAAAACCTGCAGAGAACAACTAAAGGAATGAATAGTAGTGAAAAGATGAAATATGAAAGCAGGCAATGTCAAAGTGGACAACAAAAACGTTTTCAAGTATATAAAAATAAAAGAGAGATGAGAGTGGATATGGGACCGCTGGAAAATAAGGCCAGAGTAATAATAACGAGGGACAAGGAGATGGTGGATGAACTAAAGCAGGAAGACCCTAGCAGTGAGCCAGATGTTGTAGTGTCTGAAGGAAGAGAAGTGGGTGCAGTTACTATTACAAGGGAGGTGGTGCTCAAAAAGCTGAAAGACCGAGGGGGACATAAATCACCAGGCCCAGATGATCTGCACTCTGGACTTTGGAAAGAGGTGGCGGTAGAGACTGTGGAGGCATTAGAAATGACCTATCAAAAATCATTAGACTCTGGCATGGTGCCAGAGGACTGGAAAGTTTCAAATATCACTCCAAGTTATGGAGTACTTGGTGACACAGGACAAGACAAGACAAAGTCAGTATGGTTTTCTTAAGGGAAAATCTTGCCTGTCGAAACTGTTGGAATTCTTTGAGATTACAAGTAGGATAGATAAAGGAGATGCATGGATATTGTATATTTGGACTTTCAGAAAACCTTTGACAAGGTACCACACATGAGACTGCTTAAGAGCCCATAGTATTATAGAAAAGTTACTGACATGGTCACAGCACTGGCTGATTGGGAGAAGGCAGAGAATGGGAATAAAAGGATAATTGTCCGGCTGACTAGTGGTGTTCTGCAGCGGTCAGTATTGGGACTGCTTCTTTTTATTTAGGTGATGGAATAGATGGCTATGTTGCCAAGTTTGCAGATGATACAAAGGTTGGTGGAGGGGCAGATGGTGTTTAGGAAATGGATAGGCTACAGAAGGACAAACAGATTAGAAGAATGGGCAAGAAATATGAAATACAATATTGGGATATGTATGGTCATGCACTTTAGTCATAGAAATAAACGTGCAGACTATTTTCTAAACAAGGGAGAAAATTCAAAAATCTAAGATGCAAAGGAACTTGGGAGTCCTTGTGAAGAACACCTTAAATGTTAACTTGCAGGTAGAGTCGGTGGTGAGGAAGAGAAGTGAAATGTCAGCATTCATTTCAAGAGGTCCAGAATACAAGAGCAGGGGTGTGTTGCCTTTATGGTAAGGCCTTACCATAGAGTATTGTGAACCATTTTGGGCTCCTCATCTAAGAACAGGTGAGCTGGCATTGGGAAAGGTCCAGAGAAGGTTCACAAGAATGATTCCGGGTAAGAAACGGTTATCATACGAGGAATGCTTGATGGCTTTGGGTCTGTACTCATTGGAATTTAGAAGGATGAGGGACGATTTCATTGAAACCTTTCGAATATTGAAAGGCCTAGGCAGAGTAGATGTGGAAAGAATGTTTTCTATAGTGGGTATGTGCCTAGGACAAGCAGGCACAAACTCAGGGTAGAGGGGTGGCCATTTAAAACAGAGATGCGAAGACATTTCTTTCGCCAGAGGGTGATGAAATTGTGGAATTTGTTACCACAGGCAGCCGTGCATGCCAGGTCGCTGGGTGTATTTAAGGCAAAGCTTGATAGGTCCTTGATTGGACGCAGCACCAAAGGTTGCGGTGAGAGGTCCCAGCAGTGGGGCTGAGGAGGGGAGAAAATGTTCAGCCATGAATGAATGGTGGAGAAGATTCGATGGGCAAATGGCCTACTTTTTGCTCCTCTGCCTTATAGTCTTGTGATTTGAAGATAATTATAGAGAACGATCTGTCTGGTGTTCTGGTTGAGGATCTAAATTGGAGAAAATCCAATATTGATGGTATCAGAAAGGCAAGTGTGGATTGGGAAAGTTTGTTGTCTAGCAAATGTGTTCTTCGTCAGTGGGGGGGAGGTTCTTCAACAGTGAAATTTTGAGTATACAACGTTTGTATATTCAGAATGAAAGGCAAGGATCATAGAATAGTACAGCACAGTACAGACCCTTCGGCCCACAATGTTGTGCCGACCCTCAAACTCTGCCTCCCATATAAGCCCCCACCTTAAATTCCTCCATATACCTGTTTAGTAGTCTCTTAAACTTCACGAGTGTATCTGCCTCCACCACTGACTCAGGCAGTGAATTCCACGCACCAACCACTGAGTAAAAAACCTTCCTCCAATATCCTCCTTGAACTTCCCACCCCTTACTTTAAAGCTATGCCCCCTTGTATTGAGGATACCAGAGTTAGGGAACCTTGAATTTCGAGGGATGTTGAAGGAGGTTAAGAAAACGAAGGAGGTGTATAGCAGGTATAGACAGGTACTAAAATGAAGTAGTTATGGAGTATCAGAAATGTAAGGTACATTCAGAACAAAATCAGGGGCGGGGGGCTAAAGTAAGACACGAAGTTGCTCTAGCACAGCAGGTGAGGGAGAATTCTAAGGTATTAAGAATGAAAGGATTGCAGGAGACAAAATTGGACCCCTGGAAGATCGGAGTCGTAATCTACGCGTGGAGCCGAAAGAGAAGGTGGAGATTTTACGTAGATGTTTTGCATCTTCATTTACTCTGGAGACGGCCACAAGAGTCTATAAAAGGTGAGGCAAACCAGCAGCGAGTTTATATAGTTGGCAGATGAGAAAGTGTTTCCTTTTTTGAGGCAAGTTAGGGTGGATACATTCCCAGACCCTGACAAGGTGCTTTCTTGAACCCTGGGCGAGGGTAGTGCAGAAATTGCAGGGCCCTTAGCAGGGATGCGTAGAAGAATGAGGGGAGATTTGACAGAGGTATATAAAATTATGATGGGTATAGATAGAGTGAATGCAAGCAGGCTTTTTCCACTGAGGCAAGGGGAGAAAAAAACCCAGTGGACATGGGTTAAGGGTGAGGGGGAAAAGTTTAAAGGGAACATTAGGGGGGCTTCTTCACACAGAGTGGTGGGAGTATGGAATGAGCTGCCTGACGAGGTGGTAAATGTGGGTTCTTTTTTAACATTTAAGAATAAATTGAACAGGTACATGGATGGGAGGTTTATGGAGGGATATGGTCCATGTGCAGGTCAGGGGGACTAGGCAGAAAATGGTTCAGCACAGCCAAGAAGGGCCAAAAGGCCTGTTTCTGTGCTGTAGTTTTTCTATGGTTTCTATATTTAATATGTCCACAGGCACAGGTGGGGTGCCGGGATTCTGGAGGGTAGCTAATGGTGTTCCATTGTTTCACAAAGGCTCTAAGAATATGGCAGGAAATTTTAGTGCAGCGTGCCTGACATCAGTAGTGGGAAGGTTTTTGGAAGGGACTGGATACATACAGTAAGTATTTGGAAGCCAGAGATTGCTTAAGGAGGACTGAGGGCAAAGAATCGCACACAGGATGGTGGGTATCTGAAACAGGCAGCCTCAGGAAGTTGTAAGAGCAAGTAAACTTGGAATGTTTAAAAGACATTTGGACAGGTACATGGATTGGAATTGCTTAAAGGGAGCTGGGCCAATAACAGGCATTTAGCACTACCTAGGATAAGCAACTTGGTCAGTTGAGAAACAAGTTTGGGGGGAGGGGAAGGAGAGGAGAGATAGATATATATATATATATATAAAAACTCCTTGTATGCGTTTCAGGAAATCGTCCTCTACAACGATCGTTTATTTTTATAGTTTATTTAGCGATACAGCAAAGTATCAAGCTCTTCCAGCCCAAGCCGGTCAATTACTCTCATTTACCCTATTCACCTACTAACTCACGCATCTTTGGAACGTGGGAGGAAACCCGAGGACCTGGAGAACACGCGGTTACGGGAAGAACATGAAACAATCCTTCCAGACTGCGATAGGAACTGAACTCGGGTCGCAAGTACTTTAATATTGTTATGCTAACCACTGCACTACCACGCCGACTACTCGATCTGTCTAGTCTATCTGGAGGCAGAACTCTCCACGATTCTCTCTTTCCCTCACTTACACGCTCCCCCTTTCACTGCTGGTGTTTGAAATCCAATAAACGATTCCTAGAAACACTTTGTGGTGCCCCGCGGCGCCGTCATTCGGCCCAGGCCGATTCTAATTCCGAGATCTCTGCGAGGTAGCGTAGCGGCTGGCGCAATTGCTTTATAGCGTCAGTGTTCACTGTTAGGGATTCGGTCCCCGCCGCTGTATGGACATTTTCCCTATGGTTGTGTGGGTGTCCCCACGGTAGCGTAGCTGTTAGCGCGACGCTATTACAGATGGGGGCGTCGCAGTTCGGAATTCAATTTTCCGCCGTCTGTAAGTAGTCTGTACATCCTCCCCATGAATGCCTGGGTTTCTTCTGTATGCTCTAGATTCCTCACACAAGCATGTATCTATCCAAACGTCTTCTAACCCTGTAATTTCACCCACCTCTGCCAAACCAGCCGCCAGCTCGCTCCATATGCACACCAGAACCCGTTTAAATCTCGTGGAGTGTGTTGCCCCAACTCTGGACATCCTGCGCTGGTCATTAAACGTAATGGAATTATTGGAACACTAAAGTACTGATCAGGCCCGTAATGTTATTCCGATATTTGAACCTGCTTCAATATCACTTTAATTCTTCCCTCTTACTTAGCCATACATGTGTTTATCATCATGTGCCTTTCTAAGGTTTCCTAAATGTCCCTAGAGCATTTAATTTAGCACCACCCCTTGCAGAGCGTTCCATGCACCCACCACTCTATGTAAAGAACATGTCTCCCATATCGTCCTGTACTTTCCTCCAGTCACGTTAATATTATCCTCCCTCGTAGTAGCCATTTCCGCTCTGGGAAATAAAAAGGAGGTTGGTGGCTATCCACTCGATATATGGCTCTTATCTTGTATACCTCTATCAAATCACCTCTCACCCTCCTTCACTCTAGAGAATGAACTCAACCTATCCCTGATCTCCAATCCAGGCAGCATCTTGATAAATCTCCTCTGCACTCCGTATAAAGCTTCCACATCCTTCTAATTACGGGGCGACCAGAACTGAGCAGAATACTGTGTCTAAACAGGTTTTTTTTATGAACAACATCGATGGACGTGGACCGCAAGATCCGTTTGTTCCTCGATACTGTCCTGAATCCTGCCTTCAACCCTGTAATTTATCTTCGTTTTCTTTCTGAAGTGTATTACTCCGTGCTTCTCCTGGTTGAACTGTATCTGACGTTGCATTCTATCAATATCCCATTGTAAGCTCTGACAACCTTCTGCTCTACCCACAACTCCGCCAGCCTTCGTGTCATCTGCACCTATTTACCACCAGAGTGCTATTCGCGCATCTTTTTGCAATGATTATAAAGTTACCGTTGGTGGATGCGGCTGAGAATTCCCGGCAGAAACAGGCGAGGAGGTACAGGAGCAGGAGCCTCATCTCGACGGAGCGGAGCGTTCAACTCTAAACTGCTTCTCCGGTCGGATTCCGGAGTGTCTCGATTTTCCTGCTGTGCCTGTCTTCATTCCCCAGCCCAGCCCAAGACGGAGTTCGCAAACTGGGTAACTCGATGCCACATCAAATAAAGTGTCAGGTTCCAGGGAGCCGATTTAGTCACTGACTGCTGGAGCACCTCCGCAGGGCCCTAGCTCACTGTGACACCATTTTCCAGGAATTATTGATCTGTATCCCTCTGTCCCACTGCACTCCTCGGTGACCTGCTGCTCACCGTGGAAGCCCTACCCTGGTTTGTCCACCCAAGGTGCAGTACCTCACACTTACTTACATTAACTCCATCGAACACACACCAAATGCTGGCTACTTTCAAAAGGTGATGCCTCAAACAGGCCGTATTAAGGACCACCATGACCCAGGACATTGTCCTGTTCTTATCAAGGAAGTGGTACAGGAGCCTGAAGACAGACAGACACTAACGACTTCTTCCCCTCCGCTGTTTGATTTCTCAATGGACAATGAAGCCATGAACAGTGCCCAACTGTGTCTCGTCACTTTTTGCTCCATTTATTTTATATTTTCCACTTTTTGAACAACACATTTTACGACATCCATCTCCCAGTTCCTGTAAATGACGTCCATGTCACAATGGCAGGGGCATAGGGAGCAAGGGTGGACTCAAATGCAAGACATCTTGAGGTTAATTAAATTTAGTTTACTGTTCGATATCAGGAGAGCTAGGCAGGAGCAGGAGTAGCGATCTGGACAAGGACTGAGGACTACGACTAGGCTGGGACCAAGGGTCTGGGCTAGGACTCAGAATCGGCTCCCAGAACTAGGGGAGACATGAAGAGGCTAGGGTATGGACTCAGAGCCCAAGACTGGGCAAGGACCCAGTACCTGGGTCTTGCATCAGGCTCAGACCCCAGAACCAGGCATGGACATGACATGGGCAAGGGAGAGGAGGAATATGGAAACACAGAGCCTCGGTCTCAGGGAGCAGGTACATGGAACCATGGACACATACACAGAACAGAGAGCCGGGACCCCTCCTTGGGTACAGGACATAGGGCCAGGACTCATGATCCTCCACAGGGCAACAGCAAGACGGCCTGACTTACCCCACAGAGGCGAGGACAAGACAAGACAAGACAAGACAGAACATGAACCCCCGCAGGGCAATGGCAAGACGGCCTGACCTACCCCATGGAGGCAAGGACAAGACAAGACCAACACGAATGAACACCAGACAGTACCTATCCAGCTCCAGCGATGGAACTAGACCGAAGTGCAGGCAAGGGCTAGAGGCATGAGGGGCAGAGAAGGGATTCAGAAAAGGGGGTAGGACAGGAATCACAGGCCACCAAAGCCAGGACTTCAACTTGACTTGGAGCTTGAATGCCACCAGGGCCTGGATTTGACTTGGAGCCTGAATGCCACCAGGGCCTGGACTTGACTTGGAGCTTGAATGCTGCCAGGGTCTGGACTTGACTTGGAGCCGCCAGGTAGTGGTGAACTCTCGACTCGGCCCGGGAACAGTAGACAGCAGTTCTTGATTCCCTCCGGCGGGTTAACTGACGGATCCACCTTGGTGAGGAAACTTTGCAGGCTCGCTTTGACGAGGTAACTGGACTGGGTTGCGCCAGTGAGGAAAAGGCGAATTACCGGCACTCGCTTTGGTAGAGACTAGGCTTGCTCCAGCCAGATAACATCCGTACATAGAAACATAGAAAATAGGTGCAGGAGTAGGCCATTCGGCCCTTCGAGCCTGCACCACCATTTATTATGATCATGGCTGATCATCCAACTCAGAACACCGCCCCAGCCTTCCCTCCATTCCCCCTGACCCCCGTAGCCACAAGGGCCATATCTAACTCCCTCTTAAATATAGCCAATGAACTGGCCTCAACTGTTTCCTGTGGCAGAGAATTCCACGGATTCACCACTCTCTGTGTGAAGAAGTTTTTCCTAATCTCGGTCCTAAAAGGCTTCCCCTCTATCCTCAAACTGTGATCCCTCGTTCTGGACTTCCCCAACATCGGGAACAATCTTCCTGCATCTAGCCTGTCCAATCCCTTTAGGATCTTTTACATTTCAATCAGATCCCCCCCCCCCCTCAATCTTCTGAATTCCAACGAGTACAAGCCCAGTTCATCCAGTCTTTCTTCACATGAAAGTCCTGCCATCCCAGGAATCAATCTGGTGAACCTTCTCTGTACTCCCTCTATGGCAAGGAGGTCTTTCCTCAGATTAGGGGACCAAAACTGCACACAATACTCCAGGTGTGGTATCACCAAGGCCTTGTACAACTGCAGTAGTACCTCCCTGCTCCTGTACTCAAATCCTCTCGCTATAAATGCCAGCATACCATTCGCCTTTTTCACCGCCTGCTGTACCTGCATGCCCACTTTCAATGACTGGTGTATAATGACACCCAGGTCTCGTTGCACCTCCCCTTTTCCTAATCGGCCACCATTCAGATAATAATCTGTTTTCCTATTTTTGCCACCAAAGTGGATAACTTCACATTTATCCACATTAAATTGCATCTGCCATGAATTTGCCCACTCACCCAACCTATCCAAATCACCCTGCATCCTCTTAGCATCCTCCTCACAGCTAACACTGCCACCCAGCTTCGTGTCATCCGCAAACTTGGAGATGCTGCATTTAATTCCCTCATCCAAGTCATTAATATATATTGTAAACAACTGGGGTCCCAGCACTGAGCCTTGCGGTACCCCACTAGTCACCGCCTGCCATTCTGAAAAGGTCCCCTTTATTCCCACTCTTTGCTTCCTGTCTGCTAACCAACTCTCCACCCACACCAATACCTTATCCCCAATACCGTGTGCTTTAAGTTTGCACACTAATCTTGTGTGGGACCTTGTCAAAAGCCTTCTGAAAATCCAAATATACCACATCCACTGGTTCTCCCCTATCCACTCTACTAGTTACATCCTCAAAAAATTCTATGAGATTCGTCAGACATGATTTTCCTTTCACAAATCCATGCTGACTTTGTCCAATCATTTCACCGCTTTCCAAATGTGCTGTTATCACATCCTTGATAACTGACTCCAGCAGTTTCCCCACCACCGATGTTAGGCTAACCTGTCTATAATTCCCCGGTTTCTCTCTCCCTCCTTTCTTAAAAAGTGGAGTTACATTAGCCACCCTCCAATCCTCAGGAACTAGTCCAGAATCTAAAGAGTTTTGAAAAATTATCACTAATGCATCCACTATTTCTTGGGCTACTTCCTTAAGCACACTGGGATGCAGACCATCTGGCCCTAGGGATTTATCTGCCTTCAATCCCTTCAATTTACCTAACACCACTTCCCTACTAACATGTATTTCCCTCAGTTCCTCTATCTCACTGGACCCTCTGTCCCTTACTATTTCTGGAAGATTATTTATGTCCTCCCTAGTGAAGGCAGAACCAAAGTAATTATTCAATTGGTCTGCCATGTCCTTGCTCCCCATAATCAATTCACCTGTTTCTGTCTGCAGAGGACCTACATTTGTCTTTACCAGTCTTTTCCTTTTTACATATCTATAAAAGCTTTTACAGTCCATTTTTATGTTCCCTGCCAGTTTTCTCTCAATCTTTTTTTCCCTTCCTAATTAAGCCCTTTGTCCTCCTCTGCTGAACTCTGAATTTCTCCCAGTCCTCAGGTGAGCCACTTTCTCTGGCTAATTTGTATGCTTCTTCTTTGGAATTGATACTATCCCTAATTTCTCTTGTCAGCCACGGGTGCACTACCTTACTTGATTTATTCTTTTGCCAAACTGGGATGAACATTTGTTGCAGTTCATCCATGCAACCTTTAAATGCTTGCCATTGCATATCCACCATCAATCCTTTAAGTGTCATTTGCCAGTCTATCTTAGCTAATTCACATCTCATACCTTCAAAGTTACCCCTCTAAGTTCAGAACCTTTGTTTCTGAATTAACTATGTCACTCTCCATCTTAATAAAGAATTCCACCATATTATGGCTACTCTTACCCAAGGGGCCTCTCACGACAAGATTGCTAATTAACCCTTCCTCATTGCTCAAAACCCAGTCCAGAATAGCCTGCTCGCTAGTTGGTTCCTCGACATGTTGGTTCAAAAAACCATCCCGCATACATTCCAAGAAATCCTCTTCCTCAGCACCTTTACCAATTTGGTTCACCCAATCTACATGTAGATTGAAGTCACCCATTATAACTACTGTTCCTTTATTGCACACATTTCTAATTTCCTGTTTAATACCATCTCCGACCTCACTACTACTGTTAGGTGGCCTGTACACAACTCCCACCAGCATCTTCTGCCCCTTAGTGTTACACAGCTCCACCCATATCGATTCCACATCTTCCCAGCTTATGTCCTTCCTTTCTATTGTGTTAATCTCTTCTTTAACCAGCAACGCCACCCTACCTCCCCTTCCTTCATGTCTATCCCTCCTGAATATTGAATATCCCTGAACGTTGAGCTCCCATCCCTGGTCACCCTAGAGTCATGTCTCTGTAATCCCAACTATATCATAATCATTAATAACAATCTGCACTTTCAATTCATCCACCTTATTACGAATGCTCCTTGCATTGACACACAAAGCTTTCAGGTGCTCTTTTACAACTCTCTTAGCCCTTATACAATTATGCTGAAAAGTAGCCCTTTTTAATACTTGCCCTGGATTTGTCGGCCTGCCACTTTTACTTTTCTCCATAGTACTTTTTGTTTCTACCCTCACTTTACACCCCTCTGCCTCTCTGCACTGGTTCCCATCCCCCTGTAGTGAACTAACCTCCTCACACCTAGCCTCTTTAATTTGATTCCCACCCCAACCATTCTAGTTTAAATGACTTTGCAGACTCTCCCACCCGAACAGCTGAAAGCCGGAGACTATAAACTACCGGTTCAGCTGAGCGTTAATGGCCTCTAATCACCAAAGTCGAGGGACACGGGAAAACCGGGAATCAACGGTCCGGATCGTAACATAAACAAGGTAAATTTAAAGGGACCCTGATCCGGACCATGACAGTCCAGTGCTCCAACTTCCAGAGCTGTGACAGAATTTTAACCAGTTGAAATAAATACATTTTTTTCGATTAGTCTTCCTGAAGAATGTCCGTCGCTAGGTTCAGAGTGTCCTGTGCGATTTAACGTTAATGCGTTGGACGGTAACGAAACCCCGGCTGAAGGAGAGAGGGGGTGATGGTTCACAGTGATTTAAACGCACGGGGGATGGGGGCTGCTTTGTAATCCGACGGAATTATGTGATTTGACAACGGGGGCAAAATTATGAAGGGTGTACAGTGATATCCTTTTAGAACAGACATGAGATGGAATTTCTTTCGCCAGAACGTGGTGAATCTGTGGAATTCATTGCCAACAGAGTCTGTGGGGGCTAGGTCATTGGGTGTATAATATTTAAAGCGAAGTTTGATAGGTTCTTGATTAGTCAGGGCATCAAAGTTTACGGAGAGAAGGCAGGAGAATCGGATTAAGAGGGATGAAAAGGTCTATCAGCCATAATGGAATGGCGGAGCAGACTCGACAGGTTGAATGGCCTAATTCTGCGCTTTTGTGTTATGGCATTAAATCTGTCCTTTTCACCTCAATTCTATGCCCTGTATTTTAGACTCGTGGAGGAAAAATACTTAATTGACCTGATCGAGGCCCTCATAATTTTATAAATCTGTATACAGTCACCCTTCAGAGTCCGGCATTTCATTGAGAATAAAACCACCATGTCCAATCTCTCGTGACAGATGCAGGGCTCCATTGCAACAGCTGGAGGATTGCTTGTTCAAGCGTCGAAACATATTTAACGTAAAATAATCGAGCTCCGCTGTACTAAAAGACCACATATACAGCGAATTGCTCCCGGGATCTACATCGGGAGTAGATGGGTGTTGGACCTGTGCACGCGTGAGGATGAAGTGCTTCAATCCCGAGAGTAGACTGTGTTCACACCAAACCAATTAAATTAGTAATCATATAACCAACTACTCTCTTTGCCTACACAATACCCATATCCTTCCATTTCCCCCACATTAACGTGCCTATCTAAAGGACTCTTAGCAGTCGCTAATGTTTCTGCCTCTGCAGCCACCCAGGGCAGCGCATTCCGGACACCCACCAATCTCTGTGCAAAAAAAAACCTTGCCCCTCACAGCTCCTTCGATATTACCCCTTCTCACCTTAAATGTATGCCCTCTGGCATTAGACACTTCAACCTTCAGAAAAAGAAACTGCCTATCTACTCTGTCTATGCCTTTCATAACCTCATAAACCTCTATCTGTCATGGTCCGGTCCGTGAAGTCTGCATTCCGGTTCACGGTCTGGTCCATGGACTCAGGACTCCAGCTCTTCCAGATGTCCCTCGTTTAGATGAGTTAATCATAAGCAGCTGATTCCCATCTTTGAGCTTGGAATATAAGTAGCCTTGGGGTTAAGAGTGGGCTGCTGATTGATAACTGACCAGAGAGTGGTTAGACTAGAAGCTGGCTGTGTTTTGCTTGATGTGTGAGTGTGTTTTGGAACCTGTTGTGGGAAAGAGAATGGGGAAGGAATGGAAATTGCTGGGAGGGGGTCGTGTGGGTCTGGTAATGGTGGACAAGATAAGAGTTGGGGTTGAGGGAAAGAAAGTGGAGAAGGAGAGGGATAGAGACTTAGGACCAGAGGTAGGCAGCTGGGGAGAGTTGGATTATTGTGAAGGGAGAAATAAAGGGAATGAGGAGGTAGTGAGGGGTCGGATGACTAAAAACCAAGACAAAGGGAATAAAAGAATAAGAAATGATAGTGGAGAAAGCTCTGAAAGTGAGGAAGATGAACAAGCTCAGAGAGGAGGTGTTGTCATAATTAGGTTTAATGAGAAGGCTCAAGGACATATGAAGAAAATTAACCTGTTTGTACTAACAACAACTCTGATAAATAAGGTAGGAGAAATAGTATTTGCAGAAGTCCTTAATGATGGCAACTTATTGGTAAGATGTGCGAATGAGGAACAACTTGAGAAAGCACTCAAGCTAAAAGAGATAGGAAAATGCAAGGTGGAATACACTGGGAGGGTGGGAGCACGAAACAGTGGTTGTAAAGGAGTGATCACGGGGATACCAATGAGTATAAATATGGAGGAGATAAAGAGGAATATCAAAGGAGGGAAAGTAATGAATGTTCAAAGACTGAAAACAACAAAGGAGGGAGTGAAAAAGGAAAGTGAATCAGTATTAATTGAATTTGAAGGAGGAGTGCCAAGGAAGGTGTTTCTGGGTTTCATAAGTTACCCAGTAAGGGTGTATGTGCCAAAGCCACTGAGGTGCTATAATTGTCAAAGGTTTGGACATGTGGCTAAAAACTGTAAAAGGCAGAGGAGATGTGCTAGATGTGGGGGTGATCATGAATATGGAAAGTGTGGAACAGGAGTTCAACCAAAATGCTGCAATTGTGGAGGAGCTCATAATGTTGCATATAGTGGGTGTGTGGTTGTGAGACGGGAGACTAAAATTCAAGAAATAAGAGTGAAAAGAAAGATCACTTATGCAGAAGCTGTAAGAATGTCGAGAGAACAGAATAGTGTTCCTAATGAACAGGGAGCAATAGGGATATGAGAGATGCAACAAAGAACAAATGACAGGATTTATGTAGACAAAAAGGCTCTAGTAACATTCATTGCAGGAGTGATTAATAGAACGGCTGAGGTAAAGTCAAAAAGTGACAAAATTCAGCTGGTGGTAAAAGCAGCAGTAAACCATTTAGGATTAGTAGGATGACATGGGAGGAAGTAAGGGAGAACCTCAGTAATCAGTCAAGCCAGGAAGTGTCATGTGTTGGTTAATACTAATTATGGTGATTCTTTTACAATGGAATGCAAGGAGCTTACTGGCCAATAGCCAGGAATTCAAGCACTTTTTATTAAAGAAATGGTTGTAAAACTGGATGTAGTGTGTATTCAGGAAACTTGGTTGAAACCAACTTTAGACTTTGTGGTATATGGGTGTACAATGATAAGGAAAGATAGAAATCTAGGGGGAGGAGGGGGTTGTGCTATGTTAATCAAGCAAGGTATACCATATCGGGCACTGGAAAAAGGAGATGATCAGGAATACATAGTGGTGGAAGTGTGGGAGAGAGGGGAGGGAGTGGTTATAATTAACTACTACAATCCATGTAAAAGGTTGGATTTGGACAGCCTATTAAAGATACAAGGACAAAACAGCCATAAAGTAGTGTGGTGTGCAGATTTCAATGCTCATAGCACAATATGGGGGGATCAAATGGAAAGGTAATTGAAGATTTGATGGAAGAAAGGGATTTGGTGTGTATGAATGATGGTAGTGGCACAAGGATAGATATAACAACAGGAACTGAGTCAGTGTTAGATATTACGTTAGTGTCTAATACCTTGGCTGGCATTAGTAGCTGGGGAGTTTGGACTGCTTCAACAGTAGGCAGTGATCACTAACCAGTTTTGTGTTCAGTGGGTGAAAGAGTTGAAGTAAGACCAGGTGGCGGAACCCCAAAGTGGGTGTTTGAAAAAGCTGATTGGGGTAAGTTCCAGAAGTTGAGTGAAGAAGGGTTGACAAAGATTGATATTTCTGGAAATGTAGATGAATTAAACAGTCAGGTGACTTCAGCAATTATCATGGCAGCAGAAGGATCTATACCTAGGAGTAAAAATAGGATGAATAGAAAACTGGTACCATGGTGGACAGAGGAATGTTGTCAGGCTGTAAAAAAAATCAGAAATAGAGCATTCAGGCTAGTTAAAAGAACCCATAATATGCAGCATTTGGTTCAATATAAGAAAGCACAGGCAGTGGTGAGAAGAACTATACGTCAAGCTAAAAGGGCAAGTTGGAGGAGTTTTTGCGACAAGGTAGGAAGAACAACACCTGTGGGAGAGATATGGAGAATGATTAAGAGGATGGGAGGAGATAGAAGGGAATGGGAATATCCAGTAATGATATCTGAGGAGGCAACTGCAGTCTCCAGTAGGGATAAGGCTGAGATCATGGCCAAGTCATTCGTACTGATACACAGTTCAGAAAATTTGTCTGAAGAAGGGAAAGAATAATGAACCAACACCCAGGTGTGTTAAGCAGGAGGGAAGGAACAGATGATATAATTGATGATCCATTTACATTAGCAGAAATGGTGAGAGCAATAAAGAGATCGAGACCAACCTCAGGGAAAGATCTGATATGCTCTGTGATGCTAAAAAATCTAGGAGAAGGAGCGCTCTTGAAGTTGCTGCATTTTTATAACAGTGTGGGAGGAGGGAAGATTACCAAGTGCATGGAAAGAAGCAGTAGTAATTCCAATAAGGAAGCCTGGCAAGGATCTGTCAAAACCCACTAGCTACAGACCAATTGCATTAACATCAAGTATATGTAAGATAATGGAAAGGATAACAGAAAGGTTATCATATGAGCTTGAGAAAAGGGGAATGCTGGCAAGTTATCAGAGTGGTTTTAGAAAGGGAAGGAATTCCATGGACTCAGTGATTATGTTAGAGATTGAAATAAGGAAGGCCCAGGCAAATAGAGAGTCAGTAGTGGCAGTGTTCTTTGACATTGAAAAAGCCTATGATATGATGTGGAAGGAAGGATTATTAATTAAACTGCTCAAGATGGGGGTTGGTGGGAGAGTTTTTAATTGGATTAAAGATTTTTTGTTTGGTAGAAAAATTCAAGTTTGGATTGGATCAGAATTATCAAAACAGTACATAGTGGAAAATGGCACACCTCAAGGTAGTGTGATTAGCCTGTTACTTTTCATCATTATGATCAATGATGTCTTCACAAAGGTACCAGTGGATATAGGTAGGTCACTGTTTGTGGATGATGGGGCCTTGTGGAAAAGAGGCAGGAACATGGACCATATAATCAGGAAACTACAAGAAGCAATTGATGAAGTCGTGGAGTGGGGTTATGATTGGGGATGTAGATTTTCAGTAGACAAAACTCTATCTGTATTTTTTACCAGGAAAAGGGTTGAGGTAGGGAAGAAGTTAAGGATGTATGGGGTTGAATTAGAAAGGGTTGCATCATTTAAATTTCTGGGAGTTATATTTGATTCACAATTAACATGGGCAGACCATATCAGGAAAGTTGAGGAGAAATGTAAAGTAATAAATGTGATGAGATGTTTGACTGGTAGGGAATGGGGAGCAAGTTGTTCAGCTTTGAAGAGAATGTATGTGGCTTTAGTAAGATCTGTATCGGACTATGGAAATATAGTATATGGATCAGCAGCTATGTCTCTTATAAGGAAACTGGATGTGATTCAGGCTCAGGCCTTGAGAGTGTGCAGTAGGGCTTTTAAAATGTCACCAGTGTCAGCCCTACAGGTAGAAATGGGAATAATGCCTTTGGAACTAAGAAGGATGCAACTGATGGCAAACTACTGGGCTAACTTGCAGGGGCACAATGATTCTCACCCTACTAAAGGAGTGTTGCAGGAGTGCTGGGGAAAATGGGAGGTTTCAGAGGGATACCTTTAGTCGGGTAGGGAATGATATCGTGAAAGAATGTGGAGCATTTGATCTGAGGATAAGTCCTTCAGTAGTTTATCCGGTTGTAGCTCCATGGAAGCTTGTATGGCCTGACATAGACTGGCATTTGTTAGAGGTAAAAAGGAAAGAAAGATATAAAACAGATTTGCTAAATGCATTTAACTGTCATGTGATGGAAAATTATAGTGATTATACTCACATTTATACAGATGGTGCGAAGGAACCTGCAACAGGAGTGACAGGGTTTGGGGTGGTCATACCAGCAAAAGAAATTGGAATCAGCAGAAGAACATCTAATAAGTTAGGAGTGTTTATAGTGGAGATGCTGGCAGTGTTGGTTGCATTGCAATGGGTGCAGAAAGCCAGACAAGTCAAAGCATTGATATGTTCAGATTCATCCTCCGTTCTAGCAAGTTTAAGGTCTTTTCACACAAACAGTCAGCAAGATGTACTTTATGAAGTCCTTCAGTTAGTTACAAGGATTGCAAATCAGGGAGGTCAGGTAAAATTTCTATGGGTTCCAGCACATGTAGGGGTGAAGGGGAATGAGAGGGTGGATGAGTTGGCAAAGAGGGTGTTAAAG
This sequence comes from Mobula birostris, assembly GCF_030028105.1. NCBI lineage: Eukaryota > Metazoa > Chordata > Chondrichthyes > Myliobatiformes > Myliobatidae > Mobula > Mobula birostris. Next base: position 230,354,474 of record NC_092372.1, on the reverse strand, counting down.
AAAGAAAATGTGGAAATGCACATTAGTATCAGTAAAGCAGAGGTTAAGTGTGTAATCTGGGGAAAAAGTCAACTGAATGTGGCAAGAAAGATGGGACGGAGGGGAAAGGGAGGCATTTATATCAAATACAAAAGAGTGTTGCAGTTACTAGGGTAGGTAATGGAAACAGAAGAGGAAATTGTGTGGACTAGCTTAAGGCTGGGGCATTGTGCATTAACAAAACATTGAAAATGATAGGAAAACAGCAGACAGGATTGTGTGAGGAATATCAGGAAGAGGAGTCAGTAGAACATGTAGTTCTGAGTTGCAGGAAGTATGGGATACAGAGAGATGATGAGAAATAAATTAAGGGAGTTGGGGATGCAGGAATTCACATTAAAAGGGTTGCTGGGCATGGGTGAGAGCACAAGTCTGGGTATTTTTAGCATTTTTAAGGGGTACAGGGGTTTTATAGAATATGATGAATAAACAGGAATAGGATACTAGGATGGTCAAAGGTGTGTGTGTGTGTGTCCCTTAGAGTAACCTGCTGATGGAAGGCTAGTGAAACCATTTGTGATCTCTAGGCCTGGTTAGAGGACTGCTGCTTTATGGAGCCTGGTTACCACTGGTTGGAGTAGTTATTGTGGTATAGATTCCACTGTTTCCCAGGCCAGCTGGGTGGCCATCAGTCACTCTGAGCTATGTAGGGATCCAGTTGTTTCTGTAGCCAGTGGAAGTTGCTGGCTGTAACTGTGACTTGGAGCAACCCTGAAGCAGAGATGGAACTGTGTGTTGTTCTTTGGTGTTTGTCTCTTGTCCTTGCCTCTGTGGGGTAAGTCAGGCTGTTCTGCTGTTGCCCTGTGGAGGGGGGGGGGGGGGGGTCATGTTGTCTTCTCACCTCTGTGGGGTAAGTTAGGCCATTTAACTGTTGCCCTGTAGGGAGACATGTCTTGTCTTTGCCTCTGTTGGGTAAGTCTAGCCATTCTGCCATTACCCAACAGGTGGATCTGTCCCACCTTGGTGTGGAGAGGTTGAGTCTCGGCTTGTCTAAGTATAAGTCCTGGCTCTATGTCTATGTACAGTCCTGTCTCATGTTGGTGTCATGTTAGTGTTGAGTCCCGGCTCTATGTTGATGTTCAGTTCCCAGTCGGTGTCTCAGCTCCAGCCTCCGAGTTATCAGCCTCTGCATTTCAAGCTGAAGATCTCTCAGCCAAACTCCAAGGACCCAAGACCCCAGCCTGTCTCCAAGCTCAGGCCTCTAGACCCCAGTCATGTCCTGTCCTGAAGCCATGTCATCCTTGCCTGGTTCTGGGGTCCTAGCCTGAGGCAAGACCCAGGTTCTAGGTTCTTGTCTGGTCTCGTGCTTGGAGTCCAAGCTTTGTCTCCTAGTCCATGGTTTCTAGTCCTGGTCCTGCTTTCCCTAGCCCTCTGTGTTCTTGTCCCTGCTCCTGGTCTGAATCCTGTCACGTCCCTACTCTAGTCAAGTCCTGACCCTTGTACTTCAGTGTCTGTGTCTTGCATTTGGGTCTGTTTCCAATGCCCCCATTGTGACACTATCAGATCTCTCCTCAGCCTCTGCTGTTCCAAAGAAAACAACCTGAGTTTGTCCACCCTAGTGTTAAAGAGGATGTCTTCTAATCCAGGCATCATCCTGCTAAACCTCTTCTGCACTCTCTGAAGCCTCCACATCCTTCCTAAATCTGCATGCAATGCTGTAGTGAGAAGGCAAGGTGGCCGAATGTACTCGAAGTCTGGGGCAGTGAGGTGTACTTGGAGTTGATAGATTCCTGATTGGTTGGGGCACCAAGGGATATGGTGAGAGGGCAGCTGTATGGAGTTGGCTGGGATCCAGGATTGGCCACGATGAAATGGCAGAGCTGACTCGATGGGCTGAATGGCCTAATTCTGCTCCAATGTCTTATGGTCTTATGGTATATGGGCAGGATGGTAAATAAGTGGTTGGAATAATGCTTTACATCGACAGTGACTGGAGCTCAAACCCCACTGCTCTTTGCAAGGAGTTTGTATGTTCTTGCCATGACTGCATAGGTTTCCTCCAGCTTTTCTGGATTCATCCTACCTGCCAAGGATGTGCAGGTTAGGGTTAGTAAGTTGTGGGCATGTGATGTTGATGGTTGACCCCAGCACATCCTCGAACTTCACTGGTTGGTGCGAACAATGAATTTCACTGAATGTTTTGATGTACATCTGACAACACTGATGCTTATTTAGTGCCTGAGTGGGGACTTTGCTCTCAACCCTGTTTGCACTCACGGAGAACCAAAAAAATCAGGAATGGTCTGGTGGGAGGTTTACTAAATGAAGCAACACTAGAGGGGTGGGTTCTGGGGTATAGGGGTGCATGCAAAAAGGTTTTGAGGCGGTCAGCTCACATTAAGGACTGGAGCAACAGTTAGTGTTTGTGCTCAGGATGCAGGTGGGCATCTATCTGTAGGTGCAAGTGTTGCAACTGGACCGGAATAGTTGGTTTGTTCTGGAGTGCAGGGATCTCACCACGACCGTAAAGTTGTTTTTTTTTTTTATTCTCCACTTTATAGACTGGATTGAATCTGCAATGGAGTCGGGAGGATGTGGGATCCATGGGTACAGCTGCATCTGGCTGGCTCTGTTGCAGTTCCCAGAACTCAGCTGTGATATACCCCGATCCACTATCGCAGGTGTCCGGGGTCACTGCCTGGTCACCTTGGTGCTGAATGGAGCAGAGTGTGTCTGTCAGGCTGCTCTGCTGTTGCCTGCCTACTTGATGATGATCTGAATCGGGTAGAAAACGCTGAGCAGTTCTTTCGCGAGGGTCTGCTGCTTGGTGAGGAATACCAGTTGGAATTTCTCCACTCGGCTAGGTGAGAATTCATGGCGGGAATATTCCGGCCCATCTCCTGGCTGGATCAACGACAGAAATCTGTCAAGGGAACGTTAACGTGCATAAATGACGGCTGCTGACAGCAGGGAGAACAAGGGGGGCATATCTGAAGTGATGACAGTGAGGGTTGAGAGGAATGGGTGCTCTCGGGAAGTGTCGGTGAAGTGTCTTACAGCGGCTGGCAGACAGGATCCTCATCGTCATTAAACAGCAATGGCAGGCGCTCTCAAACCTAAGGGAAGGTCACCAAAACGTTCATGTTTCACGGCCTGGCCTGCAACAGGAGGACTAAGGACAGTGCTGGGCCCTTGCTCTGGAGCTGAAGGTGGGATAATGTTAATGGTTAATGCCACTGTCCACCCCTCATTGCTCCTGAGCACAGATGCCAGGTGAACCCACGTACTGCAGAAGGAGGTGCGGGTGGTGTCACAGGTGGGCCAGAACTCGTAAGGATGTCCACAGACAAATAGGGTGGGTGATCGGAATGGGCCGAGGGGATTCATGGCCAATGCCAGGCCCTCACAGACTGAAGAACACATGTCACATGGTCTGTTTGTGCTTGTGCAGTGTAGACACTACAGAGCACTCCGCAAGATGGGTAAGCGAAGCGAGGCCTCACCTGGGAGGGCAGTTGAGTCCCGTGGCAGCAGAATCAGGGGCTGGGAGGGCAGGTATAGAGAAACGGGACACCTACCTGGGTAGCAGACCAAGTTTCAGTCTCACTCCAGGAAAGCTCATTGCTCACCCCTCAGTCAGCCATTACCCCAGGCCGGCCCCTCATTGCTGGGAAACTCCTCACTCACCTCAAGACAGCTGCTCACTCACCCTCCTCACCCCATGATGGCACCTCTCTCACCCTCACCCTGGGAAAACCCCTCACTCACCCCTCACCTTTCTCCTGGGACAGCACCTCACACATCCTGGAACAAGCCCCTCCCCCACCCCTCTCCCGAGGACAGCCCCTCAGTCACCCTGGGTCATCCCCTCACTCGCCCCAGGATGGCCATTCACTCACCCATCTTTCTGCAGCAACTCTTTACTCAGTAACTTCTCCATGAGTCCGGCCTGGATCTGCTCAAACACTGCCGTCACCACCTGGAACATGTTCACCTCCATCATGTCGATGACAAGCATTTTGCCGTACCTCAGGGCAGTAAACATCACAGGTCAGTGTGCGGCTTACTCTGGTCAAGTGTCAAACAGTAAGATGAGGTGACCATTCACGTCCTCTCGTTGCTTCATCATTCACTAGTCAGGGGCAGGTCTGACAGTCTCAGCACCACTCACCTACTCTCGCATATAACCCCAACTTCAAAGGAAAGGACACTACTGTGGCTGACAAGTAAAGTCAGAGCCAAAGTAAAAGCAAAAGAGAGGGCATACAAGGAAGCCACAGCTCGCGGGAATATAGAGGATTGGGGAGCTTTTAAAAACTTGCAGAAGGAAACTAAGAAGGTCATTCGGAAGGAGAAGGTGAATTATGAGGGGAAGCTGACGACTAATATCAAAGAAGATACTAAAAGCTTTTTAAAGTATATAAAGGGTAAAAGAGAGTCGAGGGTAGATATGGGACCAATACAACACTGGAGATATTGTAATGTGAGATGCAGAGATGGCAGAGGAATTGAATGCATATTTTGCATCAGTCTTCACAGCAGAAGACATCTTGCGGTGTACCGGACATGCAAGACTGTCAGGGAAGTGAAGTATGTGCAGTGAAAATTACGACTGAGAAGGTGCTCAGGAAGCTTAATGGTCTGAGCGTGTGATAAATCTCCTGGATTTGATAGTGCATCCTCTGATTTCGGAAGGAAGTAGCTGGAGAAATTGCAGATACATTAACGATGATCTTTCAAGAATCAATAGCCTCTGGCATTGTACTGGATGACTGGAAAATTGCAGATGTTACTCTTCTAATTAAGAAGGGGAGGAGGCAGCAGAAAGGAAACTATAGACCTGTTATCCTGGCATCATTGGCTGGGAAGTTGTTGGAATTGATTGTTAAGGATGAGATTACAGAATATCTGAAGGCACATGATAAGCCAGCATGGTCTCCTGAAAGGAAAATCCTGTGTGACAAACCTACTGCAATTTTTTGAGGAAATTACAAGCAGAGTAGACAAAGGAGATGCAGTAGATGTGGTGTACTTGGATTTTCAGAAGGCCTTTGACAAGGTGCTGCACGAGGCTGCTTAGCAAGATAAAAGCCGATGGAAATACACAGAAGTTACTAGTGGGTGGAGCATTAGCTGGTCGGCAGAAAACAGTGGGAATAAAGGGATCCGATTCTGACTGGCTGCCAGTTACCAGTGGAGTTCCACAGGGATTGGTGTTGGCACTGCTGCTTTTTACAATGTATGTCAATGATCTGGACGACAGTATTAATGGATTTGTGGCTAAATTTACTGATGATGCAAAGATAGGTGGAGGAGCAGGTAGTGTTGAGGAAACAGACTTGGATAGTTTAGGGGAATGGGCAAAGAAGTGGCAAATGAAATACCATGATGGAAAGTGTATGGTCATGCACTTTGGTGGAAGGAATAAATGGGTAGACTATTATTTAGATGGGGAGAGAATTCAAAATGCAGAGATGTGAAGAGACTTGGGAGTCCTTGTGCAGGATACACTAAAGGTTAACCTCTAGGTTGAGTCTGTTAAGAACGCGAATGCAATGTTGCATTCATTTCTAGAAGTATAGAATATAAAAGCAGGGATGTGATGTTGAGGCTCTTTGAGGCTCTATGAGGCACTCGTAAGATCACACTTGGAGTACTGTGTGCAGTTTTGGGCTCCTTATTTTTGAAAGGATATACTGACATTAGAGAGGGTTCAGATAAGATTCACAAGAATGATTCCAGTAATAAAACAGTTACTGTATGAGAAACATCTTGCAGCTCTTTGGCTGTATTCCCTTGAGTTCAGGAGAATGAGGGGAGATTTCATAGAAACATTCCGAATGTTAAAAGGCCTGAACAGATTCGATATGGCAAAGTTATTTCCCATGATAGGGGATTCTAGGACAAGACGGCATGACTTCCAGTTTGAAGGGTGTCCTTTTAGAACTGAGATGCGGAGAAATTTTAGTCAGGGTGGTAAATCTGTGGAATTTGTTGCCATGAGTGGCTGTGGAGGCAAATCATTGGGTGTATTTAAGGCAGAGATAGATGTTCTTGATTAGCCAGGGCATCAAAGGGTATGGGGTGAAAGCAGGGTAGTGGGGATGACTGAAAGAATTGGATCAGCTCATGATTGAATGGTAGAGCAGACTCGATGGGTCAAATGGCCTACTTCTGCTTCTATATCTTATGGTCAACAAAGATCTTCACTATCCAGACCATGTCATCTCACAGCTAGTAGTGGGCAGGAGGTACAGAGCCTGAGGTCCCATGCCACTAGGCTCAGGAGCAGTTACTTCCAGTTCTTAAACCAACCATCAAAACCCTAATCACTACAGATCAGCACACTAAAGTGTATTGCTGATTTGTTCTAATTGTGTTCTTCCTTGTGAAAATTCTGTATAATTTAATTTATATTTTCCTTGTGAATGCTGCTTATCTGATGCCATGTGCCTGTGATGCTGTTGCAAGTAAGTTTTTCATCACACTGGCGTGCACATGGTTCAGAGCATATGGAATTAAACTTGACTTTGACTTCCTACCTGAGCTGCCACCTCAGGAATCGTTGGACCTTTACACTGAGGTTCTCCTGTTCCAAAACGGTCTCTGGGCTCCACCTTTAGAGGTTGAGGCAAAGACACTGACACTCGACAGGATCAAATTCCATCTGCCAGTGCTCTCCCATGATACGTACTAGTCTGTAACCTAACACTACCCCCTCACTATTAACACTTGAGGGTTGAGACCCTCAATTTCCCAGAAGTGAATATCCCCTGTAGTGTGTCCTGGTCCATTTTTGTGGATGGTACAGCCAAGACACTGATGCTTGGAACTGTGTCTTGCACCTTGGCCCAGAGTAATGCTGTTTTGTTCGGCTGTATTTATGATCATTTGGAAGAAAGCTCACCAGGGTCTCCTCTCTGCCAGGAGGCTGAAGACATTTAGCATGTTTTTGTTTGACTGTCACCAGCTTTGATCAATGCACCACTAGAAGCATCTTGTCTCAGGTCTCTAATCAGTGTTTTTTAAATGCATTTTTCACTGTAGTGCTGTTGCAAAAACAGCAGATTTTGTGACACGTCAGTGATAATAAAGCTGGTTCTGATTCTGAGGAAAAGAGGAACAGCTGGAAATGGGTTAGCGTATAGGGTCCCAGATCGGAAATATTCTCTCCCCACAGATGCTGCGGACTTGCTGAGTGTTTTTGTTTCTCCCGGGGAACAGTAAGTGTCGGAGTGTGCAGCAAGATTGACTGCATCCTACTGCACCACTACCCGAATACTCCCTGCAGCTGTCTCTACTTCCACAGGTGGTTTCTCAGAGACCTACCGACTGATCCGTTTGTGTCTGTTCTCCAGTTACCTGATAGCTCTGAGCAGGCCGAGACGCAGAACCTCAGGCTTCATATGGCTGGGATTGAGGGCGTTGTGGAAGTTGGTGTCGCGGTACCGCAGGAAGGTGCTGGCTTGGCCGGAAGGGTCAATAATGAGTGGCCACCTGGAGCATGTTGGGGAGAGCAAGGGAGGGAATGAGGCAAGGTCAGCCAACATCCCAGGGCCACACAGGAATGCCCTTGTACTCCAGACAACCACAACCCAACACCCAACCCACAAATTCCATTCCCAACATCTCCCCCCACATGTCCATCCTCACCTTTTCCCCAACCATCTCCTTCCCACCCAACCAACCATCCCCTGATCTCTCAACCCCACACATTTCCCCTTGTCCTCACCTCCCTTTCCCAAGTGATTCCCTTGTTTCTTCCCCTCACCCTTCTTGCCATATCTTTTGACTGATTTGGAAATGATCAACTTCTGCCTTAAGTATATCCATGGCCACCACCATAGTCTGTGACAGAGCATTCCACAGATTTACGACTGTCTGGCTAAAAAAATTCCTCCTTACCTCAGTTCTAAAAGGTTGCCCCTCAATTTCGAGGCTGTGCCCTGTAGTTCTAGATACCTCCACCATGAGAAACATCCTCTCCACATCCACCCTGTACAGTCCTTTCAGCATTCAGTAGGTTTCAATGAGATCCCCCTGCATGCTTCTAAATTCCTGTGAGTACAGGCCCAAGGCTGCCAAATGCTCCTCATATGGTAACCTCTTCGTTCCCGGAATCATCCTTGTGAACCTCCTCTGAACACACTCCAATGACAACACATCCTTTCTGTGATATGGCGCCCCAAACTGTTTACAATACTCCCACTGTGCCTTACTAGTGTCTTATGAAGGCTCATCATTATCTCAAGCAACACCTAAAAGTTGCTGGTGAACGCAGCAGGCCAGGCAGCATCTCAAGGAAGAGGTACAGTCGACGTTCGGGCCCAATGGCCACACATTTTAGTTCCACATCCCATTCCCATTCTGATATGTCTATCCACAGCCGCCTCTACTGTCAAGATGAAGCCACACTCAGGTTGGAGGAACAACACCTTGTATTCCATTTGGGTAGCCTCCAAGCTGATGGCATGAACATTGACTTCTCTAACTTCTGTTAATGCCCCACCTCCCCCTCGTACCCCATCCATTATTTTTTTTCTCTTTTTTCTCCCTCTGTCCCTCTCACTATACCCCTTGCCCATCTTCTGGGTTCCCTCCTCCCCCTTTTCCTTCTCCCTGGGCCTCCTGTCCCATGATCCTCTCATATCCCCTTTGCCAATCACCTGTCCAGCTCTTGGCTCCATCCCTCCCCCTCCTCTTCTCCTATCATTTTGGATCTCCCCCTCCCACTTTCAAATCTCTTTCTAGCTCTTCCTTCAGTTAGTCCTGACGAAGGGTCTCGGCCCGAAACGTCGACTGTACCTCTTCCTAGAGATGCTGCCTGGCCTGCTGCGTTCACCAGCAACTTTGATGTGTGTTGAAAACCATAAAACCATAGAAACTACAGCACAGAAACAGGCCTTCTGGCCCTTCTTGGCTGTGCCGTACCATTTTCTGCCTAGTCCCACTGACCTGCACATGGACCATATCCCTCCATACACCTCCTATCCATGTATCTGTCCAATTTATTCTTAAATGTTACAAAGGAACCTGCATTTACCACCTCGTCTGGCAGCTCATTCCATACTCCCACCACTGTGTGAAGAAGCCCCCTCTAATGTTCCCTTTAAACTTTTCTCCCCTCACCCTTAACCCATGTCCTCTGGTTTTTTTTTCTCCCCTTGCCTCAGTGGAAAAAGCCTGCTTGCATTCACTCTATTTATACCCATCATAATTTTATATACCTCTATCAAATCTCCCCTCATTCTTCTATGCTCCAGGCAATTAAGTCCTAACCTATTCAACCTTTCTCTGTAACTGAGTTTCTCAAGTCCCAGCAACATCCTTGTAAACCTTCTCTGCACTCTTTCAACCTTATTTATATCCTTCCTGTAATTTGGTGACCAAAACTGAACACAATACTCCAGATTCGGCCTCACCAATGCCTTATACAACCTCATCATGACATTCCAGCTCTTATACTCAATACTTGGATTAATAAAGGCCAATGTACCAAAAGCTCTCTTTACGACCCTATCTACCTGTGACGCCACTTTTAGGGAATTTTGTATCTGTATTCCCAGATCCCTCTGTTCCACTGCACTCCTCAGTGCCTTACCATTAACCCTGTATGTTCTACATTGGTTTGTCCTTCCAACGTGCAATACCTCACACTTGTCAGTATTAAACTCCATCTGCCATTTTTCAGCCCATTTTTCCAGCTGGTCCAAGTCCCTCTGCAGGCTCTGAAAACCTTCCTCACTGTCTACTACACCTCCAATCTTTGTATCATCAGCAAACTTGCTGATCCAATTTACCACATTATCATCCAGATCATTGATATAGTTGACAAATAACAATGGACCCAGCACTGATCCCTGTGGCACACCACTAGTCACAGGCCTCCACTCAGAAAAGCAATTCTCTACCACCACTCTCTCTGGCTTCTTCCATTGAGCCAATGTCTAATCCAATTTACCACCTCTCCATGTATACCTAGCGACTGAATTTTCCTAACTAACCTCCCATGTGGGACCTTGTCAAAGGCCTTACTGAAGTCCATGTAGACAATATCCACTGCCTTCCCTTCATCCACTTTCCTGGTAACCTCCTCGAAAAACTTCAATAGATTGGTCAAACATGACCTACCACGCACAAAACCATGTTGACTCTCCCTAATAAGCCCCTGTCTATCCAAATGCTTGTAGATTCTGTCTGTTAGTACTCCCTCCAATAACTTACCTACTACTGATGTTAAACTCACCAGCCTATAATTTCCCAGATTACTTTTCGATCCTTTTTTAAACAACGGAACAAATGAGCCACTCTCCAATCTTCCGGCACTTCACCTGTAGACAGCGACATTTTAAATATTTCTGCCAGGGCCCCCGCAATTTCAACACTAGTCTCCTTCAAGGTCTGAGGGAATACCCTGTCAAGTCCCAGGGATTTATCCACTTTAATTTTCCTCAAGACAGCAACCACCCCCTCCTTTTCAATCTGTACAGTTTCCATGGTCTCACTACTTGATTCCCTCAATTCCATAGATTTCATGCCAGCTTCCTTAGTAAATACTGACGCAAAAAACCTATTTAAGATCTCCCCCATTTCCTTTGGTTCCGCACAAAGCCAATCACTCTGATCTTCAAGAGGACCAATTTTATCCCTTACAATCCTTTTGCTCTTAATATACTTGTAAAAGCTCTTTGGATTATCCTTCACTTTGACTGCCAAGGCAACCTCATGTTGTCTTTTAGCCCTCCTGATTTCTTTCTTAAGTATTTTCTTGCACTACTTATACTCCTCAAGCACCTGATTTACCCCCTGTTTCCTATACATTTTATACAACTCCCTCTTTATCAGAGTTGCAATATCCCTTGAGAAGCAAGGTTCCTTATTCCTATTCAATTTGCCTTTAATCCTGACAGGAACATACAAACTGTGCACTCTCAAAATTTCCCCTTTGAAGGCTTCCCACCTACCAATCACATCTTTGCCAGAGAACAACCTGTCCCAATCCACGCTTTTTAGATCCTTTCTCATTTCTTCAAATTTAGCTGCCTTCCAGTTCAGAACCTCAACCCTAGGACCAGATCTATCCTTGCCCATGATCAAATTGAAACTAATGGTGTTATGATCACTGGAACCAAAGTGCTCCCCTACACACACTTCTGTCACTTGCCCTAATTCGTTTCCTAACAGGAGATCCAATATTGCATCCCCTCTCGTTGGTCCCTCTATATATAGATTTAGAAAACTTTCCTGAACACATTTTACAAACTCTAAACCATCTAGACCCCTAACAGTATGGGAGTCCCAATCAATGTATGGAAAATTAAAATCCCCTACCACAACTTTGTTTCCTGCAGTTGCCTGCTATCTCTCTGCAGATTTGCTCTTCCAAGTCTCGTTGACTATTGGGTGGTCTGTAATACAATCCCACTAATGTGGCCATACCTTTCCTGCTTCTCAGCTCCACCCATAAGGACTCAGTAGACAAGCCCTCTAATCTGTCCTGCCTGAGCACTGCTGTAATATTTTCCCTAACAAGCAATGCTACTCCCCCACCTTTCATTCCTCTGCCTCCATCACATCTGAAACATCGGAACCCTGGAATATTAAGCTGCCAGTCCTGCTCCTCCTGTAGCCAAGTTTCACTAATTGCTACAACGTCATAATTCCACGTGTCAATCCACGCCCTCAACTCATCCGCCTTCCCTGCAATACTCCTAGCATTGAAATATATACACCTCAGAAGATTTTTACCACCACTCACAACCTTTCTATCAGCGGATTTGCTTAAACTTTCAACATCATTTATTTTCACCCCAGCCACACTGTCAGCTCTGGCACTCTGGTTCCCATCCCCTGCAAATCTAGTTTAAAGCCACCCCAATAGCACTAACAAACCTCCCTGAAAGAATATTGGTCCCCCTGTGGTTCAAGTGTAACCCGTCTCTCTTGTACAGTTCCCACCTGCCTCAGAAGAGGTCCCAATGATCCTGAAATCTGAAACCCTGCCCCCTACACCAGTTCCTCAGCAACTTGTTCCTCCTCCAGAGCATCCTATTCCTACCCTCACTGGCACCTAGCACAGGTAGCAATCCTAAGATTACCACCCTTGAGGTCCTGCTTTTCAACTTCCTACCAAGCTTTCTATACTTGCTGTCCAGGACCTCTTCACTCTTCCTTGCTATGTCATTGGTACCGATGTGCACCACGACATCTGGCTGATCACCCTCCCACTTCAGAATGTCATGCTGAAAGGATCAGAGACATTCTTGACCCTGGCACCTGGGAGGCAAGAAACCATCCTGGATTCTGTCACGACCACAGAACCTTCTATCTGCACCTCTAACTATCGAGTCCCCTATCAATACCGCTCTCCTCTCTCCCCCCTCCCTTCTGCATTGCAGAGCCAGACTCAGTGCCAGAGATCCGGCTACTGCAGCTAGTCCCAGGTAAGTCATCCCCCCCAACAGTGTCCAATGCGGTATACTTGTTGTTGAGGGGAATGGCCACAGAGGAACCCTGCTCTGCCTGCCCTTTCCTCTTCCCTCGCCTGACAGTGACCCAATTTCCTGTCCTCTGCTCCTTTGGCGTAAGTACCTCCCTGTAGCTACGATCAATAATCTCCTCATTCTCCCGAATGATCTGTCGGTCATCCAGCTCCTGCTCCAGTTCCCTCACGCAGTTTGTTAAGAGCTGCAGCTGCAGCTTGAGTTTCCAGCATCTGCAGATTTCCTCGTGCTCACCATTATCTCCTTGCTTTTATATTCTATTCCCCTTGAAATAAATGCCAACATTGCATTTGCCTTCTTTACCACAGACTCAAACTCTAAATTAACGTTCTAGGAGTCTAGCACGACAACTTTTAAGTTCCTCTGCACCTCTGATGTTTGAACCTTCTCACCATTTAGATAATAGTCTGCAGTATTGTTCCTTTTACCAAAATGGATCATCATAGATTTCCCAAAACTGTATTCCATCTACCACATTTTTGCCTATTGTTCCAATTTGCCTAAATCCTGCTGCAACTATCTTCCCCTCCACCTCTCTTCATATCATCCACAAACTTTGCCAAAAAGCCATCAGTTCCATTATCCAAATCATTGACAAACAATGTGAAAAGTAGCAGTCCCAATACTGACCCCTGAGGAACACCACTGATCACTGGCAGCCAACCAGAAAAGACCCCTTTTATTCCTTTTCCTGGATTCCTGTACATTCACAGTCCCTTAATCTGTGCATAATCCCAGTACCAAATTCCTTCCACATTCCCAATCCCGCAGTCCCTGTAGATCCCCAGTCCCAGAGTCCCTGTGCATTCCCAATCCTCTGCCCCACTGAATTCCCTCCCATTCCCAGTCCTGGAGTCCCTGTACATTCTCAGTCCCAGTCACACAGTTGCAGAACATTACATTTCCCAGAGTCCCAGTACGTTCCCAATCCAGGAGTCCCTGTACATTTGCAGTCCCAGAGTCCTTGTATATTGTCAGATTCAGAGGTCCAAGCACATTCCCAGTCCCAGAGTCCCTGTACAATCCTTCAGTCCCTGTACATTCCCTATCCTGCAATCCTTCCACATTCCCAGTCCCAAAGTCCTAGTATATTCCACATCCCAGAGACACTGTACATTACCTGTCCTCAAGTCTCTGTACATTACTTGCCCCAGACTCCCAGTACATTCCCAGTCCCAGAATCCTTGTACATTCCCAGGCCCAGAGTCAGTGTACATTCCCAGTCCCAGAGAACCTCCATATTCCCAGTCCCAGGGTCCTTGTACATTCCCTGGTTGGGAATCCCTCCACATTCGCAGTCCCAGAACCCTTGTACATTCCCAGTCCCGAAGTCCCTGTACATTCACTATCCTGGTATCCTTGCAATTCACCATCCCAGAGCCCCTATACAATCAGTCCCAAATCCCTTCTACACCCTCCACTCCCAAAGTCCCTGCACAATCCCAGTCCCAGAGTCCTGGAACATTCTCACTTCTGAATTCCCTCCATGTGCCCAGTCCCAGAGTCCCATAACATTCCCTGACCTGGAGTCCCTGTATGTTCTGATCTGATTCCCTGTACATTCCTAGTCCAAGAGACCCTGTACATCCCTATCTCATAGTCCATATACATTCCCTATCCCATAAACCCTATACATTCACAGTCCTGAATTCCATCCACATTCCCAGACCCTGAGTCCCACAACATTCTCTGTCTGGGGGTCCCTGTACATTCCCAGTCTTGGAGTCTCTGCACATTCCCAGTCCCAGAGTTGCTGTATATTCCCCATATCAGAGTCCCAGTACATTAACTGTCCTGAAGTTCCTGTACATTCCCAGTTTCAGAATACCTGTATATTCCCAGTCCTGGAGTACCTGTGTTTCCCTGTCCCAGAGTATGTTTTTTCCCCAATCCTGAATTCCCTAACCCCTCCAAGTTCTGGAGATCTCCACATTCCCTGCACTGGGGTGCCTGTGCATACACAATCCCAGAGTTCCTGTACATTCCCAGTCCTGGTGTCCCACTACAGTACCTGTCAGAGTCCCTATACATCCCCAGTCACAGAATCCCTGTACATTCCCTATCCCAGAATCTCTAAAATCCCAGTCCTGGAGTCCCTGTACGTTTGCAGTTCCAAATTCCCTCTGGATTCCTAGTGTAATGCCCTAGTAAACATGGTTCATATTTTTTCTCTGTTATGCTTTTCTGTTCTCTGTGTAAGCTGCTTGTCTGGGTTACCGTTGAAGATAAGAGTTAGAACAAATGTGTGCCATCCATTCGGGGGGGTTTCTCTGGTGAGGGACATGAAGGTTGGGCTTGGGGCTTTTGAGAGGGGAGAGGAGAGGTCGGAGGAGTCAACCTGGAGTGGGGCCAGGATTTGGTGTAGCCTGGAGAATCAAAGGAGGATTGACGAAGGGGAAACTGAGCTCCAACTTGTGCATGTCAAACTGTTTCATTTAAAATGGGTCCTTTTCTTTTTTTGCTTTTTCTTTACTAATCCTTTAGTCAAACTAAGAATTATAAAGCTGTATGTGGTGTACTGATTTGTAACAGGGTAACAAATCATGCAGCATCCACACAAATGGGGATTGGGGGGGGGGGGGGGGTTGCACTTCCATCTCATGTTTGGCAGGGCCGGAGTGTGTCTTAGAAACATAGAAAACCTACAGCACAATACAGGCCCTTCGGCTCAAAGTTGTGCCGAACATATCCTTACCTTAGAAATTACTAGACTTACCCATAGCCCTCTATTTTTCTAAGCTCCATGTACCTATCCAAAAGCCTCTTAAAAGACGCTATCGTATCCACCACCGTTGCCGGGAGCCCATTCCATGCACCTACCACTCTCTGCATAAAAAGCTTGACCCCTGACATCTCCTCTGTACTTACTCCCCAGCATCTTAAGCCTGTGTCCTCTTATAGCAACCATTTCAGCCCTGGGGAAAAGCCTCTGACTATCCACACGATCAATTCCTCTCATCATCTTGTACACCTCTATAAGGTCACCTCTCATCCTCTGTCGCTCCAAGGATAAAAGGTCAAGTTCACTCAACCAGTTTTCATAAGGCATGCTCCCCAATCCAGGCAACATCCTTGTAAATCCCCTCTGCACCCTTTCTATGGTTTCCACATTCTTCCTGTAGTGAGGCGACCAGAACTGAGCACAATACTCCAGGGTCCTATATAGCTGTAACATTATTTCTTGGCTCTTAATCTCAATTCCATGATTGATGAAGGCTAATGCACTGTATGCCTTCTTAACCAGAGTCAACCTGCGCAGCTGCTTTGCGTGCCCTATGGACTCGGACCCTGAGATCCCTCTGATCCTCCAACTTACACTAAACTTACACTGCTGGCGGAACCAGAGTGTTACACTCATCCTGGAGTCCCTGTATATTTCCTATCTCAGAGTCCCTCCACATTCCCAGTCCAGAGACCATCCTCATTTTTTTTATCCCCAAGTCCCTCTACATTCACTATCCCAGAGACTCTGTACATTCCCAGACCAGGAGTCCCTGTAAATTCCCAGTCCTGCAGTCCCTTTACATTCCCTATTGCAGAGTTCCTGTATATTCCCTATCGCTCACTCTCTGTACATTCCCTGGCCTGGAGACCATCCACATCCCCAGTCCCAGCAAAGCTGTACATTGCCGATCCCAGAGTCCCTGTACATCCCCATTCCTGGAATCCCTGTGCATCCTCAGTCCCAGAAACCCTTTACATTCCCAGTCCCTGGGTCTCTGTACATTCTCAATCCAATAATCCCTCAACATTCCCTATCCTGGAGTCCCTGTACATTTCTAGTTCCATGTACATTCCCAGTACCAGAGCCTCTATGTCCCCAGTCCTGGAATCCCTGTACATTCCCAGTCCCAGAAACACTCTACATTCCCAGTCCCATAATGCATCAACATTCCCTATCCTGGAGTCCCAGTGCATTCATAGTCACGGAGTCTCTGTACGTTCCCAGTTCCGGAGTCCTTCCACAATCCCAGTACTGGAGTCCTTCCACATTCCTAGTCCCATAGTCTCTGTACATTCCCAGTCCTAGAGTTCCTGTACAATCCCAGTTCTGGAGACCTGTATCCCAGAGTCCATTCATATTCCCAGTGCCAGAGTTCCTGTACATCCTCTGTCCTGAAGTCCCTGTGCATTACCAATCCCGGATTCTGTGGACATTCCCAGTCCCACAGTCACTCCATATTCTCATTCTAGAGTCCCTGTACATTCCCAGTTCCAGAGTCACTCCATGGCCTTGTGCCCTGTGCACAGTTGAAGGTGACCCCATGCTGAACATGAATGCTCTACCCCCTGTGCCCTGGGTAGGTTCGAGGAGACCTCCTGCTGACAGTGATCACCCAGGATCCCCTCTTAGGCTGGTACCTGCCATCTTGCTTGATCTTGTCACCCACATCCTTCAGCAGGACGTCATCCAGCTCCCGAATGTGACACAGGGTTCCTTTCAGCTCCGTCAATGACGCTTCTGTAGAGAGAGGGGGAGAGAGGGTGGCGGGAGTGTGGAGAGAGATTGAGAGAGGGAGCAAGAGATGAAGAGAGGAGAGAGGTGACAGAGGGATAAGAACAAAGTGTAGAGAGGGGAGAGGATGGGTGGAGTGCGAGAGAGAAGTGGAGAGGGTGGAGAAGAGAAAGGGAGCAAAAGATAGAAATTCACAGGAGGGAGGGAAGAGAGCAAGAAAGGAGGAGAGAATGGATGGAGGGGGGAGAGGGAAAGGGGAGAAAAACAGAAGCAGGGAGATGAAGAGAGGAGGAGAGATGGGGATGAGAGAGAAGCAGTGAGAACATGGGAGACAGAGGGAGAGATAGTTGGAGAGACAGGGATGGGGGAGAGAGAGGGAGGCAGAGAGGAGAATGAAATGGCAAGGAGGGAGACAGATGAGAGACAGATAGTGAGAAGGAGGGAGAGAGAGATGGAGATACTGCCACTGGAGAATGCTGCACATTCTTTCCTCTACACAGTATATGGAGATTTTCTGCTCCTCCAAGCTCACCCAGTTCCCTTAGCCACATTCCTTCCTATGCAAATGAGGCTGCCTGCTCTACCCAGCTCTTCCAGTTCCCAATGGCCACATTCACTTTCTCTCGGACTTGTATTTTGCTCTAAACAGCAAAAGGATCAGGTCATGCTACCCTTGAGCCTGCCCCGCTCTGACTGATCCCACCTTGACCTCAGCACCATACTCTCATTCTCCCCTCACCTGTAATTCATCCTCAGTAGCAGGTTTCCTCCGGCAATGTACCATTGACTGTCTCCACACACTCTGGGGTACACGGTTCATCAACACTTACCTCACTACTTATTGATTTTTGTAATTCATTGCAACTTCTGTAATTTTTGTGTATTATTTCTGAAAATAAAGCAAATCTCAAGATGTATGCCAATGATAATAAACTTGATTCTGATTCCGCTTCTCACTGGAGGTAACCCACTCTCAGCAGCCCTCCTATCAGTAGCCCTCAGGATGAGATGTTCTTACACTACAGTACAGCAGCAGGCCACTTGACCCATCTACTCTGTGCTGAACTACTATTTGGCCTACTCCCAATGACCTACACTTGAACTACAGCCCTCCATGCCCCTCCCATCTATGTACATCCAAACTTCTCTTAAATGCTGCAGTTGAACCCAAATCAACCCACACAAAATGCTGGAGGAACACAGCAGGCCAGGCAGCATCTATGGAAAAAAAAGTACAGTTGACGCTTCAGGTCGAAACCCTTTGGCAGGAAGTCCAGGTGCAGATAGATGGGACCATGCTGGATTAGAGTAGATGGGCCAAATGGCCTGCTTCTATGTTGTAGTGCTCTGTGACTCCATGTGTCACCTAATGAACCTCCTTTATGCTGCTTCCAGGCAAATAAACAGCATCTTCAGTATGGGAACCAAATTTATGCATAGTATTCCAGTTTCTGTAAAGTAGTAGCAATAGTCATACATTTATGCAACATACAGGAGGTTCAGGAGCCTGTGGTCTCTCACCAGCAGGGTCGGTAATAGTTACTTTCCTTCAACCATCAGGTTCTTGAGCTATAAGACCGTAACAACATCAGACATAGGAGCAGAATTAGGCCATTCAGCCAATGGAATTTGCTCTGTCATTTCCATTAATGCTGATCTATTATCCTCCCTGCCCTCAACCCCATTGTCATGCCCTCTCCCTATAAATTTCGACACCTTACTAATCAAGAAACTATTAAGCTCCATTTTAAATATATCCAATGAAGATCTCCACGGCCGTCCGTGACAATGATTCCATAGGCTCACTGCCCTCTTGCGAAAGAAATTCCTCCTCATCTCCATCCTAAAGGGGACACCCTTCTATTCTGAGGCTGCACCCTCTGGCCCTAGTCTCTCCCACTATAGGAAACATGCTCCCCATATCCAGGCTTTTCAATGTTTGAGTCCGCTAAGCTGCCTCTTGCACTACAGTAGACTTGTCTCTGATTCTGCCTTTTTTCACCTATACCTCATTTGCTTTTCTCAGTCCCTTCGCGGTAGTATGCAATTTATGATCTGTGTGGTGTCTGAACCGAAGTGCCTGTGAGACTGCTGCAAGCAAGTTTTTATTGTACCTATCCCTGCCTACACACATGACAATAGACTTGGCAATACACACTCTTTGCAACAAAGGCCGGTGTTCTGAATTACCTGACACACCTGCATGCAGTCATTATCTACCAACACAACAGCCAGGAAAGGATGAGCAGAGTCAACATGGATTCATTAGACAGATCCTATGCTTGAGTAATCTGTTGTTCTTTAAGTAAGTGAACCATAGAACCACACAGGAGAGAAATGGACTTTTAATCTACCTGATGCAGACTCACCGTGTTGCCTATTTACTCTAGGCCCATCATTTGCATTAGGCTCGTGTCAATCCATGCATTTCCTACCCGTACCTATTCAAAATACCTTATAAACATGATCAATGTGCCTCCATCCACTGCCACCTTTGTGTTTCTCAACACCAGTACTTTATTGTTTCCCGTCATTCACCTCCTGTACAGCTTGGCATCACTTTATGGACATGTAATCAATCTATGTATAAAAGCACTCTAATGTATTTCTATTTATTGACTATTTCCTTGGAGTTTAGAAGAATGAGGGGAGACCTCATAGAAACATTTCGAATGTTAAAAGGCATGGACAGAGTGGATGTGGCAAAGTTGTTTCCCATGATGGGGGAGTCTAGTACGAGAGGGTATGACTTCAGGATTGAAGGGCGCCCTTTCAGAACAGAAATGCGAAAAAAACTTTTTAGTCAGAGGGTGGTGAATCTATGGAATTTGTTGCCACGGGCAGCGGTGGAGGCCAAGTCATTGGGTGTATTTAAGGCAGAGATTGATAGGTATCTGAGTAGCCAGGGCATCAAAGGTTATGGTGAGAAGGCAGGGCAGTGGGACTAAATAGGATAAAATGGATCAGCTTATGATAAAATGGCGGAGCAGACTCAATGGGCCGAATGGCCTACTTCTGCTCCTTTGTCTTATGGCCTTATGGACTTTTAAAAAAATTATTATTGTAATCTTTATCTTTTGTGGGTTTTTTTGCCTGACCAGAATGTAGGTTGATGAGACTAGATAGATTAATATTTTGGCACAGACAAGATTGGCCAAAGGGTCTGTTTCTGTGCTGTGTGACAGTGTGACTCTATGGGTGCAGACATTGTACTCAGTCCTGATTCACCAGCCTCTCAGCCTTCTGAGTCTGTAACCCTGAAACCATAGAAACCATAGAAACTACAGCACAGAAACAGGCCTTTTGGCCCTTCTTGGCTGTGCTGAACCATTTTCTGCCTAGTCCCACTGACCTGCACATGGACCATATCCCTCCATACACCTCCCATCCATGTATCTGTCCAATTTATTCTTAAATGCTAAAAAAGAACCCGCATTTACCACCTCGTCTGGCAGCTCATTCCATACTCCCACCACTCTCTGTGTGAAGAAGCCCCCCCTAATGTTCCCTTTAAACTTTCCCCCCTCACCCTTAACTCATGTCCTCTGTTTTTTTTCTCCCCTTGCCTCAGTGGAAAAAGCCTGCTTGTATTCACTCTATCTATACCCATCATAATTTTATATACCTCTATCAAATCTCCCCTCATTCTTCTACGCTCCAGGGAATAAAGTCCTAACCTATTCAACCTTTCTCTGTAACTGAGTTTCTCAAGTCCCGGCAACATCCTTGTAAACCTTCTCTGCACTCTTTCAACCTTATTTATATCCTTCCTGTAATTTGGTGACCAAAACTGAACACAATACTCCAGATTCGGCCTCACCAATGCCTTATACAACCTCATCATAACATTCTAGCTCTTATACTCAATACTTTGATTAATAAAGGCCAATGTACCAAAAGCTCTCTTTACGACCCTACCTACTTGTGACGCCACTTTTAGGGAATTTTGTATCTGTATTCCCAGATCCCTCTGTTCCACTGCACTCCTCAGTGCCTTACCATTAACCCTGTATGTTCTACCTTGGTTTGTCCTTCCAACGTGCAATACCTCACACTTGTCTGTATTAAACTCCATCTGCCATTTGTCAGCCCATTTTTCCAGCTGGTCCAAGTCCCCCTGCAGGCTCTGAAAACCTTCCTCACTGTCTACTACACCTCCAATCATTGTATCATCAGCAAATTTGCTGATGCAATTTACCATATTATCATCCAGATCATTGATATAGATGACAAATAACAATGGACCCAGCACTGATCCTTGTGGCACACCACTAGTCACAGGCCTCCACTCGGAGAAGCAATTCTCTACTATCACTCTTTGGCTTCTACCATTGAGCCAATGTCTAATCCAATTTACCACCTCTCCATGTATACCTAGCGACTGAATTTTCCTAACTAACCTCCCATGTGGGACCTTGTCAAAGGCCTTACTGAAGTCCATGTGGACAATATCCACTGCCTTCCCTTCATCCACTTTCCTGGTAACCTCCTTGAAAAACTCCAATAGATTGGTCAAACATGACCTACCACGCACAAAGCCATGTTGACTCTCCCTAATAAGTCCCTGTCTATCCAAACGCTTGTAGATTCTGTCTCTTAGTACTCCCTCCAATAACTTATCTACTACCGACGTTAAATTTACTGGCCTATAATTTCCCGGATTACTTTTCGATCCTTTTTTAAAAAACAGAACAACATGAGCCACTCTCTAATCCACCGGCACCTCACCTGTAGACAGCGACATTTTAAATATTTCTGCCAGGGCCCCTGCAATTTCAACACTAGTCTCCTTCAAGGTCCAAGGAAACACCCTGTCAGATCCCGGGGATTTATCCACTTTAATTTTCCTCAAGACAGCAAGCACCTCCTCCTTTTCGATCTGTACAGTTTCCATGATCTCACTACTTGTTTCCCTTAATTCCATAGACTTCATGCCAGTTTCCTTAGTAAATACAGACGCAAAAAACCTATTTAAGATCTCCCCCATTTCCTTTGGTTCTGCACATAGCCGACCACTCTGATCTTCAAGAGGACCAGTTTTATCCCTTACAATCCTGGTCAGGGGAAAAATCTTCAACAAACAAGAGAAAGTCTGTGGATACAGGAAATCCGAGCAACGTACACAAAGTGCTGGAGGAATTCAGCAGACCAGGCAGTATCTAGGAAAAGTGTACAGTCAGCTTTTCGGAGAGAAACCTTTCGGTGGAGCAAAACATCTTCCCTGCCGACCTCTTTAACACTCCTGTCTGCCCTGTCTCTCCTGATGTGGCATACACTGAATCTCTGGAGACACAGGAGACTGCTGATACTGCAATCTGGAGCAATCCGCAAACTGCTGGAGGATCCCGGCATGTCAGGCAGCATCTGTAGCAGGATGCGACAGTCAACATTCCCAGCTGGGACCTCTGAAGGGGAACTTCTTCAGGACTTAGAGGGTGGTGCAAGTTGGAATGAGCTGTCAGCGAATGTGGTGGATGCAAGTTCAAAATTAGAATCAAGTTATAAATATCACTGACAGGAGGAACAAAAGCATAGGTTATTTTATAAAGAGAAAGAAAATTCAAAACTCTGAGGTGCAAAGTGTTTTGGGAATCCTTGTGTAAGATTCCCAAAAGGTTAACTTGCAGGTTGAGTCGGTAATGAGGAAGGAAAATGCAATGTTAACATTTGTTTTGAGAGGACTAGAGTATAAGATCAAGCATGTAATGTTCAGGCTTTTATAAAGAGCTGGCGAGGCCTCACAGAGTACTGTTAGCAGTTATTTAAGAAAGGATGTGCTGACATTGGAGAGTGTTCAGAGGAGATTCACGAGAATGATTATGGGAATAAAAGGCTTATCATATGAGGAGCATTTGATAGTTCTTGTCCTTTACTCACTGGAATTCAGAAGAATGAGGGAGATCTTATTCAAACCTATCGATTGTTCAAAGGCCTAGAGAGAGTCTATGTGGAGAGTAGTGGGGGAGTCTAGGATCTGAGGGCACAGTTGCAGGATAGAGAGATGTCATTTCAGAAGGGAGACGAGAAGTAATTTCTTTGGCCAGATGGTCATTAATCTGGAATTTGTTGTCACAGGCAGTTTTGGAGGCCAATTCACAATTAAGGCAGAGATTAGTCAGGGCTTGAAAAGTTATGGGGAGCAGGCAGGCGAATGGAGTTGAGAGGGAAAATGAATCAGCCATGGTGAAATCGCGGAGCAGATTTGGTGTGCCGAATGGCCTAATTCTGCTCCGATGTCTCATGGTAAAAAAAAAGTGTAGATTGTTGGGTCTGTTTCCCCGGGCAGTGGTAAAAAGAACGTATGTGGCATGAAATTCAAAGCAGATCAGAGAGATCAGATTCAAGATTGTTTAATGTATTTTCCTGTACATAAGTGTAAAGGAGAACAGAATAATTATTAACAATGTTGTGCCAACCATGTAACCCACTCTAGAAACTGCCTAGAATTTCCCTAGTGCATATCCCTCTATATTTCTCAGCTCCATGTACCGCTCTAGAAGACCCTATTGTATCTGCTTCCACCACCGCTGCCGGCAGTGCATTCCACACTCCCACCACTCTCCGTGTGAAATACTTACGTCTGACATCCCCTCGGTACCTATTTCCAAGCATCTTAAAACTATGCCCCTTCATATTAGCCATGTCAACCCTGGGAAAAAGCCTCTGGCTATCCACATGGTCAATGCCCCTCATCATCTTATACACCTCTATCAGGTCACCTCTCATCCTCTGTCCCACGAAGGAGAAAAGGTAAAGTTCATTCAACCTATTCTCATAAGGCACACCTTCCAATCCAGGCAACATCCTTGTAAATCTCCTCTGCGCTGTCTCTATAGCATCCCCATCCTTCCTGTAGTGAAGTGACCAGAACTGAGCACAGTACTCCAAGTGGGGTTTGACCAAGGTCTTATTTAGCTGTAACATTACCTCTCAGTTCTTGAACTGATGACTGCCAACACACCATATGCCTTCTTAACAACACTGTCAATGCGGAACACCTTTGAGTGTCCTATCGGCATGAACCCCACGATCTCTCAGATCCTCCACACTGCCAAGAGTCTCACCATTTACGAGGGGTGATTAATAAGTTTGTGGTCTAAGGTAGAAGGAGTCAATTTTAGAAAACCTAGCACATTTATTTTTCCTACATTTACACACTTAGTCCAGCAGTCGTGGAGCATACGGATCCCTTCCTTGTAGAAGTCTGCGTCTTGGACCTCCAGAAAGTGGTCCACAGCAGGGGTGATAGATTAGTTTGTGGCCTAAAGTAGAAGGACATAAGTTATTAACTTCAAGCTTTCCGCATTTTCACTCAAAGAGTTGAACTGCACATGCATGTAACAAGATCTCCTTCTACCTTAAGCCACGAACTTATCAATCACCCCTGCTGTGGACCACTTCTACAAAGAAGGGATCTGTATGCTCCACGACCGCTGGACTAAGTGTGTACATGTAGGAGGGGACTATGTTGAAAAATAAATGTGCTAAGTTTTCTAAAATTGACTCCTTCTACCTTATCAATCACCCCATGTATATGATATTCTGTCTTCAAATTGGACCTACCAAAATGAACTACTTCACACTTATCGGGGTTGAAGTCCATTTGCCACTTCTCAGCCCAGTTCTCCATCCTATCAATGTCCCACTGTAACCTCTGATAACCCTCCAGATTATCCACAACACCCCCAACCTTTGTGTCATCAGCAAACTTACTAACTCACTCTTCAACTTCTTCATCCAGGTCTCTTTGGATCCCACGCCTTCTTTACTTTCTGAAAGAGCCTCGCATTGGTATCTATCCCAATTTCTCTTTAGTACTGAAATTGAACCTGCATCCATGGCTTCTACTAACAGCTCGTTCCACACTCTCACCATCCTCTGAGTGAAGACGTTCCCACTCATGTTCACCTTTGACCTTTAACCCATGTCTGTAGTTCTAGTTTTACCCAACCTAGACCTTAAGACCACAAGATATAGGAGCAGAAGTAGGCCATTTGACCCATCGAGTCTACTCTGCCATTCAATCATGGGCTTTTTTTTATTCGCAGTTATTTTGTAAATAACACTATTCTTTGCATTTCTGGTCAGGTGCTAAATGCATTTCATTGGCTTTGTATCTGTACTCGGCACAATGACAATAAAGTTGAATCTAAATCTAAATCTAAAATCTAAAAATCCAATTCTTCCAGTCATCCCACTCCTCTGTCTTCTCCCCATACCCTTTGATGCCCTGGCTAATCAAGAACCTGACTAACTCTGCCTTAATTGTACTCAATGACTTGGCCTTCACAGCTGCTTGTGGCAACAAATTCCACAGACTTACCACCCTCTAAGTAATGTAATTTCTCCGCATCTCTGTTCTAAATGGACGTCCTTCTATCCTGAAGTTATGCCCTCTAGTCCTAGACTCCCCTACCATGGGAAATAACTTTGTCATATTTAATCTGTTCAAGCCCTTTAACATTCAGAATGTTTCGATGATATCTGCCCTTGTTCTCTTGAGCTCCAGCAAATACAGCCCAAGAGCTGACAGACGTTCCTCCTACGGTAACTCTTTCATTCCTGGGATCATTCTTGTGAATCTTCTCTGAACCCTCTCCAATGTCAGTATATTCTTCCTAAAATAAGGAGCCCAAAACTGCACATAATACTCCAAGTGTGGTCTCACGAGTGCCTTACAGAGCCTCAACATCACATCCCTGCTTTTATATTCTATACCTTTAAAACAAAATGCCAATACTGTATTGCATTCACCAACTCAACCTGGAGATTTAGGGTATCCTGCACAAGGACTCCCAAGACCCTTTGCATCCCTGCATTTTGAATTCTCTCCCCATCTAAATAATAGTCTGCCTGTTTGTTTCTTCCACCAAAGTGCATGACCATACACTTTCCAACATTGTATTTCATTTGCTATTCAACCTTTCCCCTATATTTCAGGTCCTGCTAACATTCTTGTAAATTTTCTCCACACTCTTTCAATCTTATTGATACCTTTCCTGTTGGTAGGTGACCAGAGCTTCACACAATACTCCAAATTAGGAGTACTATCAAGGTTTTATCTAACTCCAACATAACATGCTAGCTCCAGTACTCAGTACTTCGATGAATGAAGGCCATAGTGACAAAAGCACTCTTAATGACCATATCTACCTGTGATGCCGCATTCAAGGAATTATAAATCTGTATTCACAGATCCCTTTGTTCTCCTGAGCTCCTCAATGCCCAAAAAACTCACCGTGCAAGTTCCACCCTGGTGTGTCATCCCAAAGTGCAACCCCTCACTATCATCTGCAATAAATTCCATCTGCCATTTTTCAGTAGCTCCAGATCCCATTGCAAGCTTTTACACCCACCTGGACAAGCCAGCGAGCACTGTGAGGGTCATGTTTTTTGACTTCTCCAGTGCGTTCAACACCATCCGCCCTGCTCTGCTGGGGTAGAATCTGACAGCAATGCAGGTGGATGCTTCCCTGGTGTCATGGATTCTTGACTACCTGACTGGCAGACCACAGTACGTGTGCTTGCAACACTGTGTGTCCGACAGAGTGATCAGCAGCACTGGGGCTCCACAGGGGACTGTCTTGTCTCCCTTTCTCTTCACCATTTACACCTCGGACTTCAACTACTGCACAGGGTCTTGTCATCTTCAGAAGTTTTCGGATGACTCTGCCATAGTTGGATGCATCAGCAAGGGAGATGAGGCTGAGTACAGGGCTACAGCAGGAGACTTTGTCACATGGTGTGAGCAGAATTATCTGCAGCTTAATGTGAAAAAGACTAAGGAGCTGGTGGTAGACCTGAGGAGAGCTAAGGTACCGGTGACCCCTGTTTCCATCCAGGGGGTCAGTGTGGACATGGTGGAGGATTACAAATACCTGGGGATACGAATTGACAATAAACTGGACTGGTCCAAGAACACTGAGGCTGTCTACAAGAAGGGTCAGAGCCATCTCTATTTCCTGAGGAGACTGAGGTCCTTTAACATCTGCCGGACGATGCTGAGGATGTTCTACGAGTCTGTGGTGGCCAGTGCCATCATGTTTGCTGTTGTGTGCTGGCGCAGCAGGCTGAGGGTAGCAGACACCAACAGAATCAACAAACTCATTCGTAAAGCCAGTGATGTTGTGGGGATGGAACTGGACTCTCTGACGGTGGTGTCTGAAAAGAGGATGCTGTCCTAGTTTCATGCCATCTTGGTCAATGTCTCCAATCCACTACTTAATGTACTGGGTGGACACAGGAGTATATTCAGCCAGAGACTTCCACCGAGATGCAGCACAGAGCGTCATAGGAAGTCATTCCTGCCTGTGGCCATCAAACTTTACAACTCCTCCCTTGGAGGATCAGACACCCTGAGCCGATAGGCTGGTCCTGGACTTATTTCATAATTTACTGGCATAATTTACATATTACTATTTAATTATTTATTACTATTTTCTATTACTATTTCTATTACTATTTATTATTTATGGTGCAACTGTAACGAAAACCAATTTCCCCCAGGATCAATAAAGTATGACTATAGCCTTCCTCGCCCAGTCTTGGTGTCATCTGCCAATTTCCTTATTCAGTTTACTACACTATCATCCAGATCATTGATATAGATGACAATAGAAATGGATTCAGCACCTATCCCTGTGGCACATCATTATTCACAGGCCTCGAGTCAGAGAGGCAACCATCTACCACAACTCTCTGGCTTCTCCTGTAAAGGTAATGTCTAACCAAATTTAGTACCCCATCATGTATGCCAAGTGACTGAATGTTCTCCCATGCAGGAGCTTGTCAAGTACCTTGCTAAGGTCCATGTAGACAACATCCACTGCCTTGCCTTCATCAACTTTCATACTTCTTCCTCAAACAACTGTAAGATTGATTAAGCATGGCCTATCATACACAACGCCATGTTGACCATCCATAACCAGTCCCTCCTTATCCAAATAATTAAGTATCCACCCATAGGATACCTTCTAATAACCTTCTGACTATTGATGTCAGGCTCACCAGCTTCTAGTTTCCCAACTTATTCTTTGGGCCTTTCTTAAATAAAGGAAGAGCATTCTTCTTCATGTGCCTTGTGCGTTACACGCTTGGGCGATCATGGCTCTACGTATCGAACGATCCCTTGCAGCGTCAGTGATATCTCGCACACTTAGATCTGTTAGTTCTTTCACAGCATCCATATATTTTCTTCTTTGCCTTCCTGTTCCGCATTTCCCAGGCATACGGCCTTGTAATGAAAGGCATTCTATTTCTCCCTTTCTGATGACATGGCCCGGGAATTTAAGTTTCTTCTCATTTAATGTTCTCATTAAAGATCTTTTTGTATGGGCACATTGGAGTACTGTCTCATTAGTTACCCTATCTCTATATGATATTTTCAGCTTTCTTCTAAGAAACTACATTTCTGTTGCTTCTAAGTTTCTTTGGAGTTCTGGTGTTACAGTCCATGTTTCGGAAGCATTCAGCAAGATTGACCAGATTTCAATAGCCTAAGCCTTGTTGTCATAGAACTGAGTCTGTTGGTGAAAATGGGTCTCATTTTTTGAAAGTTGGTTTTGGTAATGGCAATTCTTCTTTTTATTTCTACAGCTTTAGCTATCTTTTAATCCACTGCTACCTCACCTGTAGCTAAGGACATTTTAAAAATTTCAGCTCGGGCCCCGACAAATTCTGCATTAGCCTACCACAAGGTTCAAGGAAACAACTTGTCAGGCATTTTGGATTTATCCACCCTGATTTGCCTCAAAACAGGAAACACTTCAATCTAACCCTTTCTTCCCACATAGCCCTCAATATTTCTTACATCCATGTGTCTATCTTAAGAGTCTCTTGAACATCTCTAATGAATCTGCCTCTATCACCACCCCTGGAAGTCGTCCCGCATACTCACAATTCTCTGCTACCCACTCTATACTTTCCTCCAATTACTTTAACATCTGCCCGATGACATTAGCCACTTCCACCCTGGGATAAAATTCTCTGTTGTCCACTCCATTAATATCGCTTACCATCTTATATATCACTATCATCCCTCCCCACTGCCTTCATCAAACCAGCTTTTTCCCTTCTGCAAGTGTGGACATATTGCACTTACCCAACTCACTGAGAGATTGTCAGAAGATAACAAATGGTGGGTGAGGGCTCAGAGAGGTCCCAGGGGTGGGTCAACATTTGGGCCCTGTGTGGGGCTGGGTTTGGTCTAGTTTTGGAATTTGTTATGGCCAGTGTTGGTTCATGGTCAGGATTTAGTCAGGGTCTGGTCCAGGTTGAGTCGGTCAGGCTCTGTCATGGGTCAGAATCTGGGGCTAGTGAGGGTTAACATAGAAAATCTACTGCATAATACAGGGCTTTCGGTCCACAATGCTGTGCCGAACTTTAGAATTACCCAGAGCCCTCTATTTTTCTATGCTCCTTGTACCTGTCCAGGATTCTCTTAAAAGACCCTATTGTATCCACTTCCACCACCATCACTGGCAGCCCATTCCAAATACTCACCATCTCTACGTAAAAACCTTACCCCTGACGTCAACTCTCTACTTACCTCCAAGTACCTTAAAACTGTGCCCTCTCGTGTTAGCCATTTCAGCCCTGGGAATATGCCTCTGACTATCTACATGATCAATGCCTCTCATCATCTTTATACACCTCTATCAGGTCACCTCTCATCTGCCGTCACTCCAAGGAGAAAAGGCCAAGTTCACTAAACCTACTTTCATAAGGCTTGCTCCCCAATCCAGGCAACATCCTTGTAAATCTCCACTGCACACTTTCTATAGTTTCCACATCCTTCCTGTAGTGAGATGATGAGAACAGTACACAAAGTGGGGTCTGACCAGGGTCCGATATAGCTGTAACATTACTTCTCGGCTCTTGAACTCGATGTCACGGTAGATGAAGACCAATACACCGTACGCCTTCCGAACCACACAGTCAATGTGCGCAGCTGCTTTGAGCGTCCTATTGCCAAGATCCTCTTCCATAGTGAATACTGAAGCAAAGTATTCATTAAGTACCTCTGTGATCTCCCCTGTTTCAATACTCACTTTTCCACTGCCACGCTTGATTGGTCCTATTCTCTCATGTCTTATCCTCTTGCTCTTCACATACTTGTAGAATGCTTTGGGTTTTTCCTTAGTCCGGTCCACTAAGGCCTTCTCATGGCCCTTTCTGCCTCTCCTAATTTCTTTCTTAAGCTCCTTCCTATTAGCCTTATAATCTTCTAGATCTCTATCATTACCTAATTTTTTGAACCTTTCATAAGCTCTTCTTTTCTTCTTGGCTAGATTTACACCAGCCCTTGTACACCACAGTTCCTGTACCCGACCATCTTTTCCCTGTCTCATTGGAACGTACCTATGCAGAACTGCAGGTAAATATCCCCTGAACATTTGCCACATCTCTTCCGTACATTTCCCTGAGAACATCTGCTCCCAATTTACACTTTCAAGTTCCTGTCTGATAGCTTCATATTTCCCCTTACTCCAATTAAATGCTTTCCTAACTTGTCTGTTCCTATTCCTCTCCAATGCCATGGTAAAGGAGATAGAATTGTGATCACTATCTCCAAAATGCTCTCCAACTGAGAGATCTGACACCTGACCAGGTTCATTTCCCAATACTAGATCAAGTACAACCTCTCCTCTTGCAGGCTTATCTGCATATTGTGTCAAGAAACATTCTTGAACACACCTAACAAACTCCACCCTATCCAAACCCCTTGCTCTGGGGACATGCCAATCGTTGTTTGGGAAATTAAAATCTCCCACCATGACAACCCTGTTATTATTACACCTTTCCAGAATCTGTCTCCCTATCTGCTCCTCAATGTCCCTGTTTCTATGGAGTGGTCTATAAAAAACACCTAGTAGAGATATTGACCGCCTTCCTGTTCCTAACCTCCACCCAGATAGACTCCGTAGACAATCCCTCCACGTCTTCCTCCTTTTCTGCAGCAGTGAAACTATCTCTGATTAACAGCGCCATGCTCCCACCTCTTTTGCTTCCCTCCCTGTCTTTTCTGAAACATCTAAAGCCTGGCAATCGAAGTAACCTTTCCTAGCCCTGAGCCATCCACATCTCTGTAATGGCCACAACATCATATCCTATGCCCCTTGAAGTAAATGCCAACATTGCATTTACCTTCTTTACCACAGACTCAACCTGTGAATTAACCTTCTGGAAGTCTTGCACGAGGACTCCTTAGTCCCTTTGCACCTCTGATATTTGAATTTTCTCCCCATTTGGATAATAGTCTGCACTATTGTTCCTTTTACCAAAATGCATTATCATACATTTTCCAACACTGTATTCCATCTGCCACTTCTTTGTCCATTCTTCCAATTTGTCTAAGTTCTGCTGCGATCGCATTGCTTCCTCAGCACTACCTACCCCTCCACCTATCTTTGTATCATCTCAAACTTTGCCACAAAGCCATCTATTCCATTATCTAAATCACTGACAAACAATGTGAAAAGTAGCTGTCCCAATACTGACTGTTGAGGAACACCACTAGTTACAGTCAGCCAACCAGAAAAGGCCCCTTTTATTACGACTCACTGCCTCCTGTCTGTCAGCCATTCTGCTGTCCATGCCAGTATCTTTCCTGTGACGCCATACGATTTTATCTTGTTCAGCAGCCTCCTGTGCGGCACATTATCAAAGGCCTTCTGAAAATTTAAGTAAATGACATCTACTGCCTTTCCTTTGTCCACCCTGCTTGTTACATCCTTGAAGAATTCTAACAGATTTTTCAGACAAGATTTCCCTTCACAGAAAACATTCTGACTTTGACTCATTTTATGGGATTATTTTATTGGATGAGGTTGGTTTGGTCAGGGTCTGGGTTTGAGACCATAAGACCATAAGACAAAGGAGCAGAATTAGGCCAACTGGCCCATCGAGCCTACTCCACTATTCAATCATGGTTGATCCTTTTTTTCGAAATCTCCTCCTCAACCCCAGCTCCCGGCCTTCTCCCTGTAACCTTTGATCCCATGTCCAATCAAGAATCTATCAATATCTGCCTTAAATACACCCAGCAAGCTGGTTTCCACAGCTGCATGTGGTGACAAATTCCACATATTCACCACCTTTTGACTGTAGAAATTTCTCCACATCTCTGTTTTGAAAGGGTGCCTCTCTATCCTGAGGCTGTGACCTCTTGCCTTAGACTCTCCCACCATGGGAAACACCCTTTTCACATCTACTCTGTCAAGGCCTTTCAACATCCGAAAGGTTTCAGTGAGATTCCCACTCATTCTTCAGAATTCCAGTGAGTACAGACCCAGAGCCATCAAACGTTCCTTGTATGATAACCCTTTTAGTCCTGGAATTATCCTTGTGAACTTCCTCTGGACCCTCTTCAATGCCAACACATCTTTTCTAAGATGAGGGGCCCAAAACTGTTCACAATACTCAAGGTGAGGCCTCACCAGTGCCTTATAAAGCCTCAGTATCACATACTTGCTCTTGTATTCTAGACCTCTTGAAATGAATGCTAGCATTGCATTTGCCTTCCTCACCACCAACTCAACCTGCAAGTCAGCCTTCAGGGTGTTCTGCACAAGGACTCCCAATTCCAATTGCATCTCAGATTCCTGGATTTTCTCCCCATTTAGAAAATAGTCCACACATTTATTTCTACTACCAAAGTGCATGACCATGCATTTTCCAGCATTGTATTTCATTTGCCACTTTCTTGCCCATTCTCCTAATCTGTGTAGGTCTTTCTGCATCCTACCTGTTTCCTCAACACTACCTGCCCCTCCACCAATTTTTGTATCATCTTTAAACTTGGTAAAAAAGCCATCTATTCCATCACCTAAATCATTGATATACAGCATAAAAAGAAGTGGTCCCAACACTGACACCAGTGGAACACCACTAGTCACTGGCAGCCAACCAGAAAAGGATCCTTTAATTCCCACTCGTTGCTTCCTACCTATCAGCCAATGCTCTAACCATGTTAGGAACTTTCCTGTAATGTCATGGGTTATTAACCTGGTAAGCAGCCTGGTGTGTGGTACCTTGTCAAAGGCCTTCTGAAAGTCCAAATATACAACATCCACTACATCCCCTTTATCTATCCTACTTGTAATCTCCTCAAAGAATTCCAGCAGGTTTGTCAGGCAGGATGTTCCCTGAAGGAAACCATACTGACTTTGTACTATCTTGTCCTGTGTCACCAAGTACTCCCAACCACTGAGGTCAGGCTAACTGGTCTATAATTTCCTTTCTGCTGCCTTCCTCCTTTCTTAAAGAGTGGAGTGACATTTGCAATTTTCCAGTCCTCTGGCACCATGCCAGAGTCGAATAATTTTTGAAAGGTCATTTCTAGCGCCACCACAATCTCTAATGCTACCTCTTTCAGAACCCTAGGGTGCAGTTCTTCTGGTCCAGGTGACTTATGTACCTTTAGGTCTTTCAGCTTTTTGAGGACCTTCTCCATTGTAATAGTAACTGCACTCACTTCTCTTCCTTCACACACTACAACATTAGGTATACTGCTTGTGTCTTCCACAGTGAAGACTGATGCAAAATACTCATTTAGTTCATCAGCAATCTCCTTGTCCCCCATTATTTCTCCTGCCTCATTTTCTAGCAGTTCTATATCCATTCTCATTTCTTTTATTTTTAACATATTTGATAAAACTTTTACTATCCTCTTTGATATTATTTGCTAGCTTGCTTTCATATTTCATCTTTTCTCTGTAGGTTTTTAAAAACTTCCCACTAATTTTTGCTTTGTTGTATGCCCTTTCTTTTGTTTTTACGATAGCTTTGACTTCTCTTGTCGGCCATGGTTGTACTGTTTTACCATTTGAGTATTTCTTCATTTTTGGAATACACATGTCCTGCACCTTCCTCATTTTCCCCAGAAACACATACCATTGCTGCTCTGCTGACATCCCTGCCAGCAGCTCTTTCCAATTTACTTTGGCCAACTCCTCTCTCATACCACTGTAAGGGAAAAAATACTGCTACATCAGACTTTACTTTCTGCCTATCAAATTTCAAGTTGAAATCAATCATATTATGATCACTGTCTCCCGAGGGCTCTTTTACCATAAGCTCCTTAATCACCTCCAGTTCATTACATAACACCCAATCCAGTATAGCTGATCTCCTAGTAGGCGCAATGACAAATTGCTCTAAAAAGCTATCTCTTAGGCATTCAGCAAACTCACTCGCTTGAGATCCATTGCCAACCTGATTTTCCCAATTGACCTGCATGTTAAGATCTCCCATGACTGTCATAACATTCCCCTTTTGAATGCCTTTTCTATTTCCTGTTGTAATCTGTGCTCCATCTCCCAGCCACTGTTGGGAGGCCTGTGTATAACTGCCATCAACATCCTTTTACCCTTGCAGTTCCTTCACTCAACCCACAATGATTCAACATCTTCCAATCCTATGTCACATCTTTCTACTGATCTGATGCCATTCTTTATCAGTGGAGCCACACCACCCCCTCTGCCTACCTTCCTATCCCTCCGATATAACATGTAACCTTGGACATTCAGCTCCCAACTACAACCGTCCTTCAGCCTTGATTCTGTGATAACCACAACAACATACTTGACGATCTGCAATATTGCAACAAGATCATCAGCCTTATTTCTTATACTACGCGCATTTAGATACAACATCTTGAGTACCGTATTTGCTATCCTTTTGGATTCTGCATCCCTAATGATTTGATACACAGCCTGTTGGCTGCATCTAAGACTCATCACCTGCCTGCTCTTACTGACAAGCTATCTTTACTCTTTTACCATCCGTCCTATCCTGAGTCTCTTCACTCCAGTTCCCACCCCCCACCAAGCTAGTTTGGTTAGGATTCAGGGTGGGAGACTGAGTTCAGTTAGGGTCTGCTTTGCGGTCTGTGTTTGGTTTGGATCTGGTGCAGGACGGGCTCTGGTCCCTCGCTGTGACCCACCTCTCTGAAGCCTCTCCCTCAGCTGCAGCTTGGCCAGTGAGAGTTTCTGCTCTGCCTCGGCCACTGCTGACTTCTTCACTGCCAACAGTTCCTCTGCATCGTGGACAGCCTGAGGACAGAGGGAGGTGTCAGACCACACTGGAACTGCTGAAGACTACCCTATCTCGTGCATCAGGCACGGCACACTGCACCACACTCCCCATCAGCCCGCCTCGGTGCACACAGCCATAGATCCACCCTGTCATCCATTCAGCTGCAGACCACCGTGGGGTCTGTTCTGTGCACGGGACAGGGCACGAGTGGGGGGGGAGTGGAGAGAGAGGGGGACAGAGAGAGGGGAGAGGGCGAGGGGGGGCGGGGGGAGAGGGGGGAGAGAAGCAGCGGTTGCAGATTGGGGAAGATACTGTGAGTGAGACAAAGGGAGAGAAGTGAAAGGATGGGGGTGGGGTTTGCAGACTGAGGAGGGAGGCAGAGACGGCGAGGGAGGGAGGGAGGGTCGGAGAAAGTTGTGTCCTCCTCGGATTAGGGCTGACTGACCTGCAGTGTGATGTTGGTCTTGCCCATGTCCTTGCTCACACACTTGTCGTGCTCGCTGATGCGTTTGTGGAGTTCACAATATGCTTTCTGCAGCTGGTGGAGAATGGCCATGTTAAATGTGTCCCCTGTTCACCTGGTCCCTCCCAGTCTGTCCCACCCACACAGACCACCAGGGTCTGTCCCACCTGCACAGACCACCTGGGTCTGTCCCCCACCCTCACTCACCACCTGGGTCTGTCCCAGTCTGTCCCCACCCCCACTCACCACCTGGGTCTGTCCCCACCCTCACATGCCACCTGGGTCTGTTCCACCTGAACACACCACCTGGGTCTGACCCAGTCTGTCCCCACCCTCACACACCACCTGGGTCTGTCACAGTCTGTCCCCACCCTCACACATCACCTGGGTCTTTCCCAGTCTGTCCCACCCTCACACACCACCTGGGTCTGTCCCAGTCTGTACCCACCCTCACACACCATCTGGGTCTGTTCCACCCTCACACACCACCTGGGTCTATCCCAGTCTGTCCCCACCCTCACACGCCACCTGGGTCTGTCCCAGTCTGTCCCCACCCTCACACACCACCTGGGTCTGTCCCAGTCTGTCCTCACCCTCACTCACCACCTGGGTCTGTCCCAGTCTGTCCCCTCCCTCACACACCACCAGCATCTGTACCCACCCTCAGATACTAACTGGGTCTGTGCTCACTCTCACACACCAACCGGGTCAGTGTGGAGAGTGTGGGGAGTGCAGGGGAAAAGTTTGTGTCTCCCCAGGGGTCAGACAGGTGTGTGTGATGGTGAGGGAGGAGGCTGCGACTCCCCTGGGGTCATTGAGGGGAGTGAGGTGGTAGGGGGGACTCCATGACTCCCCAGGGGTCAGTGAGGGAAGCCTGGGGGTGGGAGAGGAGTTTGTGACTCCCCAGGAATCAATGAGAGGAGAGCAGGGGTTGGAGAGAGCTTGTGACACCACGGGGGGACAGACAGGTGTGAGTGAGGGTGGGGGAGGAATGCGCAGTTCCCCAGGGGTCAGTGAGCCAGCAGCAGATGGTGGTGCTGGAGACAGAGCAGGGATTTCGGGCAAACCCACCTCGTGCTGATACTGGGACAGCTCCTTCGTCAGTTCTGAAACCTGGCTCTGGATCCTGGACACAGAGGAGTCAGGTTACAAGACCACAGTCTGAAGCAGCCCCCAGCCAACACAGCCCCCAACAACACAACCCCAATCCAACACATACCCTCAATACCACAACCCCAGCCAATCAACAACACATACCCTCAATACCACAACCCCAGCCAATCAACAACACATACCCTCAATACCACAACTCCAGCCAATACAGCCCCCAACACTACCCCAATCCAACACATACCCTCAAAACCACAACCACAATCAACACACCCCGTCAACAACACAACCCCAATCCAACACAACCCCCACCCAACATACACTCTCAAAACCAAAACTCTCACACAACACACACTCAACAACACAAACCCCACCTGGCGCAGGCCTGCAACACCACAACCCCAGCCAACACACACCCTCGACACCACGACCCAAATCCAACACACACCCTCAAGCTCAGAACCCCCACTCCACACACACACACACACACACACACAACCCCCCACCCCACAAACATCCTCAACCCATCCCACACACACACCCTCAATTCCACCCAACACACACCCTCAACACAAGCCCCACCAATAGAGACACACCCTCAACATCACAGCCCCCAACCAACACAAACCCTTACCCCACAGCCGCCAGCTAACACTCTCTCAACTGCACAACTCCAAACCAAACACACCCTCATCCTTACAACCCTACAATCTAATCCAATACACACACCCGCAACACCAAATCCCACCAAACAGACATATCAACATCACAGCCCCCCAACACGAACACCCTCAACACAACAATCCCCACCCAACACAAACACTCACCCCCACAAACTCCACAAGACATGCTCAGCACCAGAACCCCAACCCAACACATACCCTCAACATACAACCCTGGGCCTACACACACATCTTCAACACCACAATGCACACCCAGCAGGCTCCCTCAAACCTCCAACACCCACCCATCAACCCTCACCCAACAAGGCCCTGATGCCGCCCGAACTGCTGAATTCATTCAGTGTACTGAAAGTATTGCTTTGATCACAGCATCTGCAGATTATTTTGTGTTTACCTCAACACAACAGCCTCTACCCCACATACACCCTAAAACCCACAAACCCTACCCAACACAACCTCAACACCATAAGACCCACCCCCCCACACACAGAAACCCTCAACATCACAGCCCCGCCCCAACACAAACTCTCAACTCCCACCCAAAACACGACCTCGACACCAAAACCCCCATGAAACATACACACCCTACACACACACACCCTCAACACAACCCTCACCCAAAACACTCTAAACCCCACATACACCCTCAACCCCCACCTAACACACTCCCTAAACCCCACAATCCTCACTCAAAACACATCCTCAGCACAACACCCACCTCACACAGACCCTCAACCTCAAAACCCTTCTTCACATGCAACCTCAACCACACAATCCCCACTCAACACTCACCCTCAACACCACAACACATATGCTCCCACACACACACTCTCAAAACCACAACCCCAACACCACACACACCTAAAACCCACCCTCAATACTATAAACCCCACACAACACACTCCCTCAGCCCCATAATCCTCACTCAAAACACACCCTCAACACCACAACCCCCACCCCACACACACATCCACAACCTCACTATGCAAACACCCACAATCCCAACACTCACCCAACAAACACCCTCAGCTCTACAGACCCACAGACACTCAACACTTCAAACCTAAGTGAACACACACCCTCAACACCACTACACCCAAGCAGCACACACACACCTCCAACCCACAATGCTCACTGTGCACACATTCTTAACCTAACACCCAGCCCGCACAAACTCTCAACCACACAACTCCCACCAAAAACACACTCATCTTTACAACCCACACCCACCCTCAAACCCACAATTCTAACCCCA
This sequence comes from Mobula birostris, assembly GCF_030028105.1. NCBI lineage: Eukaryota > Metazoa > Chordata > Chondrichthyes > Myliobatiformes > Myliobatidae > Mobula > Mobula birostris. Next base: position 230,315,989 of record NC_092372.1, on the reverse strand, counting down.
CATACAGCACACATCCTCAACACCACAACCTCTACCCCACACACATCCAGAACACCGTAACCCACAGGCAACAAAGAAACCCGCAACTCAACAATCCCACCTCACACTCAACCTCAACACCACAAACCCCAACCCACACACAAACATACTCAACCCACAATGCACAGCCAGCACATACCCTCAACACTGCAACCCCCACTGTCAACCATACACCAACACAAAACACACGCTCAACACCACCACCCCCACCAAACACACAACCCACTATCACAACTTCCACCCAACGCGCACCAACACAACTCTCACCGAAAACATACACTCAACACCACAAGCCCCACCCCACACAGACCCTCAACATCACAACCCACACCCTACACAAACACCCTCCTCTCCACAGCCTGCACCCCACACACACCCTAAATGCCACAATTCTCAGCCCACACACATCTCATCAAAAAACCCCACCGACCACACTCACTCAGCCACATACTCCTCACCACACACACACCCTCAACACCACAACCTCCACCTGAAACACACCCTCAACACCCTAATCCCCACCCAAAACACAACTGTAACACAATCCCCACAGAACAAACCCCTCAACCTAATAACCCCCACACATCACACTCATAACCACAACCCCAAATGAATGCACATACTCTACACCACAAACCCCACCCAACACACACCCTAAACACCAGACTCCCAACGAACATATACTTTCAACTCCAAGACCCCCAACCAACATACAACCTCAACCCTACAATGCCCACTCCACATGCACCCTAAAGCACACAACTCCAACTCAACCCACACCCTCAACACCACAACACCCACCCTCCACACACACACTCAATCCCACAACACACACCCAGTACACACTCTCAACCCCACAGCTCCCACTCCATATGCACCCTAAACCACACAACCCCCACCTCACACACACCCACAGACTCACAAACCCCATCCTACACATCCTGAACACCAGAGCCCAAACCCACCACACACACACTCAACACCACAACACCCACCCAACACACACCAACACTAGAGCCCACACCCCACACACACACTCAGCACAACACCTACCCAACACACATCAACACCAAAGTCCACATCGCACACACACGCAACACCCACCCCCACAACTCCCACCCAACACACACACTCAACACAACAGCCACCCAACACACACCCACAACTCCCACCTAACACATATCCAACACACACACCACAACCTTCACCCAACACACTCTCTGCACAACCCCCACCCAACACACTACACCACAACCCCCACCAATACACGCCCAAAACACACTCTATACACAACCCCCACCCAACACACAGTTTGTACACCACAACCTCCACCCAACACATACCCACCACCACAACCTCAACCCAAGACACACCCCCTACACCACAACACTTATCCAAGACACACCCGCAACATCACAACTGCATCCCACACATGCTCCTCCACAACCCCCACTCAACACACACCCTCATCAGCATGTCCCATCCCACACACACCCTAAGCCCCACCCAACAGACACCCTGAATACCAAACCCCCACTGAACATGTACCTTCAACTCCAAAACTCCCAACCAACATACAACCACAACCTTACAATGCCCACCCCAACACACCCTAAACCCCACCTAGCACACACACTCAATATCACAGCCCCCAACCAACACAAACCTTCAACCTGACAACCCCAACAAACATAAACACTCAACCCTATAACCCCACCCCACATGCACCCTCAACACTACAACCCACACCACACACACACTCAACACCACAGCCCCAAATGAACATAGAACAGTACAGCACATTACAGGCCCTTCAGCCACAATGTTGTGCTGACCCTCAAACCCTGCCTCCCATATAACCCCCCACCTTAAATTCCTCCATATACCTGTCTAGTAGTCTCTTAAACTTCACTAGTGTATCTGCCTCCACCACTGACTCAGGCAGTGCATTCCACACACCAACCACTCTCTGAGTAAAAAACCATCCTCTAATATCCCCACTGAACTTCCCACCCCTTACCTTAAAGCCATCAACACCCTCAACCCTCACCACACACACAACCTCAACACCAGAACCCCCACCCAGCGCACTCCCTAAATCCCACAATCCTCACTGCACACACACCCTCAACAGCACAAACTCCATCCAAAGCACACCTGCAACCTAACAGCCACCCAATGCATCCCCAAATTAATGCACAGACTGACCACCAAATTCCTACCCAACACATACACTCAACTCCAAAACCCCCACCCAATGCACATCCTCAAACCCACAACTCCCAACCCACACCAACACACACCCTCAAACCCAATACAAACATCCAGCACACACCCTCAACCCCACAACACCCACCCAACAAAAATCCTCAAACCCACAACGTCCATCCCACATGCACACTCAACACCACAACCCACTCTCCACACACACAACCCTAAATGAACACACACCATCAACACCACAACCCCTACTCCAAACACACCCTCAACCATGTGCACTCCCTCAACACAACAACCCCACCTCACACACTCAACCCCACAATGCACACAGCACACATCCTGAATCCCACAAGCCTCACCCCACCCTCAACACCACAACCCCTACTCCACACACACACACACACTCAGCCATACAAAAACACAACATAGGCTCAACACAATGCCACATGACACACACTCTCAGCATAACTCCATCCCCCCCATACACCTTCAACCCCATACACCCACCCAACAAACACCCTCAACATTACAAACCCCAGCCAACACACACCCTGAACACCAACCCCCCACCCAAAAACATACCCTCAACTCCAAAACATACACTCAAGACCACAACCCCAAATGAACGCACACCCTAACACCACAACACCCAACCAACAAACACCCTGAACTTCAAATGCACACCCACCATATATCTCTAAAAAAAGAGATGGATAGAGCTCTTAAAGATAGCAGAATCAAAGATTATGGGGATAAGGCAGGAACTAGATACTGATTGTGGATAATCAGCCATGATCACAGTGAATGGCGGTGCTGGCTCGAAGGGCCGAATGGCCTACTCCTGCACCTATTGTCTATATATCCTAAATTTTAAAACGTCCACCCAACACCCTCAACCCCACTGCACATGCACCTTCAACATCTCAACCGCAGCCGCACACACTCCTTTAACACGACAACCCCAACCCCACACACACACGCTCAACTGCACAACACCCACCCAACAAACACACTCAACACCACAAGCCCCACACCACACACACACTCTCAAACCCCCATGCACGCGCAGCAGAAGCACCATCCCACACACACACATCCTCAATTCCACTATGCACAAGCAGCACGCACCTTCAACCCCCCTACACCCACCCAACACGACAACCCCCAGCCAACATACATCCTCAACCCCGGAACCTGCATCCACATGCACCTTCAACCACAAAACACACACTCAACATACACCCTGAACAGCACAATATCCAACCCACACACACCCTCAACACCACAACCACCACCCAGCACACACCCCCAAACCCAATATGCACACCCAGCACACACCCTCAACCGCACAACACCCATCCAACAAGCACCTTCAGCTCCACAACCCCCACGCCGCATGCATCCTCAACACCACAATCCACACCCGTACACACACTCAAGTCCTCAATCCTTAACAAATACACACCTTCAAAACCACAACTCCCAACCAACACACACCTTCAACAACACATCCTCCAGCCCACACGCACTCAATAGCACAACTCCCAACCAACACACATCCTCAATCCCACACAACCCACCCAACATACACACCCTCAACCTGACAACCCACAACCTCAGCACCTGGTCAGTGTCTCCCAGGATCCATCTCCCCTCTTTCCACAATACTCCTACTTCCCCACCCTGAATCCAGACACGATCCAAATACAGTCTGTACCCCAGAGATTGATCCAGCTGTCAGTGTGAGTCAGGGATGTGTGAGGTGAATCCAGGGGGTTTGATGGACTTTTTGGTGCGAGGACGGTTCGCTGGGATGTGTGCATGTGTGAGGTGCTTGAGGGACTGGAGGGGTGAGGTGAGTGAAGGGTTTGAGTTAGTGGTGTGGTTGAGGGACTGGGATGACTGATGATGGTTCACTCAGGGGTGTGAGCTGAGTGAGGGTTTGAATGTCTGAAGGGGTGAGATGAATGAAGCGTTTGAGTTAATGGAGTGAGTGATGGACTGTGGTAAGTGCGGATGGTACAACCGCAGGTGTGAAGTGAGTGAGGTGTTTGCGAGTCTGAAGAGGTGAGTGGGATGTGGAGGACCCCTGACCTGTCAGCTTCCTCCTCTTTCTGCCGCTTCTCGGCTTCTCTCCTGCGTTGCAGATCGGCTTCCAGCCTCTCCCTCAGGACCACAGTGATGCTAATATCCCAGTCCTGCAGAGTCCTAAGGGTGGGGTCTGTCGACGCCACCTGGCAGAGCCATGAGACAGGTTAGCACTTGTGCCCACTCTCCACAACACACCACCAGCCCATTCCACCCTTCTTCCCCCTGCTCTCCCCGCATCACCATCCACACAAGGCAGCACACAGCACAGGTCCCGGGATCTGTGCTGGGCTGTGCCCTCCGGGGAGCTGGAGTAGCAGGGTCCTAGAACATACAACATAGCACACTACAGCCCAGTACAGGCCCTTATTATCCCAACCTTTCAACTTTCTCTAAGATCAGTCTAACCCATCCCTTCCACAATGCCCCTCATTTCTCTATCATCCATGTGCCTATCAAAAAGTCTCTCAAATGTCCCTGATTTATCAGACTCACCACGACTCCTGGAAACATGTTCCATGCACCCTCCACTCTTTCTGTAGAAAACCTACCTCGGACATCCACTCCCCCCATACTTTCCTCCAATCACCTTAAAATGATACCTCCTCATATTAGCCATTTCTGCCCTTGGAAAACGTCTTTGGGTATCCACCCTATCTGTGCCTCATCATCATTTACACCTCTATCAAGTCACCTCTCATCCTCCTTCACTCTAAAGAGATAAGCCCTAGATCACTCAATTTATCCTCATAAAGCATGCTTTCTAATCCAGGGCAGCATCCTGGTAGATCTCCTGTGAACCATCTCTAAAGCTTCCACATCCTTCCTATAATGAGGTGACCAGAAGTGAACGCAATAATCCCAGTGGTCTCACTAGGGTTTTATAGAGTTGCAACATTACTTAGAGGCTCTAGAACTCATGAGTGTCTGCAGCAGATCCACCATCCAGCAGGAGATGCATAAGAACATAAGAAATAGGAGCAGGAGTTGGCCATCTGGCCCATCAAGCCTTTTTATACTTTATACTTTATTGTCACCAAACAATTCATACTAGAACGTACAATCATCACAGTGGTATTTGATTCTGCGCTTCCTGCTCCCTGGATTACAAATATTCAATATTAAAAATAGTAAAAATTAGTAAATATTAAAAATTTAAATTATAAATCATAAATACAAAATAGAAAAATGGAAAGTAAGGTAGTGCAAAAAAAACCAAGAGGCAGGTCTGGATATTTGGAGGGTATGGCCCAGATCCGGGTCAGGATCCATTCAGCAGTCTTATCACATGGAAAGAAGCTGTTCCCAAATCTGACCGTATGAGTCTTCAAGCTCCTGAACCTTCTCCTGGAGGGAAGAGAAACGAAAAGTCTGTTGGTTGGGTGGGTCATGTCCTTGATTATCCTGGCAGCACTGCTCCGACAGCGTGCGGTGTGAAGTGAGTCCAAGAACGGAAGATTGGTTTGTGTGATGTGCTGCGCCGTGTTCATGATCTTCTGCAGCTTCTTTCGGTCTTGGCCAGGACAACTTCCATACCAGGTTGTGGTGCACCCCAGAAGAATGCTTTCTACGGTGCATCTATAAAAATTAGTGAGGATTTTAGGGGACAGGCCAAACTTCTTTAGTTTTCTCAGGAAGTAAAGGCGCTGGTGGGCCTTCTTGGCAGTGAACTCTGCTTGGTTGGACCAAGTCAGGTCACTTGTGATATTGACCCCGAGGAACTTAAAGCTTTTGACCTGTTCCACTTGCGCACCGCCGATGTAAATTGGGTCGTGCAGTCCACTACTGTTTCTGAAGTTAACAACCAATTCCTTCATCTTGTTGACGTTGAGGTTATTGTCTTTGCACCATGCCACCAGGTTCTTAATTTCCTCTCTGTACTCAAACTCATCATTACCCGAGATATGGCCTACATTTGTTGTGTCATCAGCAAGCTTATATATTGAGTTTGATGGAAACTTGGCTACACAATCATGGGTATACAGTGAGTACAGCAGGGGGTTGAGTACACAGCCTTGTGGGGCACCGGTGCTCAGAGTGATTGTAGAGGAGAGCTTATCCCCTATTTTAACAGCCTGGGTCCTGTCTGTGAGGAAGTTGGAGATCCAGCTGCAGATCTGAGTGCTAAGGCCTAGGTTCCGGAGCTTAGGAATCAGTTTATTTGGAATGATGGTATTAAAGGCAGAGCTGTAGTCAATGAAAAGGAGCCTTACGTACGCATCTTTATTCTCCAGGTGTTCTAAGGAGGAACGTAGGGCCAGAGAGATGGCATCTGCCATTGACCTGTTGCTCCGGTAGGCGAATTGCAAAGCGCCGAGGTTGACCGGTAGGCTATGGTTGATGTGGGCCATAACCAATCTCTCGAAGCACTTCATAACATTTGATATCAGAGCCACAGGTCAATAGTCATTCAGGCGTGCCACCTTGCTCTTCTTTGGCACTGGGATTATCGTTGCCTTCTTAAAACACGAGGGGATCTTAGACTGAAGCAAGGAACAGTCCACAATTCAATAATATTATGGCTGACAACATGAATTCTGCAGATGCTGGAAATTCAAGCAACACACATCAAAGTTGCTGGTGAAAGCAGCAGGCCAGGTAGCATCTCTAGGAAGAGGTACAGTCAACTTTTCAGGCCGAGACCCTTTGTCAGGACTAGTTCTGACGAAGGGTCTCGGCCCGAAACGTCAACTGTACCTCTTCCTAGAGATGCTGCCTGGTCTATCAGGCAGGGACTTGGAAGCATAAATTGGGAACAGATACTCTCAGGGAAATATACAGCAGAAATGTGGCAAATGTTCAGGGGATATTTGCTTGGTGTTCTGCATAGGTATGTTCTAATGAGACAGGGAACTGAAGGTAGGGTACAGGAACCGTGGTGTACAAAGGCTGTTGAAAATCTAGTCAGGAAGAAAAGAAAAGTTTATGAAAGGTTCAAAACACTGGGTAATGATAGAGATCGAGAAGATTTTAAGGGTAGCAGGAAGGAGCAAAAGAATGAAATTAGCAGAGCCAGAAGGGGCCATGAGAAGTGCTTGGCATGCAGGATTAAGGAAAACCCCAAGGCAATCTACAAGGATAACACGTAAGAGAATAGGACCAATCAAGTGTGACAGTGGAAAAGTGTGTATGGAACTGGAGGAAATAGCAGAGGTACTTAATGAATACTTTCCTTCAGTATTCACTACGGAAAAGGATCTTGATGATTGTAGAGATGACTTACAGTGGACTGAAGAGCTTGAGCATATAGACATTAAAAAAGAGGATGTTGTGGGGTTTTTAGAAAGCAGCAAGTTGGATAAGTCACCGGGACAGGATGAGATGTGCCCCAGGTTACTGTGGGAGGTGAGGGAGGAGATTGCTGAGTGTCTGGAAATGATCTTTGCATCATCAATGGGGACGCAAGAGATTCCGGAGGATTGGAGGGTTGTGGATGTTGTTCCTTTATTCAGGAAAGGGAGTAGAGATAGCCCAGGAATTTATAGACCAGTGAGTCTTACTTCAGTGGTTGGTAAGTTGATGGAAAAGATCCTGAAAGGCCAGATGTATGAACATTTGCGGAGGCATGATATGATTAAGAATAGTCAGCACGGCTTTGTCAAAGGCAGGTTGTCCCGTACGAGCCTGACTGAATTTTTTGAGGATGTGACTAAGCACATTGATGGAAGTAGAGCCGTAGATGTAGGGAATATGGATTTCAGCAAGGCATTCGATAATGTACCCCATGCAAGGCTTATTGAGAAAGTAAGGAAGCATGGGATCCAAGGGGACCCTGCCTTATGGATTCAGAATTGGCTTCCCACAGAAGGCAAAGAGTGGTTGCAGGTGGGTCATATTCTGCATGGAGGTCAGTGACGGTGACCAGTGGTGTGCCTCAGGGATCTGTTCTAGGACCCTTCTCTTCATGATTTTTATAAATGACCTGAATGAGGAAGTGGAGGGATGGATTAGTAAACGCTGATAACACGAAGGTTGGGGTGTTGTGGATAGTGTGGAGGACCGTCAGAGGTTACAGCAGGAAATTGATAGGATGCAAAACTGGGCTGAGAAGTGGCAGATAGAGTTCAACCCCGATAAGTGTGAGGTGGTTCATTTTGGTAGCTCAAATATAGCAGAATATCACATATTAATGGTAAGACTCTTGGCAGTGTGGAGGATCAGAGAGATCTTGGAAGGATGTAGAAACTATAGAAAGGGTTCAGAAGAGATTTAGAAGGATGTTGCCTGGATTGGGGAGCATGCCTTATGAAAACAGATTGAGTGAATGGCCTTTTCTCCTTGGGGCGACAGAGGATGACAGGTGACCTGATAGAGGTGTATAGGATGATGAGGGGCATTGATCGTGTGGATAGTCAGAGGCTTTTTCTCAGGGCTGAAATGGCTAACACGAGAGGACAAAGTTTTAAGGTGCTTGGATGTAGGTAGAGAGAAGATATCAGGGGTAAGTTTTTTACACAGAGAGTGGTGAATGCGTGGAATGGGCTGCTGGCAATGGTGGTGGAGGCGGATACGATAGGGTCTTTTGAGGGACTTTCGGATAGGTACATGGAGCTTGGAAAAATAGAGGGCTATGGGTAACCCTAGTAATTTCTAAGGTTGGGACATGTTCGGCACAACTTTGTGGGCCGAAGGTCCTGCATTCTGCTGTAGGTTTTCTATGTTCTATGTTCAAACTTCCCAATTCTTTACTTCATCCCTCCACCACCCTCCCCAGTTTCGCCTATCACCTTGTGTATCTTCCTCCCCTCGCCACACCTCCAACTCTGACTCCTCATCTTTTTCACTCCAGTCCTGATGAAGGGTCTCGGCTGTCTTTCCATCAATGTTGCCTAGCCTGCTGAGTTCCTCCAGCTTTTTGTGTGTGCTGCTTGGATTTCCAGCATCTGCAGATTTTCTCTTGTTTGACACTGGAGGCTCTGCTAGAACAAAGGACCCTACAGAAAGTCCTGACAATTCTGAACACTGGTTTGCACCCTCTGCATACCACCTTAGCTGAACAGAGAGCACTTTTAGTGATAGTCTAAGATGACTGCGCTGCTCCAAAGAGCGTCACACGAGGTCACTCTTACCCTCAGCCATCAGGCTCAATAATGAGTCAACCTATAGCCGGGGAAGTGATGACCACCTCCTGCAGACTGTTTGAGGTCACTTATTTTTTATTCTTTCTACTTGTTTTCTAATATTTATATACCTGTGCACTTGTGATGCTACTGTGACACAGTAATTTCCTTTGGGATCAGTATCTATCTATCTATCTATGTGCCTTGTGCTGTGTGTGACTGTTGGGACCGTACTGTGATTTCCACCTTCGACCTGCAGTAATGGTGTTTGGTTCGGCTGTATTCATGGGTATTCATGTATGGACGAATGACAATTAAACTTGAACTTGAACTACTCCCTCTGGTAAATCAGTTTATTTTTATCACATGTAATGAGGTAAAGTGAAAAACGTTTCATGTTGTTCCATCGAGGTAGTACAAAGGAAAACAACAACAGAATACAGAATAAAGGTTGACAATTACAGCTGGCAGCTTGTTTCATACACTGACCACCCTTGGGGTGAAGAAGTTCTCCCTCAGGTTTGTATTAAACCTCTCCCCTCTCACCTTAAACCTGTCCCCTCTAGTTCTTAGCTCTCCAACCTGGGAAAAAGACTGAGTGTATTAACCCTGTCTCTGCACCTCATACACTCCGATGAGATCACCCCTCATCCTCCAACATTACGACGAATAAAGTCCCAGCCTGCCCAACCTCCCTCCATAACTTAGACCCTCAAGTCAGGGCAAAATCCTCATAAATTCCTCTGCACTCCCTCTATCTAATGCTATCATTCCAATAATAGGGTGAGCAAAACTGAACACAATGCTCCAAACGTGACCTTACCAATCTCTACAAGAACTTCCCTCCTCTTGTACTCAGAGCACTGACTGTGGGGCCTCATTGAATGACATTTACCCCACGTGAGTACTGATAATTCCCTCCTTACCTCCACAGGTGTCGTACCATCCTCGGCGTTGACCCGAGGGTCGGCTCCGCTCTGTAATAGAGTCTGAACAGCAGCAACATGGCCCCCAAATGCTGCGCGGTACAGAGGGGTCCGTCCGTACGCACCCTACCACAGACAGCAGGATCAGTCCGTGTGTATACATAAACACACGCCACCTACACACTCACCATCCACACATATGTACACTCATAAACACATGCCTGCATACACACAGACATACATACTTACACATACACGCATGCACATAGACACATGTACAGGCAGATGCACTGATAAACAAACACACACACACACACACACACACACAGTAACAATGAAAGAAAATGCAGTTATAGTTGCAGACATAAATGAGAGGGAACCTCCAGAGTATGGGATCCACTGAGACCACGAGATGCACCAGGGCACCCTCTGAGAGTGTGCAGCGTATACAGGCACACCTAGAACATGGCACGGTGTGCTGGAGGAAAGCTGGGAACATGCAGAGGGTTAACACGGGGAGTCCCTCAAAAGATAATTACCAGGTCTAATTTTTGAACTACGGTCCTAAACTGTGGAACTCAATACCTAAAGCTATAAGGGAAGAAATCTCAGTTGACACCTTTAAACATCAGCTAAAAACCTATTTATTTAACTGTGCTTTTAATTAACATAAATTTGTTTTTTATGTTCATGTTTATTTTTATTTGATTTTCATGTTTGTACTTTATCCCATTGTAAAGCAATTTGAATTACATTATTTGTATGAAAAGTTCTCGATAAATGAAGTTACTATTATTAATATTAATACTACTACATGGGTACATGAGAACACAGCAAGTACAGACCCAGAGCCATCAAATGTTTCTTGTATGATAACCCTTTCATTCCCGGAATCATCCTTGTGAACCTCCTCTGAACCCTCTCCAATGCCAGCACATCTTTTCATAGATGAGGAGCCCAAAACTGTTCACAATACTCAAGCTGAGGCCTCACCAGTGTCTTATAAAGCCTCAGAATCACATCCTTGCTCTTGTATTCCAGACCTCTTGAAATGAATCCTAACATTCCATTTGCCATCCTCACCACTGACTTTGCCTGCAAGTTAACCTTTAGGGTGTTCTGCATGAGGACTCTCAAGTCTTTTGCAACTCAAATATTTTCATTTGCTACTCTCATGGCCATTCTCCTAATCTGTCTAAGTCCTCTGCAGCCTGTTTCCTCAACACTACCTGCCCCTCCACCAATCTTCGTAACAAAGCCATCTATTCCATGAACTAAATAACTGATATACAGCATAAAAAGAAGCAGTCCCAACACCGACCCCTGCGGAACACCACTGGTCACTGGTAACCAACCAGAAGAGGATCCTTTTATTCCCACTAGCTGCCTCCGACCAACAGCCAATGCTCTAACAGTGCCAGTAAGTTTTCTGTGATACCATAGGCTCTTAACTTCATATGTGGCACCTTGTCAAAGGCCTTCTGAAAGTCCAAATATACAACATCCACTGCATTCCCATTATCTATCCTATTTGTAATCTCTTCAAAGAATTCCAACAGGTTCATCAGGCAAGATTTTCCCTTGAGGAAACCATGCTGACTCTGTCCTATCTTGTCCTGTGTCACCAAGTACTCCATAACCTCATCCTTAACAACTAACTCCAATATCTTTCCAACCACTGAAGTCAGACCGCTACCTCTTTCAGAACCCTAGGGTGCAGTTCACCTGGCCCAGGTGACTTTTTGCACCTTAGGACTTTCAGCTTTATCGGCAACTTCTCCCTTGTAATGTAGTAACTGCACTCACTTCTCTTCCCTCACACCCTTCAACATCTGGCACACCGCTTGAGTCTTTCACCATGAACACTGATGCAAAATATTCATTTAGTTCATCCGCCATCTCTTTGGCCCTCATTATTATTTCTCTGGCCTCTTTTTCTTGCGGCCCGATATCCACTCTCATCTCTCTTTTATTTCTTACATACTTGAAAAAGCTTTTACTATCCACATTGATATTGTCTGCAAGCTTGCTTTCATATTTCATCTTTCCCCTCTTAATGATTCTTTTCTTTGTTCTGTGTAGGGTTTTAAAAGCTTTCCAATCCTGTCATCCCACTAATTTTTGCTTTGTTGTATGCCCTTTCTTTTGATTTTACATTAGCTTTGACTTCCCTTGTCAGCCACAGTTATACTATTTTACCATTTGGGTATTTTTTTGTTTTTGAATACATCCATCCTGCACCTTCCTAATTTTTCCTATAAATTCACGCCACTGCTGCTCTGCTGTCATCCCTGCCAACATTTCCTTCCAATTTACTTTGGCCAACTCCTCTCTCATACCACTGTAATTTCCTTTACTCCACTGAAATCCTGCTACATCAGACTTTACTTTCTCTCTATCAAATTTCAAGTCATATTGTGATCATTGTCTCCTAGGGGTTCTTTTACCTTCAGCTCCCTAATCACCTCCTGTTCATTACAGAACACCCAGTTCAGTCTACCTGATCCTCTTGTTGGCATTCAACAAACTCACTCTCTTGAGATCGATTACCAACCTGATTTTCCCAATCAACCTGCATGTTAAAATCTCCCATGACGACCATAACATTGTCCTTTTGACATGCCTTTTCTATCTCCTGTTGTGATCTGTCGTCCACATCCCAGCTACTGTTGGGAGGCCTGTATCTAACTGCCATCGGGGTCCTTTTATCCTTGCAGTTTCTTATCTCAACCCACAAGCATTCAATATCTTCCAATCCTATGTTACATCTTTCTACTGATTTGATGCCATTCTTCACCAGTAGAACCACACCACCCCCTGTGCCTACTTTCCTATCCCTCCAATATAACATGTAACCTTGGACATTCAGCTCCCAACTACAACCATCCTTCAACTACAAACATGTGTTGAGTGATGTAGTCCCTCAATCACTGTGGTGCAGGGACGAGGAGTGGTGATCCTGAAACCCTGTAACCTGGCCCTCTTCTCCCATGTTACCTTTGAATTGGGATTGGCTCCTTTCTCGATCAGGTATTTGATGGCACTGGGATGCCCGCCACCAGCTGCCTCTGACAAGGGTGTGTTTCCATGGGCATCGGTGCAGTCCACCATGTCTAGCTGGTGACGTCGTCTCAGCACCTGCCCTATCTGGTCAAAGGGCACTCCATTCTTCGTATCCAACTCAGAAACCTGTGGGAGGAGGAAGCAGTCCATGAATACCCTCCCTTTTGATTTATCAGGCCCCATCCTAATCCCTTTGCTCCCAAAGAATTCAGCACAGGAACAGGCCCTTTAGCCCATAACGTTACTCATTTCATAGAACATTACATCACAGTACAGACCCCTTGGCCCATAACGTTACTCATTTCATAGAACATTACTGCACAGTACAGACACTTTGGTCCATGATGTTGTGTCGACATATTAATGATCAATCTTATCCTTCCCTTCCATATAACCCTCCATTTTTTATTATCCATGTGCTTATCTGAGATTCATTTAAATGTCCCTCATGTTTCTGCCTCTAGCATTATCTCTGGTAGTTCATTCCATGTAGCTACCACTCTCTGTGTTAAAGAAATGTACCTCTCGATCCCCTCGAATTCGACATTCCTGCTCTGGGAAAAAGTCTCTGGCTGTCCTCTTAATTTATACCTCTTAAGGGAGCTAGGGCTTTACTCTTTGGAGAGAAAGAGGATGAGAGGAGACATGATAGAGGTGTACAAGATATTAAGAGAAATAGATAGAGTGGATAGCCAGCGCCTCTTCCCCAGGGCACCACTGCTCAATACAAGAGGACATGGCCTTAAGGTAAGGGGTGGGAAGTTCAAGGGGGATATTAGAGGAAGGTTTTTTACTCAGAGAATGGATGGTGCGTGGAATGCACTGCCTGAGTCAGTGGTGGAGGCAGATACACTAGTGAAGTTTAAGAGACTACTAGACAGGTATATGGAGGAATTTAAGGTGGGGGGTTATATGGGAGGCAAGGTTTGAGGGTTGGCACAACATTGTAGGCCGAAGGGCCTGTACTGTGCTGTACTATTCTATGTTCTATGTTATCATCTTATACACCTCTATCAAGTCATCTTTCGATCTCTTGGACTACAAAATGAAAAGCCCTAGTTCACTCAGCCTATCCTCATAAGACATGCTCTCCAAACCAGGCAGCATCCTGGTAAATCTCTTCTGCACCCTCTCCAATGCTTCCACATCCTTCCTATAATGAGGTGACCAGAACTGAACACAAGAGTGGTCTAACCAGGATTTTATACAGCTACAACATTACTGCCTGGCTCTTGAACTCAATTCCCCAACTAATGAAGTAACACACCATGCACCTTAACAACCCTATCAACTTGCTTGGCAGCTAATTAAACTGACCATGTTTGTTTATCTGCCTCAGTCAGTCAGTGGGTGCCGTCCCGAATCCGGGGTTGGCGGCTATGCACCTCCATCTTCTTCCATCTTGCGACAGCACCGAGTACAGCCTCTCCTCCAGCTTGTTCTCGCTGGCTGTCTTGGCACCGCCCGCTGCTGCCCCCGCCGAACTCGAGCCCGAGGCCGTGTCGGCCTCCAGCCATGGCCGCTCCTTCGAGCTCGGCCCTTCCGTAGGCGGAGGCCTTGGGCAGGTCCAGGCACACGGTGCAGCGCCCAAGTTCATCATGTCTCTTCTAACTGGGTGCATAGCAAACGATTCGTAGATACGTGGTGAGGCTTTACTCTCTTCCACGGAAGATAGCCGTTGGCTCACAAGGAGCTCATCCGCCCTTTGTCAGGTCTTGTTTTTTTTGGTCCTGCTGGGTGTCCTCACACCCTCCTCACCAGACTAAGTCCGGTGGGGTAGCTGGCCCAAGTTGCCGACCGCTCAACCACGGCCCCTACACAATTATCTGTCTACACAATGTCCATATCACTTCATTCTCCACACATTCATGAGCGTATCTAATAACTGTGTAAATACTTCTATAGCATCTGCCTCTACCACCACCCCTGGTAGCACATTCCAGGTACCCGTCACTTGCACATCTCCTTTGTATTTACCCCCTCCCACCTTCAATGCATATCCTCTCATATTAGACCCTTCAACCCTGGGATAAAGATCCTGGCTGCCTGTGCCTCTCAGAGTTATGTAAACCTCTATCAGATCTCCCATCAGCACATGCTATTTCAGAGAAAATGACCCAAAGTTTTCCAGCCTCTCCTTCTTGGTTTGTATTCCCTCATCCTCCCCTTACTGAAGTCCACATTCAATGCTTTGGTCTTACTGGCGTTGAATATCAGGTTGGTGTTACCAAGCTGAGATATCTTGCTCCTGGTACCCTGTCATCTCTATGAGATTCTGCAACAATAGTTGCATCTTCAGCAAATTAATAGATGGCACTTGAGCTATACCTAGCCACACAGTCGTGGGTATAGAGGGAGTAGAGCAGTGCACTAAGCACACATCCCTGAGGTGCACCAGTGTTGATCATAAACGAGGAGGAGATATTATTACCAATTTGCACAGATCGTGGTCTTCCGGTTTGGAAGTCAAGGACCCAATTGGAGAGGGAGGTACAGAGGCCCAGGTTCTGTAACTTATTGATCAGGGTTGTGGGAAGGATGGTGTTAGATGCTGAGCTATAGTTGATGAACGGCATCCTGACAGAGGTGTTTGTGTTGTCCGGGTGATCTAAGGCCGTGTAAAGAGCCATTGAGATTGCAGCTGCCGTTTTCCTATTGTGGCAATAGGCAAATTACAGTGGGTCCAGGTCTTTGCTGAGGCAGGTGTTGATTCTAGTCATAATCAACCTCTCAAAGCATTTCATCTGCGTAGATGTGAGTGCTACTAGATAATTGTCATTGAGGCAATTCACTCTATTCTTCTTAGGCACTGGTATAATGTTGCCCTTTTGAAGTCACCTGACGAAGGGTCTCGGCCCGAAACGTCGACTGTACCTCTTCCTAGAGATGCTGCCTGGCCTGCTGCGTTCACCAGCAACGTTGATGTGTGTTGCTTGAAATTCCAGCATCTGCAGAATTCCTTGTGTTTGCATGACCATGAAGCCTTGTGCGGGCACCTGTGTGCGCATGCGCGTACATGCTGATTTTTTTCCCCCACAAATCGGTTTTGCCCTCATCTTCCCGACTATACTGTACATACGTTATTTCTACTTTATATAGGCTGTGTATTTATCATATCATTCCTGCTTTTACTATATGTTAGTGTTATTTTATGTTTTATGTCTTATTTGTTATGATTTGTTAGGTTATTTTTTGGTTCTGGGAATGTTCAAAAATGTTTCCCATATAAATTAATGGTAATTGCTTCTTCGCTTCACGCCATTTCGGCATGAAAGGTTTCATAGGAATGCTCTACCTTAGCGGGGGAAATATGGGACAAGGGCGGTCCCATATAGGACAAACCAATTTAGCCCAATATACGGGATGTTCCAGCTAATACGGGACAGTTGGCAACCCTGTGTTCAAGTTCAACAGTGTGTGACGGAATGAGGAAAGGTGCAGCTGACTCATATCGTTTCTTCACGGCCCAGTAGCGCATGTTTTGCGGCCCAGTGGTTGGGGACTGCTGCGTGCAAGAGCTCCTGTGCTTCCCTTGTCTATACCTTCTTGGTTCTCACTGCTGGACTTCAGTCTCTGCCTATACTCAGGGAGCAGAAGTACAGCCAGGTGATCAGACTTTCCAGAGTGAGGGCGTGGAATAGCACGGTAGGAATTCTTGATGGTGGTATAACAGTAGTCCAGTGTGTTGTTTCCTCTGGTGCTACAAATGATTTATTGATAATAATTAGTGACTTTTTCCAGCTGATCTGGTTAAAATCACTCAAAATGATGGTGAAGGCGTCAAGGTGTGAAGTTTCGTTTGTACAATGATCACATCATTCAGATCACCTAGAACCTGTTTGACATTGGCCTGAGGTGGAATGTACACTACTACAAAAAAGATCGCAGAAAATTCACATAGCAGGTAAAATGGCCGACACTTCATTGCAAGCTATTCCAGGTCTGATGAGCTGAATTGGGACATCACTGACACATTTGTGCACCAAGAGGAATTTACTATGAGGCAGACACCTCCTTCTCTGCTTTTCCAAGACTCGACAATCCTATCCTGACTCTGTATATGATGAGTTCAGCACAGAAGGGGTTAACCCGCATGGTAAGACTCTTGGCAGTGTGGAGGATCAGAGGGACCTCGGGATCTGAGTCCATAGGACACTCAAAGCAGCTGTGCAGGTTGACTCTGTGGTTAAGAAGGCATACGCTGTATTGGCCTTCATCAATCGTGGAATTGAATTTAGGAGCCGACAGGTAATATTGCAGCAATATAGGGCCCTGGTCAGACCCCACTGGGAGTACTGTACTCAGTTCTGGTTGCCTCGCTACAGGAAGGATGTGGAAACCATAGAAAGGGTGCAGAGGGAATTTACAAGGATGTTGACTGGATTGGGGAGCATGCCTTATGAAGACAGGTTGAGTGAACTCGGCCTTTTCTCCTCGGAGCGATGGACGAGGAGAGGTGACCTGATAGAGGTGTATAAGATGATGAGAGGTATTTTTCGTGTGTATAGTCAGAGGCTTTTTCCCAGGGCTGAAATGGCTGCCACAAGAGGACACAGGTTTATGGTGCTTGGGAGTAGGTACAGAGGAGATGTCAGGGGTAAGTCTTTTACTCAAAGAGTGGTTAGTGCGTGGAATGGGCTGCCGGCAACTATGGTGGAGGTGGATACGATAGGGTCTTTTAAGAGACTTTTGGATAGGTACATGGAGCTTAGAAAAATAGAAGGCTATGGGTAACCCTCATTATTTCTAAGGTAGGGACATGTTCGGCACAACTTTGTTGGCCGAAGGGCCTGTAGTGTGCTGTAGGCTTTTTATGTTTCTATGCTTCTATGGATTCCGTGAAGCAGAGGACATACACTGTCCTAATATCCCTCAGTCCAGAGCACTTGCTACCATTGTTCAGCATACTAGTCCTTGTGTTGTTGTGCATAGCTGAGTCTCTTGACTTTGTCAGCATGGATTTACGAAGGGGAAATCATGCTTGACTAATCTTCTGGAATTTTTTGACGATGTAACTATGAAAATGGACAAGGGAGAGCCAGTGGATGTAGTGTACTTGGACTTTCAGAAAGCTTTTGATAAAGTCCCACGTAGGAGATTAGTGGGCAAAATTAGGGCACATGGTATTGGGGGCAGAGTACTGACATGGATTGAAAATTGGCTGGCTGACAGAAAACAAAGAGTAGCGATTCACGGGTCCCTTTCGGAATGGCAGGCGGTGACCAGTGGGGTACCGCAGGGTTCAGTGCTGGGACTGCAGCTGTTTACAATATATATTAATGATTTAGATGATGAAATTAAAAGTAACATTAGCAAATTTGCTGATGACACAAAGCTGGGTGGCAGTGTGAAATGTGAGATTATCCACTTCAGTGGTAAGAACAGGAAGGCAGATTATTATCTAAATGGAGTCAAGTTCGGAAAAGGGGAAGTACAACGAGATCTAGGTGTCTTGTACATCAGTCACTGAAAGCAAGCATGCAAGTACAGCTGGCAGTGAAGAAAGCTAATGGCATGCTGGCCTTCATAACAAGGGGAATTGAGTATAAGAGCAAAGAGGTCCTTCTGCAGCTGTACAGGGCCCTAGTGAGACCACACCTGGAGTACTGTGTGCAGTTTTGGTCTCCAAATTTGAGGAAGGACATTCTTGCTATTGAGGGAGTGCAGCGTAGGTTCACAAGGTTAATTCCCAGGATGGCGGGACTGTCATATGTCGAAAGATTGGAGCGACTGGGCTTGTATACTATGGAATTTAGAAGGCTGAGAGGGGATCTGATTGAAACATATAAGATTATTAAGGGATTGGACACGCTGGAGGCAGGAAGCATGTTCCCGCTGATGGGTGAGAGCAGAACCAGAGACCACAGTTTAAGAATAAGGGGTAGGCCATTTAGAACGGAGTTGAGGAAAAACTTTTTCACCCAGAGAGTGGTGGATATATGGAATGCTCTGCCCCAGAAGGCTGTGGAGGCCAAGTCTCTGGATGCTTTCAAGAAAGAGATGGATGGAGCTCTTAAAGATAGCGGAATCAAAGGTTATGGGGATAAGGCAGGAACTGGATACTGATTGTGGATGATCAGCCATGATCACAGTGAATGGCTGCACTGGCTCGAAGGGCCGAATGGCCTACTCCTGCACCTATTGTCTATTGTCTATTGATTCCAGTTCCAGTTTTCAGCAGAAACGCTTCCATGAAGCTCACTTTTGAGAATATCTCTCGGGACTATAGAGGGGTGTACTTGGGGTCCAGTGGTTTCTGTAAGTTCAGAGCTGAAAGCAGTGCTGGACTTCTTTCAAAGGGCTTTTAGTTTGATGAATCTCTTGTCTGCTGCACTCAGTTTCCATGGCTGGCCACTGCATTTCTGGCCCTCAACCTTGCCCATTTTTTGTGCTTCTTCGGAGGAGCTTGAACATCACATCTTGAAAACTCCTGTCTGTTGTGAAATTCCTGCTCTGGAGAGACGTAGCTGATGCAAGATGACTACTTTGTGACTTCCACTATGCTCACTCTAGCCATGTTGTAAGAATTCAAGATTTGAAGATTAAACTGACACATCTGCCACACTTTTAGTTTGCTTGTCCTTTGCCCAATTTAATTCCTTCTAGACCCCTTTCTGTTTCAGTAAATCAGATTTGTTCATTCAACTCATACCATTGATCATTAGCACCTGTTATCTTTGTTTAATCAGGCACTGGACTACACACCTGCAAAGTCATTAAGTTATTTTATAATATAAACAAGATTTATATTAAAAATCTGGGGTGCCCAAGAGTTTTGCACAGTATTGTAAAAAAATCAAATAAGTCGTGCAAAAATGGTGGGACAGTGTTCATGGGTTCATTGTCCATTCAGCAATCTGTTGGCAGAGGAGGAGAAGCTGTTCCTGAATCATTGAGTGTGTGTCTTCAGGCTCCTGTACCTTCACCCTAATGGTAGCAATGAGAAGAGGGCCTGTCCTGGGAGATGGGGCCATCAATGACAGATGCTCCCCATTTGAGGCATCGCCTTTTGAAGGTGTCCTGGATGCTGGGGAGGCCAGTCCCATGAAAGAGCTGGCTGAGTTTACAACTTCCTGCTTCTTTTTCCAATTCTGTGGAGTGACCCCTCCATTCCAGACGCTGATATAACCAGCTAGAATACTCTCTGTGGTACGTCTGTAGGAATTTGTGAGTGTCTTTGGTGACTACCAATGCTCCTCAAACCTCTAAGGAAATATCGCCGCTGTCATACTTTATTTGTAATTGCATCAATATGTTGGATCCAGAATAGATCCTCAGAGATGTTGACACCCAGAAACTTGAAACTTCTCACCCTTTCCACTTCTGATCCCTCGAAGATGACTGGTGAATGTTCCCCTGACTTCCCCTTCTTACCAATTCCTTGGTCTTATTAATACTAAGTGCAAGGTTGTTATTGAGACACCACTGAAACAGCTGATCCATCTTGCTCCTGTATGCCTCCTCGTCACTATCTGAAATTCTGCTGACAACAGTTGTGACACTGGCAAATTTATAAAAGGCATTTGAGCTGTGCCTAGTGACACGACTGTGTGTGTGTGCGTGTATGTGTGTGTGTCTGGAGAGAGAGAATAGAGGAATGAGCTAAGCACCCCTGAGATGTGCTAGTCTTGATTGTCAGAAGGGAAGATGTTATTTCCAATCTGCTCAGACTCTAGTCTCCCAGTGAGGAAGTCAAGGATCCAGTTGCTGAGGGAGGTACAGAGGCCCAGGTTTTGGAGCTTTTTGACTAGACTGAGGGTTTCACTGTGGTGAAAGTGAGAGGGTGGCGGTGAGTTCCTGGACTAAAGTTGACTGACTCCAGTTGAATGGAACAGATGGTCCATTTCTGGTCCTGGATCTTGTTATTTCATTCTCTGATTCCTTCCACCCTAACCCCACCTCCCTCACACCTACTCCCCACTCCTAGCCCACTCTCCATGTCAAACCCACACCCGACTCTCACAACATCCCCTGTCACCCCAACCCCCCCTCACCCCACCCCTGTCATTCCCAATGCCCTCTCTCAACCCCACCACATCTGTCACTCCCAGTCCCCTCTCTCACCTCACACCTCTTTCACCCCCACTCACCTCACTCAACCCCACCACACCTGTCACCCCAGTCCCTTCTCTCACCCCACCACACCTGTCACCCCCACTCCCCTCTCTCACCCCACCACACCCCTGTCACCCCCAATCCTCTCTCACTCCACCACACCTGTCACCCCCACTCCCCTCTCTCAATCCCACCACACCTGTCACCCCCAATCCTCTCTCACCCCACCACACCTCTGTCACCCCCGATCCTCTCTCACTCCATCACACCTGTCACCCCCACCCCCCTCTCTCACTCCACACTTCTGTCACCCCCAATCCTCTCTCACCCCACCACACCTCTGTCACCCCCACTCCCCTATCTCACTCCACCAAACCTCTATCATTCC
The DNA here is from genome assembly GCF_030028105.1 of Mobula birostris. NCBI lineage: Eukaryota > Metazoa > Chordata > Chondrichthyes > Myliobatiformes > Myliobatidae > Mobula > Mobula birostris. The sequence goes on along the minus strand of NC_092372.1, from coordinate 230,294,150 downwards.
CATTCCACTCTCTCAAACCCACCACATCTGTCACCCCCAGTCCTCTCTCAGCCCACTACACCTGTCACCCACACTCCTCTCGCTCAACCCCACCATACCTGTTACCCCCACTCCCCTCTCCCAATCCCAACACACCTCTGTCGCCCCCAATCCTCTCTCACTCCACCACAGCTCTGTCACCCCCCAATCCTCTCTCACTCCACCACACCTCCGTCACACCCACTCCTCTCACCCCACCACACCTCTGTCACCCCCAATCCTCTCTCACTCCACCACACCTCTGTCACCCCCACCCCCCTCTCTCACCTCACCACACCTCTGTCACCCCAATCCTCTCTCACCCCACCACACCTCTGCCACCCCCACTCCCCTCTCTCAATCCCACCACACCTCTGTCACCCCCAATCCTCTCTCACTCCACCACACCTCTGTCACACCCAATCCTCTCTCACCCCACCACACCTCTGTCACCCCAATCCTCTCTCACCCCACCACACCTCTGCCACCCCCACTCCCCTCTCTCAATCCCACCACACCTCTGTCACCCCCAATCCTCTCTCACTCCACCACACCTCTGTCACCCCCAATCCTCTCTCACCCCACCACACCTCTGTCACCCCCACTTCACTCTCTCACCCCACCACACCTCTGTCACCCCCAATCCTCTCTCACTCCACCACACCTCTGTCACCCCCACTCCCCTCTCTCACCCCACCACACCTCTGCCACCCCCACTCCCCTCTCTCAATCCCACCACACCTCTGTCACCCCCAATCCTCTCTCACTCCACCACACCTCTGTCACACCCAATCCTCTCTCACCCCACCACACCTCTGTCACCCCCAATCCTCTCTCACCCCACCACACCTCTGTCACCCCAATCCTCTCTCACCCCACCACACCTCTGCCACCCCCACTCCCCTCTCTCAATCCCACACCTCTGTCACCCCCAATCCTCTCTCACTCCACCACACCTCTGTCACCCCCAATCCTCTCTCACCCCACCACACCTCTGTCACCCCCACTTCACACTCTCACCTCACCACACCTCTGTCACCCCCAATCCTCTCTCACTCCACCACACCTCTGTCACCCCCACTCCCCTCTCTCACCCCACCACACCTCTGTCACCCCCAAACCTCTCTCACTCCAGCACATCTCCATCACCCCCACTCCTCTCTCTCACCCCACCACACCTCTGTCACCCCCAATCCTCTCTCACCCCACCACACCTCTGCCACCCCCAATCCTCTCTCACCCCACCACACCTCTGTCACCCCCAATCCTCTCTCACTCCAGCACATCTCCATCACCCCCACTCCTCTCTCTCACCCCACCACACCTCTGTCACCCCCAATCCTCTCTCACCCCACCACCCCTCTGCCACCCCCAATCCTCTCTCACCCCACCACACCTGTCACCCCCAAACCTCTCTCACTCCACCACACCTCTGTCACCCCCCAATCCTCTCACTCCAGCACACCTCTGTCACCCCCACTCCCCTCTCTCACCCCACCACACCTCTGTCACCCCCAAACCTCCCTCACTCCACCACACCTCTGTCACCCCCCAATCCTCTCTCACTCCAGCACACCTCCGTCACCCCCACTCCTCTCTCTCACTCCACCACACCTCTGTCATCCCCAATCCTCTCTCACCCCACCACACCTCTGCCACCCCCAATCCTCTCTCATCCTACCACACCTCTGTCACCCCCACTCCCCTCTCTCAATCCCACCACACCTGTCACCCCCAATCCTCACTCACTCCACCACACCTGTCACCCCCAATCCTCTCTCACCCCACCACACCTGTCACCCCCAATCCTCTCTCACTCCACCACACCTCCATCAACCTCACTCCCCTCTCTCAATCCCACCACACCTATCACACCCAATCCTCTCTCACACCACACCTCTGTCACCCCCAATCCTTTCTCAACCCCACCACACCTCTGTCACCCCCACTCCCCTCTCTCAATCCCACCATACCTCTGTCACCCCCACTCCCCTCTCTCACTCCACCACACCTCTGTCACCCCCAATCCTCTCTCTCACTCCACCACACCACTATCACCCCCACTCCCCTCTCTCATCCCACCACACATCTGTCACCCCAATCCTCTCTCACCCCACTATACCTGTCACCCCCAATCCTCTCTCACCCCACTACACCTGTCACCCCCAGTCCTCTCTCTCAACCCCACCACACCTCTGTCACCCCCACTCCCCCTCTCAATCCCACCACACCTCTGTCACCCCCACTCCCCTCTCTCACTCCACCACACCTCTGTCACCCCCACTCCCCTCTCTCACCCCACCACACCTCTGTCACCCCAATCCTCTCTCACAACACCACACCTCTGTCACCCCCACTCCTCTCTCACCCCACCACACCTGTCACCCCTACTCCCCTCTCTAACTCCACCACACCTCTGTTGCCCCCACTCCCCTCGCTCAACCCCACCACACCTCTGTCACCCCCAATCCTCTCTCACCCCACTACACCTGTCACCCACACTCCCCTCTCTCAATCCCACACCTCCGTCACCCCCACTCCTCTCTCTCACTCCACCACACCTCTGTCATCCCCAATCCTCTCTCACCCCACCACACCTCTGCCACCCCCAATCCTCTCTCATCCTACCACACCTCTGTCACCCCCACTCCCCTCTCTCAATCCCACCACACCTGTCACCCCCAATCCTCACTCACTCCACCACACCTGTCACCCCCAATCCTCTCTCACCCCACCACACCTGTCACCCCCAATCCTCTCTCACTCCACCACACCTCCATCAACCTCACTCCCCTCTCTCAATCCCACCACACCTATCACACCCAATCCTCTCTCACACCACACCTCTGTCACCCCCAATCCTTTCTCAACCCCACCACACCTCTGCCACCCCCAATCCTCTCTCAAGCCACCACACCTCTGTCACCCCCACTCCCCTCTCACCCAACCACACATCTGTCACCCTCAATCCTCTCTCACCCCACCACACCTCTGTCACCTCAATCCTCTCTCACTCCACTACACTTGTCACCCCCAATCCTCTCTCACCCCACTACAACTGTCACCCCCACTCCCCTCTCTCAACCCCACCACACCTCTGTCACCCCCACTCCCCCTCTCACCCCACCACACCTCTGTCACCCCTACTCCCCTCTCTAACTCCACCACACCTCTGTCACCCCCACTCCCCTCGCTCAACCCCACCACACCTCTGTCACCCCCAATCCTCTCTCACCCCACTACACCTGTCACCCACACTCCCCTCTCTCAATCCCACACCTCTGTCACCCCCACTCCCCTCTCTCACTCCACCACACCTCTGTCACCCCCAATCCTCTCTCAAGCCACCACACCTCTGTCACCCCCACTCCCCTCTCACCCAACCACACATCTGTCACCCTCAATCCTCTCTCACCCCACCACACCTCTGTCACCTCAATCCTCTCTCACTCCACTACACTTGTCACCCCCAATCCTCTCTCACCCCACTACAACTGTCACCCCCACTCCCCTCTCTCAACCCCACCACACCTCTGTCACTCCCCCTCTCAATCCCACCAAACCTCTGTCACCCCCACTCCCGTCTCTCACTCCACCACACCTGTGTCGCCCCCACTCCCCTCTCTCACCCCACCACACCTCTGTCACCCCACCACACATCTGTCACCCCCACTCCCCTCTCTCAACCCCACCACACCTGTCATCCCCACTCCCCACCACACCTCTGTCACGCCTACTCCTCTCTCTCAACCCCACCACACCTCTGTCACCCCAATCCTCTATCAACCCCACACCTCTGTCACCCCCAATCCTCTCTCACTCCACCACACCTCTGTCACCCCCACTCCTCTCTCACCCCACCACACCTCTGTCACCCCCAATCCTCTCTCAATCCCACCACACCTGTCACCCCCACTCCTATCTCACCCCACCACACCTCTGTCACCCCCAATCCTCTCTCAATCCCACCACACCTCTGTCAACCCCAATCCTCACTCACCCTACCACACCTCTGTCACCCCCAATCCTCTCTCAACCCCACTAAACCTGTCACCAACACTCCCCTTGCTCAACCCACCTGTCACCCCCACTCCCCACTCCCCATCACATCTCTGTCGCCCCCACTCCCCTCGCTCAACCCCACACACCTGTCACCCCCACTCTCCTCACTCAAACCCACCACCTCTGTCACCTCCACTCCCCTCTCTCACACCACCACACCTGTCACCCCCACTCCTCTCTCAACCCCACTCTCCTTCTATCAAACCCACCCCCATCTAACCCCCACTCCTTCTTCATTCAGCTCCACTCCTCTCTCACTCCAATCCCCCTCACATTGTACTCTCTAACCTTTCTCCCATTCACACCTCTGTCTCAACCCTGTTCCCTCACACTCCCTCTCATCCCCTCTCTCACCCCAACTCCCCTCTCTCATCCATACCGCTCTTTCACCTCTCTTAACCAAACCCCACCACCCTCACTTCCAGACTCCTATCTCACCCCACCCAAATCTCTCACCTCACTCCCCTCTCACCCTGCTCTCACCCAATCTTCCCTCTGTCAACGTACCTCCAGCACCATGCCAGTATCTTTCCTGTAACTGCATAGGAAACCATGCTGAATTTGTCCTATCTTGTCCGGTGTCACCAAGTACCCCGAAACCTCATCCTTAATAATAGACTCAACACTTTCCCAACTACTGAGGTTAGGTTAACTGGTCCATATTTTCCTTTCTTTTGCATTCCTCCCTATTCTCACTCCACCCCCAGCCCCTTCCCTCCCTCTCCACCCCTACTCCCTAATGCCATACAATTAAGGAAAAACCCAGAGGTTGGAATAAAACACTTGCACTTGCACAGGATTAATAGGTCAAACATTAATTGATAATGTTTGACAAGCACACAAAATTTGTTGATCACACGACCAATGGATTAAACAATCACCCAGTGAATAGGACATCGTTCCATTAGCAAGTTCTTAGGCGAAACCAGCTTGGTAATATTCATCTCTGCTTTAAATACACCCAACAACCTGGACTTCACAGCTGCCTGTGGTAATAAATTCCACAAATTCACCACCCTCTGGCTAAAGAAATGTCTTTACATCTCTGTTTCTTATTTATAATCTCCTCAAAAGATTCCAACAGGTTCATCAGGCAAGATTTTCTCTTAAGGAAACCATGCTGACTCTGTCCTCCTTTGTCCTACATCACCAACTACTCCATAATCTCATCATTAACAATTGACTCAAACACCTTCCCAACCACTGAGGTCAGGCTAACTGGTCTATAATTTCTTTTTGACTGCCTTCCTCCTTTCTTAAAGAGTGGTGTGACATTTGCAATTTTCCAGTCCTCTGACACCATGCCAGAGTCCAATGATGTTTGAAAGATCATTACTAATGCCTCCACTATCTTTACTGCTACCTCTTTCAGAATCCTAGGGTGCAGTTCATCTGGCCCGGGTGTCTTATGTACCCTTTGGCCTTGCAGCTTTTTGAGCACCTTCTGCTGTGTAATAGTAGGTGCACTCACTTCTCTCTCTCACACCCTTCAACATCTGGCACACTGCTAGTGTCTTCCACCATGAAGACTGATGCAGAATACTCATTTAGTTCATCTGCCATTTTCTTTGGTCCCCTTTATTTTTCTCCACTCTCATTTTCTAGAAATCCTATATCCACTCTCATCTCTCTTATTTTTTACATACTTGAAAAAGCTTTTACTTTCCACTTTTATAATGATTACCAACCTGCTTTCATATTTCATCTTTTCTCTCTAATGATTCTTTTAGTTGCTCTCTGTAGGTTTTTAACAGCTTCCCATTCCTCTGTCTTCCCACTCGGTTTTGCTTTGTTCACAACACGCTGGAGGAACTCGGCAGATCGGGCAGCATCCGTGGAAAAGATCAGTCGACGTTTCAGGCCGGAACCCCTCGTCAGGACTGTGTTTTGCTTTGTTGTATGCCCTCTCTCTTGGTTTTAGATTAGCTTTGACTTCCCTTGTCAGCCACGGTTGTACTATTTTACGATTTGAGTATTTCTTTGTTTTTGGAATACATCTATCCTGCACCTTCCTCATTTTACCCAGAAACTCATGTCATTGCTGCTCTGCTGCCACCCCTGTCAGCATCTCCTTCTAATTTACTTTGGCCAACTCCTCTCTCATACCACTGTAATTTCCTTTACTTCACTGAAATACTGCTACATCAGAGTTTACTTTCTCCCTATCAAATTTCAAGTTGAACTCAATCGTATTGTGACCCCTGCCTCCTTGGGGTTTTTTTACCTTCAGCTCCCTAATCACCTCCGCTTCATTACATAACACCCAATCCAGTATAGCTGATCCTCCAGCAGGCTCAGTGACAAACTGCTCTAAAAAGCCATCTCAACAAACTCATTCTCTTGAGATCCATTACCAACCTGATTCTCCCAATCGAACTGCATGTCAAAATCTCCCATGACGATCATAACATTTCCCTTCCACACACCCTTTCTATTTCCCATTGTAATCTGTAATGCACATCCCAGCTACTGTTGGGAGGCCTGTATATAACATGCATCAGGGTCCTTTTACCCTTGCAGTTTCTTAATTCAACATGCAAGGATTCAACATCTTCCAATCTGATGCTATTTGTCACCTGCAGAGCTGCATCACCCACTCTGCCTACCTTCCTATCCTTCCAATGCAACGTGTGACCCTGGACATTCAGCTCCCTACTGCAACCATCCTTCAGCCACGATTCAGTGATGACTACCACATCAGACCTGACAATCTGTAATAGTGCAGCAAGATCACCCACCTTGCATTGAGATATAACACTTTGAGTGCTGTATTTACTGCCCTTTTTGATCCCTAATGCACTGGTACTCCCCTGCTGGCTGCATTTATGTTCCATCATCTGATCATCTGCCTGCCCTTCCTGACAGTATAACTGCACACTATCTTTGCTTTTTCACCATCTGAGTCCCTTCACTCTGGTTCTCCCCCCGCCCCCACCAAATTAGTTTAAACCCTCCCCAACTGCTCTAGCAGACCTGCCCACGAGAATACTGGTTTCCCTCGGCTTCGGGTGCAACCCGTCCCTTTTGTGCAGGTCATACCTACCACAGAAGAAATCTCAATGATCCAAGAGCCTGAAGCTCTCCCCACTGCACCAACTTCTCAGCCACACATTAATCTGCCAAATCATCCTCACTGGCATGTGGCACAGACAGCAATCCAGAAATAACCACGCTGGAAGTCCTGCTTCTCAGCTGTCTGCCTACCTCTCTCAATTATCTCTTTAGGACCTCTTTGTTTTTCCTTTCTATGTCATTGGTACCAATATTCGCCAAGACATCTGGCTGCTCTCATCTCTCTCCAAAGTGCTGTGGATGCGATTTGAGACATCCCTGACCCTGACACCTGGGAGGCCAGTCGGGTGTCCCGTTCATGTAAACAGAATCTCCTGTCTGCTCCTCTGACTATTGAGTCCCCTGTCACTACTGCTCCCCTGTTCTCCCTCTTTACCTTCTGCACCACAGACGCATGCTCAGTGACAGTATTCTGGTCTCCATGCCATTCCCTTGGGAGGTCATCCTCCACAACAGTATCCAAAATGGTATTTATTATTTTACTTAATAGCACATCCAGTGTCAAGTTCAAAGGAAATGGGTCTGCCATTAATCTTCAAAACCATCTGTATAAGGGGAATAAGGGGAACTGGCCCTAGACCATCAAAGTGCATGACGAATGCATCCGGCTCCATAACAGCACACTGTGCTGCTGTGAAATGTTCTAGTTTGAATGGAGGCCGAGATAGACAGAGTCTTGCCAAGGGTCCTTTCTTTTGGCAAGTATGGCAGACAGAGTCTCGGTGTTGACAGTTAATAAACCTGTGGTGAATTTCCCTGCAATGGTAACATTGGAAATACAGAGTATAATTCCCTTTTTTCTTAGCTAGTGACACTTTGTTAATGTCAGTATAATTAGCTGCAGTTGTAGGTGATGGGGACGCTGCCTCTGCTTTTTGTTGCCTCTGTTGCAACAAAACTACATTCGTATCTGCTGCTTCCACGCTGTTTGCAATATGAAAGGCTGCTTTAAGTGTGAGCTCTGATTCTGCCAATAGGCGACATTGAATATGAACATCATGCATGCCAACAACCAAGTAATCATGTTTCATATCTTCGCAAACTGCCAAAATCACAAAATTCAGACTGCTTTCTTAATTCAGCAACAAACGTTGCTATGGATTCATTTTCTAAGTGAATACGAGTGTTGAGTCTAAAGCATTGCACTGATGGTTTAGGAGTGTATTGAGAGACAATTAACCTGACAGGTTCCCTCGAAGATTTCGAAGAGGGCAAATTGGGATCCATCGAACTTCAGATGATGTTGTACGTTTTCAGACTGCATATACTGAGCAGGATGCTGGCTTTTTTTATTGGGCTCAATGACGTTTGCCATGAAAAAAGAATCCAAACACTCAACAAAAGCATTCCAGGGGTATTGTGGATCACAGTATTGGTCGACTTTTCCAATTTGCTCATTGTCCAGATGTGAACATGTACTGTATTCCAAATGAGTGAGTGTGACAGATTTAATTCTCTTCGCCACTGTAACAATTAAGGAAAAACCCAGAAGCTGGAGAAGAACATGCAGCTGAATAGGTCTGATTGACTCATAGTCACTTGGAAACAATGAACACCTTCCATGCACAGGATTAGTAAGTCAAACATTAATTAATCGGTAGATAAGCCCGCAAAATTGACCTGTCAGGTGATGTCACATAACAGACTGATAAACAGTCACACGGTGAATAGGACACACCACACCCTCTCTCACCTCACCCCCTTTCTCACCCCACCCCCTTTCTCTCAGCCCACCTTCTCTTATATCCCCACACCCCTTTCTCATCTCACCTCCACTCCACCCCCTCTTTGGCCCACCATCTACAGAGAGTGGGGATTGCCTGGATGTGCTGTTGGAGTGTTGGTAGCTTGGAAGTTGTGGCATGGTAAAGGTTAAAATAGTGTGCCAACGCACAGAGCACAGACAATCAGTACAGATTTTTCTGTGTGTAGGCAACAGTCCAGATGAAAAGTATACAGAGACGGTGTGCAGACACAATGCATTCATCAGGCTGAACACGGCTCTTGAAAGATTCAGGATTGTTTTATGTCATTTCCAATACACAAGCGTAAAGGAAAACAAAATAATTCTAAATCTGGATCCAATGCGGTACAAAAAACACACAATAAGATGAAGAATACAATAATTTTAAAACACAACAAAAATAAATATAATCACAAACAAGAGAAATCTGCAAATGCTGGAAATCCAAGCAACACTCACAAAATGCTGGAGGAACTCAGCAGGCCAGACAGTTTCTATGCAAAAGAGTACAGTCAACATTGTAGGAACACACATCAAAGTTGCTGGTGAACGCAGCAGGCCAGACAGCATTTCTAGGAAGAGGTACAGTCGACGTTTCAGGCCGAGACCCTTCGTCAGGACTAACTGAAGGAACAATTAGTAAGAGATTTGAAAGTGGGAGGGGGAGGCGGAGATCCAAAATGATAGGAGAAGACAGGAGGGGGAGGGATGGAGCCAAGAGCTGGACAGGTGATAGGCAAAGGGGATATGAGGGGATCATGGGACAGGAGGTCCTGTCCAGCTGTCCAGCTCTTGGCTCCATCCCTCCCCCTCCTGCTTTCTCCTATCATTTTGGATCTCCCCCTCCCCCTCCCACTTTCAAATCTCTTACTAACTCTTCCTTCAGTTAGTCCTGACGAAGGGTCTCGGCCTGAAACGTCGACTGTACCTCTTCCTAGAGATGCTGCCTGGCCTGCTGCGTTCACCAGCAATTTTGATGTGTGTTGCTTGAATTTCATGCATCTGCTGAATTCCTGTTGTTTACAGTCAACATTTTGCCAAGATTCTTCTGCAGGACTGATATAAATATAAGATAGCATCTCTTTCTAACTCTTGTACAGCCTTTTTGTTCAAGCCTGGGAACCAAGGTCACTGAGCATACCAAGACAAGATAAGATACAAATAAAGGATTCTAGAACACTTTCTATTGGACAGTCCTGCGAAGGGTCTCAGCCTGAAACATCAACTGTACTCTTTTCCATAGATGCTGCCTGGCCTACTGAGTTCCTCCAGCATCTTATGTGTGTCGCTCTGATTTCCAGCATCTGCAGATTTTCTCTTGTTTGCTATTGGACAGTTATTATAATTCTAAGTATTATTAGTCTTTAACATGTAGATTTAATTGGTTACTAACACCTGATATATCTATTATATGAGTGAGTGAGGCCTCCGTTAACCATGGATGTTGTGTCCCAGCTATCTATGTGATACACAAGCCAGAGCAGTACAATATGGAGAGCCAGCTGTTATCCATGCAGCAAGCTCCCCCTCTCCACGTATCTGATGAACCCAAAGGAACGGCAGAGATCGATACATTTTGGCACCAGCTGCATCGAACTCAAGCCTGTCAGCATTGAACTCAACGTAGGACTGCCTTAGGGACTGGATTTTTCCTAGAGTTTACTTCAAAAAGGCTTCCCCATGAGTGGGTACAGCCGCAAGGTAGAGGAGGCTTAAGATCAGAGTTTTCCTTTTTCGGCCCCATCTGTCTGAAGCGACTGGTTTTACAGAGGCAGTAACTCACCTTTGCCCCCTTCTCCTGTCAGCAGAAATGATTCCACCAGGCTCAGTAGAAAGCCACGATGGTGTGGATAGTCTGAAGGGCTGTCAGAGGTTACAGCAGTACCTCGATAGGATGCAGAACTGGGCTGAGAAGTGGCAGATGGAGTTCAACCCAAATAAGTGTGAAGTGGTTCATTTTGGTAGGTCAAATCTGAAGACAGAACATAATATTAATGGCAAAGCTCTTGGCAGTGTGGAGGACCAGAGAGATCTTAGGGTCCATGTCTACAGGACACTCAAAGTTGCTGTGTAGGCTGACAGTGTTGTTAAGAAGGTGTACAGTGTGTTGGTCTTCATCAACTGTGGGATTCAGTTCAAGAGCCGTGAGGTAATGTTATAGCTATTTTAGACCGCAGTCAGACCCCTCATGGAGTACTGTGCTCAGTTCTGCTCACCTTACTACAGGAAGGATGTGGATACATAAAGGTTATGTGGATAAGGCAGGAACTGGATACTGATTGTGGATGATCAGCCATGATCACAGTAAATGGCGGTGCTGGCTCAAAGGGCTGAATGGCCTACTCCTGCACCTATTGTCTATTGTCTATTGATACTACAGAGAGAGTGCAGAGGAGATTTACAAGGATGTTGCCTGGATTAAAGAGCATGCCTATGAGAACAGTTTGAGTGAACTTGGCCTTTCTCCCTTGGGGCAACGGAGGATGAGAGGTGACCTGATAGAGGTGTATAAGATGACGAGAGGCATTGATCGTGTGGATAGCCAGAAGCTTTTTCCCAGGGCCAAAATGGCTAACATGGGGTATGTTTTGGGGTAAGGATGAAGTGTACAAAAGGGATGGGTTGCACCTTAATAAGTGGGGCACCAGCATTCTGGCAGGCAGGTTTGTCTCTGCAACACGGGTGTGTTTAAACTAAGTAGTGGGGGGGAGGGGACGAACTGGAAATTTAAGGATGGAGATAAAGGGAAAGTGAGAATAAGAAAAGTGTGCTTGCAACACTGTGTGTCCGACAGAGTGATCAGCAGCACTGGGGCTCCACAGGGGACTGTCTTGTCTCCCTTTCTCTTCACCATTTACACCTCGGATTTCAACTACTGCACGGAGTCTTGTCATCTTCAGAAGTTTTCAGATGACTCTGCCATAGTTGGATGTATTAGCAAGGGAGATGAGGTTGAGTACAGGGCTACGGTAGGAAACTTTGTCACATGGTGTGAGTAGAATTATCTGCAGCTTAATGTGAAAAAGACTAGGGAGCTGATGGTAGACCCAAGGAGAGCTACTGAGCGTCATAGGAAGTCATTCCTGCCTGTGTAACTGTAATGACAGTAACTGTAGCAACCTAGCAACTGTAATGAAAACCAATTTCCCCTGGGATTAATAAAGTATGACTATGACTATGTTAAGAAAGACAGCAGAATCAACAGAGCAGAAAGCTCAAGAAGGGATCGTACAGTATGGCCAAGTGAAATAGGAATTGATATGAAAGGTGAGGGGAGTAATGAATTAAAAGTATTATATATAAATGCACGGAGTATAAGAAATAAAGTGGATGGGCTTGAGGCACAGTTGGAAATTGGTCAGTATGATGTTGTGGGAATAACAGAGACATGGCTTCAAGTGGACGGGCCTGGGAAATGAATATTCAAGGATATACGTCCTATCGAAAGGACAGACTGATGGGCAGAGGGGGTGGGGTGGCTCTGTTGGTGAAGAATGATATTCAGTCCCTTGTGAGGGTGGACATAAAATCAGGAGACGTAGAGTCAGTCTGGATAGAACTGAGACATTCTAAGGGTAGAAAGACCCTAATGGGAGTTACCTACAGGCCCCCAAACAGTAGTCTGGATGTAGGGTGTAAGTTGAATCAAGAGTTAAAATTGGCATGTAGCAAAGGTAACGCTACAGTGTTATGGGGGACTTCAACATGCAGGTAGACTGGAGGAATCAGGTTGGTACTGGACCCCAAGAAAGGGAGTTTGTGGAGTCCCTCCAAGATGGATTCCTAGAACAGCTTGTACTGGAGCCTACCAGAGAGAACGCAATTCTAGATTTAGTGTTGTGCAATGAACCGGATTTGATCAGGGAAAGTGAGGTAAAGGAGCCATTAGGAGGTAGTGACCATAATATGATAAGTTTTAATCTACAATTTGAGAGGGAGAAGGGAAAATCGGAGGTGTCAGTATTACAGTTGAACAAAGGGAACTATGGTGCTATGAGGTGGGAGCTGGCCAAAGTTCAATGGGACAATACTAGCAGGGATGACAGTGGAACAACAATGGCAAGTGTTTCTGGGAATAATGCGGAAGGTGCAGGATCAGTTCATTCCAAAGAGGAAGAAAGATCCCAAGGGGAGTAAGGGGAGGCCGTGGCTGACAAGGGAAGTAATGGACAGTATAAAAATAAAAGAGAAGTACAACATAGCAAAGATGAGTGGGAAGCCCGAGGATTGGGAAACTTTTAAAGAGCAACAGAGGGTAACTAAAAAGGCAATACGTGGAGAAAAAATGAGGTATGAAGGTAAACTAGCCAAGAATATAAAGGAGGATAGTAAAAGCTTCTTTAGGTATGTGAAAAGGAAAAAAATAGTTAAGACCAAAATTGGGCCCTTGAAGACAGAAACAGGTGAATTTATTATGGGGAACAAGGAAATGGCAGACGAGTTGAACAGGTACTTTGGATCTGTCTTCACTAGGAAAGACACAAACAATCTCCCAGATATAATAATGGCCAAAGGACCTAGGGTAATGGATGAACTGAAGGAAATTTATATTAGGCAGGAAATGGTGTTGGATAGACTGTTGGGTCTGAAGGCTGATAAGTCCCCGGGACCTGATGGTCTGCATCCCAGGGTACTTAAGGAGGTGGCTTTAGAAATCGTGGACGCATTGGTAACCATTTTCCAATGTTCTATAGATTCAGAATCAGTTCCTGTAGATTGGAGGGTGGCTAATGTTGTCCCTCTCTTCAAGAAGGGAGGAAGCGAGAAAACAGGAAATTATAGACTGGTTAGCCTGATGTCAGTGGTGGGAAAGATGCTGGAGTCAATTATAAAAGATGAAATTACGACACATCTGGATAGCAGTAACAGGATCGGTCTGAGTCAGCATGGATTTACGAAGGAAAAATCTTGCTTGACTAATCTTCTGGAATTTTTTGAGGATGTAACTATGAAAATGGACAAGGGAGAGCCAGTGGATGTAGTGTGCCTGGACTTTCAGAAAGCCTTTGATAAAGTCCCACATAGGAGATTAGTGGGCAAAATTAGGGCACATGGTATTGGGGGCAGAGTACTGACCTGGATTGAAAATTGGCTGGCTGACAGAAAACAAAGAGTAGCGATTAACGGGTCCCTTTCGGAATGGCAGGCAGTGACCAGTGGGGTACCACAGGGTTCAGTGCTGGGACTGCAGCTATTTACAATATATACTAATGATTTAGATGAGAGAATTAAAAGTAACAGTAGCAAATTTGCCGATGACACAAAGCTGGGTGGCAGTGTGAAATGTGAGGAGGATGTTATGAGAATGCAGGGTGACTTGGACAGGCTGGGTGAGTGGGCAGATGCATGGCAGATGCAGTTTAATGTGGATAAATGTGAGGTTATCCACTTTGATGGTAAGAACAGGAAGGCAAATTATTATCTAAACGGAGTCAAGTTAGGAAAAGGGGAAGTACAACAAGATCTAGGTGTTCTTGTACATCAGTCACTGAAAGCAAGCATGCAAGTACAGCTGGCAGTGAAGAAAGCTAATGGAATGCTGGCCTTCATAACAAGGGGAATTGAGTATAAGAGCTAAGAGGTCCTTCTGCAGCTGTACAGGGCCCTGGTGAGACCACACCTGGAGTACTGTGTGCAGTTTTGGTCTCCAAATTCAAGGAAGGACATTCTTGCTATTGAGGGAGTGCAGCGTAGGTTCACAAGGTTAATTCCCGGGATGGCAGGACTGTCATATGTCGAAAGATTGGAGCAACTGGGCTTGTATACTCTGGAATTTAGAAGGCTGAGAGGGGATCTTATTGAAACATATAAGATTATTAAGGGATTGGACACGCTGGAGGCAGGAAGCATGTTCCCACTGATGAGTGAGTCCAGAGCCAGAGGCCACAGTTTAAGAATAAGGGGTAGGCCATTTAGAACGGAGTTGAGGAAAAACTTTTTCACCCAGAGAGTGATGGATATATGGAATGCTCTGCCCCAGAAGGCTGTGGAGGTCAAGTCTTTGGATGCTTTCAAGAAAGAGACGCACAGAGCTCTTAAAGAAAGCGGAATCAAAGGTTATGGGGACAAGGCAGGAACTGGATACTGATTGTGGATGATCAGCCATGATCACAGTGAATGGCAGTACTGGCTCGAAGGGCCGAATGGCCTACTCCTGCACCTATTATCTACTGTCTGTAACGTGAGGGGGCATTACTTTAAGGTGCTTGGAAGTAGGTACAAAGGGGATGTCAGAGGTAAGTTTTTCACACCGAGAGTGATGGGTGTGTGGACTGCACTGCCAGCAAAGGTGGTAGAGGTGGATACAATAGAGTCTTTTAAGAGCCTCTTACATAGGTATATGGAGCTTAGGAAAATAGAGGGCTATACGATAAGGAAATTCTAAGCAATTCCTAGAATAGGTTACGTGGTTGGCACAACATTGTGAGCTGAAGGGCCTGTAACGTGCTGTACATTTCTATGTTTCGATGCTTCTGTGGATGAGCTGTCAACCACGGCTGATGAGCCCCCTCTGCCCAAAGTAGCCAGTAACCCACCTTTGTCCCCTTCTCCTGTCAGTAGAAATAATTCTGCTGGGCTTAGTAGTGAACCACATGTGAAGATCAGGAGATGGACTGGGTTGTCAGAGGCTATTTGAGGCGCACAACATTGGGAGAATTTAATAGGTAGTGGGAGCTTATCCCCATTACACTCCTCCCCCAATTTCAGCTACGACAACCTTAAGGAACTAAGTATTATGATTGGTATTTAACTATGCAATGGTGAGATTGAGAAGTGTACCAAGTTTGCACTGGATCAGTATCTGTATCCAACCAGTTAATTTCTGTATCAACATGGCATTTCTATGTTCAAACTTCACAACAGTCTGTGGCAGGGGTTGGGCAGTTCTCATTGTGCCCAAGTGATTGAGAAACAAGTTCGAGTTATAAAAGTCCAGTTAGTTGGTGAGGACAGCTGGTGTTCAGCACAGCAGTACTTAAACCAGCGTAATTGCTTGTTTCACAGGACACGCAGACGCACTAAGGTGTGGTGAAGTTACCACTATCCTGTTCAGGTGCCCACGAGTGTGGGATGGAGGATCGATTGTGAGGGATCAATCTGTGATTATTGGTGTGTGAAAGAGCAACCCTGTGGAGTCTACCAGTGTGTCTAACCTTTGCCTGGGTTGGTAGACTATCACTTGAAGACTGTGCTCTTAAGTTGGTCAAGTTTGGCTAACTTGGAAATTTCGGAGGACAACTGGAAGATCGATGGCATCAGCTCACCTGAAGAACTAGACACCTCTCTCTCTCCATCACTTCTCGACTAAATACCACAAACTGAACTGATTCTCTTTACCCATCACCGTAAGGCTGTATCCATTTACGCCTAGGCTTGAAGAAGCTTGGTTTTTATATTTCCACACTTAAATATGCATGAACTTTGCTAACCTGTTTGATTGATCTGATTTTATATTACTGTATTGTGTACTTACTAATACACGAGTGTTAGTTAACAGCAATACCAGACTCCAAGGTGTTTTCCATTTCTGCTGGTTCTTTAACCCGTTACGTCACTCTTTCACACACCAATAATCACAAATCGATCCCGCACGATCAATCCTCAGTCCCACACACGTGGGCAGGATAGTGGTAATTTCACCACACCTTAGTGCGTCTGCGTGTCCTGTGAAACAAGCAGTTACGCTGGTTTAAATACTGTTGTGCTGAACACCAGCTGTCCATCAAGTAGCTCCTCCCTTCTCTCTCTGTAGGAACTCAGAAGCTGGCAGTGTCCTTGCAGAAATCCTAAACAAACTGAGCAGTCTTTGCCCCTCTCTTTCTCTGTAACAAGTTGTTTGTGCTGTACAGATGCACACTCTCTCTCTCTCTCTCTTTTTAAAAGCACAGCCCATAATGAATAACTCAGGATATCGTCACAAGGGGGAGGGATGAAGTAAAGAGCTGGGAAGCTGATTGGTGAAATCTCAGAAGACCATGGAAGAAAGAAAAAGAGGAAAGAAGCACCAGAGGGAGAGGATGGGCGGGCAAGGAATTGAGGTGAGAGAGGGAAGGGGGGATGGGAAATGAACAAGGAGGAGGGCATTACCGGAAGGTCGAGAAATTGATGTTCATGCCATCATGTTGGAGGCTACCCAACAGAATATAAGGTGTTATTCCTCCAACCTGAGTGTGGCCTCATCACGACAGTAGAGGAGGCCATGGATGGACATATCGGAATGGGAATGGGAGGTGGAATTAAAATGGGTGGCCACTGGGAGATCTTTTTCTGGCAGACAAAGCATAGATGCTCTGCGAAGTGGTCTCCCAATCTACATCTAGTCTCACCGATGTACAGGAGGCCACACCAGGAGCACCAAACACAGTAAATGACCCAACAGACTCACAGGTGAAGTGTCACCCCACCTGGAAGGACTGTTTAGGGCTCTGGATGGTAGAGGGAGGAGGTGTAAGAGCAGTTGTGAAATGAAGACACGTCTTTCTCCATTATTAGGGAGAGAGAGAGAGCCTGTTGTATGTTGAATACCGGGTGAACGAGTAGCCTTTGGGGTACTGCAAGTCTGTGCCTTTGCTGTTGCTTCGGTGTGTACTGATGCTTTTTTCTGCTGGTGGAGGGAGGGAGGAATCGTTGTTTGCTGTCGTTTATGTGCGGGAGGGAGGGGAACTGGGGGGGGACTTTGGGGTTCTAACATTTAACTGTCATTCATTCTTTATGGGAACTCCTCTGTTTTCATAGATGGTTACGAAGAAAAATCATTTCAGGATGTATATTATATACATTCCTCTGACATTAAATGTACCTTTGAAACCTTCGAAACCTTTGAAACCTGCTCCGCTTGCAAGGCTAAGTGCCAGAAAGGAGATCAGTGGGGAGGGACGAATGGACCGAGAGTCGCGTAAGGAGAGATCCCTGCAGAAGGCAAAAAGTGTGGGGGAGAGGTAAGGATGTGTTTGGTGGTGGCATCCTGTTGGAGGTGACGGAAGTTTCAGAGAATTATGTGCTGGGCGTGGAGGCTGATGGGGAGGCAGGTGAGGGCTAGAGAAACCCCTATCCCTGGTTGGGTGGTGGGAGGATGGGGTAAGAGCAGACATGCATGAAATGGAAGAGATGCCTTTGAGGGCAGTGTTGATGGTGGAGGAAAGGAAAGTCCTTTCTTCGGAAAAAGAGGACATCTCCTTCGTTCAAGAATCCTGACTGGAGACGGAGGAATTGAGAAAAGAGGATGGCATTTTTACAAGTAGTAGGGTGGGACAAGGTGTAGTCTAGGTAGCTGTGAGAGTCCATGGGTTTGTAATAGTAATCGGTAGATAAGCTGTCTCCAGAGATAGAGACAGTGAGATCCAGAAAGGGAAGGGAGGTGTTGGAAATGTGTGGGATGAATTTGAGGGTAGGGTGGAAGCTGGAGGCAAAGTGGATGAAGTCGACGAGTTCAGCACAGGTGCAGGAAGCAGCACCAATGCAGTCGTTGATGTAGCATAGGAAAAATGCAGACCCTTCCTCTCCTTCTCCATTTCCCATCCCCTTTTCCCTCTCTCACCTCATCTCCTTGCCTGCCCATCACCTCCCTCTGATGATTCTTCCCCCTTTTTCTTTCTTCCATGGCCCTGTCTCTTTCATCAATCAATTTCCCAGCTCTTTACTTCATCCCTCCCCTCCAGGTTTCACCGATCACCTCATGATTCTCTCTTCCCTCCCCACACCTCCTAAATCTATGCCTCAGCTTTTTTTTTCTCCAGTATTGATGAAGGGTTTTGGCCCAAAACGTCAACTGTAATTTTTTCCATTGATGCTGCCTAGACTGCTGATTTCCTCCAGCATTATGGAAACATAGAAAACCTACAGCACAATACAGGCCCTTCGGCCTGCAGAGCTGTGCTGAACATATCCCTACCTTAGAACTACCTAGGCTTTACCAATAGCCCTCTATTTTTCTAAGCTCCATGTAGCCATTGAGGAGTCTCTTAAAAGAACCTGTCATTTCCGCCTCCACCACCGCTGCCAGCAGCCCATTCCACGCACTCACCACTCTCTGTGTAAAAAACTTACCCCTGACATTTCCTCTGTACTTATTACCAAGCACCTTAAAACTATGCCAGCTCATGCTAGCCAATTCAGCCCTAGGAAAAAAGTCTCTGACTATCCACACGATCAATGCCTCTCATGATCTTGTACACCTCTATCAGGTCACCTCTCATCCTCCGTCACTCCAAGGAGAAAAGGCCGAGTTCACTCAACCTATTCTCATAAGACTTGCTCCCCAATCCAGGCAACATACTTGTAAATCTCCTCTGCACCCTTTCTATGGTTTCCACATCCTTCCTGTAGTGAGGTGACCAGAATTGCACACAGAACTCCAACTGGGGTCTGACCAGGGTCCTATATAGCTGCAACATTACCTCTCGGCTCTTAAACTCAATCCCATGATTGATGGAGGCCAATGCACCGTATGCCTTCTTAACCACAGAGTCAACTTGCGCAGCTGCTTTGAGTGTCCTCCAGACTCGGATCCCTAGATCCCTCTGATCCTCCACACTACCAAGAGTCTTAACATTAATGCTATATTCTGCCATCATATTTGACCTACCAAAATGAACCACCTCACACTTATCTGGGTTGAACTCCATCTGCCACTTCTCAGCCCAGTTTTGCATCCTATCAATTTCCCATTGTAACCTCTGACAGCCTTCCACACTATAAACAACACTCCCAACCTTTGTGTCATCAGCAAATTCACTAACCCATCCCTCCACTACCTCATCCAGGTCATTTATAAAAATCACAAAGAGTAGGGGTCCCAGAACAGATCCCTGAGGCACATCACTGATCACCGGATCCCTGAGGCACACCGCTGGTCACCGGTGTGTGTTGCTTGGATTTCCAGCATCTGCAGATTTTCTCTTGTTTGAGAGTCACAGGTAGCCTGCAGAGGGCAGCGGATATCTGTGTCTAGACCTGCTTTAAATACCCGGCCACCTCAGTAATGCAACATTTGTTTTACTTACCAGCTGGATACTTCGAACATAGAACACAGAATACTACAACACAGGAACAGGCCCTTGGGCCCACAATGTTGTGCTGAACCAATCAAATTAGTAATCAACTGGCCAACTACACTAATCCCTCCTGCTGCAAAATGTCCATACCCTTCCATTTTCCTCAAGCTTGTGTGCTGATCTAAATGTCTCTTAAAAGTCTCTTTTAATATTTCTGCCTCTACCAGCACTCCAAGCAGTGCATTCCAGGCACTCACCACTCTCTGTGGAAAAAAAATTTCGCCTTACATCTCCTTTTAAATAACCCTCTCACCCCTTAAATGCATACCCTCCGGTATTAAATATTTCAACCCTGAGAAAAAGATACTGTCTGTCATAATTTTATAAACCTCTATCAGATGTCCCCTCAACCTCCACCGCTTCAAAGAAAACAACCTAAATTTGTCCAAACTTTCATTATACCACATGCCCTCTAACCCAGGCAGCCACCTGGTGAACACCTCCTACACCCTCTCCAAAGCCTTGACACCCAATTTTATCATATCTGTACAGTGGTACACACTCTGCTGCTTCATAACTAAACTCTATTATTGGACTGCACTTTCTTCATGTAATATCACAATGTTAATACCTGGTCCATTTCCAACACCTCCCTCCCCTTTCTCAATCTCACTGTCTCCATCTCCGGAAACAGCTAACCACTGATGTCTATTATAAATCCACAGTCTGTCACAGCCACCTGGACTATACCTAATCCCACCCTGGTACTTGTAAAAACGCCATCCCCTTCTCTCAATTCTTCCATCTCTGCCACATCTGCTCTCAGGTTGAGGTTTTTCATTCTAGAATGAAAGTTTCCGCCTTTTTCAAAGAAAGGACCTTCCTTTCCTCCACCATCAATACTACCCTCTCCCGCTCCTTCTTCATTTCCCATTCCCTTTTCCCTCTGTCACCTTATCTTCTTGCCTGCACTTCGTCTTCCTCTGATGCTCCTCCCCCTCCTTTTATTTTTACTATGGCCTTCTGTCTCTTTCACCAATCAACTTCCCAGCTCTTTACTTCATCCTTCTATCTCCTGGTTTCACCTATCACTTTGTGTTTCTCTCTCCCCTCCCTCCAACTTTTAAATCTACTCCTCAACTTTTTTCTCCAGTCCTGCCAAAGGGTTTCGGCCCAAAACATCAACTGTACTCTTTTCTATAGATGCTGCCTGACCTGCTGAGCTCCTCCAGCATTTTTGTATGGGTTGCACAAATTAATCAATATTACTTTCAACCTACATTGTAAAACATAAATTCTGAGCATTTCATTTTCCTTGACACTTAAAAAGACCCTTTAAAACTCAAGGAAGGAAGGAAGAAATTCTTGACCACACTACACATTTTAATCATTGTCCCACCTCCACTAATCTCAATAGGATATCCTGATTTCCTTCAAATCCATGGACATACTGGACGAAAGGGTTAGGTTGATCTTAGTGCAGGTTAAAAGGTCAACACAACATCATGGCCCAAAGGGTATGGACGGGGCTTCAGTGTTCCCTGTTCTATATAAGTGATCAGAACAACAACAAAAATGAGAATAAGGTTTATGGACGCTGATATAAGTCATGAAATTCATTAGCAAAAGGTTGTCTAGGTGAATGTCAACCATTCGGTGAGGATGTGTGACTTAATAGGGTCCACTATCCTGATAGTAAAGTGAGGATCTGTGACTGAAGAGTGTCCACTATCATATAGAACATAGAATAGTACAGCACAGTACAGGCCCTTCGGCCCACAATGTTGTACCAACCCTCAAACCCTGCCTCCCATATAAGCCCCACCTTAAATTCTTCCATATACCTGTCTAGTAGTCTCTTCACTAGTGTATCTGCCTCCACCACTGACTCAGGTAGTGCATTCCACACACCAACCACTCTCTGAGTAAAAAACCTTCCTCTAATATCCCCCTTGAACTTCCCACCCCTTACCTTAAAGCCATGTCCCCTTGTATTGAGCAGTGGTGCCCTGGGGAAGAGGCGCTGGCTAACCACTCTATCTATTCCTCCTATTATCTTGTATTCCTCTATCATGTCTCCTCTCATCGTCCTTCTCTCCAAAGAGTAAAGCGCTAGCTCCCTTAATCTCTGATCAGAATGCATACTCTCTAAACCAGGCAGCATTCTGGTAAATCTCCTCTGTACCCTTTCCAATGCTTCCACATCCTTCCTATAGTGAGGCAACCAGAACTGGACACAGTACTCCAAGTGTGGCCTAACCAGAGTTTTATAGAGCTGCATCATTACATCGCGACTCTTAAACTCTATCCCTCGACTTATGAAAGCTAACACCCCATAAGCTTTCTTAACTACCCTATCCACCTGTGAGGCAACTTTCAGGGATCTGTGGACATGTACCCTGAGATCCCTCTGCTCCTCCACACTACCCTGTCATTTACTTTGTACTCTACCTTGGAGTTTGTCCTTCCAAAGTGTACCACCTCACACTTCTCCACGTTGAACTCCATCTGCCACTTCTCAGCCCACTTCTGCATCCTATCAATGTCTCTCTGCAATCTTTGACAATCCTCTACACTATCTACAACACCACCAACCTTTGTATCGACTGCAAACTTGCCAACTCACCCTTCTACCCCCACATCCAGGTCGTTAATAAAAATCACGAAAAGTAGAGGTCCCAGAACAGATCCTGGATAGGATATAGGATAGACAGCAGTAAATATTTCCCCACTGCAAGGAGTGCAGATATTGTAGGTTTAGCGAGGATCTGAAGAAGCCTTTTTTTCATCCGGGGTGTGGGACGAAATCTGAAATGCACTGCTTATATGTGTCTGTCTATATATGTCTGGTAGAATAAGAATAAACTTGGACTTGAATAACATTTAAGAAATATGCAGAGCAACACACACGAAATACAGAAGGAACTTAGCAGATCAGGCAGCATCTGTGGAGAGGAATAAACATCTGAGGTTTTGGGCCGAGGCCCTTCATCAGGACTATCCAGATAAAAAATATCAAGTTCAAATTTATTTTCATTCAACCATATACATGTTTACAGCCAAACGAAACATCACACCTCGAGGGCTAGGGTGCAAAACGCAGTGCACAAAATCACAGTTACGATCCAACACATTCAGTCACAAAATCATATTAGCACAAGTCACTGAGGGGTGTGGCCTGAGGACTGACAGGCTGACACAAAGTGCGAGAGGCATGCTGAGGTGAGGTAGTGCGAGGTAACTGACACTGTTATATTAAAATAAGCAGTTGTATAACTGTGAAACAGCAGCAATAAAAAGGTGAAAAGTGACCGGTGCAGGATGAGAGTGTGTCTGTGAGTCGGAGTGGGGGGTGGGGGTAGCAGCACAGCAGTCAGAGAGGGTATATGTATATGCTGGGTAGTAGCAAGCCATGAAGAAGTCTATCAGCTTGGGGGAAGAAGCTATTACCCAGCTGGACAGTTCTGGTTCTTACGCTGCGGTACTATCTGCCTGAGAACAGGAGGTGAAAGAAATTGTGGGAAGGATAGGACGAGTCCTTGACAATGCTGGAGGCAGCACTGCTGATATATGTCTGAATAGAGTCGCGCATCCCAATGCACATCACAATTACCAGGACAGAGGGAGATACGGGCCAGGTAAGTAGGATTACTGTGGGTGGTACTTGATAGTTGGAATGGAGAAGATGGGCTGAAGGGCCTGTCTGTGTTAATTTCTTTAGTTAGCAATGGCTAAGACATCGTATGGCACTCACCTCCTTCAGTATGCTTTGGATCTCCTCCACATCGCCCTCGAAAGCTGCCTCCAGCATGCGGGACCTGCATTTCTGTTCCTCCTGCCTGCGCCTTCGCTCCATCTCCTCCTTTTCTCGCCCCCTTGCTGCGGCCTCCTGCTCTCTCCGCACCAGGGCGACGAAAGCCTAACATAAAGGGAGGCTGGTTAAACTTGTGCCCATAACTGCAGTGTTAATGAGGCAACTCAGTCAGAGAAGCACAACAGTGCAGGGTAGTCACAACAGGGCGTACCATGAGACAGAGGGCATGAAATACCTCTCCTTGATCCAGCGGATGGATGGGTTCAAGTCTTACACCGGAAACAGACCAGAGGTGAGGCAGCGTCACACTGTGACACTGGCAGGGGCAGGTCTGATGGAGGGTCACACTGAGGGAGGGGTGGTACTGAGGGAGGGTCACACTGTGGGAGGGTCAGTACTGAGGAAGGGTCACACCGTGGGAGGGTCAGTACCGAGGGAGGGTCACACTGTGGGAAGGGTGGTACTGAGGGAGAGTCACACTGTGGGAGGGGTGGTACCGAGGGAGGGTCACACTGTGGGAGGGGTGGTACCAAGGGAGGGTCACACTGTGGGAGGGGTGGTACTGAGGGAGGGTCACACTGTGGGAGGGGTGGTACTGACAGAGTGTGACCGTGTGGTACAGCTGGTGCTGTGGGAGGGGTGGTTCTGAGGGACAGTCACACTGAGGGAGGGGTGGTGCTGAGGGAGACTCACAGTGTGGGAGGGGTGGTACTGAGGGAGGGTCACACTGTGGGAGGGAGTACTGAGGAAGGGTCACACCGTGGGAGGGTCAGTACCGAGGGAGGGTCACACTGTGGGAAGGGTGGTACTGAGGGAGAGTCACACTGTGGGAGGGGTGGTACCGAGGGAGGGTCACACTGTGGGAGGGGTGGTACCAAGGGAGGGTCACACTGTGGGAGGGGTGGTACTGAGGGAGGGTCACACTGTGGGAGGGGTGGGACCGAGGGAGGGTCACACTGTGGGAGGGGCGGTACTGAGGAAGGGTTACACTGTGGGAGAGGTGGTACCGAGGGAGGGTCACACTGTGGGAGGGGCGGTATTGAGGGAGGGTCACACTGTGGGAGGGGTGATACCGAGGGAGGGTCACACTGTGGGAGGGGCGGTATTGAGGGAGGGTCACACTGTGGGAGGGGTGATACCGAGGGAGGGTCACACTGTGAGAGGGGTGGTACTGAGGGAGAGTCACACTGTGGGAGGTGCAGTACTGAGGAAGAGTCACATCGTGGGAGGGGCGGTACCAAGGGAGAGTCACACTATCGGAAGAGAGTATTGAGAGAGCGTTACTGTGGGGTGTGGTACTAAGAGAGAGTCACACTATGGAAGGGCAGCACTGTGAGAGGAGCCGTGGTACTGAGAAAGTCACACTGTGGGAGGGGTGGTACTGGGGGGAGGCTGTAATCTTTGGAGAAGTTTCCTACACTTTTAGAGGCTGTAGCATGAACCACTGATGTGGGAGGGGTGACTAGAAGGAATAATCAAGAAGGCAGGACGCCAGAGGGAACTTCGGCTGGTGGAGTGGAGAGTGAGGGATGAGTCCGTTCGACGTCGGTGTGCATTGTGTTCGCACCTCTCTCTCAAGTTTCTCCATCTGTTCCTCGAACTCCTTCTTCTCCCTCAGCCGCATTGCCCTCTCCTTACATGCCAAATACTGCCGGAAAGCGCACTGGATGGTGATGGCTGACCTCGCTGAGGAAAGGCATGAGGAGATAATTCTTTAGCTAGAGGGTGAGGAATCTGTGGAACATATTGTGACAGACAGCTGTAGAGGCCAAGTCATTGGGTGTATTTAAAGCAGAGGCTGATAGTTTTTGACTAGTAAGGGTGTTAAAGGGAGAAGGCATAAGAATGGAGTTGAAAGAACATGATGGAAGGATGGAGTAGACTCAATGGGCCAAATAGCCTAATTCTGCTCCCATGTATTATTGTCACTGTCTGCAATTCCACTAATTTTTGTATCAACTGCAAACTTAAAATGCACCCATCTATATTTTTGTCCAGCAACACACATCAAAGTTGCTGGTGAACGCAGCAGGCCAGGCAGCATCTCTAGGAAGAGGTACAGTCGGCGTTTTGGGCCGAGACCCTTCGTCAGGACTAACTGAAGGAAGAGCTAGTAAGAGAACTGAAAGTGGGAGGGGGAGGGGGAGATCCAAAATGATAGGAGAAGACAGGAGGGGGAGGGATGGAGCCAAGAGCTGGACAGGTGATTGGCAAAAGGGATATGAGAGGATCATGGGACAGGAGGTCTGGGAAGAAAGAAAAGGGGGTGGGGGAAAAACCCAGAGGATGGGCAAGTTTCTCATTTTGGAAACTTCGCTCTTCACATTTCTTTTAAATTCTTCCCCTCCCAGTTTGAACCTCCATTCTCCACTCTTGTGAAGACAACCATGTCTGTGTTTTCCATCTTTGCTGCTTTAATTTTTATAAACTTCACTGAGGTGACCCCTCAGACTTAGGGAGAGTTAGCACAACCTTATGCTATGGTTTAATTAGCACATGTTTTAATTATGTCTTTTGAGGAAGTGAAGAAGATGATTATGAGCAGTTTTGGGCCTCTTATCAAAGAAAACATATGCTGACACCGGAAAGAATTCAAAGGAGGTTCATAAAAATGATTCTAGGATTGAAAGACTTATCATATGACAACCATTTGATGACTCTCGGCCTGTACTCAGTGCATTTCAGAGGAATGGGAGGGGAGGGATCACATTGAAACCTATCAAATGTTGAAAGGTCTTGATAGAGTGAACATGGAGAGGATACTTCCTTTGGTAGGGGAGTCTAAGAGGACACAACCTCAGAACAGAGGATGTCTATTTAGAATGGAGATGGGGAGGAATTTCCTTAGCCAGAGAGCAGTGCATCTGTGGAATTCATTGTCACAGGTTGCGGTGGAGGCCAGGTCATTTGGTGTATTTAAGGCAGAGGTTGATAGATTCTTAATTTGACAGGGCATGAAGGGTAACAGGAGGAAGGCAGTAGATTAAGGCTGAGAGGGAAATGGATGGGCTATCATGGAACGGCAGAGCAGAGTCGATGGGCCAAGTGGCCCAATTCTGTACATATATCTTGTGATTGAGGAGGGAAACGTTGTGGATGATGGCTACATGGACCTGAACAAGGTCCCTCTTGATAGGCTAAGGCACAGGGGTTCCAGAGTGACTCGGTAAATTGGATTCAAAATTGGCCTGGTGATCGAAGGCAGAGGGCAGGTAATCTACCTGGAGGACCGTGGCTAGTGGAGTTCCACAGAGATCAATGCTGGGACTTCTCTTGTTTGTGATTTTTACATGTTATCCACAGGTTATGAACATACAGCTTACGGACAGCCCGTACATATAAGTAAGCATTTAGACCAGAAGACCATAAAACATAAAAGCAGAATTAAGCCACTCAGCCTATCGAGTCTGCTTCGCCACTTCATCATGGCTATTCCCTGATCCCATTCATATGCCTGCCCTCTAACCATGTCTCTTGATGCCCCAACCAATCAGGAATCTATCAACTTCTGCTTTGAATATACCCACGGATTTAGATTCACCACTCCTTGGCTAAAAAAAAATTCCTCCTTCACTCTGTTCTAAAAGGTCACTACTCAGTTTTGAGGCTATGCCCTCTAGTTCTGGATACCCCCACCAGAGGAAATGTCATCTTGACATTCATCTTATCCAGTCCTTTAAACATTCAGTAGGTTTCAATGAAATCCCCCTACATTCTTCTAAATTCCAGTGAGTACAGGTCCAAAGCCGTCAAATGCTCCTTATATGTTAACCCCTTCATTCCCAGAGTCAGCCTTGTGAACCTCCTCTGGACTCTCTCCAAAGACAATACATCCTTTCTGAGATAAGGAGCCCAAAGCAGTTGACAATACTCCTTAAGTCTGATAAAGCTTCAGCATTACCTCCTTGTTTTTATTCCCCTTGAAATAAACACCAACATTGCATTTGCCTTTTTTACCACAGACTCAACCTGTGAATTAACCTTCTAGGAGTCTTGCACAAGGACTCCCAAGTCTCTCTGCACCTCTGATGTTTGAATATTCTTCCATTTAGATAATAGTCTGCACTATTGTTCCTTTTACCAAAATGCATGATCATACATTTCCCAACACTGTATTCCATCTGCCACCTAATTGTCCTTTCTTCCAATTTCTCTAAGTCCCGCCGCAATCGCATTGCTTGCTCAGCACTACCTACCCTTCCGCCTATCCTCGTATCAGCTGCAAATATTGATACAAAACCATCAATTCTGCTAACTAAATCATTGATAAACAATGTAAAAAGTAGCGGTCTCAATACCAACCCCTGAGGAACACCACTAGTCACTGGTAGCCAATCAAAAAAGACCCCTTTTATTTCCACTCACTGCCTCCTGCCTGTCAGCCATTCCTCCAACCATGCCAGTATATTTCTTGCAACACCATCTGATTTTATCTTGTTAGCAGCCTTATGTGTGCCTTATCAAATGCCTTCTGAAAATCTAAGTAAATGACATCCACTGCCTCTCCTTTGTCCACCTTGCTCGAAGAATTCCAACAGATTTGTCAGACAAGATTTCCTTTACAGAAACCATGTTGTCTTTGACTTATTTTATAATTAGTCTCCAAGTACCTTGTTGGCTAACTGGCTTATAATTTCTCCATTTTGTATTCCTCCCTTCTGAAAGAGTGGAGTAACATTTGCAATTTTCCAGTCGTCCGGGACCAGTATCAGGTAATTCCTGAAAGACCATGACCGATGCATCCGTTATCTCTTCAACAAACACCTTCAGGACTCTGGGATGTAGACCATCTAGTCCAGGTGATTTACCCACCTTAAGATCTTTCAGTTTTCCAGCGCTTTTCCCTTTGTAATAGCAAGGGTGCTCACTCCTGCTCCCTGACACTCATGGGCCTTCACAGCAAAGACTGAAGCAAAGTACCCATTAAAATTCATCTGCCATTTCTTTACTCCCATTACTACCACATCAGCATCATTTTCCTGATCCAATATCAACTCTCACCTCTCTTTTATTCTTTATATCACTGAAAAATATTCTGCTTTATATTATTGGCTAGGTTGCCCTAATATTTCATCTTTTCCCTTCTTACAGCTTCTTTAGTTGCCTTTTGTTGGAATTTAAAAGCTTCCCAATCATCCAACTTCCCATTCATTTTGCTAACTTATATGTCCTTTCCTTGGCTTTTATGCAGTCCTCAACTTCCCTTGTCAGCCACAGTGGCCTAGCCCTGATATTTGAGAGCTTATTCTGTGGGACATATCTATCCTGCGCCTTGTGAACTATTCCCTGAAACTTCAGCCACCTCTGTTCTGCCATCATCCCACCAGTATCCAGCTCCAATCCACCTGAGCAAACTCCTCTCTCTCATGCCTCTGTAATTCCCTTTATTCCACTGTGATACTGATACATGTGACTTACGCTTCTCCCTCTCAAAATGTAGTATGAATTAAACATTATTCCACAGGGGCCGCTGTTGGGACTGCTTCTTTTTAAGCTGTGTATCTATGATTTAGATGATGGAATAGATGGCTTTGTTGCCAAGTTTGCAGATGATATGAAGATCAGTGGAGAGGCAGGTAGTGTTTTTTGAAACAAGTAGGCTGTAGAAGGGCTTAGACAGATTAGGAAAATGGGCAAGGAAGTGGCAAATGAAATACAATGTTGGAAAATGCATCACCATGCACTTTGGTAGTAGGAACAAATGAGCAGACTATTTTCTACATGGAGAGAAAGTCCAAAATTCTGAGATGCAAGGGGACTTGGGAGTCCTTGTACAGAACACCCTAAAAGTTAACTTGCAGGTTGAGTCGGTGGTGAGGAAGGTTAAATGCAATGTTAGCATTCATCTCGAGATCTTGAATATACAGCAGAGGTGTGATGCTGAGGCTTTATAAGGCATTGGTGAGGCCTCACCTTGATTAATGTGAACAGTTTTGGGCCCCTCATCTTAGGAAAGATGTGCTGGCATTGGAGAGGGTCCAGAGAAGGTTCTCAAGGATGATTCTAGGAAGAAAGGGTTAGCATACGAGGAAAGTTTGATGGCTCTGGGTCCGTACTCGCTGGAATATAGAAGGATAAGGTGGGGGGGGGGGGAATCTCATTGAAACCTTTCAAATGTTGAAAGTCCTAGACAGAGGATGGAGAAGTCCAGAACAAGAGGGCACAGCCTCAAGATAGAGGGGCGTCCATTTAAAACAGAGATGCAGAGAAAGTTCTTTAGCCAGAAGGTGGTGAATTTGTGCAATGTATTACCACAGGCAGCTGTGGAGCCAGTTCGTTGGGTGTATTCAAGACAGAGATTGATAGGTTCTTGATTGGCCATGGCATCAAAGGTTATGGGGAGAAGGCTGATAAATGTGGTTGAAGAGAATAAAGGATCAGCCATGATCGAATGGCAGAGCAGAATTGAATGGCCAAATGGCCTAATTCTGCTCCTATGTCTTTTGATCTTATGTCTTATGTTATAATCACTGCCTCCTAAAGGTTCCTTTATGTTACGCTTCCTAATTAGATCTGGGTACACCCAATCCAAGAAAGCCTTTCCCAAGTAGTGAAAGCACAAGCTACTCTAAAAAGTCATCTCATAGGCATTCAACAAATTACCTCTCTTGCGATCTGACACTAACCTGATTTTCCCAATCCACTTCCATATTGAAGCCCACCATTACAATTGTGTCATTACCCTTATTACATGCCCTTTCCAGCTCCCTTTGCAATCTCAACCCCACATCTTGGCTACTATTTGGAGGCTTACTTACGACTCCTATAATGTTTTTTCACCTTTGCAGTTTCTTAACTCCTTCCACAAAGATCCAACATTCTCTGACCCTATGTCACCTCTTTCGAAAGATGTAATTTAAAGATGGAAGATGTCTTCCTAAGAAAACTAAAGAAATTTGGCCTGTCCCCTAAAACCCTCACTAATTTTTATAGATGCACCGTAGAAAGCATTCTTCTAGAGTGCATCACAACCTGGTATGGAAGTTGTCCTGTCCAAGACCAGAAGAAGCTGCAGAAGTTCATGAACACCACGCAGCACATCACACAAACCAATCTTACGTCCTTGGACTCACTTTACACCGCATGCCATCGGAGCAGTGCTGCCAGGGTAATCAAGGACACGACCCACACAGCCAACACACTTTTCGTCCCTCTTCTCTCCGGGAGAAGGCTCAGGAGCTTGAAGACTCGTATTGCCAGATTTGGGAACAGCTTCTTTCCAACTGTGATAAGACTGCTGAACGGATCCTGACCCGGATCTGGGCCGTACCCTCCAAATATCCGGACCTGCATCTCAGTTTTTTGGCACTACCTTACTTTCCATTTTTCTATTTTCTATTTATGATTTATAATTTAAATTTTTAATATTTACTATTGATTTGTAATCCAGGGAGCAGGAAGTGCAGAATCAAATATCGCTATGATAATTGTACGTTCTAGTACCAATTGCTTGGCGACAATAAAGTATAAAGTAAAGTAATTTCATCCCTTACCAACAGAGCCACACCACCTCTTATGCCAGCCTGCCTGTCCTTTCGATACAAAGTATATCCATTGATCTTAAACTCCCAACTACGGCACTCTTTCAGCCATGACTCAGTGAAGCCCACAAGGTCAAACTGGTGCAGGACTCAAGCATCACATTCATCCAGCACAATGCCCAATAACTGAATAGGGTTTACCCGGCAGGCTGGAGGACAGACTCCTCTAACTGCTCTGCCATTGACATGTGGAACACAGGCTGCCAGATAGGTAAACCTGCAAGCTGTGTCGCCAGATCTTCCTTTGGACGTCTGATCACCCTAAACCTGACACTGACTAACAGTAGTGATATCAGTGTGGCAACGATTAGTGTTTTTCCAATTCATTCAGGTACCGAATGGCTGAAAGGAAATAGCTGTTCTTGAACCTGGTGGTGTGGCACTTCAAGCTTCTAAGTCCCTTAAAGTGAGTCCATGAGGTGTAGGGATAGTTCAGTGTTGGGGTGAGCGAATTTGAATGAAGTTCAGAATCACAGTCAGAATCAGTTTTATTATCACCGGCAACAGCAGCTTAATGCAATACATAAAATAGAAGAGACAAAAAAAAATAATAATAATAAGTAAATCAATTACAGTATACATATATTAAAAAAACATATAAAAATCAGAAATACTATATTAAAAAAAAGTGAGGTAGAGTCCAAGGGTTCAATGTCCACTTAGGAATCAGATGGCAGAGGGGAAGAAGCTGTTCCTGAATCGCTGAATGCGTGCCTTCAGGCTTCTGTATCTCCTACCTGATGGTAACAGTGAGAAAAGGGCTGGAGGTCCTTAATAACGGACGATGTCTTTCTGAGACACCGCTCCCTGAAGATGTCCTGGATACTTTGTAGGCTAGTACCCAAGACGGAGCTGACTAGATTTACAACCCCCTGCAGCTTCTTTCGGTCCTGTGCAGTAGCCGCTCCATACCAGACAGTGATGCAGCCTGTCAGAATACTCTCCATGGTATATCTACAGAAGTTTTTGAGTGTACTTATTGACATGCCAAATGTCTTCAAACCCCTACTGAAGTAAAGCCACTGTCTTGCTTTCTTTATAACTACTTCGATATGTTGGGACCAGGTTAGTTCCTCAGAGATCTTGACACCCAGGAACTTGAAACTGCTCACTCTCTCCAATTCTGATCCCTCTATGAGGATTGGTATGTGTTCTGTCATTTACCCTTCCTAAAGCCCACAATCAGTTCTTCCATCTTACTGACGTACTGGCGGGTTATGCTCTCTGGTTCAAGAATCTGTTGGTTAAGGGTTAATAACTGCTCCTGAATCTAATGCTGTGAGTCCTGAGGCTCCTGTACCTCTTTCCTGATGGCAGCAGTGTGAAGAGAATGTGCCTTGAATGGTGGGGGCCCTGATGATTGATACTGCTTTCCTGCGACAGCACTCCATGTGGGTGTGCTGAAAAGTGGGAAGGACTTTCCCTGTGACGGATTGGCCTGTATCCACCACTATCGGTAAGCTTTTCCATCAGAGCGCATTGGTGCTTCCATAACAGGCCATGATACAATGAGTCAATATGCTCTCCACCACACATCCATAAAATAATCTCAAAATTTTGGGTGACTTGCTGAATCTTCGCAAACATCTAAGAAAGCAGAGGTCCTCCATGCTTTCTTTGTAAAGCACTTCTGTGCTAGACACAAGATCACAAGACAAAGGAGCAGAATTAGGCCATTCGGCCCTTCGAGTCTGCTCCGCCACTCCACCATGAGTTAAATCAGCAGTTTCAATTTCCGGCTTTTTCCCCATATCCCTTGATACCCTGACTAATTAGATACCTATCAATCTCCTCCTTAAAGGCCCTCAAAGACCCTCAGTGATCGGGCCTCCACTGCTGATACCCCAATGAGGATTGCCTCATGGACCTCCAGTTTCGTCCCAAAGTCAACAATCAGCTCCCTGGTCTTGCTAACATTAACTAAGAGATTTTTGTTGTGGCACCACTCAGTCATACTTTTCTATGCATCTCCTAAGTGTGTGTGTGTGTGTATATATGTGTGTGTCTGTAAATGCTTAATAGAGGTCAGTCAGAAAAACTAACTGCCCATGATAGTTCTGTCTGTGGGTGATAATGTGACATGTCTGGGTGTGTGTTGCATCTGTGAATCACAGTCTGTTGGAAAGCAGCTGCTTTGGTTGTTTGATCCAGGCTGAATCCCAAACAGTTCACATCCATCTTCAGTTCTCAGTAGCCACGATTCAGTTACAGTGACATTTGGTCATGGAGGCCAACTCCAAGATCAATCTAGACCACATTGTCCTCCAGTTTGCTATCATCCATGTGCCTATCTAAGTCTCTTAAATATCCCTTATGTGTCTGCTTCTACCACCGTCCCTAACACAATATACAACACATCACCACTCTCTATGCAAAAAGCTTAATTCTGACAACCTCCCTTATATTCCTTGGTGTCCACATTTCCAAGGATCTTACCTGGTCCCTGAACTCCTCCATCTTGATCAAAAAGGCGCAACAGCGCCTTTATTTCTGCAGAGCATCAAAAAAGCTCACCTCTGTCCCAGGATACCTACGGACTTTTACCGCTGTACCATTGAGAGCACACTCACCAACTGCATCTCAGTGTGGTATGGCAATTGTCTCGTATCCGACCGCAAAGCACTCCAGCGTGAGGTGAAAACTGCCCAGCGGATTATCAGCACCCAATTGCCCACCTTTGAGAACATTTACCATAAACGCTGCCTGGGCAGGGCGAAAAACATTATCAAGGATGCATCTCACCCTAACCGTGGCCTTTTTACTCTCCTCCCATCTGGTAGGCACTACAGGAGCCTCCGCTCCTGCACCAGCAGACACAGGAAGAGCTTCTTCCCTGAGGCTGTGACCCTGCTGAACCTCATATCACAGTGCTAAGCAGTATTTCACCCATATTGTACTGTCTCAGTACTTTTATGTGTGTGCTGTAGCACTTACTTTTTATTCACAGTTATTTTTTAAATAACACTATTCTTTGCATTTCTGGTCAGATGCTAATTGCATTTCATTGGCTTTGTATCTGTACTCGGCACAATGACAATAAAGTTGAATCTAATCTAATCTGATCTAAAAATGTTTCCTCTCGTGGGGTATCCAGAACTAGATGGCACAGCCTCAAAATTGAGGAGTCACATTTTAGAACAGAATTAAGAAGGATTTTTTTTAGCCAGAGAGTAGTGAATCTGTGGAATGCTCTGCCACAGATTGCGGTGTAATCTGATCTAATTTGCCTTGGGTCACTTTAATAACCTGGTATTTGCCATTTCTGCCCTGAGAAAAAGT
The DNA here is from genome assembly GCF_030028105.1 of Mobula birostris. Classification (NCBI taxonomy): domain Eukaryota; kingdom Metazoa; phylum Chordata; class Chondrichthyes; order Myliobatiformes; family Myliobatidae; genus Mobula; species Mobula birostris. Next base: position 230,259,626 of record NC_092372.1, on the reverse strand, counting down.
CTCTGGATGTCCACTTGATCTATGCCTCCAGTCACCTTGTACACCACTATCACTTTACCTCTCATTCATCTTCAATACAAAGAGAAAAGCCCGATCCACCTATCCACAAATCCAGTGTACAGCAAAACATCAAAACCTACAGTGAAATGTGTTCCTTGGAGGCCACCAATGTCGCCATGCCTCCGGCACCAACCTAGAAGCTCACAACTCAACTCATAATATCTGATATGCCAACGGAATGTGAGGGGCGGGGGGGAGATCCAGAGGAAAGCTGTGCGGTCACAGAGAGGATGTATAAACTCCTTACAGACTGTGGTGGGAGATGCATCCTGATCACTGGCAACGTAAAGCGTTATGCTAAACACTGTACTACTGTGCCTGTGGAACCGATTCTGTTTTGCCTTCAGTCACTTGCAATACTTCTGCATGACAACCGTTGAATTTGTTCAAGATGGCACTGAGATGCGGTCTCCAATGAGGTCTTTGTCAGGTAGAGATTTAGTTAATTTTTTAGTTTTGTAGGAACGGTTTAGAGACAGGGATGTGGGGGAGTTAGAGGTCAAGCTGCATTCAAAGGCCTGTGATCTGGGCATAGGATAAAGGACATCCTTGGTTTGATGTCAGCAAGAATGAGGAAAAGGACGAAGAGATCTGGTGTACCTTCTTCATGATTGTAGCAATGTGTTGGGCCCAGGGTAAGATTCTTGGCACATTGTTGACCAGCATCTTGAAGCCGTTAACCCTTTCCAGTGCAGACTCCTCGATGAGGGCTGCTCTGTGTTCTGACTTCCTGCTTCAGAAATCCACTAATCGATTCCTAGGTATTACTGACATTGACTGTGAGGTTGTTGTTTCAGCTCCACTCAACCAGCTGATTTATTTCTGAAAAAGAGCCCTGAAGAAAGGTCTCAGCATGAAATGTTGGCGGTTTTTCCAGCATTGTGTGTGTGCTGCTTTGCACTTGCAGCATCTGTAGACTTCCTCGTGTTTATGATCTATCTCTCTCCTGTACGCTCCCTCGTCGCCCTGAGATTCTGCTAACAGTTGATTTATCAGGGAATTTATAGATAGTGTTTGCACTGTGCCTAGCCACAAAATTATGGGTGTAGAGAGAGTGCAGCAACAGGGTAAGCACACATCCTTAAGGAACACCTGTGATGAAAGTAAGCAAAGAGATGTTATTTCAGATCCTCACTGACTGTAGTCTCACAACGTGGAATTCAAGGGAACACAACTGCAACAGTAAGAGATTGAAGGTATCCTTGAACACTTCCGTTGGTTGTTTCACACAAGTTTTCAGAGCCCCATCAGATACACATTTGGGGCCTGGTGCCCTGCAAGGGTTCACCCTCTTGAAAGATGTTGTGCCGTCAGCCTCCAAGACAGGTATCACAGGGTCACCAGATACTCCAGGTGTGGCCTCACCAACCGCAACATAATGTTCCATAGCCTATACTTAGTGTCCTGACTAACGAAGGTCAGTGTGCCAGATGCCTTCATCACCACACCATCTACCTGTGATTCTATTTCAGGAAACAATGCCCTCTTAGGTCGCTCTGTTCTAAAAACATATACCTGTATGGATTCTGTCTATTCTTCTTGCCGCCCCAGGAAGGCAGCTAGCATAATCAAGGCCTCTCTCCGTCTGAACATTCTCTCTTTTCCACTGTGCTGCAGGCAGAAAATGCAAAAACCATGAAGAATGTACCAGTAGTCTTGAGAACAGCAGCTACCTCATTGTTATAATAGTATTAAACAGATCTCTAGTATGACAATGTGGAACCTTGACATCACAAACTACCTTGTTCTGATCTTGTTTACCTGTACTGCACTCTCTCTGTAGCTGTTACACTTCATTCTGCATTCTGTTATTGATTTCCCTTGTTCTACCACAGTGCACTGTGTAATGATTTGTATTCCATGAATGGTATAAGAGACAAGCTCTTCACTCTGTCTTGGAACAAGTGACAATAATAAACCAATTCCAATAACTTTATACTCATACAGTTGCAGAAGACTACAGCACAGAAGCAGGTACTTCGGCCATCTAGTCCTTGCTGAACCATTAATCTGCCTCATCCCTGGACCATAGCGTCCTATGCTCCACATACCTATCTACCTATATTTTTCTTAAATGGTGAAATTGAACTCACATCCATGACGGCTGCTTCCACACCCTTGTAACCCTCTGTGTGAAGAAGTTCTCCCTAATATACTCCTTAAATATTTCACCTTTCACCTTCACACTCTATGACTCTATAGAGTTACTGGGAGCTTAATGTCCAAAAACACTCATTCTACCGAAAGGACAGGGAGGAAGGAGAGTGGTTGGCATTGCTCTGTTGGTAAAAAATGAAGTTGGGTCACAGGGAAGCGGTGACATGATGTCAGAAGGTGTGGAATTATTCTGGGTAGAGCTAGGGAACTGCAAGGGTGAAAAGACCCTGATGGGTGTTATGTAACCCCAAACAATAGTAAGTAGGTGGTTTACAAATCATAATGAAAGATATAAAGTGTATGCCAGAGGGCAATGTTGCAATGTGCAGGCAGATTGGGCAGACCAGGTTGGTGCTGGATTCCAGGAGGAGCAGTTTCTGGGGTGCCTGTGAGATGGCTTTTTGGAGTGGCTCGTCATTGGCACCACTGGAGGACTGGCTGTTCTCGATTGGGTGTTGGGCAATGAATCACAATTGATTGATGAGCTTAAGGTAAAAGAACCCTTTAGGGAAGTATGATCATAAAATTAGTGGAAAGTTAGAGGATTGGGAAACTTTAAAAACCAACAGAAGACAACTAAAAAAGTCATCAAGGTAAGGATGGAATTTAAAAGTGGGCCAATAATATTGATTGGCATCTCCACAGAGCAAGGGGTTTAGATGGGGTGGAGTTTGTTGGGTGTGTTCAGGAAGGTTTCTTGACACAATATGTAGATAGCCCTACAAGAGGACATGTTGCACTTGATCTGGTATTGGAAAATGAACCTAATGAACTTGGTCAGGTGTCAGGTCTCTCAGTGGGAGAACATTTTGGAGATAGTGATCACAATTCTATCTCCTTCACCAAAGCATTGGAGAGGGATAGGAGCAGACAAGTTAGGAAAACATTTAATTGGAGTAAGGGGGAAATATGATGCGATCAGGCAGGAACTTGGAAGCATAAATTGGGAACAGATGTTCTCAGGGAAATGTACAGCAGAAATCTGGCAAATGTTCAGGGGATATTTGTGTGGCGTTCTGCATAGGTACATTCCAACGAGACAGGGAAAGTATGGTAGGGTACAAGAACCGTGGTGTACAAAGGGTGTTGAAAATCTAGTCAAGAAGAAAAGCTTACAAAAGGTTCAAAAAACTAGGCAATAATAGAGATCTAGGAGGTTATATGGCTAACAGGAAGGAGTTTAAGAATGAAATTAGGAGAGCCAGAAAGGGCCATGAGAAAGCCATGGTGAGCAGGATTAAGGAAAACCCTAAGGCATTCTACAAGTATGTGAAGAGCAAGAGGTTAAGACATGAGAGAATAGGACCAATCAAGTGTGATAGTGGAAAAGTGTGTCTGGAACCGGAGGAGATAGCAGAGGTACTTAATGAAAACATAGCTTCAGTATTCACTACAGAAAAGGATCTTGGCAATTGTATGGATGATTTGCGGCAGATTGAAAAGCTTGAGCATATAGACATTAAGAAAGAGGATGTGCTGGAGCTCTTGGAAAGTGTCAAGTTGGATAAGTCACCGGGACCAGACGAGATGTACCCCAGGCTACTGTGGGAGGCGAGGGAGGAGATTGCTGAGCCTCTGGCGATGATGTTTGCATCATCAATGGGGACGGGAGAGGTTCCGGAGGATTGGAGGGTTGCAGATGTTGTTCCCTTATTCAAGAAAGGGAGTAGAGATAGCCCTGGAAATTATAGACCAGTGAGTTTTACTTCAGTGGTTGGTAAGCTGATGGTAAAGATCCTGAGAGGCAGGATTCATGAATGTTTGGAAAGGCATGTGATTAGTAACAGTCAGCATGGTTTTGTCAGAGGCAGGTCGTGCCTTACGAGCCTGATTGAATTTTTTGAGGATGTGACTAAACACATTGATATAGGTAGAGCAGATGCAGTGTTTATGGATTTCAGCAAGGCATTTGATAAGGTACCCCATGCCAGGCTTATTGAGAAAGTAAGGAGGCACAGGATCCAAGGGGACCTTGCTTTGTGGATCCAGAGTTGGCTTGTCCACAGAAAGCGAAGAGTGGTTGTAGACGGGTCATATTCTGAATGGAGGTTGGTGACCAGTGGTGTGCCTCAGGGATCTGTTCTGGGACCCCTACTGTTTGTGATTTTTATAAATGACCTGGATGAGGAAGTGCAGGGATGGGTTAGTAAATTTGCTGACGACACAAAGGTTGGGAGAGTTGTGGATAGCGAGGAGAGCTGTCAGACGTTACAGCAGGGCATCGATAGAATGCAAAACTGGGCTGAGAAGTGGCAGGTGGAGTTCAACCTAGTTAAGGGTGAGGTGGTTCATTTTGGTAGGTCAAATATGATGGCAGAATATGGTATTAATGGTAAGATTCCGAGCAGTATGGAGGATCCGAGGGATCTTGGGGTCCGAGTCCATAGGACACTCAAAGCTGCTGTGCAGGTTGACTCTGTGGATAAGAAGGCATATAGTGTATTGGCCATGGGATTGAGTTCAAGAGTTGAGAGGTAATGTTACAGCTATATAGGACCCTGGTCAGACTGCACTTGGAGTACTGTGCTGGGTTCTGGTCACTTCACTACAGGATGTGGAAACTATAGAAAGTGCGCAGAGATTTACGAGGATGTTGCCTGGATTGGGAAGCATGCCTTATGAGAATAGCTTGAGTGAACTCTGCCTTTCCTCCTTGGAGTGGCAGAGGATGAGAGGTGACCAGATAGAGGTGTATATGAGGATGAGAGGCATTGGTAGTAGGTACAGAGGAGATGTCAGGGGTAAGTTTTTTTTTAAAACACAGAGAGTGGTGAGTGCTTGGAATGGGCTGCCAGCGGCAGTGGTGAGCAGTGGAGGTGGTTATGATGGGTTCTTTTAAGAGACTCCTGGATAGGTACATGGAGCTTAGAAAAATAGAGGGCTATGGGTAATCCTTGGTAATTTCTAAAGTAAGTACATGTTCGGCACAGTATTGTGGGCCGCAAGGTCTCTGTTGTGCTGCAGGTTTTCTGTATTTCTATGTCATATCGACCAAAATCTAATTGTGCCACAAGTTCATCCAGCTTATTCTGAATGCTACCCGCATTTAAATACAGCACCTTCAGTCCTGCATTCTTTGCCCTTTTGAATTTTGCTCGTGATACAATTTAGCTCTTTGCTCTGTCTGTATTTGTACCGAATCATTGGCTTGTCCTTCCTTACATTTGTTACACCCATCATCTACTTGTAAACCTGCTGACTCATCCTCAGCTCTATCATACTGGCTCCCATCCCCCGGCTATATTAGTTTAAACCACTCCCGACACCTCTCATAATTCTACCCACAAGAATATTTATCCCCCTCGGATTCAAATGCAAACTGTCCCTTTTGTACAGGTCCCACCTGTCTCAGAAGAGGTTCCAATTAGCCAAAAATCTGAATCCCTGACTCCCTGCTCCAATTCTTCAGCCACGCATTTATCTGCCTCCTTATTCTATTCCTATCTTCACTGTCGCATGGCACAGGCAGCACTCCCGAGATTCCTACCTTTGAGGCCCTGCTACTCAGCTTCCTTCCGAAATCCCCGTATTCTTTTCTCAGGACCTCCTCCCTTTTTCTTCCTCTGTCATTGGTACAAATATGTACCATAACTTCTCACTGCTCCCCCTCTATTTTCAGGACATTGTGGACGCGGTGGAGGAGGTGACCTGATAACGGTGTATAAGAAGATGAGAGGCATTGATCGTGTGGATAGCCAGACATTTTCTCTCAGGGCTGAAACAGCTAACACCAGGGGGCATAGTTTTAAGGTGCTTGGAAGTAGGTACAAGGGGGATGTCAGAGGATGGTGCGTGCATGGAATACACTGCCGGCGACGGTGGTACAATAGGGTCTTTTGAGAGACTCTTCAATAGGTATATGGTGCTTAGAAAAATAGAGGGCTGTGCAGTAGGGAAATCCTAGGCAGTTTCTAGTGAAGGTTACATGGTCGGCACAACATTGTGGGCCAAAGGGCCTGTAATGTGCTGTAGATTACTATGTTGTATATCCAGAAACATCTTGGGCCCTGGTACCTGGGAGGCAAATTACCATCCGTGTTTCCTTTTCGCGTCCATGGAATCGCCCATCTGTCCCCCTGCCTATCGAGTCCCCTATTACTGCTGCCCTCCTCTTCAGTTCCCTATCCTTCTGAGTCACAGGGCCAAACACGGTGCCAGAGGCTGTTGCTGCCCCCAGGTAGGGCCCTCCCCCCAACACTACTCAAAATGGAGTACTTGTTGTTGAGGGGGCAGCCACTGGGGTGCTGTCCACTATCTGACGTCCTCCCTTCCCTCTTCTGAGAGTCACCCATTTATCTGTCTCCTGTAGCCTTGGGATGATAGCTCCTATCTATCTCTGCTTCACTTTCCTTAACAAGCCGAAGATCATCAAGTTGCAGCTCCAACTCCCGAACACGGTTTCTAAAGAGCTGCATCTTGATGCACCTGGTGCAGATGTGGCCATCGGGGAGGCTGGGAGTCTCCTGGAAATTGCACATCTGACACCCAGAACAGGACACTGGCTCTGTAGACTTACCTCCAGTCTCTAGAGTTAAATAAGAAATAAAGAATGAACTTATCTCGCCTCCCCCTGTCTTTGCTGAAACGCTATCGAGTTCAAGCCTAACTGCTCTGCCTCAGACTACTCCGACGACGACCGCTCCGACAGACAATACCTCTCTTTTATAGAGACTGGGTTTTTAAAAGCTCTTTGTCAGACATGCGCAGGAACACTTCTTCAACTTCGCCGTGGACAATCTCCATCCAGGCTGAGAAAGGAGAAGGGTTAGGTATGGGGCTAGCAACCCCATCCTGTAAAATCCAGAACTACAGAAACAGCAACAGCAGCTCCAAAGACCTCATCTCTGGGAGAGAAGGATACACCAAGAAGACGGGCTACACTTTGGAGACAACTTAAAAAGCTGACCCAGGACAGAGGACTCCGACAAGCTGCTGCCAGTGACCTATGCCTTGATAAGGGAGATGGGTTTTAAAAGAATAATAATTTAGCTTCCATTCCTTCCAATGAGCTTATTTTCTAAATGGGAAGCAAATTAAGAATTCAGAGGTGGAAAGGGACTTGAGAGTCCTCATGCAGGATTCTCTAAAGATTAACTTGCAGGTTGAGTTGGTAGTCAGGAAGGCAAAAGCAATATTAGCATTCCTTTCCAGAGGACTAGAACATAAAAGCAAGGATGTAACGTTGAGGCTTTCTAAGGTGCTGCTCATATCACATTCAGAGTATTGTGTGCAATTTTGGGCCCCTTATCTGAGAAAGGATGTGCTGGCATTGGAGAGGGTCTCGAGGAGGTTCATGAAAATGATTCTGGGAGTGAAAGGCTTAACATATGAGCAGTGTTTGATGACTCTGGGCATGTACTCACCAGAATTTAAAAAAAAAAATGAGGGGGATCGCATTGAAAACTACCAAATATTGAAAGATTTAGATAGAGTGGATGTGGAGAGGATGTTTTTTTAATAGCAGGGGAGTCTAGGAGTGAAAGGTGCAGCCTCAGAATAGAAGATGTCCCTTTGGAAGAGTGGTAAGGAGGAATTTCTTTAGCAGTAGGTGGTGAATCTGTAGAATTCATGTCCACAGATGGCTGTGGATGCTAAGTCATTGGGTATACAGTATTTAAGGCAGTTGATTGGTTCTTGATTAGTCAGGGCATCAAAGGTAATGGGGAGAAAAGAGGAGAATTGGCTTGAGAGGGATATTAAATCAGCAATGATGGATTGGCACAGCAGGTAAGATGGCCCAAGTGACTTACATTTGACAGCACACCAACTCCAGATGCGCTGCCCCATTAGCCTGATAAATGAGCACCAGGACATTTTCCTACCAGGAGAGATGGAGAGATGGGGGGGGGGGGTACAATGAAGAGAGATTTAGAAGAAAGAACTGGGTGGGACAGAGACGGAAGTGATTGGGGGAAGTGAGCTGAAAAGGGCTAATTCCTCAAAAAAGCATCCGAAGAAGAAATTAACAGAGCTGGTCGAGGTAAGACTTGGCTGCGGAGAAAGGCTCAATGGTTCTGGGTGGGAAAGTGAAAACATTGGGAGTTTCCGGGTTTGAGGCAGGGAGCGAGGAACAGTGAGAGCTCCTGGCACAGGATGCACATTGTGCAAACAGACGACCAGCTTCAGTGACTGGGCCCAGCCGTCAATCATCTACTCATTTCAAAGGCCTGAAGTTGGAGGGGGAGGATGAGAAACACATGTCATGAAGTTTTAGCTGCAGGCATAAGTTTTCCTTTTCTAATACTTCCTAACTAGTGCAAACAACACAAGAATTCTGCTGCGGTATTTTGTTTATCTGACATCATTTTATTGTCTTCCTTTGGATCTTCTGAAGTGACTACAGCCCACGATCCATTATGCATGACTCCCACAGCACTTGTGGGCACTCATAGGCTATTCTACCACTCATCCAGTCCATGCTGTGGCGTGCCAGTCACAGCCAGTGGTAGATGAGTAGCGTGCCTGACATCCACATTCACCGGGCGGTTTTGGGATTTCCACTCAAGTGAAGAGGCCAGGTTGCCAACCTGCGCTGTGAGTTCCATCAGTCCAGTCCTGACGCCTTTTTGGAATTGCACTAGCCGGCTGTTGATTGCCTCCAGGGTACTGTCCATTATCTCCAGGTTGACCTTAACGCTGTTCACAGAGTTACACATCTGCCCCAAGGCCATCTGAGTTCTTCTGCCATTTGCTTCAAATGCCTCCTGAAGCTGGTCCATCTTCTCCTGGATGGTATCGCTCGTCTGTGCCAGCTCGGAGGCAACAGATTCTTTCACCTGGGACTCAGTACTTGCCATTGTCCTCTCCTGTCTGGGTGAGCTGACGGGGCAGCCTGTACTTGCCACACCCCAAATTTGAGCAGCTTTCTCCTGATTGTTCGAGCTCCTCTGATTAAAGGGAGATGAAGCTTTTTGAGAATCATTCTGCTTCAGGCCACACAACAGGGGCTGGGCTCGAGTACTACGTGGTATCTCACAGAAGAGTTCTTCTCTGTCTCTTCCACCTGCAAAATAATGGTCATTGTGGTAACAAGGTGAAATGAATTCTCACAAACGCACTGTCCTCTCTCTGTCCTTGTTATTGGACATACTGAGGAAGCACACTAGCTTGTGATAGATGCAGAGAGAGTAGTGATCAAACTTCAGCTTGCTGTTGAGAAAGCCAGTGCACATCATCACCTTTGAAGTCCTATTGAATCAGACACCAGCATGCTGGACACCTATTTTACCACACTGAAGGTGGCATGGTAACATAGCGGTTGGTGTAACGCATTACAGTGCCAGCGATTGGGATTTAATTCTGGCCGGTGAATCTAAGGAATTTGTATGTTATACCTGTGACTGCATGGGGTTCCCCCAGGAGCTCTGGTTTCCACCCACCCTCCAAAGATATGCGGGTTAGGGGTAGTAAGTTGTGCACGTGCTATGTTGGCACTGGAAACATGGCAACATTTGTGGGTGCCCCCAGCACATCCTTTGGCTATGTTGGTCATTGACGCAAATTTTATGTTTCACTGTGCCAATCTTTATCTCTATCTGTTGCCCGGCCAGTGGCTGGTGTCCTTCCCATTGCTGACATCAAACCATTCAATTCTGACAAGAGTTAATTATCCCTGAAGCAGTTAATTTCTCTCTCCAGATCCTTACACGGTGATCTCAGATTGGTTGTTGTGTAATAACCCAGATCTTATTAAAGAGCTTAATGTAAAGGAACCCTTAGAAGGCAGTGATATGATTGAATTCATACTGCAATTTCAGAGGAAGAAGCCGTCACATGCATCAGTATCACTATGGATTAAAGGGAATTACGGGGGCATGAGCGAAGCGCATGTCCAGGTGGATTGGAGGAGGATATGGCAGTGTAGAGGTGACTGAAGTTTCTGGGAATAGCTTACAAGGCGCAGGATAATATGTCACACAGAAGTTGTTGTTCACCATTGCAGGGGTATGCAACTGTGGCTGACAGGGAAGTTAAGGACTGCATAAAAGCCAAGGAAAGGGAACATAAGGTAGCAAAAGTGAGAAGTTGGATGATTGGGAAGGTTTTTAAATCCAACAAAAGGCAACTAAACCAGCTATAAGAAAGGAAAAGATTAAATATGCGGGCAAACTAGCCAATAATATAAAGCAGGATACCAAAAGTTTTTTTTCGTTACATAAAGAGTAAAAGGGAGGTGAGAGTTGACATTGGACCACTGGAAAATGATGTTGGTGTGGTAGTAAACTAGGACAAGGAATTGGCAGATGAACTTTGCATCTGTCTTCACTGTGCAAGACACTAGCAGCGTGTCAGGGAGCAGAAGCAGGAGTGAGTACCATTGCTATTACAAATGGAAAGGTGCTAGGCAAACTGAAAGGTCTTAAGGTGGATAAGTCACCTGGACCAGATGGACTATATCCCAGAGTGTTGAAAGAGGTTACTGAACAGTTAACGGATGCATTGGTCATAATCTTTCAATAATCACTTGGTTCTGGCATGGTCACAGAGGACTGGAAGATTACAAATGTCATTCCACTTTTTAAAGAGGAAGAAAAACAAAAGAAAGGAAATTATAGGCCAGTAAGCCTAACCTCAGTGGTTGGGAAAGTTTTGGAGTCTATTATTCAGGATGAGGTTTCGGGGTACTTGGAGACTAATGATAAAATAAGTCAAAGTCTGCACAGTTTCTTGCCTGACAAATCTATTGGAGTTCTTCAAGGAAGTAACAGGCAGGGTGGGCAAAGGAGAGGCAGTGCATGTCGTTTACTTCAATTTTCAGAAGGCATTCGGTAAGGTGCCACATGAGGCTGTTTAACAAGATAAAATCCTACGACGTTACAGGAAAAGTACTGGCATGGATAAAGGAATGGCTGAAAGGCAGGAGGCAGTGAGTAGGAATAAGAGGGGCTTTTACCGGTTGGCTGCTGCTCAAGGGTCATTATTGGGACCGCTACTTTTCACATTGTTTGTCAATTACTTGGATCATAGAATTTGATATAGGTGTACAAAATTATAAGAGGTATAGATAGGGTACTTGTAAGCATGTTTTTTTCCACTGATGTTGGGTGAGCCAAGAACTGGAGTTCATATGTTAAGACCATAAGATATAGAAGCAGAATTAGGCCATTTGGCCCATCGAGTCTGCTCTGCCATTTCATCATGGCTTATCCAATTTTCCTCTCAGCCACAATCTCCTGCCTTCTCTCTGTATCCCTTCATGCCCTGAACAATCAAGAATCTATCAACCTCTGCTTTAAATACACATAAAGACTTGGTCTCCTTAGCTGCCTGTGGCAAATAATTCCATAGGTTCACCATTCTCTATCAAAATACGTGACCATATTCTTCCCGAGACTGTATTCCAGGGATGACTACCTGTATTCCATCTGCCACTTCTTTGCTCATTCTCCTAATCTGTCTTTCTGTAGCCTCTCTACTTCCTCAAAATTACCTACCCCTCCAACTGTCTTCATATCATCTATAAACTTTGCAACAAAATCATCAATTTCATCATCCAAATCACTGACCTATAATATAAAAAGAACTGGTCCCAACACAGACTCCTGTGGAACGCCACTAGTCACCGGTAGCCAACCAGAAAATGCCCCCTTTATTCCCACTCTTTGCCTCCTGCCAATCAGCCACTGCTTTATCCATGCTAGAATCTTTCTTGTAATACCAAGGACTTGTAGCTTGCTAAGCAGCCTCATGTGTGGCACCTTGTCAAAGGCCTTCTGAAAATCCAGGTACATAACAACCACTTCACCTTTGTCTATCCTGCTTGCTATTTCTTTAAAGAATTCCAACAGACTTGTCAGGCAAGATTTTCCCTTGAGGAAACCATGCTGACTATAGCCTATTCTATCATGTGCCTCCAAGTACCCAGAGACCTCATCCTTAATAATTGACTCCAACATCTTCCCAACCAGAGGTCAGACGAACAGCCGATAGTTTCCTTTCTTCTGCCTCTCTCACTTCTTGAAGAGTGGAGTGACATTTGCAATTACCCACTCTTCCAGAACCATTCCAGAGTCTAGTGATTCTTGAAAGATCATTATTAATACATCCAGATTCTCTTCACCCACCTCTTTCAGAACCCTGGGGTATATGCCATCTGGTCCAGGTGACTTACCTATCTCCAGGCCTTTCAGTTTTCCAAGAACCTTCTCTCTAATTATGGTAACTTCACACACTTCATGCCCCCTGACACCTGGAAGTTCCACCATACTGCTCGTGTCTTCCATAGTGAAGACTGGCGCAAAATACTTTTTCAGTTCGTCAACCATTTCCTTGTCCCCCATTACTACCTCTCCAGCATTGTTTTTCAGCTGTCTGATATCAACTCTCGCTTCTCTTTTACACTTTATGTATCTGAAGAAACCTTTGGTATCTTCTTTAATATTATCAGCTAGCTTACTTTCCATCTTTATCTTCTTCATTACTTTTTTAGTTGTCTTCTGTTGGCTTTTAAAAGCTTCCCAATCCTCTAACTTCTCACTAATTTTTGCTCTATTTTATGCCTTCTCTTTGACTTTTATGTTGATTTTGTTTTCTCTTGTTAGCCACAGTTGTGTCATCTTTCCTTTAGAATACTTCTTCTTTGGGATGTATATATCCTGTGCCTTACAAATTGCTTCCAGAAATTCCACCCATTGCTGCTCTGCCATCATCCCTGCCCCTCCCAGTTTCACCTATCACCTTGTGCTTTTCCCTCCCCTCCCTCCACCTTTTAACTCTACTCCTCATCTATTTTTCTCTAGTCCTGCTGAAGGGTCTCAGCCCGAAACATCGACTGTAGTCTTTTCTATAGATGTTGCTTGGCCTGCTGAGTTCCTCCAGCATTTTGTGTGTGTTGATCACTGCCAATGTTCTGTTCCAATCAAGTCTGGACAACTCCTCTCTCATGCCTCTTCAATTCCCTTTAACTGATTCCCCCACTGGGCTCAACCATGAGCTGCTCTAAAAAAAAAAAAATCTCATAGGCATTCTAGAAATTCTCCTCTTGGAATCCAGTACCATACCGATTTTCTCAATCTACCTACGTAGTTAAATCCCCCATGACTATTCTAACATTAATCTTTTGGTATGCATTTTCTGTCTTCCGTTATAATATGAAGTCCACCTCTTCACTACTGTACAACTCCCATCAGGGAATTTTTTAGCCTTGCAAGGGTGAAAGCTGAAATGTTTAAGGGGAAGATGAGTGGGAACTTCATTCAGGGTGTGGTGAGAGTGTGGAATGAACTGCTAGCGGAAGGGGTGGATGTGAATTTAATTTCAACATTTAAGAAAAATTTGGATAGGCACATGGATGGGAGGGGCATGGAGGGCCATGATCTGGGTGTAAGTTGATGGGACTGGGCAGAATAACAGGTTGGCACAGACCACAAGGAAATATGCAGATGCTGGAAATTCAAGCCACACACATCAAAGTTGCTAGTGAACGCAGCAGGCCAGGCAGCGACTGTACCTCTTCCTAGAGATGCTGCCTGGCCTGCTGCGTTCACCAGCAACTTTGATGTGTGTGGTTTGAATTTCCAGCATCTGCAGATTTCCTTGTGGTCTGTGCCAACCTGTTATTCTGCCGATTCCCATCAACTTACACCCAAATCCTGGCTCTCCATGCCCCTCCCATCCATGTTTTGCTTGGAACACACATAGCACCAGGAGAATGGTGGGAGAGTGATTACAGCTGCTTTGATATCCCCCAGCCATCCCCAAAATAAATGCAATGCAAAAGAGTCTGCCACACATGTATTTTTCCCCGCACTGTTGTGAGGCTGTGGAAATCTTGTCAAAGGGCAGTGGAAGCCAAGCCTGTGAATGTGGTTAAGGCAGAGGGACTTGTTTTCTTGATAATTAAGAGGTGATGGGTTACTGGGAGTGGAGGGGAATGTGGAACTGTGACTATCATCAGATCAGCTGAGATGTTAATGCATAGGGTCGAGGGCTGAGGTTTAGTGCTTCAGATTACAATCTTACTACTATCTAAGTGGGAGAGCTCCCCACAGCACTTGTCAAGCAACAACCTCATACAATGAGACTCACAGAATCAAACCTTACAGACATCTGCAGGTTTTCTCTCGTTTGTGATTGGACCTTACCAATATTGTAATTTCCAGATATATTGATCGGTGACACAAAATTTTTTCCCCCTTTAACCCAGATTCAGTTATTATTCACGTACATCAAAATGTACAGTGAAATGCACCATTTGTGTTAACAACCCAACACAACCTCAGGATGCTCTGGAAGCAGCCCGCAAGTGTCAACACACATTCCGGTGCCAACACAGCATGCCCACAATGTTCAGCAGAATAACACAAGCAACAACAATAATAACAACAGAACAACATCAACTATAGCTGCACCCATCGCATGCAGGCTACTTTGGCAGCTGGGTCACTCGTGATTCGCCCGGCTTGGGCTACTGATCCCCATCCACAGCATATCCTGAGCCCTTCCTACTCTGTTCTTCTTTCAAGTGCCATTCAATTCAGATTGATTGATTGAGAGATAGTACAGAATAGGCCCTTCCAGTCGTGCTGCCCAGAAATCCCCCAGTTTAATCCTGGCCCAATCATGGGACAATTTACAATGACCAATTAACCTACCAACCCATACGTCCTTGGATTGTGGGAGGAAACTGGAGCACCAGCAGGAAAACCACGGGCAACGGAGAGAATGTACAAACTCCTTACCAACAGCAGTGGAATTGAACCCAGGTCGCCTGCACTGTAAAGCATTCTGCTGACCACAATGCTTCCGTGCCACTACAGTAAGTTGTGGTAGGTAATCATCAAGAATTTCCTTGTGCATGAGACATTATGGAGTATTAGGATTTCAAGGGCTATCCATCCCCCCTCCATCATGCTGTGCTGCTATTTCTGGTTGATGTCCCCTGCCTAGTTGACACCCAGACCCAGAGAACCAAGGTCAAAGATGCTGTCAATCAAAGCATGACTGCCAGGACTGATGATCGAAGAGCCCAGTGTGTGAGCACCAAGTTCAAAGATAAGGGATTTGACAGCCTCTTCAAGAAGCATTGGCCAGAATAGTTCAGCTTAGTTGCCTCAGGTTCCCACTGACAATCTTCCTTTCCCTAAGCAGCAGTCGTCTGTGACCCGTAAAGAAAGTCAGCTCCTCAGTCTCAATGGGCAATATCTGGTCACCAGGAACCAGCTCAGCCTCCTGCCAAATCTGACCTCCAAGCATCAGCACAGCCATGAGCCACCCATGGGCAAATACAGAAAGCTGAACTGACAGTAGATGCCTTCAGCATCAAGACAACATTTAACAAAGAATAGCGTGGAGAATAGAGCCAATTAAAAAGAAATCCTTTGGACACAGAGGCAGGAGGCTCTGGTAGACAGAGGCAGCATCACGAGCAGCCAATCCAAAGACACTCAGCTGCATCACCAGAAATACTGTAAAGTCAGGATGGAATGAGAATGCCTGTCTATATCAAGGATCAGCAGAGAGGAGGATCCCAGGCGAAAGACGAACAAATGAAGATGAAAGAAAATACTAAAGCAAAGACCGGGGCATAGAGTGGCAAGGCTCGTGGTGGATCAGAAGGCTGGGAATTTTACAACAGGTGAAAGTGAGAGACTGACAAGTTAATAAGACAGGAGAAAATTCTTTACGTGAGAGTGAAACAACTCATGTTCTCACTATTGTTTGTTTATTTTGTATTTGCACAGTTTGTCTTTTGCACATTGATTGTCTGTTCATCTTTCTTTTGTGTGTGTTTCTGCATTGATTTTATTGTTGATTTGCATCTAACTGTAAGAAAATGAACCTCAGAGTATCTATGGCAACATACAGGATATGTACTTTTTAATAAATTTCCTTAGAATATTAAGTAAATTTAAAAGACAATCAGAATCTTTCTCCCAGGGTAGAAATGTCAAAAACTTGAGGCCATGAATTTGAGGCGATAGGGGGAAAGTTTCAGGCAGATAGACAGGGCAATTTTGTTCTTACACAGAGTGGTGGAGGCTGGAATGAGCTGCCAGAGAAGTGCTGGAAACAGATAGATAGTGATGTGTAAGAGGCTGATAGATAGAGGAACAATCAAGGAGTGGAAGAATATCGATTGTGTACAGATAAGGGGTTTAATTTATTTCATCATTGCAGTCAACACAGATATTGTGGACGGAAAAGCCTGCTCTTGTACTGTATTGTTCTAAGTTCTACATTCAGGCTGAAATACGTAAGAATCAGTTCTTGGCCTTCAGATATTTACGACTTACGGTAATAACTTGGAGGAGGGGGTGGAAACATATCAAATGTTGAAAGGCCTCGATAAAGTGGATGTGGAGTGGTGGGAGAGTCAAAGACCAGAGGGCACAGCCTCAGAATAGAGGAGAGTCCTTTTAGAACAGAGATGATGAAGAATTTCTTTAGCCAGCGAGTGATGAATCTGTGGAATTCTTTGCCACAGGCAGCTGTGGAGGTCAAGTCTTTATGTATATTTAAGGCAGAGGTCGATAGATTCTTGAATGGTCAGGGCATGAAGGGATACATGGAGAAGGCAGGAGATTAATTCTGCTCCTATATACTATGGTCTAATAAAAAGAAACTTAGTTAGCTGTTGACCCTAGAATAAACAGAAGGGCACATTGTGGTGAGGATATGGGCACTGGGACAGATGCTAGAAAGGATGTAGAGGTACAGAGAGGATGCAGAAGAGGTGTACCCAGATTCTGCCTGGATTAGAGGGCATGAGCTAAAAGGAGAGGTTGCATAAATTTTAGTTGTCCTCTGGAGCGTCAGGCTGAAAGGAGACCTGATAGGAGTTAGTAAAAGTATGTGAGACATATACGCAATAGATAGCCAGTATCTTTCTCCAACGGTCAAAATGCCTTAATATTCAAGGGCACATATTCTAGACGAGAGGGATAAAGTTCAAAGATGTGTGGACAGGCTTTTTTTTCCAACATAGAGAATGGAATGTACCCAGAATACCCTGCCAGGGGTAGTAATGGAGGTAAAGGCCAAGACAGAGCATGCTCTATGTTCAATGGACACTATACAGATAGATTCAGTGAGAGAGCAAAACCTCGGAAAATAGACTGAATGCAGACGTTCATATTAAGGAGAAAGAAACACAACAGAATCAATCAAGGACCACACACAACAGAGACAAACAAACAACGTGCAAAAGACAACAAACTGTGCAAATATAAAAATGTCACCTCTCATCCTCTTTCATTCCAAACAGAAAACCCCTAGCTCAGTTTACTGTAGAATTTCCTCTTAATAACCGGAAGTTGATAGGTTCTTGGTTAATCAGGCTGTCAAAAGGAGAATGGGATAATAAATCAGCCATGATAGAATGGTGCAGCAAACTTGTACAGCTGAATGGCCTAATTCTGTTTTTATGTTTATGGTCTCAACCAGTGGTTCCCAACCTGAGGTTCGTGGAACTCTGGGTTAATGACAGGGGTCTATGGCATAAAAAAGGTTGGGAACCCCTGGTTTAATCCAGACCTATCTGCATGCACATGGTCAGTATCCCTTTATTCCCATATTCTCAGGTCTCTTGGAATATGATAATGTAATTTTAGGCAGAAGTAGTCAGACAGAGTTTCTATGAGGAAATGGCAGAGGTTTTGAGTGACTATTTTGCATCAGTCTCCATGGTGGAGGACACATCTAACATGCCAAAGAGAGATGTCATGGATGCAATGGGAGGTGAGGACCTTAATACAATAGCTATCACTGAAGAGGTAGTGCTGAACAAACTTGTGGGCCTGAAGACAGAGAAGTCCCCTGGTCCTGATAGAATACATACTAGGGTAGCAAAAGAAATGTCAGAAAATATAATAGAGGCTTTGGTGATAATTTACCAAAATTCTCTAGACTTTGGGCAGGTCCAGGTGTTTTGGAAGTCGGTGAATGTCACACCACTGAAGATGGGACCGAGTATAGTGTATCTGAGTTTGCTGATGATGCTAGATTGAATGGAAAAGCAAATTTTGCAGAAGATACGGAGAGTCTGCAGAGAGATATAGATAGGTTAAGTGAGTGGGCAAGGGTCTGGCAGATGGAATAGAATGTTGGTAAATGCGAGGTCATCACATCGTAAAGAAAAACTTAAGAGCAGATTATTATTTAAGTGGTAAAAAAAATGCAGCGTTTATGCATGAATCAAAAAAGGTTGGTTTCCAGGATACTGGCTTTGGAGGTGTGCAGAGGAGCTTCACCAGGTTGAGTCCAGAGACGAGGGGGTTAGACTATGAGGAAAGGTTGAGTCACCTGGGACTGTACTCGCTGGGATTCAGAATGAGAGATCTTATTGGAACATATAGGATTATGAAAGGGATAGATATGATAGAGGCAAGAAAGTTGTTTCCACAGGTAGGTGATTCGAGAACTAGAGGACATGGCCTCAAGAATTGAGGGAGTAATCTTCGGACGGAGATGAGGAGGAACTGCTTTTCCCAGACACTGGTGAATCTGCGGAATTCTCTTCCCAATGAAGCAGTGGAGGCTACCTCAGTAAATCAAGTCAAGTCAACTCACTTCTTATTGTCATTTCAACCATAACTGCTGGTACAAAACATAGTAAAAATGAGACAATGTTTTCTAGGAACATGGTGCTACATGAAACAATACAAAAACTACACTGAACTACGTAAGAAAAAACTAGACTACAGACCTATCCAGGACTGCATAAAGTGCACAAAACAGTGCAGGCACTACAATAAATATTAATAAATAAAAAACAAGACAGTAGGCACAGTAGAGGGTATAGTAGGTTGGTGTCAAGCCAGGCTCTGGGTATTGAGGAGTCTGATGGCTTGGGGGAAGAAACTGTTACATAGTTTGGTCGTGAGAGCCTGAATGCTTCGGTGCCTTTTGCCAGATGGCAGGAGAGAGAAGAGTTTATATGAGGGGTGCGTGGGGTCCTTCATAATGCTGTTTGCTTTGCGGAGATTTTTCACATAGTTGGGAAATTAAGGGTTATGGGGAAAAGGCAGGTAGGTGAAGATGAATCCATGGCCAGATGGCCTACTCCTGCTCCTATTTCTTAGGTTCTTATAAAGACATTTCATAAGGTGCCACCCAAAACATTACTGCATAATAGTCATGCAGTTAAATAACACAAACACACCCACAATCGTTGGACTTCTGAGAGATTAAATCATGTGCTGTAAAAAGCATGCTTGGATTGTGCCTTTAGAGTTCCCTCTGAAAGTCCCTCTATCAAGGACATTTACATACTCACACAGACCTACTCACACACAGGAATTGTTCCTCGATTCATTGAGGAATAGAACACGAGAGCAGGGAGATGATGGCAGAACAGCATTCAACACTGGTTCACTGGTTTGAAATTGCACACAGCTCTGGTCAGCATATTACTGAAGATATGATAAGGAGAGGTAGCATTATTGTCAGGGGAAAGATTGGATAGTCTGAGGTTGTTACTCTAGAATGGAGAGGGCAGATAGGAAAATCAGCTGAGGTGTAAAATTACCACCACTACTTTATCATTTCCTGTAAGTCACTTTAAATGTAGGCATTTCTGTGCCTAGCGTCACTTTATGGACATACAATCAATATACGTAGGCTACCTTATATATTTATATTTATTGTTTTAATTATTGCATTCTTTATAGTCACATAGAAACATAGAAAATAGGTGCAGGAGTAGGCCATTCGGCCCTTCGAGCCTGCACCGCCATTCAGTATGAACATGGCTGATCATCCAACTCAGAACCCCGCCCCAGCCTTCCCTCCATACCCCCTGACCCCCGTAGCCACAAGGGCCATATCTAACTCCCTCTTAAATATAGCCAATGAACTGGCCTCAACTGTTTCCTGTGGCAGAGAATTCCACAGATTCACCACTCTCTGTGTGAAGAAGTTTTTCCTCATCTCGGGCCTAAAAGGCTTCCCCTTTATCCTCAAACTGTGACCCCTCGTTCTGGACTTCCCCAACATCAGGAACAATCTTCCTGCATCTAGCCTGTCCAATCCCTTTAGGATCTTATACGTTTCAATCAGATCCCCCCTCAATCTTCTAAATTCCAACGAGTATAAGCCCAGTTCATCCAGTCTTTCTTCATATGAAAGTCCTGCCATCCCAGGAATCAATCTGGTGAACCTTCTTTGTATTCTCTCTATGGCAAGAATGTCTTTCCTCAGATTAGGGGACCAAAACTGCACACAATACTCCAGGTGTGGTCTCATCAAGACCTTGTACAACTGCAGTAGTACTTCCCTGCTCCTGTACTCGAATCTTCTTGCTATAAATGCCAGCATACCATTCGCCTTTTTCACCGCCTGCTGTACCTGCATGCCCACTTTCAATGACTGGTGTATAATGACACCCAGGTCTTGTTGCACCTCCCCTTTTCCTAATCGGCCACTATTCAGATAATAATCTGTTTTCCTGTTTTTGCCACCAAAGTGGATAACTTCACATTTATCCACATTAAATTGCATCTGCCATGAATTTGCCCACTCACCTAACCTATCCAAGTCACCCTGCAACCTCTTAGCATTCTCCTCACAGCTAACACTGCCACCCAGCTTCGTGTCATCCGCAAACTTGGAGATGCTGCATTTAATTCCCTCATCCAAGTCATTAATATATATTGTGAACAACTGGGTCACAGAAAACTACAGCACAGAAATCTAAACAACACACATCTAAGTTGCTGGTGAACACAGCAGGCCAGGTAGCATCTCTAGGAAGAGGTACAGTCAACGTTTTGGGCCGAGACCCTTCGTCAGGACTAACTGAAAGAAGAGCTAGTAAGATATTTGAAAGTAGGAGGGGGAGGGGGAGATCCAAAATGATAGGAGAAGACAGGAGGTGGAGGGATGGAGCCAAGAGCTGGACAGTTGATTGGCAAAAGGGATATGAGAAGATCATGGGACAGGAGGCCTAGGGAGAAAATAAAGGGGGAGGGGGGAAGAAACCCAGAGGATCGGCAAGGGGTATAGTGAGAGGGACAGAGGGAGAAAAAGGAGAGAGAGACAGAAATCTAGTCCATGCTGAACCATTCAAGTTGTCTACTCCCATCGACCTGCACCTGGACCATAGCGAACCATAACCTAACCATCCATGTACCTATCCAAACTTTTCTTAAACGTTGAAATCAAGCTCACATGCACCACTCATTCCACACTCTCACGCTGTAAAGAAATTTCTCCTCATGTTCCCCTTAAACTTTTCACATTTAACCCTTAACCCATGACCTCTAGTTGTATTCTCACCGAAGCTCAGTGGAAAAAGCCTAATTGCACTAACCCTCTCTATACCCCTGATAATTTTGTATACTTCCATCAAATCTCCACTCAATCTTCTCCATTCTGGGGAATAAAGTCTGAACCTGTTCAATCTTTCCCTAAAACTCAGGTCCTCCAGTCCCAGCAACATCCTTGTAAATTTTCTCTGTACTGTTTCACCCTTATTGTGTTTGTTTTTTTTGTGCTGCATTAGATCTGAAGTAACAACTATCTTGCTTTCCTTTACATTTGTGTACTGGAAATGACATTAAACAATCTTGAAAGTATGAGGGATTACATGATGTTAATTGGAAGGGCCTATTCCCTTTCCAGAAAGCTCTAAGACGAAGGGCACAGACAAGGATGGCACAATAGTATAGAAGATAGTGTAATGCTTTACAGTGCCAGTGGCTCAAGGAGTTTGCATGTTCTCCCCACGACTGTGGGTTTCCCCAAGTTGCTCTGGTTTCCTCCCACATTCCAAAGTTGTGGGCATGCTATGACGGCAGCAAACACATGGCAACATTTGTGGTCTGCGTTGGTCATTGATGCAAACACCACATTTCACTGTATTTTGCAATGTACACTCGACCAGTGGCGTCCTGACATCCGCACCAGACGTTGAGGCAAGTGGTCCAGATTTGAATCCAGCCAGCTCCTTGCACGCTTTCCATCCATGCTGGGTTGAGTGTCGAGCAGCAACTCGACCTCAAAAACTGACAAAATGCTAAGGAAGCAGCAAAGATTGCTGCCTGATGCGCCAAAAGGTGCGGGGAGGAACAACAAAAAATTGCAACCAAACCAGTTAAATTAATCTGATGTTTAATCTTATAAGAATTTATGAGATTTCACCAAGAGTTTCCAGAAATTAGGAAGTCTGGATGAAAATGTGAGTGAGGAAGATGTCCCTGCCACATCTAACCAACAGGAAAGTGGGATGAGGCTGAGGAGATCCTTTCTGACTGGCAAAGACACGGGTGGCAGCAGAGCCTGAGCAACGTGGTTTCAGGCTGTAGACAAAATGGTGATTGCAGTAATGAATATGCATCTGAAGGCAAAGGGCCTTGGGTGAGCCCTGCCGACAACCTGAGGACAAGCACAGAGCTGCCACAGGCTCAGAAACTGACCATGGTGACAAATGATTGGAGAGCTAAGGCATTCAAAGAGACTGCAGCACGCTGCAGACATAGCCCTCTGAGACAGGGTGGGCTGAAGCCCTGGCTGGAATAAAAGGTGGAGCCAGCCATAGAAGGCTTTAACCCATCTTCCTCTCCCATTGCACTGATGTCTCACAATTTCCAAGCAATGACTCCCGTTGTTTCCCCATTTACTTATTCCCTTTCTCTGTAACTGTAACAGCATATTCAGCATTCTGTCATTGGTTTTCCCTTCCACCACATTAAATACAGAATACTACAGTGCAGTACAGAACCTTCAGAAAACCTGCTCGGAGATCGATCTAGCCCTTCCCTCCTACATGGCCCTGCATTTTCTATCACCCATGTGCCTGAGTATCTTCAATGTCCCTAATGTATCCGCCTCTACAACCACCCTGGCAGTGCATTCCCAGCATCAACCGCACACTGTGTAAAAGTACTTAACTCTGACATCCCCTGATACTTTCCTCCAATTACCAAAGAATTCTGACTTTTTGTATTATCTATTTTGCCCTGAGAAAATGTCTCTCGATGTCTGCTCGATCTAGTCATAGTCATACTTTATTGATCCCGGGGGAAATTGGTTTTCGTTACAGTTGCACCATAAATAATTAAATAGTAATATGTAAATTATGCCAGGAAGTTAGTCCAGGACCAGCTTATTGGCTCAGGGTGTCTGACCCTCCAAGGGAGGAGTTGTAAAGTTTGATGGCCACAGGCAGGAATGACTTCCTATGACGCTCTGTGTTGCATCTGTAGCTCTCATCATCTTACACCCTGCTATTAAGACATCTGTCATCTTCTTTCATTTCAGGAAGAGAAGCCCTAGCTCATTCACCCCATCCTCATAAGACATGCTCTGTAATCCAGGCAGCATCCTGGTCAATTTCCCCTGCACCCACTCTAAAGGTTCCACATCTTTTCTATTATGAGGTGACCAGAACTGAACACGAAGCCCTTATCCTTGGGATCATCCCTGTCCACAGAGACAACTTCAGCATTGGTACAATAATCAGCCAACTACTATAGCAACCCTTCACTCAGACTCTGCAATACTCAAAACTCTACCTTCTACAGTGCCTTCGCCTTTAACCTGGGCCACATCAGGAGCAAGCTTTCCCTTGTCATTTTTGGACTTGTTGCGGCCAGAAGTGCTTGGATTTTTGGTGGGAGGGTGAGCTCCCAAATCTGAGGAAAAAGAATGAGAAGATCAGATAGGAGATGGATTAACCCC
This sequence comes from Mobula birostris, assembly GCF_030028105.1. Classification (NCBI taxonomy): domain Eukaryota; kingdom Metazoa; phylum Chordata; class Chondrichthyes; order Myliobatiformes; family Myliobatidae; genus Mobula; species Mobula birostris. The sequence goes on along the minus strand of NC_092372.1, from coordinate 230,235,791 downwards.
ATCTCCATCGCCAATGCCTTCTACATTTAAGCAACTCAAGTGCCCATCCAGACACATCCTAAACACAGTCAAAACCCATCACATTCATGTACGTACATAAAACTAATTTCTCTTCAATATTGAAATCGGACCCACACCCACCACTCCTGTGGGCAGCTCATTCCACACTCGTGCCACCTTCTGAGTGAAGCTCCCCCCTCCTCAGGTTCCCGATCAGACTTCTGAATACAGAATTAACCCATGAGCACTACCTCACTATTCTTACCTCCCCTTTTGAGCTACTTATTTAAATTTATATATATTCTCATTTTAATTTATAGTATATTTTATGTCTTGCACAGTCCTGCTGCCTCAAAACAACCAGTTTCACAACATTTTTCAATGATTATGATTCTAAATATTTTACCTTTCACCCTTAGCCTATGACCTCTCATTGTAGTCACACCCAAACTCAGTGGGAAAACCCTGCCTGCATTTCCCTTATTTATACCCCTCATAATTTTGTACGTCTTCATCAAATCTCCTCTCATTCTCCAACGCTCCATGGAATAAAGTCCTCACCTATTCAACCTTTCCCCATAACTCAAGACCTGGCAACATCCTGGTAAATTGGTCCTCCCAATTTTATTGATATCTTTCCTGTAGACACATGAAATAATGCGGATACCTCTCCTTGCTGGCTGAATGGATTTCTTTGTTGCTTTTCCAGCTCCTGATTTAGATTTGCGGCTGGACATGGTGTTAGAACCACGTGGGAATCCAGACAAGGAGCATCACTGAAAGAAAAAGGTACAGTATCTCATTAGGCAGAGGGGCAGACAGTGCCCGATGATGAATGTCAGCTCTGTGGAGAAGGGTATTCACAAGGGTGAGAAAACAGGGTGCTGGGACATAAACATTCTCCAGGTGAGATCACCAAACACTCCGCTGCCAAAGGAAATTCCAGGGTGAGAGGAGGTGAGGGGGTGGGAGGGGGAGAGGGGACGGATGGGGTGGAGAGGAGGGGGGTGGGTGGGGTGTAGATGATGCAAACTGTGTGTGTGGGGGTGGAGTAAGTGGGGTGAAGTGGGGGTGTAGGGAGTTTGGGGAGTGGAGTGTGTGCTGTGGGGGAAGTGTGAGGGAGATGTGGGGGGTGTTGGAGGGGTGTGGGGCGGGGTGGGTGTGGGAAGGGTGTGAGGGGGAGGGGGGTGGAGCAGTTAGGAAGGGTGAGGGGCAGGTGGGGAGAGGTGAGGGGCAGGGATTAGGGAAGGGGAGGCGAGGAGGTGTCGGGGAGTGTGGGGAGTGGGATGGGGTGAGGGGGAGAGGGTTAATAGGGGGATGCAGGAGGGATACGGGAGGGACAAAGGAGTAAGGGGGAGGGAGAGGGATAGGAGTAAAGGGGGGAGAGGGGAGGGGTGTAAGCAAGAGGAGATGGATGTAGATGGGAAGCAGTGGGAAGAGGGAGAGAGGGTTGAGGGGAGGGTAAGAAGTTCGGGAAGGGGAGGGTGAGCCGAGTGGATGGGAGGCTGAGGTGAGAGTGATTGGAAGGAGAAGGATGAAGGGGAAGGTTGATGGGAGGGAGAGGAGAGTAGGAGGAGTGCGCGGAGGTGTGGAAAGAGGAGGAGGATCGTGGGATGAGGAGGGGTGAGGATGAGTGGAGAGGAGGGGGACAGGGAAGCCATCGCTCACAAACCCACCGGACCTCGCTGTTCACCTTCCGTCTCCAGGCAACGGATGCAACGGAAGTCCCGCCCATAGGGCTGGCAAACCCGATGCAAAAAGTAACTTCCGGTGCTAGGCACCGGCTGTTCAGTGAGCGTGGGGTGGTGCAGTATCTCCCCTCGCCTGTCCACAGTGCGGGTGCGCCTTGTGGACGGGGACGGAGGGGGAGGAGGGAGGGTGCTGAGGGGATGGGGAGGTGGTTTGAGTGAGGAGTGAGGGAGGGAGGGATAGGGGAAGGGTGTGCGGGAGGGAGGGATAGGGGAAGGGTGTGCGGGAGGGAGGGAGGGATAGGGGAAGGGTGTGCGGGAGGGAGGGATAGGGGAAGGGTGTGCGGGAGGGAGGGAGGGATAGGGGAAGGGTGTGCGGGAGGGAGGGAGGGATAAGGGAAGGGTGTGCGGGAGGGAGGGATAAGGGAAGGGTGTGCGGGAGGGAGGGAGGGATAGGGGAAGGGTGTGCGGGAGGGAGGGAGGGATAGGGGAAGGGTGTGCGGGAGGGAGGGATAGGGGAAGGGTGTGCGGGAGGGAGGGAGGGATAGGGGAAGGGTGTGCGGGAGGGAGGGAGGGATAGGGGAAGGGTGTGCGGGAGGGAGGGATAGGGGAAGGGTGTGCGGGAGGGAGGGGGGGATAGGGGAAGGGTGTGCGGGAGGGAGGGATAGGGGAAGGGTGTGCGGGAGGGAGGGAGTGGTAGGGGAAGGGTGTGCGGGAGGGAGGGAGGGATAGGGGAAGGGTGTGCGGGAGGGAGGGATAGGGGAAGGGTGTGCGGGAGGGAGGGAGGGATAGGGGAAGGGTGTGCGGGAGGGAGGGAGGGATAGGGGAAGGGTGTGCGGGAGGGAGGGAGGGATAGGGGAAGGGTGTGCGGGAGGGAGGGATAGGGGAAGGGTGTGCGGGAGGGAGGGAGGGATAGGGGAAGGCTGCGGGAGGGAGGGATAGGGGAAGGCTGCGGGAGGGAGGGATAGGGGAAGGGTGTGCGGGAGAGAGGGAGGGATAGGGGAAGGGTGTGCAGGAGGGAGGGATAGGGGAAGGGTGTGCGGGAGGGAGGGAGTGGTAGGGGAAGGGTGTGCGGGAGGGAGGGAGGGATAGGGGAAGGGTGTGCGGGAGGGAGGGAGGGATAGGGGAAGGGTGTGCGGGAGGGAGGGATAGGGGAAGGGTGTGCGGGAGGGAGGGATAGGGGAAGGCTGCGGGAGGGAGGGATAGGGGAAGGCTGCGGGAGGGAGGGATAGGGGAAGGGTGTGCGGGAGAGAGGGAGGGATAGGGGAAGGGTGTGCAGGAGGGAGGGATAGGGGAAGGGTGTGCGGGAGGGGGGAGGGATAGGGGAAGGGTGTGCGGGAGGGAGGGATAGGGGAAGGGTGTGCGGGAGGGAGGGATAGGGGAAGGGTGTGCGGGAGGGAGGGATAGGGGAAGGTGTGTGCGGGAGGGAGTGAGGGATAGGGGAAGGGTGTGCGGGAGGGAGGGAGGGATAGGGGAAGGGTGTGCGGGAGGGAGGGAGGGATAAGGGAAGGGTGTGCGGGAGGGAGGGAGGGATAGGGGAAGGGTGTGCGGGAGGGAGGGAGGGATAGGGGAAGGGTGTGCGGGAGGGAGGGATAGGGGAAGGGTGTGCGGGAGGGAGGGAGGGATAGGGGAAGGGTGTGCGGGAGGGAGGGAGGGATAGGGGAAGGGTGTGCGGGAGGGAGGGAGGGATAGGGGAAGGGTGTGCGGGAGGGAGGGAGGGATAGGGGAAGGGTGTGCGGGAGGGAGGGATAGGGGAAGGGTGTGCGGGAGGGAGGGAGTGGTAGGGGAAGGGTGTGCGGGAGGGAGGGAGGGATAGGGGAAGGGTGTGCGGGAGGGAGGGATAGGGGAAGGGTGTGCGGGAGGGAGGGATAGGGGAAGGGTGTGCGAGAGGGAGGGAGGGATAGGGGAAGGGTGTGCGGGAGGGAGGGAGGGATAGGGGAAGGGTGTGCGGGAGGGAGGGAGGGATAGGGGAAGGGTGTGCGGGAGGGAGGGATAGGGGAAGGGTGTGCGGGAGGGAGGGATTGGGGAAGGGTGTGCGGGAGGGAGGGAGGGATAGGGGAAGGGTGTGCGGGAGGGGGGGAGGGATAGGGGAAGGGTGTGCGGGAGGGAGGGATAGGGGAAGGTTGTGCGGGAGGGAGGGATAGGGGAAGGGTGTGCGGGAGGGAGGGAGGGATAGGGGAAGGGTGTGCGGGAGGGAGGGATAGGGGAAGGGGGTGGAACGTACCTACACAGAACGCCACACAAATATCCCCTGAACATTTGCCACATTTCTGCTGTTCATTTCCCTGAGAACATCTGTTCCCAATTTATGCTTCCAAGTTCCTGCCTGATAGCTTTATACTTCCCCCTTACTCCAATTAAATGCTTTCCTAACTTGTCTGTTCCTATCCCTCTCCAATGCTTTGGTGAAGGAGATAGAATTGTGATCACTATCTCCAAAATGTTCTCCCACTGAGAGACCTGACACCTGACCAAGTTCATTAGGTTCATTTCCCAATACCAGATCAAGTGCAACATGTCCTCTTGTAGGGTTATCTACATATTGTGTCAAGAAACCTTCCTGAACACACCCAACAAACTCCACCCCATCTGAACCCCTTGCTCTGTGGAGATGCCAATCAATATTATTGGCCCACTTTCAGATTCCATCCTTACCTTGATGACTTTTTTAGTTGTCTTATGTTGGTTTTTAAAGTTTCCCAATCCTCTAACTTCCCACTAATTTTATGATCATACTTCCCTAAAGGGTTCTTTTACCTTAAGCTCATCAATCAATTGTGATTCATTGCCCAACACCCAATCGAGAACAGCCAGTCCTCCAGTGGTGCCAATGACGAGCCACTCCAAAAAGCCATCTCACAGGCACCCCAGAAACTGCTCCTCCTGGAATCCAGCACCAACCTGGTCTGCCCAATTTGCCTGCACATTGCAACATTGCCCTCTGGCATACACTTTATATCTTTCATTATGATTTGTAAACCACCTACTTACTATTGTTTGGGGTTACATAACACCCATCAGGGTCTTTTCACCCTTGCAGTTCCCTAGCTCTACCCAGAATAATTCCACACCTTCTGACATCATGTCACCGCTTCCCTGTGACCCAACTTCATTTTTTACCAACAGAGCAATGCCAACCACTCTCCTTCCTCCCTGTCCTTTTGGTAGAATGAGTGTTTTTGGATATTAAGCTCCCAGTAACTCTATAGAGTCATAGAGTGTGAGGGTGAAAGGTGAAATATTTAAGGAGTATATTAGGGAGAACTTCTTCACACAGAGGGTTACAAGAGTGTGGAAGCAGCCGTCATGGATGTGAGTTCAATTTCACCATTTAAGAAAAATATAGGTAGATAGGTATGTGGAGCATAGGACGCTATGGTCCAGGGATGAGGCAGATTAATGGTTCAGCAAGGACTAGATGGCCGAAGTACCTGCTTCTGTGCTGTAGTCTTCTGCAACTGTATGAGTATAAAGTTATTGGAATTGGTTTATTATTGTCACTTGTTCCAAGACAGAGTGAAGAGCTTGTCTCTTATACCATTCATGGAATACAAATCATTACACAGTGCACTGTGGTAGAACAAGGGAAATCAATAACAATGCAGAATGAAGTGTAACAGCTACAGAGAGAGTGCAGTACAGGTAAACAAGATCAGAACAAGGTAGTTTGTGATGTCAAGGTTCCACATTGTCATACTAGAGATCTGTTTAATACTATTATAACAATGAGGTAGCTGCTGTCCTCAAGACTACTGGTACATTCTTCATGGTTTTTGCATTTTCTGCCTGCAGCACAGTGGAAAAGAGAGAATGTTCAGACTGAGAGAGGCCTTGATTATGCTAGCTGCCTTCCTGGGGCAGCAAGAAGAATAGACAGAATCCATACAGGTACGCTCCAGGGAGATGCAAATCGATATTTGGGAAATTAAAATTAAAATCTCCCATCACAACAACTCTGTTGTTATTATTACACCTTTCCTTGATCTGTTTCCCTCTCTGCTCCTCGATATCCCTGTTGCTGTTGGGTGGCCTATAAAATACACCCAGTAAAGTTATTGACCCCTTCCTGTTCCTAACCTCCACCCACAGAGATTCTGTAGACAATCCCTCCATGGCGTCCACCTTTTGTTCAGCCGTGACACTATCTCTGATCAACAGTGCCATGCCCCCATCTCTTTTGCCTCCCTCCCTGTCCTTTCCGAAACATCTAAAACCCAGCACTTGAAGTAACCATTCCTGTCCCTGAGCCATCCAAGTCTCTGTAATGTCCACCACATCATGTGTTACACCTTGTCAAAAGCATTCTGAGAATCCAAGTACATGTAACACTCAGCTATATCAACTCACGTTCATCTTGGGGAAACTGCCGTCTGCCTGCCAAACTGTGTCTACGTTTGCGTACATGCTGTGTAATGCACCCTGGTACAAACCCATAACGTAAAACATCAGACAGTACACAATGTACGATTAAATGATTACACTTTATAACTCTCTTAGGTGGTGTGATTAATAGAAACAAATAACACAAAGGTGCCAATCAGTAAGTGTATCAGTCTTGTGCACGAAATATAATTCGTTGCAGCTCACGCCTTCCCGATCAATCCACAATCGACCTCTGACAGCATCCAAACCGTCGAATTCCAGTATCCGCTGTCTGGGAACCGCCAGCCACTCCCGCACTCACTTTAGTAAGGCATTTGACAAGGTTCCACATGGTAGGCTTATTCAGAAAGTTAGAAGTCATGGGATCCAGGGAAGTTTGGCCAGGTGGATTCAGAATTGGCTTGCCTGCAGAAGGCAGAGGGTGGTGGTGGAGGGAGTACATTCAGATTGGAGGATTGTGACCAGTGGTGTCCCACAAGGATCTGTTCTGGGACCTCTACTTTTCGTGATTTTTATTAACGACCTGGATGTGGGGGTAGAAGGGGGGGGGGGTTGGCAAGTTTGCAGACGACACAGAGGTTGGTGGTGTTGTAGATAGTGTAGAGGATTGTCAAAGATTGCAGAGAGACATTGATAGGATGCAGAAGTGGACTGAGAAGTGGCAGATGGAGTTCAACCCGGAGAAGTATGAGGTGGTACACTTTGGAAGGACAAACTCCAAGGCAGAGTACAAAGTAAATGGCAGGATACTTGGTAGTGTGGAGGAGCAGAGGGATCTCGGGTTACATGTCCACAGATCCCTGAAAGTTGCCTCACAGGTGGATAGGGTAGTTAAGAAAGCTTATGGGGTATTAGCGTTCATAAGTCGAGGGATAGAGTTTAAGAGTCACGATGTAATGATGCAGCTCTGTAAAACTCTGGTTAGGCCACACTTGGAGTACTGTGTCCAGTTCTGGTCACCTCACTATAGGAAGGATGTGGAAGCATTGGAAAGGGTACAGAAGAGATTTAGCAGGATGCTGCCTGGTTTAGAAAGTATGCATTATGATCAGAGATTAAGGGAGCCAGGGCTTTACTCTTTGGAGAGAAGGAGGATGAGAGGAGACATGATAGACATGTACAAAATAATAAGAGGAATAGATAGAGTGGATAGCCAGCGCCTCTTCCCCAGGGCACCACTGCTCCATACAAGAGGACGTGGCTTTAAGGTAAGGGGTGGGAAGTTCAGTGGGGATATTAGAGGAAGGTTTTTTACTCCGAGAGTGGTTGGTGCGTGGAATGCACTGCCTGAGTCAGTGGTGGAGGCAGATACACTAGTGAAGTTTAAGAGACTGCTAGACAGGTATGTGGAGGAATTTAAGGTGGGGGCTTATATGGGAGGCAGGGTTTGAGGGTTGGCACAACATTGTGGACCGAAGGGCCTGTACTGTGCTGTACTGTTCTATGTTCTATGTTCACCCTTTCTCTTCGCTTGCCTCGCCGAAAAGACCGTGAGCGAACTCTCAGTCCCACCATTCAAGATAGCATAACAGGTCATCATTGGTTAGTTCCCTGATATCTATAACTTTAACCCAAACATTGCAGCTACAGAGAAACATTACCTCATCATTTAACATTACAGAGAAGTCATTTCATTAGCCTTAGCAGTTAACATTTACTGAGAACCCTACATTCACAACATCAATAAATTCTCCTTTGTCTATCCTGCTTGTTATTTCTTGAAAGAATTCCAACGGATTTGTCAGTCAAGACATTCCCTTTACTCCACTGTAATACTGATACATCTGACTTCATCTTCTCCTTCTCAATTTTCAGGGTGAATTTGATCAAATTATGATCACTTGCTCCTAAGGGTTCTTTTAGCATAAGACATAGGAGCGGAATTAGGCCATTTGGCCCATTGATCCTTCTTCACCATTCAATCATGGCTGATCATATTTTTCCCCCCACAAGCCCATTCTCTGGCCTTTTCCCCGTAACCTTTGATGTCGTGTCCAATCTGAGATGTCCTCCTTTTTCAAATGAAGGGGCTTCCCTTCCTCCACCATCAACACTGCCCTCAACTGCATCTCTTCCATTTCATGCACGTCTGCTCTTACCACATCCTCCTGCCACCCTACCAGGGATAGGATCCTCTTGTCCTTGCCTACCACCCCACTGGCCTCCGGGTCCAGCACATAATTCTCCAAAACTTATGCCACCTCCAATGGGATCCCAGCACCAGGCACATCTTTCCCTCTCCCCCAACTTTCTGCTTTCCACAGGGGTCACTCCCTCTGCGACTCCCTTGTCCACTTGTCCCTCCCCATTGATCTCCCTCCTGGCACTTATCCTTGCAAGTGGAACAAGTGCTACGCTTGGCCCTACACCTCGTCCCTCACCACCATCCAGGGCCCTAAACAGTCCTTCCAGGTGAGGCGACACTTTACCTGTGAGCCTGTTGGGTCACTTACTCTGTTCAGTGCTCCTGTACATCGGAGAGACACGCCGTAGATTGGGAGACTGCTTCGCCGAGCGTCTACATTCCATCAGCCAGAACAAGCAGGATCTCCCGGTGGCCACCCATTTTAACTCCACTTCCCATTCCCATTCCCATTCCAATATGACCATCCATGGTCTCCTCCACTGTCATGATGAGGCCACACTTAGGTTGTAGGAACAACAGCTTACATTCCATTTGGGTAGCCTTGATTTCTCAAACTTCCAGTTATGCCCCCCTCCCGCCTTCTCCATTTCCCAAACTCTTTTCTCTCTCTCACCTCATCTCCTTGCCCATTCATCGCCTCCCTCTGGTGCTCCTTTTCCCTTTTTCTTTCTTCCATGGCCTTCGGTCTATTTCACCAATGAACTTCCCAGCTCTTTACTTCATTGCTCCCCCTCCAGGTTTCACCTGTCACCTGGTGGCTCTCTCTCCCCTCCCGTCTTTTAAATTTACTCCTCTGAAGAGTACTGATAATGGCAGGGGTCACCTGTCTTAGAACATAGAATAGTACAGCACAGTACAGGCCCTTCGGCCCACAATGTTGTGCTGACCCTCAAACCCTGCCTCTCATATAACCCCCCACCTTAGATTCCTCCATATACCTGTCTAGTAGTCTCTTAAACTTCACTAGTGTATCTGCCTCCACCACTGACTCAGGCAGTGCATTCCACGCACCAACCACTCTCTGAGTAAAAAACCTTCCTCTAATATCCCCCTTGAACTTCCCACCCCTTACCTTAAAGCCATGTCCTCTTGTATTGAGCAGTGGTGCCCTGGGGAAGAGGCGCTGGCTATTCACTCTATCTATTCCTCTTATTATCTTGTACATCTCTATCATGTCTCCTTTCATCCTCCTTCTCTCCAAAGAGTAAAACCCTAGCTCCTTTAATCTCTGATCATAATGCATACTCTCTAAACCAGGCAGCATCCTGGTAAATCTCCTCTGTATCCTTTCCAATGCTTCCACATCCTTCCGATAGTGAGGTGACCGGAACTGGACGTAGTACTCCAAGTGTGGCCTAACCAGAGTTTTATAGAGCTGCATCATTACATCGCAACTCTTAAACTCTATCCCTCGACTTATGAAAGCTAACACCCCATAAGCTTTCTTAACTACCCTACCTACCTGTGAGGCAACTTTCAGCGATCTGTGGACCTGTACCCCCGATCCCTCTGCTCCTCCACATTACCAAGTATCCTGCCATTTACTTTGTACTCTGCCTTGGAGTTTGTTCTTCCAAAGTGTACCACCTCACACTTCTCCAGGTTGAACTCCATCTGCCACATCTCAGCCCACTTCTGCATCCTATCAATGTCTCTCTGCAATCCTTGACAATCCTCTACACGATCCACAACACCACCAACCTTTGTGTTGTCTGCAAACTTGCCAACCCACCCTTCTACCCCCACATCCAGGTTGTCAATAAAAATCACAAAAAGTAGAGGCTCTAGAACTGATCCTTGTGGGACACCACTAGTCACAACCCTCCAATCCAAATGTACTCCCTCCACCACAACCCTCTGCTTTCTGCAGGCAAGCCAATTCTGAATCCACCTGGCCAAACTTCCCTGGATCCCATGCCTTCTAACTTTCTGAATAAGCCTACCGTGTAGAACCTTGTCAGATGCTTTACTAAAATCCATGTAGATCACATCCACTGCACTACCCTCATCTATATGCCTGGTCACCTCCTCAAAGAATTCTATCAGGCTTGTCAGACACGATCTGCCCTTCACAAAGCCATGCTGACTGTCTCTGATCAGACCATCTCTAAATGTCCATAGATCCTATCTCTAAGAATCTTTTCCAACAGCTTTCCCACCACAGACGTAAGGCTCAGTGGTCTATAATTACCTGGACTATCCCTACTACCTTTTTTGAACACGGGGACAACATTCACCTCCAATCCTCTGGTACCATTCCCGTGGACAACGAGGACATAAAGATCCTAGCCAGAGGCTCAGCAATCTCTTCTCTCGCCTCGTGGAGCAGCCTGGGGAATATTCCGTCAGGCCCCGGGGACTTATCCGTCCTAATGTATTTTAACAACTCCAACACCTCCTCTCCCTTAATATCAACATGCTCCAGAACATCAACCTCACTCATATTGTCCTCACCATCATCAAGTTCCCTCTCATTGGTGAATACCGAAGAGAAGTATTCATTGAGGAACTTGCTCACTTCCACAGCCTCCAGGCACATCTTCCCACCTTTATCTCTAATCGGTCCTACCTTCACTCCTGTCATCCTTTTTTTCTTCACATAATTGAAGAATGCCTTGGGGTTTTCCTTTACCCTACTTGCCAAGGCCTTCTCATGCCCCCTTCTTGCTCTTCTCAGCCCCTTCTTAAGCTCCTTTCTTGCTACCCTATATTCCTCAATAGACCCATCTGATCCTTGCTTCCTAAACCTCATGTATGCTGCCTTCTTCCAGCTGACTAGATTTTCCACCTCACTTGTCACCCATGGTTCCTTCACCCTACCATTCTTTATCTTCCTCACCGGGACAAATTTATCCCTAACATCCCGTAAGAGATCCCTAAACATCGACCACATGTCTATAGTACATTTCCCTGTAAAAACATCATCCCACTTCACACCTGCAAGTTCTAGCCTTATAACCTCATAATTTGTCCTTCCCCAATTAAAGATTTTCCTGTCCTCTCTGATTCTATCCTTTTCCATGATAATGCTAAAGGCCAGGGAGCGGTGTTCGCTGTCCCCCAGATGCTCACCCACTGAGAGGTCTGTGACCTGACCCGGTTCGTTACCTAATACTAGATCTTGTATGGCATTCCCCCGGTTGGCCTGTCAACATACTGTGACAGGAATCCATCCTGGACACACTTAACAAACTCTGCCCTGTCTAAACCATTGGAACTGATCAGGTGGCAATCAATATTGAGGAAGTTAAATTCACCCATGATAACAATCCTGTTATTTTTGTATCTTTCCAAAATCTGCCTCCCAATCTGCTCCTCGGTATCTCTGCTGCTACCAGGGGGCCTATAGAATACCCCCAGTAGAGTAACTGCTCCCTTCCTGTTCCTGACTTCTACCCATACTGACTCAAACGAGGATCCTGCTACATTACCCACCCTTTCTGTAGCTGTAATAGAATCCTTGACCAGTAATGCCACCCCTCCTCCCCTTTTTTCCGCCCTCTCTATCCCTTTTAAAGCACTGAAATCCGGGAATATTGAGAATCCATTCCTGCCCTGGTGCCAGCCAAGTCTCTGTAATGGCCACTACATCATAATTCCATGTATGTATCCAAGCTGTCAGTTCATCACCTTTGTTCCTGATGCTTCTTGCATTGAAGTACATGCACTTTAGCCCTTCTACCTTACTGTCTTTACACCGTTTATTCTGCTTCTCTTTCCTCAAAGCCCCCTTATGTGTTAGATCTGGCTTTACTCCATGCACTATACTTGCAGTTCTCGCATGGCCTTTATCCTCCTCCACCTCACTATCTGCTCTAACACTCTGGTTCCCCTCCCCCTGCAAATCTAGTTTAAACCCCCCGGAGCAGCACTAGCAGACCTTCCTGCAAGGATGTTAGTCCCCCTCCAGTTCAGGTGCAACCCGTCCCGTCGGAACAGGTCCCACCTTCCCTGGAACAAGGCCCAATTGTCCAGAAACATGAAGCCCTCCCTCCTGCACAGACTCCTTTGCCACATATTTAGCTGCATTATCTTACCATTTCTAGCCTCACTAGCACATGGCACGGGTAACAACCCTGAGATTGCAATCCCGGAGGTTCTGTCCTTCAACTTCGCACCTAACTCCCTAAACTCTCTTTGCAGGACCTCCTCCTCCTTCCTATCCACGTCATTGGTCCCTACATGGACCACGACATCTGGCTGCTCACCCTCCCTCCTGAGAATACCGAGAACTCGATCCGAGATATCGTGGACCCTGACACCAGGGAGGCAACAGACCATCCGGGATTCTCGATCTCTCCCATAGAACCTCTTATCTGTCCCCCTAACTATCGAATCCCCTTTCACTACTGCTCTCCTCTTTTCCCTCCTTCCCTTCTGAGCTGAGGGTCCAGTCTCGGTGTCAGAGACGCGACCACTGCAACTTGTCCCTGGTAGGTCATCCCCATCAACAGTATCCAAAACGATGTACTTATTGTTGATGGGAATGGCCACAGGGGTGCTCTGCTCTTTCTGTCTATTCCCCTTCCCTCTCCTGACAGTCACCCAGCTACCTGTCTCCCGACTTTTAGAGGTGACTGTCTCCCTGAAACTCCTCTCTATTTCTGCCTCTGCCTCCCGAATGATCCGAAGTTCATCCAGCTCCAGCTCCAGTTCCCTAACTCGGTTTGTCAGGAGCTGCAGCTGGATGCACCTTTTACAGGTGTAGTCATCAGGGACAATTGTTCTCACCCTGACTTCCCACATACTGAAAACGGAGCACTCGACTGCACTAAGTGCTGCCTCCATTACCCTACTCCTAAGTTAATTAGATTAATTAAAGGAACTTACCGGGCCTTACCTCACTGGGAGCAAGCTCATCCTCAGCCTCCGCTCGCCAAAGCCTCTCGAGCCAAAGCCTTCCTACTCTGTCTCCCACTACTCCGTCGCCCACTCCGTTAATGTGCTCGCTTTTCAAACTCTCCCGCTGTCTCACATGCCGACCTTCACGCGCTTGCGCAGTCGTGCCCCATTCATTGTCTTGTAAAGACATTGCCTAGGAGAAGGCAATGGCAAACCACTGCTGTAGGAAAATTTGCTAAGAACAATAATGGTCAAAGACCATTAGGACATGGCACATGATGATGATTGAGATTGGCAATAGCAGAATACAGTTGTATCAGTTACAGAGAAAGTGCAGTGCAGGCAGACAATAAGATGCAAGATCACAATGAAATAGATTGTGAAGACGAGAATCCATCTTATCGTACTCAACGAACAGTTGCAGCTTTGTGTACTATCTACAAGATGCACTGTAACAACACACCAAAGTTCCTAAGGCAGTACCTTCCAGACGCACGACCACTAGCATCCAGAAGGATGAGAATGGCAGATACCTGGGAACCCCACTTGGAAATCCCCCTTCAAGTCACTCACCATCCTGGCTTGGAAACATGTCATTGTTCCTTCATTGTCACTGGGTCAAAGTCATGGGATTCTCTCCCTAACAGCACTGTGGGTGTACCTACACCTCAGGGACTGCAGCGGTTGAAGAAGGCAGCTCATCACCTTCTCAAGTGATGGATAAAAAATGCTGGCTTAGCTGGTGACGGCCACATTCAGTAACTGAATAAATAAAAAATACAGGGTCCATATAATACAGAGAATTTATTTAAATCTTGCAGTCATCCCACAACGTGAGGGAGTAAAAATATTTGCGTTATGACTCCGTCGCAATGTACAGACATGTGAATTTGAAGGTCTACTAGCTTGTAGAAAGAAGCTGTCCCATAGCCTATTGGTCCTGGCTTTAGTGCTGCAGTAGTGTTTACCAGACAGAAGCAGCTGAAACAGTTCATGGTTGGGGTGACTGGTGTTCCCGATGATCTTCCAGGCCTTGTTTCTGTACCTGTTGCTGTAAATGTCCTCAGTGGAGGGAAGTTCACATCCACATATGCACTGGGCGGTCCGTACCACTCTCTGCAGTGCCCAGCGATCAAGGTTGGTACAGTTCCCATACCAGGCGCTAATGCAGCCAATCAGTCTGCTCTCAGTGGTGTCCCTTTAAAAGGTCTTGAGGATTTGGGGGCCCATGCCAAACTTATTCAGTCGCCTGAGGTGGAGGAGATGCTGTTGTGCTTTTTTTGCCACACAGCCTGTGTGTAGAGTCCAGGTGAGATCTTCGGTGATGTGTATACTGAGGAACTTGAAACCACTCACCCGCTCAACTGCAGACCCACTGATGCTGATTGGGCTGAGCCCTTTGCCGTTCCTGCTGTAGGAGTCCACGATCAGCTCTTTTGTCTTTTGGACATTGAGGGAAAGGTTGCTATCCTGGCACCAGTGTGTCAACCTCTCCTCTGTAGGCTGTCTCATCACCACTAGAAATACGGCCAATCAAAGCAGTATCATCTGCGAATTTGATCAGCAGATTGGAGCTATGTGTGGCTGTACAGTCAGGGGTGTAAAGGGAGTAGAGAAGGGGACAAAGAACACAATATTCTTGTAACTCTGGTGTAAAAGCTGTTCTTGTTCCTGGTCATATGTTCTTTGTCTTCTGCCTAACGATAAAGAGAATGTGGAGTCTTTGATTATGTTGGTTGCTTTATTGAGGCAGCAAGAAGTGTGGACAGAGTCCACGGAGGGAAGACTGGTTTCCGCAATGTTCTGAGCTGTGTTCACAACTCCCTTCAGGGTCTTTCAGTCATGGGAAGAGCAGTTCCATGCCAGTCTCGGTGCATCCAGATAATTCTGTGACTCTAATTGGAAATGCTGAATATCTGAACTCTGGATCTGGAGGTGACACTGCGTCTGTGAAGTGAGAAGTACTTCATGTTTCCGGATTGGGACCTTTCATCAGGACTGGCTAAGTTTCAAAATTGGTGAAGATGTGGAGGGGGGATAGGTCAAAAGGAATATCTGGGGAGAGGTGGGAAGCTTCCAGGTGAGAAGGTGGCGTGGTAGCATATCAGCTACTGTAACCCTTTACCGTGCCGGCCCTGTCTGTACGTTGTCCCTGTCATTCAGTCACATGGGTTTCCTCTGGGTGCTCCAGTCTCCTCCCACAATCCAGGGACATGTGGGTTAGGGTGAGTAAGTTGTGGGCATGCAATGTTGGCGCAGGAAACCTGGGCTGCCCCAAGCACATTCTCAGATTGTGTTGGTTGTGGACACAAATGACATATTTCACTGCATGTTTTGACATACATGTGACAAATAAAGCTGATCTTAAAAAAGAAAGTTAGAAGGCAGATTTTACACACTGCAAGTGGTATACTGCCAGGGACAATGGTGAATGCAGGCATGATACCTGTGTTTAAGCGGCATTTAGATAGAGGGACAAGCAATGGAGACCACAGACCACGTGGGGTGGGTTCAGTTTAGCAGACCTGGTGGATTGAGGGTCTTTTCCTGATGGTGAGGTGGCCTTTAGGTGGGAGAAGGATCCTTAACAAGCCAGTCATTCCATGCCTGATGCCCCACAACCCACTGTGACTGTCAGTCAAACAAATTCAATCTCTATGTCTTCCATAATGCAAGGAAGTCAGAGAGCGAACACTAACCCACTTCCATGTACCCATTCCAGATTCTACCCCTCACTGAGGGGAATTATAGAGTTTGAGGCCTAATTGTGATCCTGGGGTCAGTAACAACGGTCGAAGCCTGTAGACTGAAGAGTTAGTGTCCGGAAGTTGGAGGCTCAATGTCTGCAAGTCCAGGCCAGAAACTGGTGGTTAGACGCCCAGATGTGGTCTGTCCTCGAGTTGGAGGGAGAATGGGGCTTGTTCCTGCTTCTGTTTTGTGTAGTTTTGTTGTTGCTGCTTGCTTGTTCTGCTCAACATTGTCGGCGTGCTATTTTTGCGCCAGAATGTGTGGCAACACTTGCAGGCTGCCCCCAGCGCATTGTTAAGCTGTGTTGGTTGTGAACGCAAATGGCACGTTTCACTGTGTGTTTCAAAGTACATGTGACAAATAAATCCCAGTCTGAAACAGTGACCCAAGGGAGACTGGAGCACCTGGGGAACCAACAAAAGGGGTTGTAGGATGTTCTGAGAAGGTAAGGAATAAACTATTGGGGGGGGGAGGGGGGCTGGTGGAATATTTGCATCATTGTTAGCTATAGGGGAGGTACCAGAAGACCGGAGCATGCCTAATGTTACATAAGAATGGCTGAATGTGTAAAACTGGATGGTGTAGGTTTAACTCTGTCATAAAGTTACCATATATTGTACAGGAACTGTGTGAAAAGTTGCTCCTTAGGAAGAAGGAACAGAGAGCACCGGATGTCAAAGTTGACTTTATTTCCATTTGCACAGTACTGTAGTAATTTTATGTAATACACTGTACTGCTGCCACAAAAAATTAAACAAACTTCATGAGTGATGATAACCCTGATTCTGATAATTTGGACTGAGAGGGGGAAGGGGCAGGGTAATGGGAGTCATGTTTGGGAAAAGGGGAAGGGAGAGGGGAGGGAATGGAAGCACCAGACAGACATTCTCAAATGATCAACAAACCAATTTTTTTGGAATCAAACGTCCTTGCTGGGTGTGTCTGCACCATTCTCACCCCACCCTCCCATCCCGGCACTTCTCTACTACCTGGTCTAAAGCTCTCCCGCAATGCTCCACCTTCTCCAGTCCCAACATCCTCTGCTCCTGCCAGATTTACTAACTTGCTCTCTGATCCTCGTTGACAAATACAGTACGCTGCAAAACCCCTCAGTACCCGGGCTATATATATGTGTGGTGACTTTTGCATTGTAATGTATATGCACCCGTGGCTGACAAGAGAAATTAGGGATAGTATCAATTCCAAAGAAGAAGCATACAAATTAGCCAGAGAAAGTGGCTCACCTGAGGACTGGGAGAAATTCAGAGTTCAGCAGAGGAGGACAAAGGGCTTAATTAGGAAGGGGAAAAAAGATTGAGAGAAAACTGGCAGGGAACATAAAAATGGACTGTAAAAGCTTTTATAGATATGTAAAAAGGAAAAGACTGGTAAAGACAAATGTAGGTCCCCTGCAGACAGAAACAGGTGAATTGATTATGGGGAGCAAGGACATGGCAGACCAATTGAATAATTACTTTGGTTCTGTCTTCACTAAGGAGGACATAAATAATCTTCCAGAAATAGTAGGGGACAGAGAGTCCAGTGAGATGGAGGAACTGAGCGAAATACATGTTAGTAGGGAAGTGGTGTTAGGTAAATTGAAGGGATTGAAGGCAGATAAATCCCCAGGGCCAGATGGTCTGCATCCCAGGGTGCTTAAGGAAGTAGCCCAAGAAATAGTGGATGCATTAGTGATAATTTTTCAAAACTCGTTAGATTCTGGACTAGTTCCTGAGGATTGGAGGGTGGCTAATGTAACTCCACTTTTTAAAAAAGGAGGGAGAGAGAAACCGGGGAATTATAGACCGGTTAGCCTAATGTCGGTGGTGGGGAAACTGCTGGAGTCAGTTATCAAGGATGTGATAACAGCACATTTGGAAAGCGGTGAAATGATCGGACAAAGTCAGCATGGATTTGTGAAAGGAAAATCATGTCTGACGAATCTCATAGAATTTTTTGAGGATGTAACTAGTAGAGTGGATAGGGGAGAACCAGTGGATGTGGTATATTTGGATTTTCAGAAGGCTTTTGACAAGGTCCCACACAGGAGATTAGTGTGCAAACTTAAAGCACACGGTATTGGGGGTAAGGTATTGGTGTGGGTGGAGAGTTGGTTAGCAGACAGGAAGCAAAGAGTGGGAATAAACGGGACCTTTTCAGAATGGTAGGCGGTGACTAGTGGGGTACCGCAAGGCTCAGTGCTGGGACCCCAGTTGTTTACAATATATATTAATGACTTGGATGAGGGAATTAAATGCAGCATCTCCAAGTTTGCGGATGACACGAAGCTGGGTGGCAGTGTTAGCTGTGAGGAGGATGCTAAGAGGATGCAGGGTGACTTGGATAGGTTGGGTGAGTGGGCAAATTCATGGCAGATGCAATTTAATGTGGATAAATGTGAAGTTATCCACTTTGGTGGCAAAAATAGGAAAACAGATTATTATCTGAATGGTGGCCAATTAGGAAAAGGGGAGGTGCAACGAGACCTGGGTGTCATTATACACCAGTCATTGAAAGTGGGCATGCAGGTACAGCAGGCGGCGAAAAAGGCGAATGGTATGCTGGCATTTATAGCGAGAGGATTCGAGTACAGGAGCAGGGGGGTACTACTGCAGTTGTACAAGGCCTTGGTGAGACCACACCTGGAGTATTGTGTGCAGTTTTGGTCCCCTAATCTGAGGAAAGACATCCTTGCCATAGAGGGAGTACAAAGAAGGTTCACCAGATTGATTCCTGGGATGGCAGGACTTTCATATGAAGAAAGACTGGATGAACTGGGCTTGTACTCATTGGAATTTAGAAGATTGAGGGGGGATCTGATTGAAACGTATAAGATCCTAAAGGGATTGGACAGGCTAGATGCAGGAAGATTGTTCCCGATGTTGGGGAAGTCCAGAACGAGGGGTCACAGTTTGAGGATAGAGGGGAAGCCTTTTAGGACCGAGATTAGGAAAAACTTCTTCACACAGAGAGTGGTGAATCTGTGGAATTCTCTGCCACAGGAAACAGTTGAGGCCAGTTCATTGGCTATATTTAAGAGGGAGTTAGATATGGCCCTTGTGGCTACGGGGGTCAGGGGGTATGGAGGGAAGGCTGGGGTGGTGTTCTGAGTTGGATGATCAGCCATGATCATAATAAATGGCGGTGCAGGCTCGAAGGGCCGAATGGCCTACTCCTGCACCTATTTTCTATGTTTCTATATGCAGTGAAAAATGTGCTTGCAGCCGGAAGCATCAGAGACACAACATTCAGAAAAAAAGAGCATAAATTATGCACAATTTTTCCAGGTACCCAGGTCTGTGGAGCTGGGAGGCAGCAGCACTGCCCGCTGCACCATGTACTTGACACCCTGTTGCTGTAGGCGGTAGAGGTTCCCAGCTTTGAGTACTGACTGGTTCATCACTCTGCCCATCTCATCCAGCTCCTGGTGTAGCATTGATACACTCTGGCCCTGTATGTTGCGATGAAGGGCCTGTTCCTGTGCTGTACTCCCTTCCCCTTTCACTAACAGACAAACATAGGGGAAGTAACTTTCGGAGCACATGCTAAAGGGCATTGTTGCTTTAAGAAGGAGAATGTACACAGCTGCAAGACGATCGGAAACTGCATTCCATTCTTCTGCTCAACTGATCCCCTGCACTCCCTAATGCATTCTGGCAGGTCACAACACAACAATGAGTAAGGTTCACGCCCGCTTGTGCATGGGCTACACCCTCGACAGCTCACCCAACCGGCTCACTGGCAATCATGCTTCTGTCCTCAGCTCTGCCCGAAAATAGAATTAGTTTATTATTAACAGGAGAAAGTCTGCAGATGCTGGAGGAACTCAGCAGGTCAGACAGCGTTATGGAAATGGATGAACAGTTGACGTTTCGGGGTGATCAGCGGGACTGGAAAGAAAAGGGAAAATGCAAAATATAAAAGTGGGGAGAGGGAAAAGAGGCTAGCTAGAAGGTGATAGGTGGAGCCAGGTGGGTGGGAAAGGTAAAAGGCTGGAGAAAAAAGAATCTGATAGGAGAGGAGAATGGACAATAAGAAAAAGGGAAGGAAGAGGGGACCCAGTGGAGGTGGGAAGAGAAAGGAGACCAGAGTGGGGAATAGAAGGAGGGGAGCAAGGGAGAATTTCTTTCACCAGGAGTAATCAGTTTGTTATTGTCACATCTACCAAGGTCCTGTCATGCATACTGATAGGCCATTGGACACTCTCTCCACCTGAATGTCACCCACACACACCTCCTTGCTGCATTATCCTCTCCTGTCAAAATCAGATTTATTTTCACTGAGATATGTCGTGAAATATGTTGTTTGCAGTGCAAAACATAAAGTTACTCAAAGTTACGAAGTAAATAGGCAGTGTTCATGCGTTCATGGACTGCTTTGAAATCTGATGGCAGGAGGGAAAAAGCTGTTCTTAAAATGTGAGTGCAGATCTTCAGGCTCCTATATCTCCTCCCTGAATCAAGATTCAAGATAGTTTAATGTCTTGTATTTCCTTACTTAGAACCCTTTACTGTGTTTAGGCTAGCAATGAAGGTCCTCCATCTCTGTCTGAAAAGAAAGATTCTTCATTGCTGTTGTTTTTGACTAGTCAGGGTCATTCACCCTGAACGTGGAGAACCGGAGGACCACTCTTACTCTGGACTCTATCCTTTGACCTGTTTGGCATGGTAACCAAAGCACAAGGCCATGTCCAGCCAACATAGCTCTCCAGGTCATCGAGGCACAAAATCCTTCAAATCCTATCACAAGCATTTACTTCTAGTCCACAAGTGCAAAGGGGAATGAAATAGTTGTTCCGCCAGATCACATGCAGCACAAAAAAAGCACAGTGAGATAAAGAACACACAATAAATATAAATACATAAGAAGATAAGAAATAGGAACAGGAGTAGGCCATCTGGCCTGCTGCTGATTCAATAAGATCACGGCTGATCTGGCCATGGACTCATCTCCACCTACCTGCCTTTTCCCCATAACCCTTAATTCCCCTTGATGTAGTTTGATTGTATGTCCATAAAGTGATGCTGGGCACAGGAGTGTCTCCATAAAGTGATGCTGGGCACAGGAGTGTCTCCATAAAGTGATGCTGGGCACAGGAGTGTCTCCATAAAGTGATGCTGGGCACAGGAGTGTCTCCATAAAGTGATGCTAGGCACAGGAGTGTCTCCATAAAGTGATGCTAGGCACAGGAGTGTCTCCATAAAGTGATGCTAGGCACAGGAGTGTCTACATAAAGTGATGCTAGGCACAGGAGTGTCTACATAAATTGACTGAGAGGAAATGATAAAGTAGTGGTGGTTGGGGCTGTGAAGTGGGAGGAGGTGTTGATCAGCCTTACTGTTAATGCATAATAATGCAGAGGTATGTCCCAATGGTGAGGGTCATTAATGCTGTGTGCCTTTTGTCACTTCGACCTATCGCCTCCCAGCTTCTGACATTATTTGAACTCTCCTATCATCTCCTCCCTCACTTGGATCCACCCATTACCTGTCAGCTCTTCCGCCACTCCTTCTCTCCGCTTCTTTCTACCAGATATCGCCCCTCATTCCTTCAGTCCAGATGAAGGGTCTCGACCTGAAATATTGTATGTCCATTTCTCAAGATCACAAGGCAAAGGAGCAGAAGTAAAAGCATAGCAAGGAAGAGTGAAGGGGTCCTGGACAGTGAGTATAGAGAGCTTGGTAGGAAGTTGAAAAGCAGGACCTCAAGGGTGGTAATCTCAGGATTGCTACCTGTGCTAGGTGCCAGTGAGGGTAGGAATAGGATGCTCTGGAGGAGGAACAAGTGGCTGAGGACTTGGTGTAGGGGACAGGGTTTCAGATTTCAGGGTCATTGGGACCTCTTCTGGGGCAGGTGGGACCTGTACAAGAGAGACGGGTTACACTTGAACCACAGGGGGACCAATATCCTTTCAGGGAGGTTTGTTAGTGCTATTGGGGAGGTTTTAAACTAGATTTGCAGGGGGATGGGAACCAGAATGCCAGAGCTGACAGTGTGGCTGGGGTGAAAATAAATGATGTTGAAAGTTTAAGGAAATCCGCTGATAGAAAGGTTGTGAGTGGTGGTAAAAATCTTCTGAGGTGTATATATTTCAATGGTAGGAGTATTGCGGGGAAGGCGGATGAGTTGAGGGCGTGGATTGACACGTGGAATTATGATGTTGTAGCAATTAGTGAAACTTGGCTACAGGAGGGGCAGGACTGGCAGCTTAATATTCCAGGGTTCCGATGGTTCAGATGTGATCGAGGCAGAGGAATGAAAGGTGGGGGAGTAGCATTGCTTGTTAGGGAAAATATTACAGCAGTGCTCAGGCAGGACAGATTAGAGGGCTTGTCTACTGGACTCCCATACTGTTAGGGGTCTAGATAGTTTAGAGTTTGTAAAATGTGTTCAGGAAAGTTTTCTAAATCAATATATAAGGGGACCAACTAGAGGGGATGCAATATTGGATCTCCTGTTAGGTAACGAATTAGGGCAAGTGACAGAAGTCTGTGTAGGGGACCACTTTGGTTCCAGTGATCATAACACCATTAGTTTCAGTTTGATCATGGACAAGGATAGATCTGGTCCTAGGGTTGAGGTTCTGAACTGGAAGAAGGCCAAATTTGAAGAAATGAGAAAGGATCTAAAAAGCGTGGATTGGGACAGGTTGTTCTCTGGCAAAGATGTGATTGGTAGGTGGGAAGCCTTCAAAGGGGAAATTTTGAGAGTGCAGAGTTTGTATGTTCCTGTCAGGATTAAAGGCAAATTGAATGGGAATAAGGAACCTTGGTTCTCAAGGGATATTGCAACTCTGATAAAGAAGAAGAGGGAGTTGTATGACATGTATAGGAAACGGGGTAAATCAGGTGCTTGAGGAGTATAAGAAGTGCAAGAAAATACTTAAGAAAGAAATCAGGAGGGCTAAAAGAAGACATGAGGTTGCCTTGGCAGTCAAAGTGAAGGATAATCCAAAGAGCTTTTACAAGTATATTAAGAGCAAAAGGATTGTAAGGGATAAAATTGGTCCCCTTGAAGATCAGAGTGGTCGGCTTTGTGCGGAACCAAAGGAAATGGGGGAGATCTTAAATAGGTGTTTTGCGTCTGTATTTACTAAGGAAGTTGGCATGAAATCTATGAAATTGAGGGAATCAAGTAGTGAGACCATGGAAACTGTACAGATTGAAAAGGAGGAG
Organism: Mobula birostris; assembly: GCF_030028105.1. Classification (NCBI taxonomy): domain Eukaryota; kingdom Metazoa; phylum Chordata; class Chondrichthyes; order Myliobatiformes; family Myliobatidae; genus Mobula; species Mobula birostris. Next base: position 230,212,809 of record NC_092372.1, on the reverse strand, counting down.
GTGCTTGCTGTCTTGAGGAAAATTAAAGTGGATAAATCCCCAGGACCTGACAGAGTGTTCCCTCGGACCTTGAAGGAGACTAGTGTTGAAATTGCAGGGGCCCTGGCAGAAATATTTAAAATGTCGCTGTCTACAGGTGAAGAGCCGGAGGATTGGAGAGTTGCTCATGTTGTTCCGTTGTTTAAAAAAGGATCGAAAAGTAATCCGGGAAATTATAGGCCGGTGAGTTTAACGTCAGTAATAGGTAAGTTATTGGAGGGAGTACTAAGAGACAGAATCTACAAGCATTTTGATAGACAGGGGCTTATTAGGGAGAATCAACATGGCTTTGTGCGTGGTAGGTCATGTTTGACCAATCTGTTGGAGTTTTTCGAGGAGGTTACCAGGAAAGTGGATGAAGGGAAGGCAGTGGATATTGTCTACATGGACTTCAGTAAGGCCTTTGACAAGGTCCCGCATGGGAGGTTAGTTAGGAAAATTCAGTCACTAGGTATACATGGAGAGGTGATAAATTGGATTAGACATTGGCTCGATGGAAGAAGCCAGAGAGTGGTGGTAGAGAATTGCTTCTCTGAGTGGAGGTCTGTGACTAGTGGTGTGCCACAGGGATCAGTGCTGGGTCCATTGTTATTTGTCATCTATATCAATGATCTGGATGATAATGTGGTAAATTGGATCAGCAAGTTTGCTGATGATACAAAGATTGGCGATGTAGTAGACAGTGAGGAAGGTTTTCAGAGCCTGCAGAGGGACTTGGACCAGCTGGAAAAATGGGCTGAAAAATGGCAGATGGAGTTTAATACTGACAAGTGTGAGGTATTGCACATTGGAAGGACAAACCAACGTAGAACATATAGGGTTAATGGTAAGGCACTGAGGAGTGCAGTGGAACAGAGGGATCTGGGAATACAGATACAAAATTCCCTAAAAGTGTCATCACAGGTAGATAGGGCCGTAAAGAGAGCTTTTGGTACATTGGCCTTTATTAATCAAAGTATTGAGTATAAGAGCTGGAATGTTATGATGAGGTTGTATAAGGCATTGGTGAGGCCGAATCTGGAGTACTGTGTTCAGTTTTGGTCACCAAATTACAGGAAGGATATAAATAAGGTTGAAAGAGTGCAGAGAAAGTTTACAAGGATGTTGCCGGGACTTGAGAAACTCAGTTACAGAGAAAGGTTGAATAGGTTCGGACTTTATTCCCTGGAGCGTAGAAGAATGAGGGGAGATTTGATAGAGGTATATAAAATTATGATGGGTATAGATAGAGTGAATGCAAGCAGGCTTTTTCCACTGAGGCAAGGGGAGAAAAAAACCAGAGGACATGGGTTAAGGGTGAGGGGGGAAAAGTTTAAAGAGAACATTAGTGGGGGGCTTCTTCACACAGAGAGTGGTGGGAGTATGGAATGAGCTGCCAGATGAGGTGGTAAATGCAGGTTCTTTTTTAACATTTAAGAATAAATTGGACAGATACATGGATGGGAGGTGTATGGAGGGATATGGTCCGTGTGCAGGTCAGTGGGACTAGGTAGAAAATGGTTCGGCACAACCAAGAAGGGCCAAAGGGCCTGTGTCTGTGCTGTAGTTTCTATGGTTTCTATGGTTTAAGTAGGCTATTCGGCCCATCGAGTCTGCTCCACCACTCCACCATGAGCTGAACTATGCTCCCATCTAGTTCCAATTTCCGGCTTTTTCTCTATATCCCTTGATATCCTGACTAATTAGATACCTATCAATCTCCTCCTTAAACACCCCCAATGATCGGGCCTCCACAGCTGTATGTGGCAATGAATTCCATAAATCCACAACCTTCTGGCTAAAAAAATTTCTCCTCATCTCTGTTTTAAATGGGTACCCTCTAATTCTAAGACTGTGGCCTCTTATCCTGGACTCACCCACCAAGGGACACAGCCTTTCCACATCTGTCCAACCCTTTCAACATTCGAAATGTTCCTATGAGATCCCCTCTCATTCTTCTATACTCTAATGAATACAGTCCAAGAGCCGACAAACACTCCTCATATGTTAGCCCCTGCATTCCAGGAATCATCTTTGTAAATCTTCTCTGAACTCTCTCCAACGTCAGTACATCCCTTCTCTCTGTGCATCTGCCGGAGGCACCAAGTTTCTCCTGCCCCAGATAAGCCTGTGGTCAACCAAACTCCTCCAGGAAAAACGCAACTCCAAACAATAGTAGTTCACAGTACTAATAATTTGAAGTCGCGAGTGGGAGAGAGAGATATTATTGCAAGGCAGGAGCCATTTGAAAAGAACAGGTCTTGTTGGGAATGAGTTTTATTTGAGCCAATAAAAAGAAGGAGTGCAGTAGATATTGTTGGAGTGGGCCAGTGTTAGAGTGGGAGGTGTGGGCTCAACAGGCTTCGGCAAGAACAGGCTTGGGAAAGCATGAGCACCGGTTCTAAGTAAGTTTCTAGTAAGTTGTTTTTTCCTCTTTCTTTGCCTATTAGTACATAGCTAGTGCGCTGAGAATGGGTTCAGAGTTAGTGGTATGTTCGTTGTGCAAGATGTGGGAACTCTGGGAGACCTCTGATAACAGCTGCACAAACTGCATTGGGCTTCCTTCGGATGAGAGACTAAGACAGTGGTAAAAAGGAGCTACAGGGAGGAAGTCACCCATAAGTTGCGGGATGCAGATACCTGGGTGACAGTTATGAGAGGGAAGGGGAATAGGCAGTCAGTGCAGAGTACAGCCAGGTACAGCCTACCAGGGAGAAACCTCAGACACCAGGTCTCTGGCACTGAGTCTGGCTCAGAAGGGACGGGGAGAGAAGAGGAGTGATAGGGATTCCATAGTGAGAGGGGCAAACAGAAGTTTCTGTGGACATAAAAAGAAACTTAAATGTTACTTTGCCTCCCAGATGCCAGGGTCAGGAATGTCTCAGATTCGTCCACAGCATTCTAAAAAACAAGGGTGAGGAGCCAGAAGTCATGGCACATATTGGTATCAATGACATAGGTAGGAAAAGGGATGAGGTCCTGATGACAGAGAATGGGGAATTAGGTAGAAAACTGAAAAGCAGGACATCCAGGGTAGTAATCTCTGAATTGCTGTCTGTGCCACATGCCAAAGAAGGTAAGAATAGGATGATTTGGAAGATGAACGTGTAGCTGAGAAATTGATCTGGGGGCATCAGATTTCTGAATCATTGAGATCTCTTCTGGGGAAGTACAGACCTGTACAAAAAGGATGGTTACACCTGAACACAGGGGGTCCAATACCCTTGCAGGCAGGTTTGCTGGAGCTGCTGGGGAAGACTTAAGCTAATTTGGCAGGAGGACAGGAACCGGGCTGAGGATGGGGAAGTTAGTACAGAGGTAGATGCACTGTGAGACTAGGAGGATGGATAGGCAAATGACAGGGCAACATTGCAGTCAGTGAGCTGAAGTGTAATATGGGGGAAAAGTCAAAAAGGGTGATGAATACAGGATAGAAGGTGTTATATTTGAATAAACACGCTATGTGGAATAGGGTACTGTAGATGATCTTGTAGGGCAGTCGGAAACTAGCAGGTATGATGTTGTGGGCATCAATCAGTCTTGGCTGAAAGAAGATCATACTTGGGAGCTTAAAATCCGAAGATGTACATTGTATCAAAAGGACAGGTAGGGAAGCAGATGGGATGGTGTGGCTGTGTTTGTAAAAAATGAAATCAAATCCTTAGAAAGAAGTGACACAGGATCGGAAGATGCAGAATCCTTGTGGGAAGAGTTAAGAAAATGCAAGGGTGAAAGGACCCTTTGGGGAGTTATATACAGGTCTCCAAATAGTAGCAAGATTGTGGGATACAAATTACAATAAGAGATAGAAAAGGCATGTAAAAAGGGCAATGTTACAATAGTGATGGGAGATTTCAATATGCGGGTAGATTGGGAAAATTAGGTTGGTGTTGGAGCCCAAGAGAGAAAATTTATAGAATGCCTACAGGGTGGCTTTTTAGCGCAGCTTGTGGGAGCTTAAAAGGGAGATTAAGGTAAATGAACTCTTAGGAAACAGTAAGAAGAAGATAAAGTCAGATATTTCACAATTACAGTGGAGTGAAGGGAATTACAGAGGCATGAGAGAGAAACTGGCCAAAGATGATTGGAAGGGGACATGATCATGGATAATGGCAAAACAGCAATAGCTGGAGTCTCTGCAACAACTCAGAAGGTTCAGAATAGATACATCCCTAAGATGAAGTATTATAAAGGGAGGGTGAGGCAGCCATGGCTGACAAGAAAAGTCAAAAAAGGCATAGAAGAAAAAAGAGACCATAAAATATAGCAAATATTAGTGGGAAGTTAGAGGATTAGGACACTTTTAAAGACCAAAATAAGACAACTAAAAAGCCATAAGGAGAGAAAAAATGGAATATGAAGATTAGCTAGCCAATAATATTAAAGATACCAAATATTTTTCAGATATATAAAGAATAAAAGAGAGCTGAGAGTGGATATCAGACTGGACACTGGAGAGGTAGTAATGGGGAACAAAGAAATAGCAGACCAAAATAGTGAGTATTTTGCAATAGTCTTCACTGTGGAAGACACTAGCAGTGTGCCAGAAATTCAAGGGTGTCAGGGAAGAAGTTAGTGTAGTTGCTATCACTAAGGAGAAGGTACTTTGGAAGCTGAAAGATCTGAAGTTAGATAAATCACTTGGATTAGATGGGCTACACCACAGGGTTCTGAAGAGGTAGCTGAAGAGATTGTTCAGGCATCAGTAATGATTTGTCAAGAATCACTAGCTTTTGGAAAGGTTCAAGAGGATTGTAGAATTGCAAATGTCACTATACTCTTTAAGAAGGAAGGAGATAGAAGAAAGGAAATTGTCAGCTCGTTTGTCTAACCTCAGTGTTTAGGAAGATGGTGGAGTCCATCATTAAGGATGAAGTTTCAGGGTACTGGGAGGCACATGATAAAGTAAGCCAAAGTCAGCATGGTTTCTTTAAGAGGAAATCTTGCCTGACAAACCCGTTGGAATTCCTTGAGGAAATAACAGGCAGGATAGACAAAGAAGAGTCAGTGGATCAAATTCAAATCAAATCAAATCAAATTCAAGTTTAATTATCATTCAACCAAACATGAATATAGCCAAATGAGACAGCTTTCCTCTGGGGCTAAGGTGCAAAAACAAACACTCCATATCCATCAAAATAGTGAACAAGAAATATATAGTCATGCAAAAAAAAACTATATATATAGCCCAAGCCCCTGAGCAATTTGCCCTGAAGATTAGTGGTGCAGTTCTCGGCAATGCGCAGCCACTGCAAACCAGCCTATCATTCCACCAATCGAACACTAAGGTCAGCACACAACAGGAGAGGCCAGTCTCCAATGAGCATGGGCACCACGCTACACTGCCTCTGGTGTTCTCTCTCCTGGACAGCAGCAGCAGCAGGCAAGTCCGTGGCTTGAGGACTATTCCTCACTACGACCAAGGCCACATAGCTTCCCCACCACCTGCCGCACTTGCAGGATTGTGAGCGGTTTTATAGAAACATAGAATATAGGAGATCTACCACACATTACAGGCCCTTCGGCCCACAGTGTTGTGCCGACCATGTGACCTACTAGAAACTACCTAGAATTTCCCTGCCACATGGCCCTCTATTTTTCTAAGATTTTGTGCCTTTTATCTCAAAAACGATATGCAGGCATTGGAGAGGGTCCAGAAGAGGTTCAAGAGAATGATTCCAGGAATGAAAAGGTTAACATATGAGGAGCATTTGGTGGTTCTGGGCCTGAACCCCTGGAGTTCAGAGGAATGAGGGGGGATCTCACTGAAACCTATTGGGTACTGAAAGGCATAGATAGAGTGGATGTGGAGAGGATGTTTCCCGTAGTGAAGTAGTCTCGGACCAGAGGGAACAGCATCAGAATAGAGGGATGTCCAATTAGAACTGATAAGGAGGAATTTCATTAGCCAGAGGGTGGTGAATCTGTGGAATTCATTGCCGCAGATGGATGTGGAGACCATGTCATTGAGTATATTTAAAACAGAAATTAATAGGTTCTTGATTAGTTAGGGTGTTGAAGGAAATGGGGAGCAGGCAGGAGAATGGGATTGAGAAGGATAATAAATCAGCCATAATGGAATGGGGGAGCAGACTTGATGGGCCAAATGGCCTAATTATGCTCCTATATCTTATGGTGTAATGGGTCTACGATAATGATCAACCTTGATCGTGGGGGTCTCAGGTGATAGCGTCCCTCTGTGTTGTGATTCCCTGGATTTGGGGTGGCCACGAGCTGAAGCCCTCAGCGGGTGGGGACCCAGGTTTGTGTCTCTGAGAGATGGGGTACCCAGCAGTTGGGCCCTTGATTGTTAGGGTCCCCAGGTTTGTTCAAGTATGATCTTCTGGTGCTGGGCTTCATGTAACACCATAGATTCTGCAGATTCTGGGAACCCAGAGCCACACACTCAAACTGCCAGGAGGACTCAGCATGACAGGCAGCATCTATGGAGGGGAATACATAGTCCACGGTTCAGGCCAAGACACCTCATCAGGACTGGAAAGGAAGCGGGGAAAAATCCAGAATAATGTGGGGGGAGGGGAGGTTAATTCACAGGGGGAGGTTCTCTTCCCAGACTGTTGTGTGTCTCCTTCAGACTCGTCTACTCCAGGATAACGTGTGTCTGAAGGAGAACTACTCTCTTGTCCTGTGGTGAGGAAGCACTTCCACCTCAATGCCCTCCCACAGCTCTCACCATGCGAGACTATTTTGGTCGGATGGTGATTCACAGGAGGGAAACAGGTTTCACTGCTTGACGCTAACCTGTTGGGACACTTCTGGTGTGTCCTGTTCTTTGGTTGGTTTCCAAATTCTTGTGTAGGAGAGAAAGGGCCCTCTTCTTCACTCTGCTGCATTCCTTTCCTATCGACGCATAGACGAACACACCCAGATCTCCTCTCGAGACCAGTGACTAACAGTCAGCTCCTCCTCCCCAGCTACATCTCCAGCTTCACACAAGGATGAGGTGAGAAATCAGGACAGCGCAGCCCTGGGCTGCCAGCATAGAACCTCAGCAGGTTGGGCACAGCAGGGATGTAGTGTGGAGGGAGTTTACCCAGACAGCATTATGTGGTAAGACTGGTCTCAGTGATGTGCAGTTAGGGTGAGACGGAGAACAGTTAAAGCAGAAGTGTTGCCAGTGTTTTATTCAGAGTTGTGGGTGCCCAGCATGGACTGCTAGGGGCAGAAGCATTTACATAAGCACATGACTGTACGGGGAATGGGTCATCCAGGCACAAGAACCTTAATTGAATTTCGTGTCATTTTGCACACAGATATGGTGGGGTGAAGTTCAAAGTGAACTTAATATCAAAGTACATTTAACCATGTACTTGATTCATAAACTTGCGAGTGTTTACAGGAAAATAAAGAAAAACAACAGAATTTCTGAAAAACCATACATTAAAAAAGACTGACGTTCAAAATGTGCAAATGTACAAAAGAGGACAAATGGTGCAGTTGAGAACAGTAAGTAAACAAACTGAGTGAGAACATGAGTTGTAGAGTACATGAAAGCGAGTCTGTTGGTTGTGTAATCTGTTCGGTGTTGAGGTGAGTGAAGTTATCCACACTGATTCAGGGCGCCGCAGTCACACTGCAGCCAGCACAGTACTATCATAGCTCAGGGTGCTTCACAGCTCCGTTCTGGTGCTGTCTGTCAGGAGTTCGTACAGACAATCCCGAGAGTGACACACAGTGAGAGGGACAATCAGAGAGTGACACACAGTCAGAGGGACAATCAGACAGTGACACACAGTGAGAGGGACAATCAGAGAGTGACACACAGTGAGAGGGACAATCGGAGAGTGACACAGTGAGAGGGGCAATCAGACAGTGACACACAGTGAGAGGGACAATCGGAGAGTGACACACAGTGAAGGGGACAATCAGAGAGTGACACAGTGAGAGGGACAATCGGAGAGTGACACACAGTGAGGGACAATCAGAGAGTGACACACAGTGAGAGGGACAATCAGACAGTGACACACAGTGAGAGGGACAATCGGAGAGTGACACACAGTGAGAGGGACAATCAGAGTGACACACAGTGAGAGGGACAATCAGACAGTGGCACACAGTGAGAGCGACAATCAGAGAGTGACACACAGTGAGAGGGACAATCAGACAGTGACACACAGTGAGAGGGACAATCGGAGAGTGACACAGTGAGAGGGACAATCAGAGAGTGACACACAGTGAGGGACAATCAGAGAATGACACACAGTGAGAGGGGCAATCAGAGTGACACACAGTGAGAGGGACAATCAGACAGTGGCACACAGTGAGAGCGACAATCAGAGAGTGACACACAGTGAGAGGGACAATCAGACAGTGACACACAGTGAGAGGGACAATCGGAGAGTGACACACAGTGAGAGGGACAATCGGAGAGTGACACACAGTGAGAGGGGCAATCAGACAGTGACACACAGTGAGAGGGACAATCAGACAGTGACACAATGAGAGGGACAATCGGAGAGTGACACACAGTGAAGGGGACAATCAGAGAGTGACACAATGAGAGGGACAATCGGAGAGTGACACACAGTGAGGGACAATCAGAGAGTGACACACAGTGAGAGGGACAATCAGACAGTGACACACAGTGAGAGGGACAATCGGAGAGTGACACACAGTGAGAGGGACAATCAGAGTGACACACAGTGAGAGGGACAATCAGACAGTGGCACACAGTGAGAGCGACAATCAGAGAGTGACACACAGTGAGAGGGACAATCGGAGAGTGACACAGTGAGAGGGACAATCAGAGAGTGACACACAGTGAGGGACAATCGGAGAGTGACACACAGTGAGAGCGACAATCAGAGAGTGACACACGGTGAGGGACAATCAGACAGAGACACACAGTGAGAGGGACAATCGGAGAGTGACGCACAGTGAGAGGGACAATCGGAGAGTGACTCACAGTGAGGGACAATCAGAGAGTGACACACAGTGAGGGACAATCGGAGAGTGACACACAGTGAGAGGGACAATCGGAGAGTGACAGACGGTGAGGAACAGTCAGAGACTGACACACAGTGAGGGACAATCGGAGAGTGACACACAGTGAAGGGGACAATCAGAGAGTGACACACAGTGAGAGGAACAATCGGAGAGTGACACACAGTGAGAGGGACAATCAGAGAGTGACACACAGTGAGGAACAATCAGAGAGTGACACACAGTGAGGGACAATCAGAGAGTGACACACAGAGAAGGGGACAATCGGAGAGTGACACACAGTGAGAGGGACAATCAGAGTGACGCACAGTGAGACGGACAATTAGAGAGTGACACAGTGAGAGGGTCAATCGGAGAGTGACACACAGTGAGAGGGACAATCGGAGAGTAACACACAGTGAGAGGGACAATCGGAGAGTGACACACAGTGAGGGGGACAATCGGAGAGTGACTCACAGTGAGGGACAATCAGAGAGTGACACACAGTGAGGGACAATCGGAGAGTGACACACAGTGAGAGGGACAATCGGAGAGTGACACACAGTGAGAGGGGCAATCAAAGAGTGACACACAGTGAGAGGGACAATCAGAGAGTGACGCACAGTGAGAGGGACAATCAGACAGTGGCACACAGTGAGAGCGACAATCGGAGAGTGACACACAGTGAGGGACAATCGGAGAGTGACACACAGTGAGAGCGACAATCGGAGAGTGACACACAGTGAAGGGGACAATCAGAGAGTGACACAGTGAGAGGGACAATCGGAGAGTGACACACAGTGAGGGACAATTAGAGAGTGACACACAGTGAGGGACAATCAGAGAGTAACACACAGTGAGAGGGACAATCGGAGAGTGACACACAGTGAGAGGGACAATCAGAGAGTGACAGACAGTGAGAGGGACAATCGGAGAGTGACACACAGTGAGAGGGACAATCGGAGAGTGACACACAGTGAGGGACAATCAGAGAGTGACACACGGTGAGGGACAATCAGACAGTGACACACAGTGAGAGGGACAATCGGAGAGTGACGCACAGTGAGAGTGACAATCAGAGAGTGACGCACAGTGAGAGGGACAATCGGAGAGTGACTCACAGTGAGGGACAATCAGAGAGTGACACACAGTGAGGGACAATCGGAGAGTGACACACAGTGAAGGGGACAATCGGAGAGTGACACACAGTGAGACGGACAATTGGAGAGTGACAGACAGTGAGAGGGTCAATCGGAGAGTGACAGACAGTGAGAGGGACAATCAGAGAGTAACACACAGTGAGAGGGACAATCGGAGAGTGACACACAGTGAGAGGGACAATCGGAGAGTGACACACAGTGAGGGACAATCGGAGAGTGACACACAGTGAGAGGGACAATCGGAGAGTGACACACAGTGAGGGACAATCAGAGAGTGACACACAGTGAGGGACAATCAGAGAGTGACACACAGTGAGAGGGATAATCGGAGAGTGACACACAGTGAGGGACAATCGGAGAGTGACACACAGTGAGAGGGACAATCGGAGAGTGACACACAGTGAGAGGGACAATCGGAGAGTGACACACAGTGAGGGACAATCGGAGAGTGACACACAGTGAGAGGGACAATCGGAGAGTGACACACAGTGAGGGTCAATCAGAGAGTGACACACAGTGAGAGGGACAATCGGAGAGTGACACACAGCGAGGGACAATTAGAGAGTGTCACACAGTGAGGGACAATCAGAGAGTGACACACAGTGAGAGGGACAATCAGAGAGTGACACAGTGAGGGGGACAATCAGAGAGTGACAGACAGTGAGAGGGGCAATCGGAGAGTGACACACAGTGAGAGGGACAATCGGAGAGTGACACACAGTGAAGGGGACAATCGGAGAGTGACACACAGTGAGGGACAATTAGAGAGTGACACACAGTGAGGGAGAATCAGAGAGTGACACACAGTGAGAGGGACAATCAGAGAGTGACACAGTGAGGGGGACAATCAGAGAGTGACAGACAGTGAGAGGGGCAATCAGAGAGTGACACACAGTGAGAGGGACAATCGGAGAGTGACACACGGTGAGGAACAATCAGAGAGTGACACACAGTGAGAGGGACAATCAGAGAGTGACACACAGTGAGAGGGACAATCAGTGACACACGGTGAGGAACAATCAGAGAGTGATACACAGTGAGGGACAATCGGAGAGTGACACACAGTGAGAGGAACAATCGGAGAGTGACACACAGTGAAAGGGACAATCGGAGAGTGACACACAGTGAGAGGGACAATCAGAGAGTGACACACGGTGAGGAACAATCAGAGAGTGATACACAGTGAGGGACAATCGGAGAGTGACACACAGTGAGAGGAACAATCGGAGAGTGACACACAGTGAAAGGGACAATCGGAGAGTGACACACAGTGAAGGGGACAATCGGAGAGTGACACACAGTGAGAGGAACAATCGGAGAGTGACACACAGTGAGAGGGACAATCAGAGAGTGACACACAGTGAGGAACAATCAGACAGTGACACACAGTGAGGGACAATCAGAGAGTGACACACAGTGAGAGGGACAATCAGAGTGACGCACAGTGAGATGGACAATCAGAGAGTGACACAGTGAGAGGGTCAGTCGGAGAGTGACGCATGGTGACAGGGACAATCAGAGAGTAACAGACAGTGAGAGGGACAATCAGAGAGTGACACAGTGAGAGGGTCAATCGTAGAGTGACAGACAGTGAGAGGGACAATCAGAGAGTAACACACAGTGAGAGGGACAATCGGAGAGTGACACACAGTGAGAGGGACAATCGGAGAGTGACACACAGTGAGGGACAATCGGAGAGTGACACACAGTGAGGGACAATTAGAGAGTGACACACAGTGAGGGACAATCAGAGAGTGACACACAGTGAGAGGGACAATCGGAGAGTGACACACAGTGAGGGACAATTAGAGAGTGACACACAGTGAGAGGGACAATCAGAGAGTGACACAGTGAGGGGGACAATCAGAGAGTGACAGACAGTGAGAGGGGCAATCGGAGAGTGACACACAGTGAGAGGGACAATCAGAGAGTAACACACAGTGAGAGGGACAATCGGAGAGTGACACACAGTGAGAGGGACAATCGGAGAGTGACACACAGTGAGGGACAATCGGAGAGTGACACACAGTGAGAGGGACAATCAGAGAGTGACACACAGTGAGGAACAATCAGACAGTGACACACAGTGAGGGACAATCAGAGAGTGACACACAGTGAGAGGGACAATCAGAGTGACGCACAGTGAGATGGACAATCAGAGAGTGACACAGTGAGAGGGTCAGTCGGAGAGTGACGCATGGTGACAGGGACAATCAGAGAGTAACAGACAGTGAGAGGGACAATCAGAGAGTGACACACAGTGAGAGGGACAATCAGAGAGTGACACAGTGAGAGGGTCAATCGGAGAGTGACAGACAGTGAGAGGGACAATCAGAGAGTAACACACAGTGAGAGGGACAATCGGAGAGTGACACACAGTGAGAGGGACAATCGGAGAGTGACACACAGTGAGGGACAATCGGAGAGTGACACACAGTGAGAGGGACAATCGGAGAGTGACACACAGTGAGGGACAATTAGAGAGTGACACACAGTGAGGGACAATCAGAGAGTGACACACAGTGAGAGGGACAATCGGAGAGTGACACACAGTGAGGGACAATTAGAGAGTGACACACAGTGAGAGGGACAATCAGAGAGTGACACAGTGAGGGGGACAATCAGAGAGTGACAGACAGTGAGAGGGGCAATCGGAGAGTGACACACAGTGACAGGGACAATCGGAGAGTGACACACAGTGAAGGGGACAATCGGAGAGTGACACACAGTGAGAGGGACAATCGGAGAGTGACACACAGTGAGGGACAATTAGAGAGTGACACACAGTGAGGGAGAATCAGAGAGTGACACACAGTGAGAGGGACAATCAGAGAGTGACACAGTGAGAGGGACAATCGGAGAGTGACACACAGTGAGGGACAATTAGAGAGTGACACACAGTGAGGGAGAATCAGAGAGTGACACACAGTGAGAGGGACAATCAGAGAGTGACACAGTGAGGGGGACAATCAGAGAGTGACAGACAGTGAGAGGGGCAATCAGAGAGTGACACACAGTGAGAGGGACAATCGGAGAGTGACACACGGTGAGGAACAATCAGAGAGTGACACACAGTGAGAGGGACAATCAGAGAGTGACACACAGTGAGAGGGACAATCAGAGAGTGACACACGGTGAGGAACAATCAGAGAGTGATACACAGTGAGGGACAATCGGAGAGTGACACACAGTGAGAGGAACAATCGGAGAGTGACACACAGTGAAAGGGACAATCGGAGAGTGACACACAGTGAGAGGGACAATCAGAGAGTGACACACAGTGAAGGGGACAATCGGAGAGTGACACAGTGAGAGGAACAATCGGAGAGTGACACACAGTGAGAGGGACAATCAGAGAGTGACACACAGTGAGGAACAATCAGACAGTGACACACAGTGAGGGACAATCAGAGAGTGACACACAGTGAGAGGGACAATCAGAGTGACACACGGTGACAGGGACAATCAGAGAGTAACAGACAGTGAGAGGGACAATCGGAGAGTGACACACAGTGAGAGGGACAATCAGACAGTGACACACAGTGAGAGGGTCAATCAGAGAGTGTCACACAGTGAAAGGGACAATCAGAGAGTGACAGACAGTGAGAGGGACAATCAGAGAGTGACACACTGTGAGAGGGACAATCAGACAGTGACACACAGTGAGAGGGACAATCAGAGAGTGACAGACAGTGAGAGGAACAATCAGACAGTGACACACAGTGAGGGACAATCAGAGAGTGACACAGTGAGAGGGACAATCAGAGTGACGCACAGTGAGATGGACAATCAGAGAGTGACACAGTGAGAGGGTCAGTCGGAGAGTGACGCACGGTGACAGGGACAATCAGAGAGTGACACACAGTGAGAGGGACAATCAGACAGTGACACACAGTGAGAGGGTCAATCAGAGAGTGACACACAGTGAGAGGGACAATCAGAGAGTGACACACTGTGAGAGGGACAATCAGACAGTGACACACAGTGAGAGGGACAATCAGAGAGTGACACACGGTGAGGAACAATCAGAGAGTGATACACAGTGAGGGACAATCGGAGAGTGACACACAGTGAGAGGAACAATCGGAGAGTGACACACAGTGAAAGGGACAATCGGAGAGTGACACACAGTGAGAGGGACAATCAGAGAGTGACACACAGTGAGGAACAATCAGACAGTGACACACAGTGAGGGACAATCAGAGAGTGACACACAGTGAGAGGGACAATCAGAGTGACACACGGTGACAGGGACAATCAGAGAGTAACAGACAGTGAGAGGGACAATCGGAGAGTGACACACAGTGAGAGGGACAATCAGACAGTGACACACAGTGAGAGGGTCAATCAGAGAGTGTCACACAGTGAAAGGGACAATCAGAGAGTGACAGACAGTGAGAGGGACAATCAGAGAGTGACACACTGTGAGAGGGACAATCAGACAGTGACACACAGTGAGAGGGACAATCAGAGAGTGACAGACAGTGAGAGGAACAATCAGACAGTGACACACAGTGAGGGACAATCAGAGAGTGACACAGTGAGAGGGACAATCAGAGTGACGCACAGTGAGATGGACAATCAGAGAGTGACACAGTGAGAGGGTCAGTTGGAGAGTGACGCACGGTGACAGGGACAATCAGAGAGTGACACACAGTGAGAGGGACAATCAGACAGTGACACACAGTGAGAGGGTCAATCAGAGAGTGACACACAGTGAGAGGGACAATCAGAGAGTGACACACTGTGAGAGGGACAATCAGACAGTGACACACAGTGAGAGGGACAATCAGAGAGTGACACACGGTGAGGAACAATCAGAGAGTGATACACAGTGAGGGACAATCGGAGAGTGACACACAGTGAGAGGAACAATCGGAGAGTGACACACAGTGAAAGGGACAATCGGAGAGTGACACACAGTGAGAGGGACAATCAGAGAGTGACACACAGTGAAGGGGACAATCGGAGAGTGACACAGTGAGAGGAACAATCGGAGAGTGACACACAGTGAGAGGGACAATCAGAGAGTGACACACAGTGAGGAACAATCAGACAGTGACACACAGTGAGGGACAATCAGAGAGTGACACACAGTGAGAGGGACAATCAGAGTGACACACGGTGACAGGGACAATCAGAGAGTAACAGACAGTGAGAGGGACAATCGGAGAGTGACACACAGTGAGAGGGACAATCAGACAGTGACACACAGTGAGAGGGTCAATCAGAGAGTGTCACACAGTGAAAGGGACAATCAGAGAGTGACAGACAGTGAGAGGGACAATCAGAGAGTGACACACTGTGAGAGGGACAATCAGACAGTGACACACAGTGAGAGGGACAATCAGAGAGTGACAGACAGTGAGAGGAACAATCAGACAGTGACACACAGTGAGGGACAATCAGAGAGTGACACAGTGAGAGGGACAATCAGAGTGACGCACAGTGAGATGGACAATCAGAGAGTGACACAGTGAGAGGGTCAGTCGGAGAGTGACGCACGGTGACAGGGACAATCAGAGAGTGACACACAGTGAGAGGGACAATCAGACAGTGACACACAGTGAGAGGGTCAATCAGAGAGTGACACACAGTGAGAGGGACAATCAGAGAGTGACACACTGTGAGAGGGACAATCAGACAGTGACACACAGTGAGAGGGACAATCAGAGAGTGACAGACAGTGAGAGGGACAATCAGAGAGTGACACACAGTGAAGGGGACAATCGGAGAGTGACACACAGTGAGAGGGACAATCAGAGAGTGACAGACAGTGAGAGGGACAATCAGAGAGTGACACACAGTGACAGGGACAATCAGAGAGTGACACACAGTGAGAGGGACAATCAGAGAGTGACACACAGTGACAGGGACAATCGGAGAGTGACACACAGTGAGAGGGACAATCAATGGAAAGATGTACAGTTGACGTTTCGGGCTGAGATGTCGACCCCAGTCCTTCAGAAGGGTTTTGGCCCAAAATGTTGACTGTGCTTTTTTCCATAGGTGCTGCCTGGCCTGCTGAGTTCCTCCAGCATTTTGTGTGTGTTGCGCTTTATTGTCTCCCAGTGCACCATGCAATACACTGATGTGTTGAACAGTTTGCAAGACAAGTGTTTTACTATACCTCTGTATGTCTGACAATAATATACCATTTGCAATGCCAGTACTGAGGTAGGGCCACACTGTGGAAGTGGAGGGCTCTGCCTGCCCCTTTTCTGAAGATATGTTCATGCCCAGTTGTCCTTGGAAAAGGAGCACGCGGTCACACTGTGGATTTCCGGGAGCGGTTGAGCCCCTCAGGGAATTTGACTGTCATATTTTAATCTGAGTGTACTCACTGTGTTGTAAATAAGACCATAAGACAAAAGAGCAGAAGTCGGTTATTCTGGCCAATCAAGTCTGCTCCGCCATTTTATCATGAGCTGATCCACTCTCCCATTTAGTCCCACTCCTCCGCCTTCTCACCATAACCTTTGATGTCCTGGCTACTCAGATACCTATCAATCTCTGCCTTAAATACACCCAATGACTTGGCCTCCACTGCCGCCCATGGCAACAAATTCCATAGATAGACCACCCTCTGACAAAAAAAAAATTCTTCGCATTTCTGTTCTGAATGTTTGTATCTTTTGTATTTGTATTGTAAATAAACATTTATAGTTTTTTGAAAAATGGAGGTGGTGTCATTCCTCACCATTCAGAAATGCTCCCCTAGCTTTATGCAGGCAGAAGAAAATTGAAGCAACACCTATCAAAGTTGCTGGTGAACGCAGCAGGCCAGGCAGCATCTCTAGGAAGAGGTACAGTCGACGTTTCGGGCTGAGACCCTTCGTCAGGACACAAGATTTCCAGCAACAGCAAATTTTCTGTTGTTTGTGATTGGACTCAGAGAGTCGGCTTGGAAAACGCCTCGGCTTATTCTGATAACAGTGGTTGCTCTTGTTTGGGTGTTAATAGACAGAGTGATTACAGTACGCCAGAGCTTTATCGGGTGTTGCAGGAATTTCACAAGTATTGGTTGTAGTTTTTATATATTAAGAACTCTGTTAACCATGAGTGTGGGACCGAATCAAATGCCTTTTGGTAGCCAACATAACAACTTGAAAGAGTTCTGCTTTTCCACCAAGCTTGATTTGGAATTACAGGATCTCTTACCATTTGTTCTTTACATCCTTTCTGCTCTTCTGTAAGTGTATTGTCGAAATCCAAGTGAGCGGTGATTAGTTGCGAGATACATGATGTTGCAATTTTAAATAGTTTGTAAACAAGTAATAGGACGATATTTGGATGGATCCTTCGTGATTCCCCCTTTAGGTAAAAGGTACGTTTTACCCTCTATCAAAATATCAGGCACTTCAGGATTTTTCAGAAAATTGCTGATATGCATTAATAGGTATGGATGAAGGAAAGTCATTTTTCTATCAATAATTATGAATATTATCACTGCCAATACTTTTCTTGTAGATATTTTTATAACCTTTTTCAGCATATCTATTGTACCTTCAAGTATTTGCACTTCTTCAATCGTGCCCGTGCATCCTTTTTCCTCCCTAATGCAATCTGTTTCTTGATTGTGTGCCTCCCTGTTTGACCAGAGAGTAGACCAGAAGTTCATCATCTCCATGTTTGTCGGTAATTCTGTGCTGGGGTTGGCGACATTTTGATTCTTTAAATTTTGTTTCAATGTCTTATATAAATCTTTTTCACTGTTTCTGAACTGATAATTCTGTTTTCTTCGTCTGGTTCATTTCATGTATCTATTTAGTCCAATTTTGCATGCACCAAGCTTTTGGTTCAGTGTATCTATAAACTCTATAGTGCTTTTGCTAGGCTGATCGTATCTTGTATGGGCTTTGTATTTCCTTAGCTTTTCCCTTAACTTTCTTGCTCGGGCTAATTTTTTTTTATATAATTAGGTGGGCTATTTCTGATCTTAAAGTTTCAACTTTATTTTAATCTTTTCTGCCAATTTGGTGTTCTCATTTCATTACTCTGTTTTGAGTTTCTATTCATGAGTGCCTCTATTTTGGAGCCATTGAACTGCACTGCCTTTAATGCTGCATTGTATGTTATTGTGTGTAGTTCTTCAGATGTTTCAAGTTTTCTTAAATGTGGTAATATACTGTAATATTGTTTAGAGTATTAACAATCTGACACATTTTGTTTTGATATGTAAGATCTTTTAGTTGGGTGAATACCCTTATATTCTATTGATGTGGTGTTAAGTACGAGGATAATTTTGTCTGTAAGCTCAGCTTTGTCATCAGCGTTCTGTGGAGGCTTTGGATCTGTGTTGTTGCTGTTAAAGGTTACTTTGAATGCTGGTAGTATCTTTTTCGGGGTTTCTAGTGCCTGCCTGCCTACTCAGCAGGGCAACACTAGCGGCTCATGTATTGTCATGTCTAGTGCTAGCTCCAAGCATGCCCTGCCGTTCCTCAGGCTCCGGCCATCTCACTCTATTCTGTAGAGATCTCCTCGTTTCTAAAGCGAAAGGGTATTGCATTTATTATTAGTATTGTTTATTTTCCCATTTGTATTGGTGTAGTTTGTCTTCTTTTGCGCTTTGGCTGCTTGTCTTTGTTTGTGTGCGGGTTTCTTCATTGATTCTGTTGTATTTCTTTGTCTTGTTGTGAATGCCCACAAAAAAATGGATCTCAAGGTAGTCTATGGTGCCATAAACACAAGAGGTTCTGCAGATGCTGAATTCAACTTTGGATTTGAAGATCACCTCTCAGTGTCCATGTGCAAAGGCAAAAACTCCATGGATTGTTGGGGACTGAGAGGTGATATTACACAGATTAAAGGCCTTCTATACATGTGAGCTGACACTGCTACTGCAGTGGGTTGGCAACAGGTCACCACAACGTCTTGTCCCCTCTGGTCTGTTGTGTGACCGGGGCTGAGAGGGTCAAAGAGTCACACAGCACAGAAACCTGCCCCTTGGCCCATCTTCTCCATGCTGGACCGAGGTGCCCACCTGCACCAGTCTCATTTGCTTGCATTTGGCCCATATCCCTCTGAATATGAGCTTGAATCCGGGCTGATCCCAGGGTGGATGGGGCCCTATGTACATTATGTTACAGTGAGCACCCAAATCGGTATGTTATAGTGAGCCCCCAAATCGATATGTTATAGTGAGCCCCCAAATCGGTATGTTATAGTGAGCCCCCAAATCGATATGTTATAGTGAGCCCCCAAATCGGTATGTTATAGTGAGCCCCCAAATCGATATATTATAGTGAGCCCCCAACAGCTTCCATGTGCAGTTAGTATGACCTTGTGGTGGGAGATCCTCTCTGACTGAATTTAGCAACACAAGTGATCCTGCAGGAGCACAGCGAGGCATGAGGGCCAGTCAATTGGTGTTTCCCGAGTTCAAAGCACAAATTTATGGTCCGGTCATCAGCTAGTCCGAGGAATTGATACCAAAGATCAGAAGGAGCCTGAAGGTTGATTAGAAATCCAGAATTTGAAGCGCAAGGGTCAAAGGTTGGAAAACCAAAGGTGGAGGCCTGACCTGTGGTTGGAGGATCATTCGTGTGTGTGGGAGGGGGGCAGGAAAAGAGACGTGGCTTGCTGTTGTTTTGTTATTTGTTGTATGCAGAAGAAGGTGACACCAGTGAACAATGCTACCAAGGCAGCACCCTCAAGACGGGTCACAAAGCAATTCCTCTCACTTCTTTTACAGCTGCTTTTTATTTCAGATGTGATTTGCCACTGTTAGAGCCTCTAATCTACATTCTGGCCATGTGATTTCAGGCCAATCGGGCACTTTGCTGTCTCTGAGAGGGTTCCACGAGGTGCATGAAGGCCGGGAAGCAAGGAGACAGGGTATGGACCCATGATCGACTCCATCTCTTACCAATCTCATTGATTAAAGTGCTGAGAGAGATTGAGGTCATCGAGCCGGGTGTGGAGGACGAGCGGCTGTTCAGTGGCGTCTACCAGTCTCTCGTTTGCTGCCACCAGAGAAGGTGTCCGCATGTGACCGTCTCTCGCACACTGCTCCCAAGGGAAGGTCCTTTGGTTCCTTTTTTTTGTTAATACAGCTGGGCATTTTTTCAATCAGGAGGCCTGCAGATGATGAGCTGATCTGAAATATGCCTTTTGTGTTTTGTATTCTGTGTTTTTGATTGGTAACGTCTGTGCAGTTTTGTTTTTGTGTATGGAGGGGAGGTGGGTTTTGATGTTTCTCTTTGAACGAATTGGTTCCACGATTCTTCTTCGTGTTGTGACGTTGGGAAGACGAATCTCAGGGCTGTACACTGATACGTAGTTTGGTAATAAATGCTCTCTGGTTCTTTGCTCTGTGTTGTTCTGCTGAGCATTGTGAATGTGCTGTGTTGGTGCCGGAATGCGTGCTGACACTCGCGGGTGCCCTCAGCACCACCCTAGATTGTGCTGGTTGTTAACACAAATGACACTTTTCTCTGTGTGTTTCCACGTCCCTGTGATAAATAAGCGAGTCTGAATCTGAGGTGCTGGATATCCAGAGCAACTCACACAAAATGCCGGAGGTCAGGCAGCATCTATGGACAGAAATAAACAGTCGACATCCCTTCACCAGGACTGGCAAGGAGGAGAGAAGATGCCAGAACATGAAGGTGGAATGGGGGAGGGGAAGAACAAGCTGGTAGGTGAGGGGGAGGAGAGAAGGAAGGAAAAGGCTGGGTGGAAGAGAGAAAGGATTGAAGAAGAATGAATCTAAGAGGAGAGAACAGTGGACCATGGAAGAAAGGGGAGGAGGGGCACCAGAGGGAGGTGATGTCATCAAGATGATAATAACTTATCTCGTTATCTTAATGTTATTAACATAATTTAGTATTTGAAATAACTATATCAGCAATGAGGACAATAGCTATGTTTTGTCTACAAAGCCACAGGCTGTCCCATTTGGAAGGCTGGTACATCAGGTTAGAGAAGCTGATAGGACGGTAACAAAGGCACACAACATTCTTGCTTTATTAGACAAGGCACTAAGTTCAAACTTGGGGAAGTTGTGAAAATTCTCCCCAGGCTGCATCTGAGGTGTTGTATGCAATTCTAATTGTTCGATTATAGGAAGAGTGTGGAGATTATGGAGAGGGTGTCGAAGAGGTTCACCAGGATATTGCCCCAAGTAGAGGATATCAGCTATGAGGCAAGGTTGGATAAACTTGGTGTTAACATCTGAGATAAAAAGCAAGCAGGCAAACATAGATCCTGTGTTTTCTTGGTGAAAGGAGACAGGGAATGGTGCAGGGTTATTTGTCTGATTGGATGCCTGTGACAGGGATCAAAGTTCAAAAGTTTACATTAAGTAAATTCATTATCAAAATATATACGTGTCACCACATACTGCACTACCCTGAGATTCATTTTCTTGCAGGCATTCACCATAAAAGACTACACCCAAACAACCAATGTGCAATCAGTTCAGGGCAGGGGTGTGTAAAGTTTTATCTCCTCTGGTTCAAGAGTCTGATGGCTGAGGGGTAATAACTGTTCCTGAACTTGGTGGTGAGAGTTCTGAGGCTCCAGGATCTCCTTCCTGATGGCAGCACGTCCTGGATGGTGGAGGTCCCAGATGATGGATGCTGCTTTCCTGCATCAGCACGCCTTACCACTGTACCATTGAGAGCACACTCACCAACTGCATCTCAGTGTGGTATGGCAATTGTCCCGTATCAGACCGCAAAGCACTCCAGCGTGTGGTGAAAACTGCCCAGCAGATTATCGGCACCCAATTGCCCACCATTGAGAACATCTACCATAAACGCTGCCTGGGCAGGGTGAAAAGCATTATCAGGGATGTATCTCACCCTAACCATGGATTTTTCACTCTCCTCCCATCCGGTAGGCGCTACAGGAGCCTCCGCTCCTGCACCAGCAGGCACAGGAAGAGCTTCTTCCCTGAGGCTGTGACCCTGCTGAACCTCACATCACAGCGCTAAGCAGTATTGCACCTATATTGTACTGTCTCAGTACTTTTATATCTGTGTGCTGTAGCACTTTTTTTTATTCGCGGTTATTTTGTAAATAACACTATTCTTTGCATTTCTGGTCAGATGCTAAATGCATCTCATTGGCTTTGTATCTGTACTGGGTACAATGACAATAAAGTTGAATCTAAATCTAAATCCTACAAAAGTGCTTAATGGCAGGGTGGGCTTTACCCAGTGCCGGGATCCTTGCTATTTGTCCGATACATTAAAGATTTCAATAGATACAATGACAATATTTTAAAGGGATTTGAATAGATACTTGGAAAGGGAAGTCATAGGGAGATACAGGGATAGGTCAGGAAATGGGATTAGTATCGTTCGGTCATACCATCCACATCAGAATCTAAATCAGGATTATTATCTCTGACATATCAATTGAAACCTGTTGTTTTGCAGTGGCAGTACAGTGCAAAGACAATAAATGACTGTAAATTACAAAATAATAAACAGTGCAATAAAAAGGAATAATTTGGTATGCCCATGAAGGCTCTCAGTCATCCAGGTCATTGTAAATCAAGCAGTAGTAAATCAAAGCAACTGGACCTACTGTGTTGTCTGGAAGAGAGATAGAGATAGAGACACAGAGAGAGAGAGAGAGAGAGAGAAAATGAAGAAAGGTCAAAGGAGAGAGGTATAGAGTTCAAAGTTCAAAGTAAGTTCATTATCAAAGTTCATCGATATCATCATATACAACCCTGCGGGCATACTCAATAACCATAATTGAATCAATGAAAGACCAACAGGATGGACAAACAAAAATGTACAAGAGGCAACAGACTGCAGATGAAAAAAAACAAATAATAATACTTAATAAATAAGCTGTAAATAAATAAACTTTGAAACAATGACTATTGTCTCCCCATCGCTGTGGAATGAGTGATATCTGTCTCTCCCTTATGAGTGAGCGAGAGAGCCTGGGGATGTTGAAATGTTGGAGTGAACAGCTAGGTTTTGGTGGACTGTCGACCATGCTCTCTCTTTGCTGACATAATGGGTGGTGGGAATGCTGATAGTTTATGTTAGAATGAGTGGGGGGAGGGTTGATGGGGGGGGCAGGGGTTTTGAGGTTCTGATGTCTTTTCTGTCGTTCATTCTTCGGGTTTCTTTCTTCTGTTTCGAGGATGTCTGCGGGAAGTAAGGATTTCAGCTTGTATATTGTAGATATTCTCTGACATTAAATGGAACCATTGAACTATTGAATATGAGGTGAGGAGACCTTGAAAATGAGTCCATAGGTTGTGGGAGCATTTCAGTGATGGGGAAAGTGAAGATGAGTGACATTATCCCCTCTGCTTCAAGAGCCTGATGGTTGAAGGGTAATAACTGTTCCTGAACCTGGTGGTGTGGGTCCTGAGGTTCCTGTAGAAATGGGCCCTTCATCCACCATATCCATACCGACCAACTGTACAGCTCCCGTTAGCCAGTACGTGACCCCACCATTCTTTGCCTTGGTAATTCAAGTGCTGGTCAGATGTTGTAAGAATCTATACCTCCACCAGCCTTTCATAGAACCTCCTTCTCTTGCTGTTTAACTATCTCAGAGACTAGAAATTGGCACATTGCCAAAACAAAGCTGCGGTTGTGCAAATTCTTTCATCACAGAGGGAAATCTTTTGCAAACTTTGCACGATGAATTAGAGCAAACTATCAGGTTCCTGGCACTGGTATCCAATTCACCTTGGTAACGCCAACAGTATCAAAATACAGCATTGTCCTCGGCAAGATCAACGTCTGGAGTGGTTGCCAGGTCGAATTCCTGGGATCCCCACCTATGACAGCCCTGGGGAACTAGGGTGTCCAATGTAGCTTGTCAAAACTGTATCAAAGGTAGTTAACAGTGGAGGTGGGGGTGGGACATCGACACTGGCCTTGAATAGTGCAATCATAACTGCAAACAAATTGGAACGATGAAGGAAATAATTCTGCCCTTCTGTAAATAAACTGCTGGAAATCTGGAAGAAAAGCAAAGAATGTCATCAACTCCTCACAGGTCAGGCAGCATAAAGAGGGAGACACAAAGTGAGACAGAGATAGACAGAGAGACAGGAAGAGATAGAGATGGGGGGGAGAGAGAGAGAGACAGAGATAGAGAGAGAGAGAGAGAGACACAGGAGAGACAGACAAACAGAAAGACAGGGAGAGAGAGAGACAGAGACAGTGGGAGAGAGAGAGATGGATGAGAGAGAGAGAGATAGAGATAAGGGAGAGAGAGAGATAGAGAGAGACAGACAGACAGGGAGCGGGAAAGAGAGACAGCCGGATGGACAGATAGAAAGAGAAAGAGACAGAGATACAAGGACAAACAGAGAGAGACAGAAGCAGACAGAGACAGGAGGAATCAGGGAGAGACAGAGACAGACAGAGAGACAGAACGACAGAAAGATTGTTACCAACAGGAAGGAGGTACAGAAGCCTGAAGGCACAAACTCAACGATTCAGGAACAGCTTCTTCCTACTGCCATCCGTTTCTGAATGAACATTGAACCCATGAACACAACTTCACTAGTTTAGTAATTCTATTTTTTTGCATTACTTATTTAATTTAAGCATTAAATATTCAGTAGATATAGTGACTGTAGTTCAGATTGTCCCTCGGATTATGTACTGCATTTTACTGCTGCCACATAAACAACAAGTTTCCTGACATATTAAAGCTGATTCTGATTCTAAAAGAGACACAGAGATACAGAGAGACAGGGAGAGAAAGAGAGAGACAGCGACAGAGACTGAGACAAAGAGACACAGAGAAACCAAGAGAGACAGATTGAGACAGTTCAAGTTTCCCTGCAGATGTTTCACTGGCTACAGCAGTTCCTGTCTCCCAGTGTTCCAGAGTGAATTACGCACTCTCTCTGCATTCCAGTGTGATCCCTGCTCCCTCTGTGTTCTGGAGTGATCACCGCCCTATCCGTATGTCCTGGATTGAATCGTGCGCTCTCCCTGTGTCCCACAGCAACTCCTGATCTTCGTGTCTCCTGGAATGATCTCTACTTTCGCTATGTCCGTAAGACCACAAGACATGGCAGCAGCACAAGGCCATTCAGCCCATTGAGTATGCCCCGCCACGCCATCATGCCTGGTCCTGGATCCCACTCAACCCCACGCACCTGCCTTCTCACCATATTCTTTGATGCCCTGACCGATCAGGAAATGATCAACTTCCGCCTTAAATATATCCACGAACTTGGCTTCCACCATAGTCTGTGGCAGAGGATTCCACAGCTTCACTCCTCTCTGGCTAAAAAAAATTCCTCCTTACCCCTGCTCTAAAAGATCGCCCCTCAATTTTCAGGCATTTCTGGATACCCCACCATAGGAAACATCCCCTTCACATCCACCCTACCTAATCCTTTCAACATACAGTAGGTTTCAATGAGAACCCCCCACATTCTTCTAAATTCCAGTAAGTACAAGCTCAAAGCTGCCAAACACTCCTCATATGTTAACATTCCCAGAATCATCCTCGTAAACCTCCTCTAGACTCTCCAATGACAACACATCCTTTCTGAGAGATGGATACTGATGGACTTGGCCTCCACCGCAGTCTGTAGCAGAGCATTCCACAGATTTACTATATGCAGGTGAAAAATAATCCTCCTCCATTGTTTCAAAGGGTGGCCCCTCAATTTTGAGACTCTGCCCTCTAGTTCTGGAAACCTCCACGATCGGATACATCTCCTCCACATCTGCCCTATCTAGTCCCTTCAACATTTGGTAGGTTTCAACCACATTCTTCTAAATTTCAGAGTGTACAGGCCCAAAGCTGCCAAACGATCCTCATATGTTAACCCCTTCATTCCAGGAATCATCGTCGTGAAACTCCTCTGGACTCTCCAATGACCACACATCCTTTCTGAGATATGGGGCCCAAAACTGTTGATAATACTCCAAGTGCAGCCTGGCTAGTGTCTCATAAAGGCTCAGCATTACCTCCATGCTTTTGTATTCTGTTCCACTTGAAATAAATGGGAGCATTGCATTTGCCTTCTTTACCAGACTCAACCTGTAAATTTACGTTCTGGGAGTCTTGCACAAAGACTCCCAAGTCTCTCTGCACCTCCGATCTTTGAACCTTCTCCTCATTTAGATAATAGTCTGCACTTTTGTTCCTTTTAACAAAATGCATTATCATACATTTCCCAACACTATATTCCATCTGCTACTTTTTTGGCTCATTCTTCCAATCTGTGTAAGTCCTGCTGCATTGCTTCCTCAGCACTACCTCTACATCCACCTATCTTCGTATCATCTGCAAACTTTGCCACATAGCCATCAATCCCACTATCCAAATCATTGATAAAACAATTTGAAAAGCAGGGGTCCCAATACTGACCCCTGAGGAACACCACTAGTCACCGACAGCCAGCCAGAAAATGCCCCTTTTATTCCCTCCTGCCTGCAGCCATTCTGCTATCCATGCCAGTAATTTTCTAGTAACACCATAAGATTTTATCTTGTTAAGCAGCCTCATGTGTGGCACTTTATCAAAGGCCTTCTGAAAATCCAAGTAAATGACATCCACTGCCTCTCCTTTGTCCACCCTGCTTGTTACTTCCTCAAAGAACTCTAACAGATTTGTCAGGCAAGATTTCCCTTTACAGAAACCATGCTGACTTTGACTTATTTTATCATTAGACTCCAAGTACGTTGAAACCTCATCCTTAATAATAGACTCCAACACTTCCCAGCCACTGAGTTTTAGCTAATTGTCCTATAATTTCCCTTCTTTTGCCTCCCTCCCTTGTTAAAGAGTGGAGTGACATTTTCAATCTTCCAGTCCTCTGGGACCATGCTAGAATCAAGTGATTCTTGAAAGATCATGACCAATGTATCCGTTATCTCTTCAGCAACCTCTCTCAGGACTCTGGAGTGTAGTCCACCTGGCCCAGGTGATGTATCCACGTTATGCCCTATGTTTTTGCCTCGAACATTTTCCTTTGTAATAGTAATGACACTCAATCCTGCTCCCTGACACTCACGGACCTCTGGCATACTGTTGTTGTCATCCACAGTGAAGGCAGATGCAAATTTCATCTGCCAATTTCTTTTCCCCCATTTCCTCCTAAACCAGTATCATTTCCAGTGGTCCAATATCAACTCTCACCTCCCTTTTACTTTTTATATAACTGAAAATCTTTTGGTATCCTACTTTATATTATTGGCTAGTCTGCCCTCATATTTCATCTTTTCCCTTCTTATAGCTTTCTTAGTTGCTTTTTGTTGAGTTTTAAAAGGTTCCCAATCATCCAACTTCCCACTCACTTTTGCTACCTTATAGACCCTTTTCTTGGCTTCTATGTAGTCCTTAACTTCCTTTGTCAGCCACAGTTGCTTCCCCCTGCCATAGAAACAGAGAAACGTAGAAAATATACAGCACAATACAGGCCCCTCAGCCCACAATACTGTGCTGAACATGTACTTACTTTAGAAAGTACCTAGGGTGACCCATAGCCCTTTATTTTTCTAAGCTCCATGTACCTATCCAGGAGTCTCTTAAAAGACCCTATCGTATCTGCCTCCACCACCACCGGCAGCCCATTCCACACACTCACCACTCTCTATGTGAAAAATCTTACCCTTGCCGTCTCCTCTGTACCTACTTCCAAGCACCTTAAAACTTTGCCCTCTTGTGTTAGACATTTCAGCCCTGGGAAAAAGACTCTGACTATCCACATGATCAATGACTCTCATCATCTTATACACCTCTATCAGGTCACCTCTCATCCTCCGTCGTTTCAAGGAGAAAAGGCCAAGTTCACTCAACCTATTCTCATAAGCCATGCTCCCCAATCCAGGCAACATCCTTGTAAATCCCTCTGCACCCTTTCTATGGTTTCCACATTCTTCCTGTAGTGTGGTGACCAGAACTGAGCACAGAATTGTGGTCTCACCATGTCCTATATAGCTGCAACATTACCTCTTGGCTCCTAAACTCTATCCCTCGGTTGATGAAGGCCAATGCACCGTATGCCTTCTTAACCACAGAGTCAACCTGCGTAGCAGCTTTGAGTGTCCAGCTTAGACCCCAAGATCCCTCTGATCCTCCACACTGCCAAGAGTCTTACCATTAATACTATATTCTGCCATCATATTTGACCTACCAAAATGAACCACCTCACACTTATCTGGGTTGAACTCCATCTGCCACTTCTCAGCCCAGATTTGCATCCTATCAATGTCCCGCTGTAACCTCTGGCAGCCCTCTACACTATCCACAACACCTCCAACCTTTGTGTCATCAGCAAACTTACTAACCCATCCCTCCACTTCCTCATCCAGGTCATTTATAAAAATCATGAAGGGTAAGGGTCCCAGAACAGATCCCTGAGGCACACCACTGGTCACCGGCCTCCATGCAGAATATGACCCATCTACAACCACACTTTGCCTTCTGTGGGCAAGCCAGTTCTGGATCCACAAAGCAAGGTCCTCTTAGGTCCCATGCCTCCTTACCTACTCAATAAGTCTTGCACAGGGTACCTTATCAAATGCCTTGCTGAAATCCATATACACTACATCTACTGCTCTACTTTCATCAATGCATTTAGTCACATCCTCAAAAAATTCAAACAGGCTCGTAAGGTCCGACCTGCCTTTGATAAAGCCATGCTGACTATTCCTAATCATACTATGCCTCTCCAAATGTTCATAAATCCTGCCTCTCAGGATCTTTTCCATCAACTTACCAACCACTGAAGTAAGACTCACTGGTCTATAATTGCCTGGGCTATCTCTACTCCCTTTCTTGAATAAGGGAATAATATCTGCAATCCTCCAATCCTCCAGAACCTCTCCCATTTCAATTGATGATGCAAAGATCATCAGCAGAGGCTCTGCAATCTCCTCTCTTGCCTCCCACAGTAGCCTGAGGCTAAATTTGCCATTTGAGAACTTTTTCCTCTGTGGACATTGCTATCCTGCGTCTTGTGAACTGTTCCCAGAAAATTCAGCCATCTCTGCTCTGCCATCATCCCCGCCAATCCACCTGGGCAAGCTCCTCTGTCATGCCTCCGTAATTCCCTTTATTCCATTGCGATACTGATACACGTGACTTATGCTTCTCTCTGATTGCAGTATGAATTCAATCATATTATGTTCACTACCTCCTAAGGGTGCCTTTACATTAAGCTCCCTAATAAAATCTGGATTATTTCACAACATCCAATCTAAGATGGCCTTTCTCCTGCTAGGATCGAGCACAAGTTGCTCTAAAGAGCCATTTTGTAGGGATTCAACAAATTCCCTCTCTTGCGATCCGACACCAACCTGATTTTCTCAATCCCTTTGCATATTGAAGTCCCCCATTACAATTTTGCCATTACCCTTATTACATGCCTTTTCCAGCTCCCTTGCAATCTCAACCCCACATCTTGGCTATTATTTGGAGGCCCATATCTAGACCTTCTCCCATCCTGTTACTTGTTAAAAGACCATCACTTTCTCTCCTGCCTTGTGCAGCTGGATCCTGGACTTCCTGTCAGATCACATGCAGGTTGTAAGAGTGGGCTCCTTCACCTCCAACCCTCTGACTCTCAAATCTGGAGCCCCTTAGGGCTGCGTACTGTGTCCCCTCCTTTACTCCCTGTACACCCATGACTGTGTCGCCACCCACAGCTCCAATCTGCTAATTAAATTTGCCAATGACACTGCATTGATTGGCCATATCTCAAACAATAATGAGCTGGCCTACAGGGAAAAAATCATCTCTCTGACACCGCAGTGTCAAGAAAACAACCTTTCCCTCAATGTCACAAAAACCAAGGAGCTGGTTGTGGATTACAGGAGGAATGGAGACAGGCTAACCCCTATTGACATCAATGGATCTGGGGTTGATAGGGTAAACAGCTTTAAGTTCCTCAGCATCCACATCACCGTGGTCTGTACACACCAGAAGTGTGGTGAAAAAGGCACAGCAGTGCCTCTTTCACCTCAGACGGTTGAGGAAGTTTGGTTTGGGCCCCCAAATCCTAAGAACCTTCTACAGAGGGACAATTGAGAGCATCCTGACTGGCTGCATCACTGCCTGGTATGGGAACTGTACCTCCCTTAGTTGCAGGACTCTGCAGAGAGTGGTGTGGACAGCCCAGCGCATCTGTAGTTGTGAACTTCCCATGATTCAGGACATTTACAAGGACAGGTCTGTAAAAATGCCCCATAGTATCACTGGGGACCCAAGTCACCCCCAACCACAAACTGTTCCAGCTGCTACCATCCAGGAAACGGTACCACAGCATAAAAGCCAGGACCAACAGGCTCCGGGACAGCTTCTTCCACCAGGCCATCAGACTGATTAACTCATGCTGATTTAAGTGTACTCTATATTACATTCACTGTTCTATTTATTATAAATTACTATGATTGCACATTGCACATTCAGACGGAGACATAAGGATTTTTACTTCTCATGTGTGTGAAGGATTAAGAAATAAAGTCAATTCAATTCAATGCAATTCCTCCATCTCTGCTGCATCTGCTCTCAGGATGAAGTTTTTCATTCCAGAATAAAGGAGATGCTCTCCTTCTTCAAAGAAAGGGACTTCCCTTCCTTCATCATCAATGCTGCTCTCAACTGCATCTCTTCTATTTTAACACATGAAACGGACCTTATATTCCGCCTGGGTAGCCTCCAACCTGATAGCATGAGCATCGATTTCTTGAACTTCCGGTAATTTTAAAGATTAACTATGAAAGGAAGCTAGCAAATAATACCAAAGAGGATACTAAAAGCTTTTTCAAGTATATAAAGAGTAAAAGACAGGTGAGAGTAGATATAGGACCGATAGAAAATGATACTGGAGAAATTGTAGTGAGAGATAAGGAGATGGCAGAGGAACTGAACAAGTATTTTGCATCAGTCTTCACTGAGGAAGACATCAGTATACTGGACACTCAAGGGTGGTAGGGAAGAGAGGTGTGCGTAGTCACAATTACGACAGAGAAAGTACTCAGGAAGCTGAATAGTCTAAAGGTAGACAAATCTCCCGGACCAGATGGAATGCACCCGTGTGTTCTGAAGGAAGTAGCTGTGGAGATTGCGGAGGCATTAGCGATGATCTTTCAAAAGTCGATAGATTCTGGCATGGTTCTAGAGGACTGGAAGATTGCAAATGTCACTCCGCTATTTAAGAAGGGGGCAAGGAAGCAAAAAGGAAATTATAGACCTGTTAGCTTGACGTCGGTGGTTGGGAAGTTGTTGGAGTCGATTGTCAAGGATGAGGTTACAGAGAACCTGGAGGCATATGACAAGATAGGCAGAACTCAGCATGGATTCCTTAAAGGAAAATCCTGCCTGACAAACCTATTGCAACTTTTTGAGGAAATTACAGTAGGCTAGACAAGGGAGATGCAGTGGATGTTGTATATTTGGATTTTCAGAAGGCCTTTGCCAAGGTGCCACACAAGATAAGAGCCCATGGAATTACAGGAAAGTTACATACGTGGATAGAGCGTTGGCTGATTGGCAGGAAACGGAGAGTGGGAATAAAGGGATCCTATTCTGGTTGGCTGCCGGTTACCAGTGGTGTTCCACAGAGGTCCGTGTTGGGGCCGCTTCTTTTTACATTGTACATCAATGATTTGGATTATGGAATAGATAGCTTTTTGGCTAAGTTTGCTGATGGTACGAAGATAGGTGGAGGGGCCGGTAGTGCTGAGGAAACAGAGAGTTTGTAGAGAGACTTGAATAGATTGGAAGAATGGGCAAAGAAGTGGCAAATGAAATACAATGTTGGAAAGTGTATGGCTATGCACTTTGGCAGAAGAAATAAATGGGCAGACTATTATTTAAATGGGGAGAGAATTCAAAGCTCTGAGATGCAATGGGACTTGGGAGTCCTCGTACAGGATACCCTTAAGGTTAACCTCCAGGTTGAGTCGGTAGTGAAGAAGGCGAATGCAATGTTGGCATTCATTTCTAGAGGAATAGAGTATAGGAGCAGGGATGTGATGTTGAGGCTCTATAAGGCGCTGGTGAGACCTCACTTGGAGTACTGTGGGCAGATTTAGTCTCCTTATTTAAGAAAGGATGTGCTGATGTTGGAGAGGGTACAGAGAAGATTCACTAGAATGATTCCAGGAATGAGAGGGTTAACATATGAGGAATGTTTGTCCGCTCTTGGACTGTATTCCTTGGAGTTTAGAAGAATGAGGGGAGACCTCATAGAAACATTTCGAATGCTGAAAGGCATGGACACAGTGGATGTGGCAAAGTTGTTTCCCATGACGGGGGAGTCTAGTACGAGAGGGCATGACTTAAGGATTGAAGGGCGCCCATTCAGAACAGAGATGCGAAGAAATTTTTTTAGTCAGAGGGTGGTGAATCTATGGAATTTGTTGCCACGGGCAGCAGTGGAGGCCAAGTCATTAGATGTATTTAAGGCAGAGATTGATAGGTGTCTGAGTAGCCAGGGCATCAAAGGTTATGGTGAGAAGGCGGGGTATTGGGACTAAATGGGAGAATGGATCAGCTCATGATAAAATGGCGAAGCAGACTCGATGGGCCGAATGGCTGACTTCTGCTTCTTTGTCTTATGGTCTTATGACCTCACCCTCTCCTCCATCCCCCACTTTGGCTTTCCCCATTCCCATTTTCCTCTCTCACTTTATCTCCTTGCCCGCCCATCACCTCCCTCTGCTACTCCTCCCCCCTTTTCTTTCTTCCATGGCCTTCTGTCTCTTTCACCAATCAATTTCCCGGCTCATTACTTCATCCCCCGACTCCAGGTTTTACCTGTCACCTTGTGTTTCTCTCTGCTCTCCCCTCCTCCCATCTGCTCCTCATCATTTTTTCTCCAGACCTGCCGAAGGGCTTTACCATCGATGTTGCCTGGCCTGCTGAGTTTCTCCAGCATGTTGTGTGTGCTGCTTGGATTTCCAGCATCTGCAGATTCTCCCTTCTTTATGATTCCCATAATGGTTTTTTTACCTTGCAATTTCTCAACTCCACACACAAAGATTCAACTTTCTCTGAACCTATGTCACCTCTTTGTAAAGAGGTAATTCCATCTGTTACCAACAGAGCCACACCACTGTCTATGCCTTCCTGCCTGTCCTTCCGATACAGAGTATATCCTTTGATGTTAAACTCCCAACTTTGGCCTTCTTTCAGCCACGGCTCAATGAAGCCCACAACGTCGTACCGACCAATCTGGGATTGGTGTGTCACGAGTTTGTCTACCCTATTCCGAATACTATGCAGATTTAATACAGCACCTTTAGTCTGCATTCTTCACCCTTTTGAATTCACCTCCATGGTACAATTTAACTCTTTGCTGTCTGCATTTGCACCCAATCATTGGCTGGTCCTTCCTTACATTCATGTTACACCAGTCATCTACCTGTAAACCTGCTGGCTCATCCTCAGTTGTATCATCCTGGTTCCCATCCCCCTGCCATATCAGTTTAAACCACTCCCAACAGCCCGAATCTGCCCTTTTCTAATAAATCTCTCTTTTGCTTTTACATTAGCTTTGACTTCGCTTGTCAGCCACAGTTGTACTATTTAGCCATTTGAGTATTTCTTTGTTTTTGGAATACATCTATCCTGCATCTTCCTCATTTTCCCCAGAAATTCCCGCCATTGCCGCTCTGCTGTCATCCCTCGCAGCATCTCCTTCCAATTTACCCGGAGTAGTACTGCTCTCTCTGTGTCTCCGAGTGAATCCTGTCTTCTCGTTGTGTCCCGTAGTGAATCTTGCCCTCTGATTGTATTCCACAGTGATTCTTGCCCTCTCCCTGTCTTGCAGAATGAATACTGCCCTCTCCCAGTGTTCTGGAGTGAACACTACTCTCTCCCTGTGTCCCAGCATGATCCCTGCTCTCTTGCTGTATCCTGGACTGAAGCCTGCCCTCTATCTGTGTCCAGGATTAATCCTTGTTCTCTCAGTGACCCAGTGCGTTCCCTGCCATCTCCGTGTCCCAGAGTGATACTTGCTCTCTCCTGGTGTCCTGGAGTGATCCATCCACCCTCCCTGTGTCCCAGAGCAAATCCTGCTCCCTGTGTCCCAGAGTGAAACCTACCCTCACCCTGTCCCAGAGTAAATCCTGTTCTCCCAGTTTCCCACAGTGAAACCTACCCTGTCCCTGTCCCTGTCCCACAGTGAAACCTACCCTCTCCCTATATCAAAGTTGCTGGTTAACGCAGCAGGCCAGGCAGCATCTGTAGGAAGAGGTACAGTCGACGTTTTGGGCCAAGACCCTTCGTCAGGACTAACTGAAGGAAGAGCTAGTAAGAGATTTGAAATCTCTTTCAAATCTCTTACTAACTCTTCCTTCAGTTAGTCCTGACGAAGGGTCTCGTCCTGAAACGTCGACTGTACCTCTTCTTAGAGATGCTGCCTGGCCTGCTGCGTTCACCAGCAATTTTGATGTGTGTTCCTTGAATTTCCAGCATCTGCAGAATTCCTCGTCTCTCTCCCTATATCCCCGATTTATTCCTGCTTTCCGTCTCCCAGAGTGATCCCAACCTTTCCTTATGTCCCAGAGTGAATCCTGCTCTCTCCGTGTCCCAGAGTGAAACCTACCCTGTCCCTGTGTCCCAGTGTAAATCCTGCTCACTCCCTATATCTCCAAGTGATCCCTGTCTTTCACAGTGATCCCAACCCTTTCTCTGTGTCCCAGAGTGAATCCTGTCCACTTCCTGTGTCCTGGAGTAATTCCCGCTCTCCCTGTGTCCCAGAGTAAACCCTGCCCTCCTTGTCTCCTCGAGTGATCCCAACCCTTTCCTTGTGTCCCAGAGTGAGCCTTGCTCTCCCTTGACCCAGAGTGAATCCTGCAGTCTCCCTGTGTCACGGAGTGAATCCTGCCCTCTCTCTGTCCCAGAATGATCCCTGCTCACTCCCTGTATCCCAGTATGATCCCTGGTCTCCCTGAGTCTCGGAGTGATCCCTGCTCTCTTCTTGTGTCTCAGAGAAAATCCTGCTGTCTTCTTGTGTCCCGGAGTGAATCCTGCCCTGTTCCTGTGTCCTGGTGTGAACCGTGTTCTCTCTGTGTCCGAGATTAAATCCTGCTCTTCTTGTTCCCAGGAGTGAATTCTGCTCTCCTTGTCCCGGGGTTATAGCTGTTCTCTCTGTTTCTTGGATTGAATCCCGACGCAAACACGAGGAATTCTGCAGATGCTGGAAATTCAAGCAATTCAAGAAATCCCGACTTCTAGTTGTGTCCCGTAGTGAATCCTGCCCTTTCCCTGTGCCGTGGAGTAAATCCTGTCATTTCGGTGCTCCAGAGTGAATCGTGCTCTCTCTGTGTCTTGGAGATTTCCCTGCTCTCCCCGTGTCCCGGATTAAATCGTGCTCTCCCGCTGTGTCCCAGAGTGATCCCCGCTCTCCCTGTGTCCCGGAGTGATCCCCTCTCCCCCTGCCCCGAAGTAATCCCTGCTCTTGCTGTGTGCTGGTGTGATTGCTGCTCCCTCCAGTCTCCCAGTGTGATCTCTGTGCAGTCTGTGTTATCAGCTCTCTCTCCATGTTTACACAACACGGTGCCTTTATCAGTGGCGTAATGCCCCGCCTCTGTTGCTCAGCAACCGCAGAAATATTTGAT
This sequence comes from Mobula birostris, assembly GCF_030028105.1. NCBI lineage: Eukaryota > Metazoa > Chordata > Chondrichthyes > Myliobatiformes > Myliobatidae > Mobula > Mobula birostris. The sequence continues at coordinate 230,177,162 of NC_092372.1, read as the reverse complement.
TAATTTAGCCCTGGGACTTTTGAGAATCTGCCGGACTCCCTGGGAGTAAACTACACCCATTGACCGTCCCAGCATCCCCTTCCCCCAGACTTCCGGAGGCCATTCAGCCCATACCGCTCACCTAACCCACACCACTCTCGGGAAGTCAGCTGAGATCTCATAGTCATAGTCATACTTTATTGATCCCGAGGAAATTGGTTTTCGTTACAGTTGCACCATAAATAATAAATAGTAATAAGACCATAAATAGTTAAATAGTAATATGTAAATTATGCCAGTAAATTATGAAATAAGTCCAGGACCAGCCTATTGGCTCAGGGTGTCTGACCCTCCAAGGGAGGAGTTGTAAAGTTTGATGGCCACAGGCAGGAATGACTTCCTATGACGCTCTGTGTTGCATCTCGGTGGAATGAGTCTCTGGCTGAATGTACTCCTGTGCCCAACCAGTACGTTATGTAGTGGATGGGAGACATTGTCCAAGATGGCATGCAACTTGGACAGCATCCTCTTTTCAGACACCACCGTCAGAGAGTCCAGTTCCATCCCCACAACATCACTGGCCTTACATCTCCGCAGGATTGCCCCAACCCACCACCATGGATGTGAGGTCTGCCGGTACAGGAGGACTGAAGACATTTGGTCCCACAGGACTGTACCATCACACATCACAAACACAAGAGATTCTGCAGGTGCTGGGAATCTGGAGCAACACACACAAAATGCTGAAGGAACTCAGCATCCAGAGAGAGTGGAATGAAAAGCTGCTGTTTCCGGCTGAGGCCCTTCATCAGTTCTGGAAAGGAAAGGGGCAGAAGCCAGAATAAGAAGTTGGGGGGAGGGTGAGAATACAACCTGGCAGGTGGCAGGTGAGAGCAGGTGAGGTGGAAGGTGGGTGGGTGGGGTACAGGGGGGATGAAGTGAGACACTGGGAGGTGATAGGTGACACCAGGTGAGGGGGAACGTGGGTGGGTGGGGGAGAGGGGGGATGAAGTGAGACACTGGCAGGTGATAGGTGAGACCAAGTGAGGGGGAAGGTGGGTGAGTGAGGGAAGGGGGGGATGAAGTGAGACACTGGCAAGTGATAGGTGAGGGGGAGGGGGAGAGCAATTGAGGGGGAAGGTGGGTGGGTGTGGTGGAGAGGGGGGATGAAGTGAGATGCTGGCAGGTGATAGGTGAGACCAGGTGAGGGGGAAGGTGGGTGGGTGGGGTGGAGAGGGAGGATGAAGTGAGATGCTGGCAGGTGATAGGTGAGACCAGGTGAGGGGGAAGGTGGGTGGGTGGGGGAGCGGGGGGATGAAGTGAGACACTGGATAAAGTACTGACGATGAAGGAATCTGATAGAAGAGGTCAGTGGACCATGGGAGATGGGAAGGAGGAGGGTCACCAGGAGGAGGTGATGGGCAGGAGAGGAGTGTGAGTGTGAGTCTAAGCAGAATGTGGAATGGACGAGAGAGAGAAAGGAAAGAGGGAGAGATTACCAGAGATGGAGGCATTTACAGGAAAATAAATAAATATAATAGAATTTATGAAAACCCATACATAAACAGTGACTGACACAACCTGTTTGCTAAAGAAAGTGAACTGTACCAATTGATGTACTAACCAGTACATCTTCGGACAATGAGAAGAAATCAGCGCACCGAGAGCAGACCCAAATAAAGCGAACTTTTATCTTTGCAGCACACACTAAATGCTGGGGGAACTCTGCCAGGCAGCATCTATGGAAAAGAGTACAGATGACATTTTGGTCTGAGACCCCTTATCAGTGTCCTGATGAAGTCTCAGTCTGGAATGTTGACTATATTCTCGTGTGTGTTGCTTGGATTTCCAGCATTTGCAGATTTTCTCTTATTTGTATCCTTTATCTTTAATCTTCAGCTGCATTCTCTCTCCTCTGGGAGAGTTCAAAGTATTGCCTTCTGTTACAGGTATCCCTTTCCTATCTCCCTCCCCCATCTACAACTCCCCTCCCTTGATATTTGTGAGGGTCATCAATTTTATGGTGTTATTATTTGACAGGACCTGTCCTTGGCCCAGCACACAAGCACAATTACGAAGAAAGCATGGCACAGACTCTATTCCTTATTTAGTTTGCAAAGATTCAGCATGACATGTAAAACTTTGACAAACTTCTGCAGATGTGTAGAGGAGAGCATATTGACTGGCTGCATCAATCCGGAATAGAAACACCAATGCCCTTGAAAGGAAATCCTTCCGAAACTGTGGATACGGACCAGTCCATTATGGGTAAAGCCCTCTCTACCATTCAGCGCATCTATACGAGCATTTTTTACAGGAAAGCAGTATCCATCATTAGGGACCCCCACCACCCAGGGAATGCTCTCTTCTCACTGCTGCCATCAGGAAGGTACAGGAGCCTCAGGACCCACACCAACAGGTTCAGGAACATTTATTGCCCTTTAACCATCAGGTTGTCAAACCAAGGGGGAGAACTTCACTCACCTGAACCTATGGCAAACTTTCAAGGACTCTTCACCTCATGTTGTCAATATTTATTGCCCATTTATTTATTATTAATTATTTCTTTTTGTATTTGCACAGTTTGTTGTCTTTTGCACACTGGTTGAATGCCCAGGTTGGTGTGATCTTACATTGAATCTATTAAGGATGTAATGTTGAGACCTTATAAAGCACTGGTGAGGCCTCACTTGGAATATTGTGAGCAGGTTTGGGCCCCTATCTAGAAAGCAGGTGCTGAAACTGGACAGGGTTTAAAGGAGGTTCACAAAAATGATTCCAGGATTAAACGGCTTCTCATATAAAAAGCATTTGATGGCTCTGATCCTGTATTCACTGGAATTTAGAAGAATGAGGGGTGACCTCATTGAAACCTATTGAATAGGTTTGAGGATGTTCTACCAGTCTGTGGTGGCCAGTGCGATCATGTTTGCTGTTGTGTGCTGGGGCAGCAGGCTGAGGGTAGCAGACACCAACAGAATCAACAAACTCATTCGTAAGGCCAGTGATGTTGTGGGATGGAACTGGACTCTCTGACGGTGGTGTCTGAAGAGAGGATGCTGTCCAAGTTGCATGCCACCTTGGACAATGTCTCCCATCCACTACATAATGTACTGGTTGGGCACAGGAGTACATTCAGCCAGAGACTCATTCCACCGAGATGCAACACAGAGCATCATAGGAAGTCATTCCTGCCTGTGGCCATCAAACTTTACAACTCCTCCCTAGGAGGGTCAGACACCCTGTGCCGATAGGCTGGTCCTGGACTTATTTCCTGGCATAATTTACATATTACTATTTAATTACTTATGGTGCAACTGTAACAAAAAACAATTTCCCCCAGGATCGATAAAGTATGACTATGACTATGTCTAGTGAAAGGCCTTGGACCATAAGACATAGGAACAGAAATAGGCTATTCAGCCCATCAAGACCACTCTGCCATTTCATCATGGCTGATCCCGGACCCCATTCAACCCCATACTCCTGCCCTCTTACCATATTCCTTGATGCCCAGGCTAATCAGGAATCTATCAACTTCCACTTTGAACATACCCACAGATAAAATAGAGGGGCATCTTGTTGGAACAGACATGAGGAGGAATTCCTTTAGCTAGAGAGTGGTGAATCTGTGAAACTCTTTTCCACAGGCCGCGGTGGAGGCCAAGCCCTTATGAATATTTAAGACAGGAGTTGATGGATTCTTGATTGGTCAGGGTATGAAGGAATGGGGGGAGGGAATGCAGGAGACTGGGGCTGACAGGAAAATGGATCAGCCCTGATGAAATGATGGCGAGGACTCGATGGGTCAGATGGCTCCTATATCTGATAGTCTTACTCTCTTATGGATTTATTGAGTATGCCCGCAAGAAAAAGAATTCTCGGTCTGTTTATGATGACACCCGTACGTTTATAATAAATTTACTTTGACTTTAACCTGAGTGGTCTTTGTACAGACGCTGGCTGCTCCGTAGCAGAGTAACGGACCATTCAGCACGTCCCCTGTTTAGTAGACGCTCCCCCGCACGCCACCTCTCACTTCCCGACTGAGGGCAACGTGAAGCCTTCCGTGGAGAAACAGTCGCGCTCACTGAATACAGGCTGGGGGGAGGCAGCCGGCAGTAGTTACAGTGAAGTCTCAGGTGAGGGGCGGGGTCAGTGTCCAAGTGGCCGAGACTACCCCAGCCCATACCTCTGGCCCAGGACCCGCCTGTTCCCCGCTCCTCCTTGGCTCAAATTGCGAGGAAGTTTGGGAAAGTTTCGCGAGGCTGCCCCGGGACGACAGGGAAGAGGTGGCGGTGCTGGGAGAGGCCGGAGGCGGAGCTGAACGGCGCTCCGATGGAGTACCTCTCACCACACCCTCCCCGGGCGCGGCTCTCGCCGGATGTGCGACCGCTTCCCGGCTCCGGTGAGCAGCTTCCCAGTGCTGTGTGGCCCGAGCTGCGCCGGCTGCCCTGGGGGAGGGTCAACCCCGCGCCCGATCGGCCGAGTGGCCTGAGAGTAGAAACTCCCCAGGATCCAGGTGAGTGCGGGTCTGGCGGCGGGAGGTGGTCGGGGTGGGAAAGCTGCCCGGGCGGCTCGGCTCTACGGAAGTGCGCTGTCCGTCAAAAGTACAGGTGATCGCCGGGGTTCTGGTACGTTGCGGCCGGCGGGCGGTGGGGTTTCCGGCAGCGGTCTCGGGACTCGACGCCTCGCCTCTTCTCCTGTTTCTGCGCTGCCTCGGAGAGCGAGGCCGTCGAATCATCATATGGAAACAGGCCCTTCGGCCCGACGTGTCCCTGCCGACCAAGTCGGCTACCTGGACTAGTCCCATTTACCCGTTCATGTCCGTGCTTTCCTGTCCACGAACCAGTCGAAGTGCATGTAAAATGTGATTGCACGTTTCGCAGACGCACTCTCCGGTCAGCCTCCTTTTTAAATCTTTTGCATTTCACTTTAATCAGAATCAGGTTTATTATCACCGGCACGGTCGTGATATTTGTTAACTTAACAGCAGCAGTTCAATGCAATACATAATATAGAAGAAAAATAATAAACTAATAATAATAGTAATAAAGCCTCTACCCTGGGATTCATGGTTCTGCCCCTCATGGTTTTACAACTCGAAAATATCACCCTCAGCCTCCTTGAGGAAATAGTCCCAACCTAACAGTGAGCAGCCGGCGGAAATGGCAAATACAGGGGTCATAACTTTAAGGTGATTGGAGGAGGTTAGACGGGGGATGTCAGAGATGCCAGAGACTGGTAAGGACATGGAACACTCTGCCAGGGCTACTGGGACACTTAAGAGACTTTGCCACTTGGATGAGAGAGAAATCGAGCATTATGTGAGAGGGATGGATTAGATTGGTCTTGTGCTAAGGAGGCAACGTGCAAATGTTGCCACACTTTGTGTGCCAACATAGCATGCCCTCAACACTCTAACCCTAGCCTGTAGGTCTAGGAATGTGGGAGGAATCCAGAGCACTGGGAGGAAACCCCCACAATCACAGGGAGAATGTACTAACTCCTTCCAGGCAGCAGTGGGAATTGAACCTCGGTCGCTGGAGTTGTAAGGTGCTATACGACAGTGCCACAATGATTTGAAGACAAGCTTGTCATTGCAGCTTGGTATATTGAATATAGAACATAGACCAGTGTGGCATAGGGACAGCCCCTATGGCCCACAATGTTGTGCCAACCCAATTAAATTAGTAATTAAATGGCCAACTAAACTAATCTCTTCTGCCTACACAATCTCCATTCTCCTCACATTCATGTGCCTATCCAAACATCTCTTCAAAGTCTCTAATGCATCTGCTCGATCGCCACCCCACGCAGTGCACCCCAAACACCCACCAATCTCTGTGTGAGAAAAAAAACTTGCCCCTCACCTTAAATGCATGCTCTCTGGTATTAAAGAGAGAAAGAGTTTGTGCTGAAGCTTTTGGAAAGCATCAAGTTGGATAAGTCTCCAGGACCAGATGAGATGTACTCCAGGCTCGTGTGGGAGGCGAGGGAGGAGATCGCTGAGCCTCTGGTGATGATGTTTGCATCATCAATGGGGACGGGAGAGGTTCCAGATGATTGGAGAGTTGTAGATTTTGTTCCTTTATTCAAGAAAGGGAGTAGAGATAGCCCAGGAAATTATAGACCAGTGAGTCTTACTTCAGTGGTTGCTAAGTTGATGGAAAAGATCCTGAGAGGCAGGATTTATGAACATTTGGACAGGCATAATAAGATTAGGAATAGTTAGCTTGGCTTTGTCAAAGGCAGGTTGTGCCTTATGAGCCTGATTGAATTTTTTGAGGATGTGACTGAACACATTGATGAAGGTAGAGTAGTAGATGTAGTGTATATGGATTTCAGCAAGGCATTTGATAAGGTACCCTATGCAAGGCTTATTGAGAAAGTAAGGAGGCATGGGATCCAAGGGGACATTGCTTTGTGGATCCAGAACTGGTTTGCCCACAGAAGGCAAAGAGTGGTTTATAGACGGGTCATATTCTGCTTGGATGCCGGTGACCAGTGGTGTGCCTCAGGGATCTGTTCTGGGACCCCTTCTCTTCGTGATTTTTATAAGAGACCTGGATGAAGAAGTGGAGGGATGGGTTAGTAAGTTTGCTGATGGCACAAAGGTTGGGGGTGTTGTGGATAGTGTGGAGGGCTACCAGAGGTTACAATGGAACATTAATAGGATGCAAAACTGGGCTGAGAAGTGGCAGATGGAGTTCAACCCAGATAACTGTGAAGTGGTTCATTTTGGTAGGTCAAATATGATGGCAGAATATAGCATTAATGGCAAGATTCTGGACAGTGTGGAGGATCAGAGGGACCTTGGAGTCCGAGTCCATAGGACGCTCAAAGCTGCTGTGCAGGTTGACTCTGTGATTAAGAAGGCATACGGTGCATTGGCCTTCATCAATCGTGGGATTGAGTTTAGGAGCTCAAAGGTAATGTTGCAGCTATATAGGACCCTGGTCAGACCCCACTTGTGGAGTACTGTGCTCAATTCTGGTCACTTCACTACAGGAAGGATATGGAAACTATAGAAAAGGTGCAGAGGAGATTCACAAGGATGTTGTCTGGATTGGGGACTCAGCCTTTTCTCCTTGGAGCGACGGAGGGTGAGAGGTGACCTGACAGAGGTGTATAAGTTGATGAGAGGCATTGATCATGGGGATAGTCAGAGGCTTTTTCCCAGGGCTGAAATGGCTAACACGAGAGGGCACAGTTTTAAGGTGCTTGGATGTAGGTACAGTGGAGATGTCAGGGGTAAGTCTTTTACGCAGAGAGTGGTGAGTGTGTGGAATGGGCTGCCGATGATGGTGGTAGAGTTGGATAGAATAGGGTCTGTTTAGGGACTCCTGGATGGGTACATGGAGTTTAGAAAAATTGAGCGTTCGGGGTAACCCTAGGTAATTTCTAAGGTAAGTACATGTTTGGCACAGCATTGTGGGCTGAAGGGCCTCTATTGTGCTGTAGGTTTTCCATGTTTCTGTGTTTCCATTAGACATTTTAATCCTGTCCATTCTATCCATGCCTCTCATAGTCTTATAAACGTCCAGCAGATTTCCCCTCAGCCTCTGGCGCTCCAGCGAAAATGACTTGAGTTTGTCCAACCTTTCGTTCAAGCACATGTCCTCTAATCCAGGAATCATCCTGTTAAACCTCTTCTACTTCTCTTCAGAGCCTCGACATCCTTCCCATAATGGGGGCAACCAAGACAGTATATGTGACAATAAGAAGCCAAGAAACCAGTGCAACCTAAGACCATAAGACATGGGAGTAGAATTAGGCCATTTGGCCCATTGAGTGTGCTCCATAATTCAATCATGGCTGATCCTTTTATCCTCCTCAGCCCCACTCCCCAGTCTTCTCCCCATAATCTTTGATGCCGTGTCCAATCAAGAACCGATCAACCTCTGCCTTAAATACACCCAATGACCTGGCCTCCACAGCTGCCTGTGGTGTCAAATTCCACACATTTTCCACTCTCTGGCTAAAGAAATCTCTCTGCATCTCCATTTCAAAAGGACGCCCCTCTATCCTGAGGCTGTGCCCTCTTGTCCTGGACTCCCCCACCATCAGAAAGATCCTTTCCACACCTACTCTGTTTCGGCCTTTCCTTGATATTCCTCCCTCATCCTTCTAAGTTCCAGCCAGTACAGACCCAGAGCCATCAAACATGAGTGCAAGTGCAATGCCGGCATTTATTTCAAGGGAAATAGAATATAAAAGTGAGGGGATAATGCTGAGCATTTATAAGACACTAGTCAGGCCGTACTTGGAGTATTTTCAACACCTTTGGGCCCCATATCTCAGAAAGGATCTGTTGTCATTGAAGGGATTCCCAAGGAAGTTCACAAGATTGATTCCAGGAATGAAGGGGTTAACATCTGAGGAGCGTTTGGCAACTTTGGGCCTGTACTCACTGGACTTTAGAAGAATGCGTGGGGACGTCAGTGAAACATGTTGAAACCACTGGATAGGGTGGATGTGGAGAGGGTGTTTCTTATGATGGGGGTATCCAGAACTAGAGGGCACAGCCTCAAAATTGAGGGGCGACCCTTTAGGACAGAGGTAAGCAGGAAATTTTTTAGGTGGAGAGTTGTGAATCTGTGGAATGCTCTGCCACAGACTGCGGTGGAGTCAAAGTCCGTGCGTGTATTTAAGGTAGAAGTTTCCTGATGGGTCAGGGTATCCAAAGATTTGGCGAGAAAGCAGGTGTATGGGGTTGAATGGGATCCAGGATCAGCCATGGTGGAATGGTGGAGCAGATTTGATGGCCTGAATGGCCTAATTCTGCTCCAATATCTTATGGTCTTAAGGTGTGAAAAACCCTTTCATTCCTGGAATCATCCTTGTGAACCTCCTCTGGACCCTCTCCAATCTTTTCTTAGATGAGGAGCCCAGAACTGTTGACAATACTCAAGGTGAGGCCTCACCAGAGCCTCATAAAGCCTCAGCATCACCTGAGGCTCTGGTATTCTAGACCTCTTCAAATGAATGCTAACATTGCATTCTCCTTCCTCACCACCGATTCTACCTGCAAGTTAACGTTTCGGCTGTTCTGCACAAGGACTCCCAAGTCCCTTTGCACCTCAGATTTTTGGATTTTCCCCGTTTAGAAAATAGTCTGCACATTTATACCTTCTACCAAAGTGCATGACCATGCATTTCCCAACATTGTATTTCATTTGCCACTCTCTTGTCAACTCTCCTAATCTGTCTAAGTCCTTTTGCAACCTACTTGTTTTGTCAACACAACCTGCCCCTCTACCAATCTTCATATCATCTGCAAACTTGGCAACAAAGCCATCTGTTGCATCATCTGAATCATTGATATACAGCATAAAAAGTAGCGGTCCCAACACCAGTCTCTGAGGAGCACCACTCTTCACTGGCAGCCAACCAGCAAAGGATCCTGCCATTCCCACTCGCTGCCTCCTATCATTCAGGCAATGCTCTAACCATGTCAGTAACTTTCCTGTAATACCATGGCCTCTTAACTTAGTAAGCAGCCTTATGTGTGGCACCAAGTTCAAATATACAAGATCCACTGGATCCCTTTTATTTATCCTACTTGTAATCTCCTCAAAGAATTCCAACAGGTTCATTAGGCAAGATTTTCCCTTAAGAAAACCATCTTTTTCCCATCTTGTCCTGTGTCACAAGGCACTCCATAACGTTATAGAACCATAGAACACTACAGCACAGAAAACAGGCCATTCAGCCCTTCTAGTCATTCCTCCGAGATGCAGCACAGAGCGTCATAGGAAGTCATTCCTGCCTGTGGCCATCAAACTTTACAACTCCTCCCTTGGAGGGTCAGACACCCTGAGCCAATAGGCTGGTCCTGGACTTATTTCATAATTTACTGGCATAATTTACATATTGCAATTTAACTATTTATGGTTTTATTACTATTTATTACTTATGGTGCAACTGTAACGAAAACCAATTTCCCCCGGGATCAATAAAGTATGACTATGACTAGTCTGTGCCGAAACATTATTCCGCTAGTCCCATTGACCTGCATCTAGTCCATAACTCTCCAGACCTCTCCCATCCATGTACCTATCCAATTTATTCTCAAAACTTAAGAGTGAGCCTGTGTACACCACATGAGATGGCAGCTCGTTCCACACTCCCACCACTCTGTGAGTGAAGAAGTTCCCCCTAAACCTTTCCCCTTTCACCCTAAAGCCACGTCCTCTCATATTTATCTCTCCTAATCTAAGTGGAAAGAGCCTATTCACATTTACTCTGTCTATACCCCTCATAATTTTGTAAACCTCTATCAAATCTCCCCTCATTCTTCTACGCTTCAAGGAATAAAGTCCTAACCTGTTCAATCTTTCTCTGTAACTCAGCGGAGGAGACATGATGGGCCGAATGGCCGACTTCTGCTCCTTTGTCTTGTCTTATGGTCTAACTCAACTCCTGAAGACCCGGCAACATCCTAGTAAATCTTCTCTGCACTCTTTCTATCTTACTGATATCCTTCCTATATTTAGGTGACCAGAACTGTACACAATACTCCAAATTTGGTCTCACCCATGTCTTATACAACCTCCCCATAACATCCTAACTCCTATACTCAATACTTCGATTTATGAATGTCAGGATGCCAAAAGCCTTCTTTACAACCCTGTCTACCTGTGACGCCACTTTCAGGGAAGTATGTATCTGACCTCCCAGATCTCTTTGTTCCTCCGCACTCCTCAGTGCCCTACCATTTACTATGTATGTCCAACCTTGATTTGTCCTTCCAAAATGCAACACCTCACACTTGTCTGCATTAATTCCATCTGCCATTTTCTAGCCCATTTTTCTAGTTGGTCCAGGTCCCTCTGCAAGCTTTGAAAGCCTTCCTCGCTGTCCACAACAGCTCCAATCTTAGTGTCATCAGCAAACTTGCTGATCCAATTTACCACATTATTGTCTAGATCATTGATATAGACAACAAACAACAATGGTCCCAGCACAACATCCACAGCCTTTCCTTTGTCTACTTTCTTGGTAACCTCCTCAAAAAACTCTACAAGGTTCGTTAAACACGATCTACCATGCACAAAACCATGCTGACTATCCTTAATCAGCCCTTGACTGTCCGAATACTTGTATATCCGATCTCTCAGAACACCTTCCAATAATTTACCTACTACTGATGGCAGGCTCACCAACCTGAAATTACCTGGTTTACTTTTGGAGCCTTTTTTAAACAACGGAACAACATGGGCTCCTCTCCAATCCTCTGGCACCAAACCCATGGCTAAGGACATTTTAAATATTTCTGCCAGGGCCCCTGCAATTTCTACACTAGTCTATCTCAAGGTCCGAGGAAATATCATCTCAGGCCGGGGGATTTATGTACCTTTCGCTGTAAGGCAGCAAGCACCTCCTCCTCTTTAATCTCTGTATGTTCCATGACACTGCTGCTTGTTTCCCTTCCTTCCATATACGCTATGCCAGTTTCCTGAGTAAATACTGATGCAAAAAAATTGTTTAAGATCTCCCCCATCTCATGAGGCTCCACACATAGACGACCACTCTGATCTTCTAGGGGACCAATTTTGTCCCTTACTATCCTTTTACTCTTAACATACTTGTAGAAACCCTTCGGGTTTACCGTCACATTATTTGCCAAAGCAACCTCATGACTTCTTTTTGCCTTCCTGGTTTCCTTCTTTAGTATTTTTTTTACATTTTCTATACTCTTCAAGTACCTCATTTGTTCCTTGTTGCCTATACCTGTTTCACACCTCTCTCTTTTTCTTAACCAGATCACCAATATCCCTTGAAAACCAAGGTTCCCTATGCCTGTTAACTTTGCCTTTAATCCTGGCAGGAACATGCAAACTCTGCACTCTCAAAACTTGGCCTTTGAATGCCTTCCACATATTGAACACATCCTTGCCAGAAAACAACTTATCCCAATCCACTCTTCCTAGATCCTTTCTTATTTCCTCAAAATTGGCCCTTCTCCAAGTTAGAACCTTAACTCGAGGACCAGACCTATCCTTATCCATAATTAACTTGAAACTAATGACATAATGGTCACTGGACCCAAAATGTTCGCCTATATATACTTCTGTCTCCTGACCTGTCTGGTTCCCTAATAGGAGATCTAGTATTGCATCTTCTCTCATAGGTACCTCTATATATTGATATAGAAAACTTTCCTGAACACATTTGACAAACTCCAAGCCATCTAACTCTTTCACAGTGTGGGAGTCCCAGTCGATATGTGGAAAGTTAAAATCTCCTACTATTACAACTTTCTGTTTCTTACATCGGTCTGCTATCTCTCTACAGATTTGCTCCTCCAATTCTCTCTGACTATTGGGCGGTCTATAATACAACCCTATTAGTGCGGTCACCCCTTTCCCGTTCCTCAGCTCCACCCATATGGCCTCTGTAGACAAGCCCTCCGGGCTGTCCTGTCTACGCACAGCTGTGATATTTTCCCTGACTAGTAATGCCACTCCTCCCCCTTTCATCTCTCCCCCTCTATCATGTCTGAAACATCGGAACCCCAGAACATTAAGCTGCCTGTCCTGCTCCTCCTGCAACCAAGTCTCACTAATAGCAATAATGTCGTAAGCTCATCTGCCTTACCTACAATACTCCTTGCATTGAAATAGATGAATCTGAGAACTTTCTATCACGTACAAACCTTTGATTACCATCTATATCTTGCATGACCTTTATCCTCCTCCACCTCACTATCTGCTCTAACACTCTGGTTCCCCTCCCCCTGCAAATCTAGTTCAACCCCCCCCCGGAGCAGCACTAGCAAACCTTCCCGCAAGGATGTTAGTCCCCCTCCAGTTCAGGTGCAACCCGTCCTGTCAGAACAGGTCCCACCTTCCCTGGAACAAAGCCCAATTGTCCAGAAACACGAAGCCCTCCCTCCTGCACCAACTCCTTAGCCACATATTTAGCTGCATTATCTTCCTATTTGTAGCCTCACTAGCACGTGGCATGGGTAGCAATCCTGAGATTGCAACCCTGGAGGTCCTGTCCTTCAACTTTGCACCTGACTCCCTAAACTCTCTTTGCAGGACCTCCTTTGCCTTCCTATCCACGTCAATGGTCCCTACATGGACCACGACATCCGGCTGCTCACCCTCCCTCCTGAGAATACCGAGAACTCGATCCGAGATATCGCGGACCCTGACACCAAGGAGGCAACAGACCATCTGGGATTCTCGATCTCTCCCATAGAACCTCTTATCTGTACCCCTAACTATCGAATCCCCTATCACTACTGCTCTCCTATTTTCCCTCCTTCCTTTCTGAGCTGAGAGTCCAGTCTCGGTGCCAGAGACGCGACCACTGCAACTTGTCCCTGGTAGGTCGTCCCAACCAACAGTATCCAAAACAGTATACTTATTATTCATGGGAACGGCCACAGGGGTGCTCTGCTCATTCTGTCTACTCCCCTTCCCTGATCCTTAACAATTCACTCCAACATCTTCCCAACCACTGACGTCAGGCTAACTGGTCTATACTTTCCTTTCTGCTGCTTTCTCCTTTCTTAAAAAGTGGTGTGACATTTGCAATTTTCCAGCCCTCTGGCACCATGCCAGAGTCCATTGATTTTTGAAAGATCATTACTAATGCCTCCGCAATCTCTACACTACCCTCTTTCAGAACCCTAGGGTGCAGTCCATCTGGTCTGAGTGACTTATGTAACCTTAGGGCTTTCAGCTTTTTGAGCACCTCCTCTCTTGTAATAGTAACTGCTCTCACTTCTCTTCCCTCACACCCTTCAACATCTGGCACACTGCTAGTGTCTTCCACAGTGAAGACTGATACAAAATACTCATTTAGTTCATCGGCCATCTCCTTGTCCCCTGTTATTATTTCACCAGCTTAATTTTCCAGTGGTGGTCCTCTATCAACCCTCATCTCTCTTTAATTTTTTACATATTTGAAAAAGCTTTTTACTATCCACTTTGATATTGTTTGCTAGATTGCTTTAATATTTCATCATTTCCATCGTCATAATTCTTTTAGTTGCTCTTTGTAGGTTTTTAAGATCATCCCAGTCATCTATCTTCCTATTAATTTTTGCTTTGTTGTATGCTCTCTCTTTTGCTTTTACATTAGCTTTCAATATAAGAACATTTGGCCCATCGAGCCTGCTCTGCCATTCAATAAGATCATGGCTGATCTGGCCATGGACTCATCTCCACCTACCTGCCTTTTCCACATATCCCTTAATTCACTGACTATGCAAAAATCTGTCCAGCCTTGTCTTAAATATTTTTACTGAGGTAGCCTCCTCTGCTTCATTCGCCAGAGAATTCCACAGATTCACCACTCTCTGGGAAAAGCAATTCCTCCTCATCTCCATCCTAAATCTACTCCCCCAAATCCTGAGGCTATGTCCCCTAGTTCTCATCTCATGTACTGGTGGAAACAACTTTCCTGCCTCTCTTATCCATCCCTTTCATAATTTTGTATATTTCTATAAGATCTCCTCCCATTCTTCTGAATTCTGAATTTGGCTTCCCTTGTCAGCCATGGTTGTATTATTTAGCGATTTGAGTATTTCTTCATTTTTGAATTGAATTGACTTTAATTCTTCCATCCTTTACATCCCTGATAAATTATAATAATTTATAATAAATAGAACAGTCAATGCAATATAGAGTACACTCAAATCAGCGTGAGCTCATCAGTCTGATGGCCTGGTGGAAGAAGCTGTTCTGGATCCTATTGGTCCTGGCTTTTATGCTGCAGTACCACTTCCAAGATGGTAGCAGCTGGAATAGATTGTGGTTGGGATGACTTGGGTCCCTAATGATCCTACGGGCCCTTTTTACACACCTGTCCTTGTAAATGTCCTGAATCGTGGGAGGTTCACAACTACAGATGTGCTGCGCTGTCGGCACCAGCCCAGTCCGCACTGCAGAGTCCTGTGATTAAGGGAGGTACAGTTCCCATCCCAGGTAGCGATGCAGCTAGTTATGATGCTCTCAATTGTCCCCCTGTAGAAAGTCCTTAGGATTTGGGGACTCATGCCAAACTTCTTCAACCATCTGAGGTGCAAGAGATCCCACCATATCCTCCCCATCTATGTAACTGTCCAAATTTCTCTTAAATGATGAAATCAAGCATGCATTCACCATTTCTGTTGGCAGCTTGTTCCATGCTCTCACTGTACTAGTAGTGAAGAAGTTCCCCTTAAATATTTCACCTGTCACCCTTAACCCATGACCTCTAGTTCTCACCTCACCTAACCTCAGTGGAAAAACTCTGCGTTTACCTGTCTGTACTACTCAAAATTTTATATCACAAACGAGCAAATCTGCAGATGCCAGAAATCCAAGCAACACACACAAAATGCTGGAGGAGCTGTTTTTGAAACAGAGAGCTGTGAGACCTTCCTGGTGGGGGATGGAGGCGTATGGGGTCTGGACATCCATGGTGAAAGTCAGATGATGGGGGCCAGGAAACTTGAAATCACTGAAAAGATCCAGAACCTATGGGGTGGAATGCTTTTTTTTAAAAAATGGAGAACTTTGAGGCTTTCCTGCTGGGGGATGGAGGTGTCTGGGGACTGGACATCCAGAGTGAAGAATAATTTTCTTTATCCTGCTGAAGGGTCTCAGCCTGAAACGTTGAATGAACTCTTTTCCATAGGTGCCACCTGGCCTGCTGAGTCCCTCCACCATTTTGAGTGTGCTGCATAATTTTGTATACTGTACCTCTTTCTCTTGCACTCCAGGAAACAGAGTACTAACTTATTCAACTTTTCTCTATAACTCTGGCCCTCAAGTCCTTCCAACATCCTCGTAAATTTTCTTTGCACTTTTTCAATCTTATTGATATCTTTTGTCTAGCAAGGTGACCAGAACTGAACACAGTTCTCCAAATTAGGCCAGATCAGTCTTGTTCAATAACACAACATCCCAACTCCTGTACTCAATGTTGGACTCTCTTCAAGCCTCCAGTTCAGGCAGAAAGGAAAACTGGGCCAAAGCAATGAATGAGTGACTGAGTGCACGAACTGCCAATTCTGTTACAAAGAGGAACTTACTTAAAGTCGGAGAATTTACAGATAAATCCTGCAGGTTGCAGCGTGTCTAGGCAAATTCTGAGGTGTTGTTGCTCCAGCTGCAGTTCATTCTTGTTGTAACAGTGCAGGAGATGACTGACAGGAAGGTCTGTGTGTGATGTTGAGTTAAGGTGGTAGGAGTCGAATTACAGTTATTACCACTGAATTAAATGGCATGACTTGTTTTGTGGCAGCTGTACAGAGCAAAGGCATAAAATCACTGTAATTTTAGTGCAAAACAACGAGGGGTGTGCATGGACTGTTGGCAGAGGGGAACAAGCAGTTTCTGAATCGACGAGTACAGGTCTGCAGACAGGTTGTTGATGGTATTCAGGAAAAGAGGCATGCCCTGGATGGTGAGGCTCCTTTCTGATGGATGTTGCCTTCCCGAGGCATTACCTCTTGGAGATGAAGGGATACTTTAAAATAGTAGCTTTATTTGTCACATGTACGTTGAAACATGGAAGCATACAGTGACGTAAGTCTTTTGTGTCAACGACCAGCACAGTCTGAGGACTTGCCAGGGGCAGCCCACAAGTGTTACCCTGCTTCTGACACCGATGTAGCATGCCCAGATTTAACAATGCTAATCAGCTTGCCACGGTGCTGGAGCTGACTCACTCGCTCACAGGAGTCGGTAGCCCTCCACAGTCTCTTGTGATCCTGTGCACTGGAGCCTCGCTGCCTGAGGGTGATGCAGTCCCTCAGATTACACCCCAGCATATGTAGGCTCGGGAGCCACTTTATTATGTAGACTTGTACAGCCGGTCGTTAATGCAAATATCTAATCAGCAGCTCAGTGCATAACAACATGCAGACACGGTCAAAAGGTTCAGTCGCTGTTCAAAATGGGGCAAAATGTGATTGAAGTGACTTTGACTGTGGAATCATCCAGTGTATCTGGTCAGTCCTTCCAGGTGAGGCGACACTTCACCTGTGAGTCTACTGGGGGTCATCGACTGTAATTCCACCTCCCGTTCCGACACGTCAGTCCATGGCCACCTCTGCTGTCACAATGAGGCCACACCCAGGTTGGAGGAGCAACACCTTATATTCCATCTGGGAAGCCTCCAGCCTGATGGCATGAACCTTGATTTCCTGAACTTCCGGTAATGCCCCCCTCCCCCTTTTCCTCACCATTCTCCATTCCCTTTTCCCTCTTTCATCGTATCACCTTGCCTGCCGATCGCCTCCCTCTGGCGCCTCTCCCCGCTTTTCTTTCTTCCATGGCCTTCTGTCCTCTCCTATCAGATTCCTCTTCTCCAGCCCTGTATCTCTTCCACCAATCAACGTCCCAGCTCTCTACTTCCCCCCTCCCCTGTCCTGTTTCACCTCTCACCTTGTGACTCTTCCTCCCCTCCCCCCGCTTTCTTACTCTGACTCCTCATCTTTCTTTTCCCGTCCGAGTGGAGGGTCTCAGCCCGAAATGTTGACTATACTCTTTCCCATGGATGCTGCTGGCCTGCCGTGCTCCTCCAGTATTTTGTACATGTTGCTTCGATTTCCAGCATCTGCAGATTTTTGCTTGTTTGTGATTGACCGTGGAGTAATTGTTGTAGTCAAACAGGGTGGTTTGATCAGAAACTGCTCATCTCCAGGGATTTTCATGCACACCAGCCTCTGTGGCACAGGTTCTCAGCCTGGGATTCATGGACCTCTTGCTTAAAGCTGTTGGTGCGTGCCATAAAATGGGTTGAGAACCCCTGCTCGAGAGTTTAGAGAGAACGGTGTGAAAAACCAAAAACATCGAGTGAGTGATGGTTCTGATGGTGAAAATGGAAGTCAGAGGAGAATAATCAGACTGGTTCAAGCTGGCGGTAAGTCAAATAATCTTGCATAACCACATTGGTGTGCAGAAGAGATCTCTGAATGCATAACAGGTCAAACCTTTAAGTGGATGGGCAACAGCAGCAGAAGACCATGAACATACACTCAGTGGCCACTTTATTAGGTACAGGAGGTAGAGACGTAGAAAACCTACAGCACAATACAGGCCCTTCGGCCGACCATGCTGGGCCGAACATGTACTTACTTTAGAAATTACCTAAGGTTACCCATAGCCCTCGATTTTTCTAAGCTCCATGTACCTATCCAGGAGTCTCTCAAAAGAACCTATTGTATCCGCCTCCCCCACCGTTGCTGGCAACCCATTCCACGCACTCCTCGCTCCCTACATAAAAAAACCTACCTCTGACATCTCTGTACCTACTTCCAAGCAACTGTGCCCTCTCGTGTTAGACATTTCAGCCCTGGGAAAAAGCCTCTGACTATCCACATGATCAAAGCCTCTCATCATCTTATACACCTCTATCAGGTCACTTCTCATCCTCTGCCGCTCCAACAAGAAAAGGCCAAGTTCACTCAACCTATTCTCATAAGGTATGAACTCCAATCCAGGCAACATCCTTGTAAATCTCCTCTGCACCCTTTCTATGGTTTCCACATCCTTCCTGTAGTGAGGTGACCTGAACTGAGCACAGTACTCCAAGTGGGGTCTAACCAGGGTACTATATAGCTGCGACATTACCTCTCGACTCCTAAACTCAATCACACGATTGATGAAGGCCAATACACCATACGCCTTCTTAACCACAGAGTCACCCTGTGCAGCTGCTTTGAGTGTCCTATGGACTCGGACCCCAAGATCCCTCTGATCCTCCACACTGCCAAGAGTCTTACCATTAATACTGTATTCAGCCATTATATCTGACCAACCAAAATGAACCACCACACTCTTACCTGGGTTGAACTCCATCTGCCACTTCTCAGACAAGATTTGCATCCTATCGATGTTCCGCTGTAACCTCTGACAACTCTCCAAACTATCCACAACACCCCCAACCTTTGTGTCATCAGCAAACTTACTAACCCATCCCTCCACTTGCTCATCCAGGACATTTATAAAAATCATGAAGAGAAGGGGTCCCAGAACAGATCCCTGAGGTACACCACTGGTCACTGACCTCCATGCAGAATATGACCCGTCTACAACCACTCTTTGCCTTCTGTGGGCAAGCCAGTTCTGGATCCACAAAGCAATGTCCCCTTGGATCCCATGCCTCCTTACTTTCTGAATGAGCCTTGCATGGGGTACCTTATCAAATGCCTTGCTGAAATCCATCTAGTTTTTTACAATCATCAATGTGTTTGGTCACATCCTCAAAAAATTCAATCGGGCTCATAAGGCACGACCTACCTTTGAAAAAGCCATGCTGACTATTCCTAATCATAGAGACATTGACAGGTTGCAGAAGTGGGCTGAGAAGTGGCAGATGGAGTTCAACCCGGAGAAGTGTGAGGTGGTACACTTTGGAAGGACAAACCCCAAGGCAGAGTACAAAGGAAATGGCAGGATACTTGGTAGTGCGGAGGAGCAGAGGGATCTGAGGGTACATGTTCACAGATCCCTGAAAGTTGCCTGACAGGTAGATAGGGTTGTTAAGAAAGCTTATGGGGTGTAAACTTTCATAAGTCGAGGGATAGAGTTTAAGAGTCACGAGGTAATGATGCAGCTCTATAAAACTCTGGTTAGGCCACACTTGGAGTACTGTGTCCAGTTCTGGTCGCCTCACTATCGGAAAGATATGGAAACATTGGAAAGGGTACAGAGGAGATTTACCAGGATGCTGCCTGGTTTAGAGAGTATGCATTATGATCAGAGATTAAGGGAGCTAGGTCTTTACTCTTTGGAGAGAAGGAGGATGAGAGAAGACATGATAGAGGTGTACAAGATAATAAGAGGAATAGATAGAGTGGATAGCCAGAGCCTCTTCCCCAGGGCACCACTGCTCAATACAAGAGGACATGGCTTTAAGATAAGAGGTGGAAGTTCAGGAGGGATATTAGAGGAAGATTTTTTACTCAGAGAGTGGTTGGTATGTGGAATGCACTGTCTGAGTCAGTGGTGGAGGCAGATACATTAGTGAAATTTAAGAGACTACTAGACAGGTATATGGAGGAATTTAAGGTGGGGGGTTATATGGGAGACAGGGTTTGAGGGTTGGCACAACAATGTGGGCCGAAGGGCCTGTACTGTGCTGTACTATTCTATGTTCTATATTATGCCTGTCCAAATGTTCATAAATCCTGCCTCTTAGGATCTTTTCCATCAACTTACCAACCACTGAAGTAAGACTCACTGGTCTATAATTTCCTGGGCTATCTCTGCTCCCTTTCTTGAATAAGGCAACCACATCTGCAACCCTCCAATCCTCCGGAACTTCTCCCATCTCCATTGATGATGCAAAGGTCATTTCCAGAGGCTCAGCAATCTCCTACCTCACCTCCCACAGCAGCCTGGGGTACATTTTATCTGTTTCTGGAGACTTATCCAACTTGATGCTTTCAAAAAGTTCTATCTTCTTTCTTAACGTCTATATTGTCAAGCTTTTCAATCCGCTGTAAGTCATCCCTACAATCGCCAAGGTCCTCTTTGTAGTGAATACTGAATCACTAAGTATTGATTAAGTGCTTTCGCTATCTTCTCTGGTTCCATACACATTTTTCCACCGTCACACCTGATTGGTCCTATTCTCTCATGTCTTATCCTCTTATCCTCTTGCTCTTCACATACTTGTAGAATGCCTTGGGGTTTTCCTTCATCCTACTCACCAAGGCCTTCTCATGGCCCCTTCTGGCTCTCCTAATTTCATTCTTAAGCTCCTTCCTGCTGGCCTTATAACTTTCGAGATCTCTATCATTACCTAGTTTTTTGAACCTTTCGTAAGCTTTTCATTTCTTCTTGACTAGATTTTCAACAGCCTTTGTAAACCACTGTTCCTGTACCCTACAAACCTTTCCCTGTTTCATTGGAACGTACCTATGCAGAACACCATGCAAATATCCCCTGAACAGTTGCCACATTACTGCCGTACGTTTCCCTGAGAGCATCTGTTCCAAATTCCTGCCTGATAGCTTCATATTTCCCCTTACTCCAATTAAACATTTTCCTTACTTGTTTGTTCCTGTCCCTCTCCAATGTTATGGTAAAGGAGATGGAATTGTGATCACTATCTCCAAAATGCTCTCCCACTGAGAGTACCTGATAAAGTACCCCTGAGAGCACATCGAAATTACAAGACCCTTTGGTCACATTCCATATCTTGTCAAAGTCATAATGAAGTAGAGCTGCTGTCAAACTCAGACTGGAGTCGACCAGCTTTTACTGAGCTGGTCACAGCCAGAGTTGGTTCAGAGAGTAGATGGGTGAACACCAGGAGAATTAAGGGGAGTTAGCTGTCATTGCAGGGTTCCTCTGTGACCCTTCCCCTCAGCAACAAGTATACCCCTTTGAATAATGCTGTGGAGGGAGAGTGAGGAGACAACATATCAGGGCACAGCAGACGCAGAAGGCCAATGGCACTGTGGCCAGCTCTGAGGTTCAACAGCGTAGGGTGAAGTCAGACAGAGCCGTTGTAGTAGGACGCTCGACAGGAGGATGGACAAGAGATCCTGTGGCTGCGAAAGGGAAGCCAGGATGGTGTGTTGTCGCCAAGCTGCTGGGGCCCAGGATGTCTTAGAGCAAGTGCAGAAGGTTCTCAAGTAGGAAGGTGAGCAGCCAAAGGTTGTTGTGCACTTTGGCACCAATGACATAGCTAGAAAGGGGGAAGAGGTCCTGCGCAGTGAGTATAGGGAATTAGGGAAGAGGAGTTCTAAGGCAGTAATCTCTGGATTACTCCCAGTGCCATGTGCTAGTCAGAGCAGGAATAGGATGATGATACAGATGAATGAGTGGTTGAGGAAGTGGTTCAGGGGATGGAGTTTCAGATTTCTAGATCATTGGGATCTCTTCTGGGGAAGGTATGACTCGTACAAAAAGCATGGATTACAACTGAACCCAAAGGGGGCTGATATCCTTGGGGCAGGTTTGCTAGAGGTGTTAGGGAGGACTTAACATCTGCCGGAGTCTGTGGTGGCCAGTGCTATCATGTTTGCTGTTGTGTGCTGGGGCAGCAGGCAGAATCAACAAACTCATTTGTAAGGCCAGTGATGTTGTGGGGATGGAACTGGACTTTCTCACGGTGGTGTCTGAAAAGAGGATGCTGTCTAATTTGCATGCCATCTTGGACAGTGTCTCCCATCCACTACATAATGTACTGGGTGGGCACAGGAGTACATTCAGCCAGAGACTCAGTCCACCGAGATGCAGCACAGAGCGTCATAGGAAGTCATTCCTGCCTGTGGCCATCAAACTTTACAACTCCTCCCTTGGAGGGTCAGACACCTTGAGCCAATAGGCTGGTCCTGGATTTATTTCATAATTTACTGGCATAGTTTATATATTACTATTTAACTGTTTATGGTTTTATTACTATTTATTATTTATGGTGCAACTGTAACGAAAACCAATTTCCCCCGGGATCAATAAAGTATGACTATGACTACTATAATCTAATTTGGCAGGGAGATGGGAACCAGCATGATGGGATTGAGAATGGGGCAGTTTGCATACATAGAACATATTAATCTACAGCCCATTACAGGCCCTTCAGCCCATAATGTTGTGCTGACCATACAACCTACTCTAGAAACTGCCTAGAATTTCCCTAGCACGTAGCCCTCTATTTTTCTAAGCTCCGTGTACCTATCGAAGAGGCTCTTGAAAGACCCTATCGTATTCACCACCACCAGCAGTGCATCCCACGCACCCACCACTCTCTGTGTGAGTATTGTCTGGATTACTCCCGATGCAATATGTAGTGAGTCTGTGAAGGTAGACAGGCAGATGAAAGGGCAAAATTGCAGTCAGTAGGATGAAGTGAATTGTAACAGAGGGGCCAAATCAGAAAGGGGGATAAATACAGGACTGAAAGTCCTTTGAACTCTGACCAGCGGTCAATGTGGACATTGGAGGTTTGGAAAGGAGGGAACTTCAATCAGGTCCACTGCCCGAGGATAAAAGGCAGGAGAGGGTCATGGCAGCTTAATAGAGCTTTCACCAATGGCCAGTCCGCGTTTGAGTTGATTAGTAAGAACAAATTAAAGGAAGGCAGGAGCGGGCACAGCGGCCATCGTCTGACTGGACTTAGTCTGGTGACTTTTAGCTCTGAGTCTTCAGTAAAGAGAGGCTTCACTCAGAGAAAGCAAAGGAAAGAAAAGGTCAAGTTTTTTCCTTCTCTTCTTTGTATCTGCTCAGCTAGGACAGTGTAGATGTCAGGCTGGATAGTGCATTGCTCTCAGTTTGGGATGTGGGAAGGCAGGAGACCTTTCAGTATCCCTGACTACTGCAACTGTGAGAAGTGCATCCAGCTGCAGCTTCTAACAATCTACGTTAAGGAGTTGGAGCTGGAACTGGATGAACTCCAGATCTTTCGGAGGCTGAAGGGGGTGAGAACAAGATTCCCAGGTGGTATGTTGCCTCCCGGGTGCCAGAGTCTGGGATATCTTGGATCGAGTCCTCAGCATTCTTAATTGGGAGGGTGAAGAGCCAGAAGTCATGGTCCTACTCACATCATCGGTACGTGCATGGATGAGTGATGAGGTTCTGCACAGGGAGTTCAGGGAGTTAGGTGCTGTTAAAGGGCAGGACATCCAGGGTTGTGATCTCAGGATTGCTACCCATGCCACGTGCAAGTGAGGCTAGAACTAGGAAGTCCTGCTGAAGGGTTTCGACACAAAATGTTGACGGTACTCTTTTCCATAGATACTTCCTGGCCTGCTGAATTTCTCCAGCATTTTGTATGTGTTACTGGGAAGATTTTAAAGTTTAATATGTGGCTAAGGAGTTGGTGTATCAGGGAGGGCATAAGATTTTTGGATCATTGGGCACTCTTCCAGGGAAGGTGGGACCTCTACTGAAGGGACAGATTGCACCCCAACTGGCAGAGGACAAATATCTTAGTGGGAAGGTTTGTTAATGCTGGTGGGGTTTAAACTAGAGTTGCAAGAAGATGGTAACCAGAGTGCCAGAACAGTTAGTGGAGAGGTTGTGGAAGCAGATGTTGGTAAGACCTCAGACAAAGTTAGGAATCAAAAGTTTGAGCATGGTGCAACAACATTGAAAATACAGGACCTGAAGGTGTTGTATCTGGATGTGCAAGGTATATAGAATAAAGTGGATGAACAGTAGCAGATTAGCAGGTGTGATGATGTGGGCATCACAGAATCATGGCTGGAAGATTATAGCTGGGATCATGATGTCCAAGACTACACACTGTATCAAAAGGACAGGCAGGAAGGCAGGGTGGCATTGCTCGGTTGGTAAAAATTGAAATCAAGTTATTTGAAAGAGGTGACACAGGGTTGGAAGGTGTTAGGTGGAACTAAGGAACATGCAAGGGAGAAAAGATCCTGATGGGAGTTCTATGGAGACTCCCAAATAGTAGTCAGGATGTAGCTTACAAATTACAACAGGAGATAGAAAATGCATGCCAAGAGGGCAATGTTACAATAGTCATGGGGGATTTCAATATGCAGGTAGATTGGAAAAATCGGGTTGGTGCTGGGTTTCAGGAAGGGGAGCATCGAGAGTGCCTACGAGATGACTTTTTAGAGCAGCTCGTGGTTGAGCCCACCAGGGAGTTAGCTATTCTGGATTGGGTGTTGTGCAATGAACCAGAATTGATTAGAGAGCCTAAGGTAAAAGAACCCTGGGGAGAAAGGGATCCTAGTAGATCAAATTCACCCTCAATTTTGAGGATAAGCTAAAGTCAGTGGAATAAAGGGAATTAGAGGCATGAGAGAGGAGTTAGCCAGAATTGAATGGAAAAGAACACTGGCAAGGATGACGGCAGAGCAGCAATGGCTGGAATTTCTGGAAGCAATTTGGAAGGCACAGGATATATACATCCCAAAGAGGAAGAAGTATTTGAAAGGAAAGATGACACAACTGTGGCAAACAAGATGTCAAAGCCAACATAAAAGCCAAAGAGGGGGCATATAATAGAGCAAAAATTAGTGGAAAGTTAGAGGATTGGGAAGTTTTTAAAAACCAGCAGAAGGCAAATAAAAAGACATTAAGAAAAGAAAGATGGAATATGAAAGGAAGCTGGCCAATAATGTTAAAGAGGATGCCGAAAGTTTCTTCAGAAACATAAATGTAAAAGAGAGGCGAGAGTGAGTTTGGATAGTTGAAGGTAGTAATAGGGACAACAAAATAGCAGATCAATGGACTGAATATTCTGCGTCAGTCTTCACTGTGGAAGACACTAGCAGTGTGGTGGAAGTTCCAGGTGTCAGGGGTCATGCAGTGTGTGAAGTTACCACAGGTAGAGGGAAGGTTCCTGGGAAACTGAAAGGTCACCTGGACCAGAAAGCGCACACCCCAGGGTTCTGAAAGAGGAGGCTGTGGAATTGTGAAGGCGTTACTAATGATCTTACTAATGATTCTGAAGGGCTTCAGAAGACTGGAAAATGATAAATGTCACTCCACTCTTCAGGAAGGGAGGGGGCAGAATAAAGGAACCTATAGGATATTTACTCTGAACTCAGTAGTTAGGAAGATGTTGGAGTTGATTATTAAGGATGAATTCTCAGGATACTTGGAGGCACATGATAAAATAGGCTATAGTCAGCATGGAGAAACCTTCCCTGAGAAATCTATTGGGATTCTTTGAAGAAATAACAAACAGGATAGACAGGGAGGAGTGGTTGATGTTGTGTGCTTGGATTTTCAGAAGGCCTTTGACAAGGTGCCACACATGAGGCTGCTTAACAAGCTACAAGCCCATAATATTACAGGAAGGATTCTAGCATGCATAAAGCAGTGAATGATTGGCAGGAGGGAGAGAGTGGGAATAAAGGGAGCCTTTTCTGTTTGGCTGCTGGTGATTTGTGGTGTTCCACAGGGGTCTGTGTTGGGACTTTTTTTTACATTATATATCAATGATTTGGATGATGGAATTGATGGCTTTGTTGCAAAGTTTGGACAGATTAAGATTAAGAGAATGGGCAAAGAAATGAGAGGTGGAATACATTGTTGGGATACATGGTCACACACTTTGGTAGAAGAAGTGAAATGGCTGACTATTTTGTAAATGGAGAGAAAATACAAACAACTGAGTTACAAAGTGACTTGTGAGTCCTTGTGCAGGATTCCCTAAAGGTGAAATTGCAGGTTGAATCTGTGGTGAGGAAGGCAAATGTGATGTTTGCATTCATTTCAAGAGGACTAGAATATAAAAGCAAGGATGTAATGTTGAGACTTTATAAAGCCCTGATGAGGCCTCACTTGGAGTATTGTGAGCAGGTTTGAGTCCTTTATCTTGGAAATGATGTGCTGAAACTGGAGAGGGTTCAAAGGAAATTCACGAAAATCATTCCAGTGTTTAACGGCTCGGCCTGTATTGACTAGAATTCAGAAGAATGAGGGGTGACCTATTGAAACCTATCGAATGGTGAAAGGCCTTGATAGAGTGGATGTGGAGAGGATGTTCCCCATGGTGGGAGAGTCTAACACCAAAGGACACAGCTTTAGAATATAGGGATGTTCTTTTAGAATGGAGATGAGGAGGAACCTCTTCAGCCAGAGGGTGGTGATTCTGTGGAATTCTTTGCCACAGGTATCTGTGAAGGCCAAGTCTTTATGTATATTTAAGACAGAGGTTGATAGATCCTTGATTGGTGGAGATCGGCTGCAGAGGTTTCCCAGCCAAATCAGCATGGCGGTTGTTGTCAGATCTGGGCCTGTACGAAAGGAGCGTAAAACAAGCAGCTCGTAGGATGGGGGAAGAGGCGGAATGAGCCTCTTGTTGGATTTGGAGTAGGTGAGAGGAGGGGCGCTGGAAGCCAGAAGCGGACGGGCAGTGATTTGGCCACCACTGCCGGCCCACCAACTGGAGAGTGTTGTGGTTAAGGGTTGAAACACTCGGTGAAGGTTGGGAACCACCTGATGACATCTGCTCCTGGCTGAAGGCTACGGTTACCTTATAAGGTACCTGGAGAATGCACCCTAACAGGTGTATGTAACAAGGTCAGTGCATAAAGGGATATGAGGAGAAGGTGGGAGATTTGGGCTGATAGAAAGATCATATCAGCCATGTGGGCACGTGGCCAAGTGGTTCAGGCATTTAAGACACCTGAAGGTCGTGACTTTGAGCCCCAGCCGAGGCAACGTGTGTTGTGTCCTTGAGCAAGGCACTTAATCACACATTGCTCTGCGACGACACTGGTGCCAAGCTGTATGGGTCCTAACGCCCTTCCCTTGGACAACATCGGTGTTGTGGAGAGGGCAGACTTGCAGCATGGGCAACTGCTGGTTTTCCATACAACCTTGCCCAGGCCTGCGCCCTGGAGAGTGAAGACTTTCCAGCCACAGAACCATGGTCTCGCAAGAATAACGGATGCCGTTGCTATCAGCCATGTTGAAATGGTGGAACAGATGAGATGGGCCAAATGGCTTAATTGTACTCCTATATCTTATGGTCTTTAGGTGTTATATTTGAATGCACATTGTATGTGAAATAAGGTAGCACCGGAAGATATGACGTTCTGGGCTTTGCTTAGTCGTGGCTAAAAGAAGGTCATAGTTGGGAGCGTAACATCCAAGTATCAACATTGTATCAGATGGAAAGGCAGGAAAGCAGAGGGTTCTGTTGGTAAAAAATGAAATCAAATCCTCAGAAAGAGGTGACACAGGATCGGAAGGTGTAGAATCCTTGTGGGTAGAGTTATGAAACTACAAGGGTTAAAAGACTGTGATGGGATTGGTATATACGCTTCCAACTTACAGCTTGGATGTGGGAAATACATTTCAACGAGATAGAAGAAGCATGTAAAAAGGGCAATGTTGTGATAATCATTGGTAATTTCAATATGCTGGTAGATTGTGAAAATCAGGTTAGCGCGGGATCCCAGCTGATGGAATTTGTAGAATGCCTACGAGATGGCTTTTGGAGCAGCTTAGCTTGAGCTTACTCATGGAATGGTAATACTGGATTGTGTGTTATGTAATGACTCAGAGTTGATTAGGAAACTTAAGGTAAGTGATAAACACGAGGATGGCTCAGATGCTGGAAATCCAGAGCAACACGCACACAGAATACCAGAGGATGCTGCCTGACCTGCTGAGTTCCTCCAGCATTTTGTGTGTTGTTTACAGTAAATGAACCCTTGGGAGCCAATGATCATTGTCTGATAGAATTCACTCTGCAGTTTGAGAGGGAGAAATAAGGTCAGATAGAGTAAGGGGAATTATGGAGGCATGAGAGAGGAGATGGCCAAAGTTGACTGGAAGGAGACACAATCTAATAGAGTTTTTCAAGGAAGATATCAGGAATGTTGATGAAGGCAAGGCAGAGGTTGCTTAAAAACTCTTTAGCAAGGCCTTTGACAAGGATTCGCATTGGAGGTTGGTCAAGAAGGTTCCGTTGTTTCACATTCAAGATGAGGTAGTAAATTGGATTCAACATGGGCTTTGTGAGAGAAGCCAGAGAGCGGTAGTAGATGGTTGCCTCTCTGAATGGAGATCTATAACTAGTGGAGTGCCCCCAGGATTAGTGCTGGGTCTGTTGTTTGTTTTCTGCGTCAATGATCTGGATAATAGTACAGGAAGCTGGTTCAGCAAATTTGTGGATGACACTAAGATTGGGGGTGTAGAGGAGAGCAAGGAAGGCTAACAGAGCTTGCAGCAGGCCCTGCAAGGCTTGCAGGTAAAAAGGGATTGCAGAGGCTGCCCTCTAGTTCTGAGTACCTCCTCTCCACATCCACCTTATCTAGTCTTTTCAACAGTGGGTAGGTTTCAATGAGATCCTTCCAATCAAGGCATGACTGTGCAAGTGTGTGGATGTCAGCGAGTTAGACTGGTGGTAAGAATTTAAAAAGAAGACAGCTTTCTAGAGCGGGTGTTGGAGTAGAGGGAATCAGAATGGGGGGGTGGTTTGGCTCATCGGGGCTTCAGCGATAACAGGTTGAAGTGAGGTAAGTTACTTGTGAAGAACAGGAAGTATATCTGCGAGGCCAGTGTTCCATACTGGGTGTCAGATGTGGGATGTCCTGGAAACTCCCAGACTCCTGGACGGCCACACCAGCACCAGATGCGTTGAGCTGCAGCTCCTTAGGGATAGTGTTAGGGAACTGGAGATGCAGCTCGATGACCTTCGTCTAGTCAGGGAGAGTGAGGAGGTGATAGAGAGGAGCTACAGGCAGGTAGACACCCCGGGGCCTGGGGAGACTGATAAGTGGGTAACAGTCAGGAGAGGGAAGGGCAAGAGTCAGATGCTAGAGAGTACCCCTGTGGCGGTCCAACTTAACAATAAGTACTCCTGTTTGAGAACTGTTGGGGGGGAGGGAAACAGCCTACCTGGGGGAAGCAACAGTGGCCGTGCCTCTGGCACAGAGTCCGGCCCTGTGGCTCAGAAGGGTAGGGAAAGAAAGAGGATGGCAGCAGTGATAAGGGACTCTATAGTTAGGGGGTCAGACAGGCGATTCTGTAGACGCAGGAAAGAAACATGGAAGGTAGTTTACCTCCCAGGTGCCAGGGTCCGGGATGTTTCTGATGGCGTCTATGATATCCTGAAGTGGGAGGGTGAACATAGAACATAGAATAGTACAGCACATTACAGGCCCTTTGGCCCACAATGTTGTGCCGACCCTCAAATCCTGCCTCCCATAAAACCCCCCACCTTAGATTCCTCCATATAGCTGTCTAGTAGTCCCTTAAACTTCACTAGTGTATCTGCCTCCACCACTGACTCAGGCAGTGCATTCCACACACCAACCACTCTCTGAGTAAAAAACCTTCCTCTAATATCCCCCTTGAACTTCCCACCCCTTACCTTAAAGCCATGTCCTCTTGTATTGAGCAGTGGTGCCCTGGGGAAGAGGCGCTGGCTATCCACTCTATCTATTCCTCTTAACAGCCAGAGGTTGTGATACATATTGGTACTGATGACATAGGTAGGAAAAGGGAGGAGGTCTTGAAAGCAGACTACAGGGAGTTAGCTGAGAAAGAAGTTGAGAAGCAGGACCACAAAGGTAGTAATCTCGGGATTACTGCCTGTGCCACATGACAGTGAGTATAGGAATAGAGTGAGGTGGAGAATAAATGCGTGGCTGAGGGATTGGAGCAGGGGGCAGGGATTCAGATTTCTGGATCATTGGGACCTCTTTTGGGGCAGGTGTGACCTGTACAAAAAGGACAGGTTGCACTTGAATCAGAGGGGGACCAATATCCTAGCAGGGAGGTTTGCCAAGGCTATTGGGGAGAGTTTAAACTAGAATTGCTAGGGGGTGGGAACCAAACTGAAGAGACAGAGGAAGGGGCTGTTGGCTCACAAATAGAGAAAGCTTAGAGACAGTGCAAAAGGGAGGATAGGCAGGTGACAGAGAAGGGATGCGCTCAGACCGATGGTTTGAGATGTGTCTATTTTACTGCGAGGAGTATCATGAACAAAGTGGATGAGCTTAGAGCGTGGATCGGTACTTGCTATGATGTTGTGGCCATTACAGAGATTTGGATGGCTCAGGGGCAGGAATGGTTACTTAGAGTGCCAGGCTTTAGATGTTTCAGAAAAGACAGGGAGGGAGGCAAAAGAGGTGGGGGCGTGGCACTGTTGATCAGAGATAGTGTCATGGCTGCAGAACAGGAGGAAGACATGGAGGGATTGTCTACGGAGTCTCTGTGGGTGGAAGTTAGAAACAGGAAGGGTCAATAACTCTACTGGGTGTTTTTTATAGACCACCCAATAGTAACAGGGACATCGAGGAGCAGATAGGGAGACAGATTCTGCAACGGTGCAGTAATAACAGGGTTGTCATGATGGGAGATTTTAATTTCCCCAATATTGACTGGCATTTAGATGAGGTGGAGTTTGTTAGGTGTGTTCAGGAAGGTTTCCTAACACAATATGTAGATAAGCCTACAAGAGGAGAGGCTGTACTTTATCTGGTATTGGGAAATGAACCTGGTCAGGTGTCAGGTCTCTCAGTGGGAGAGCATTCTGGAGATGGTGATCACAATTCTATCTCTTTTAGCACAGCATTGGAGAGGGATAGGAACAGACAAGTTAGGAAAGCGTTTAATTGGAGTAAGGGGGAAGTATGAAGCTATCAGGCAGGAACTTGGAAGCATGCATTGGGAACAGATGTTCTCAGGGAAATGTGCGGCAGAAATGTGGGAAACCTTCGGGATATTTGTGTGGCGTTGTGCAATGAGACAGGGACAGGATGGTTGGGTTCAGGAACCCTGGTGTACAAATGTTGCATAGGTCTGAAGTAAGCTGCAGAGGGTTGTAAATCTAGTCAGCACCATCTTGGGTACTAGCCGACAAAGTACCCAGGACATCTTTAGGGAGCGGTGTCTCAGAAAGGCAGCGTCCATTATTAAGGACCTCCAGCACCCAGGGCATGCCCTTTTCTCACTGTTACCATCAGGTAGGAGGTACAGAAGCCTGAAGGCACACACTCAGCGATTCAGGAACAGCTTCTTCCCCTCTGCCACCCGATTCCTAAATGGACATTGAACCTGCAAACACTACCTCACTTTTTTAATATACAGTATTTCTGTTTTTTTGCACGATTTTTAAAATCTATTCAATATACCTATACTGTAATTGACTTATTTATTATTATTATTATTTTTATTTTTTTTTCTTCTATATTATGTATAGCATTGAACTGCTGCTGCTAAGTTAACAAATTCCATGTCACATGCCGGTGATAGTAAACCTGGTTCTGATCTGAACCTAGGTAATGATTAGAAGGCATGAGACGGCCTTGGCAGGCAGGATTAAGGAAAACCCCAGCATTCTACAAGTATGTGAAGAGCAAGAGGATAAGATGTGAGTGAATAGGACCAATCAAGTGTGACAGTGGAAAAGTGTGTATGGAACTGGAGGAGGTAGCGGAGGTACTTAATGAATACTTTGCTTCAGAATTCACTACGGAAAAGGACCTTGTCAATTGCAGGGATGATTTACAGTGATGTGAAAAGCTTGAGCATGTAAATATTAAGAAAGAGAATGTGCTGGAGCTTTTGGAAAGCAGCAAGTTAGATAAGTCAGTGGGACCGGACGAGATAGTAGCATAGAAAACCTACAGCATAATACAGGCCCTTCGGCTCAGAAAGTTGTGCCGAACATGTCCCTACCTTAGAAATTACTAGGCTTACCTACAGCCTTCTATTTTTCTAAGCTCCATGTACCTATCTAAATGACTCTTAAAAGACCCTATCGTATCCGCCTCCACCACCGTTGCTGGCAGCCCATTCCACGCACTCACCACTCTCTGAGTAAAAAACTTACCCCTGACACCTCCTCTGTACCTACTCCCCAGCACCTTAAACCTATCTCCTCTTGTGGCAACCATTTCAGCCCTGGGGAAAAAGCCTGTGACTATCCACGCGATCAATGCCTCTCATGCCTCAATGAGATGTACCCCAGGCTACTGTGAAAAGCGAGGGAGGAGATTGCTGAGCCTCTGGCAATGATCTTTGCATCATCAATGGTGATGGTAGAGGTACCGGAGGATTGGAGGGTTGCGGCTGTTATTCCCTTATTCAAAAGAGGGAGTAGTGATAGCCCAGGAAATTATAGACCACCGAGTCGTACTTGAGTCATTGGTAAGCTGATGGAGAAGATCCTGGGAGGAAGGATTTATGAACAATTGGAGAGGCGCAGTGTGAATGGGAATAATCAGCATGGCTTTGTCAAAGGCAGGTCGGGCCTTACAAGCCTGACTGAATTTTTTGAGGATGTGACTAAACTCGTTGATGAAGGTGGAACAGTAGATGTAGCGTATATGGATTTCAGTAAAGCATTTGATAAAGTACCCCATTCAAGGCTTATTGAGAAAGTAAGGAGGCATGAGATCCAACGGGACCTTGGGATCCAACGGGACCTTGCTTTGTGGATCCAGAATTGGCTTGCACACAGAAGGCAAAGAGTGGTTGCAGACGGGTCATATTCTGCATGGAGGTCAGTGACCAGTGGTGTGCCTCAGGGATCTGTTCTGGGACCCCTTCTCTTCGTGATTTTTATAAATGTCCTGGTTGAGGAAGTGGAGGGATGGGTTAGTAAATTTGCTGATGACACAAAGGTTGGGGATGTTGTGGATAGTGTGGAGGGCTGTCAGAAGTTATAGTGGGATATCGATAGGATGCAAAACTAGGCTGAGAAGTGGCAGATGGAGTTCAACCCAGATAAGTGTGAGGTGGTTTATTTTGGTAGGTCAAATATGATGGCAGAATATAGTATTAATGGTAAGATTCTGGGCAGTGTGGAGGATCCGAGGGATCTTGTGGTCTGAGTCCATAGGGCACTCAAAGCTGCTGTGCAGGTTGACTCTGGTTAAGAGGGCATATGGTGCATTGGCCTTCATCAATTGTGGGACTAAGTTCAAGAGCCGAGAGGTAATGTTACAGCTATATAGGACCTTGATCAGACTGCACTTCGAGTACTGTGCTCATTTCTGGTCACCTCACTATAGGAAAGATGTGGAAACTATAGAAAGGGTCCAGAGGAGATTTACAAGGATGTTGCCTGGATTGGGAAGCATGCCTTATGAGAATAGGTCAATTGGTCTTTTCTCCTCGGAGCGACGGAGGATGAGAGGTGACTTGATAGGGGTGTACAAGATGATGAGAGGCATTGATCGTGTGGATAGTCAGAGGCTTTTTCCCAGGGCTGAAATGGCTAACATGGGAGGGCAAATTTTTAAGATGCTTGGAAGAAGGTACAGAGGAGATGTCAGGGGTAAATTTTTTTATGCAGAGAGAAGTGAGTGTGTGGAATGGGCTGCTGGCAATGGTGGTGGATGTGGATACAATAGGGTCTTTTAAGAGACTCTTGGATAGGTACATGGAGCTTAGAAAATAGAGGGCTATGGGTAACCCCAGGTAATTTCTGAAAGTAAGTACGTATTCGGCCCAGCATTGTGGGCCAAAGGGCCTGTATTGTGCTGTAGGTTTTCTATGTTTCTATATTTCACTTTCCTAAATTTCAGTGAGTACAAACCCAAATCTGCCATACACTCCTCATATGTTAACCCTTCATTCTCAGAATCATCCTCATGAACCTCCTCTGGACTCTCTCCAATGACAACACCTCCTTTCCAAGATATGGGGGCCCGAAACTCATAGTCATAGTCATACTTTATTGATCCCGGGGGAAATTGGTTTTCATTACAGTTGCACCATAAATAATAAATAGTAATAAAACCATAAATAGTTAAATAGTAATATGTAAATTATGCCAGGAAGTAAGTTCAGGACCAGCCTATCGGGAGGAGTTGTAAAGTTTGATGGCCACAGGCAGGAATGACTTCCTATGACGCTCTATGTTGCATCTCAGGGGAATGAGTCTCTGGCTGAATGTACTCCTGTGCCCACTCAGTACATTATGTAGTGGATGGGAGACATTGTCCAAGATGGCATGCAACTTGGACAGCATCCTCTTTTCAGACACCACCGTCAGAGAGTCCAGTTCCATCCCCATAACATCACTGTCCTTACGAATGAGTTTGTTGATTCTGTTGGTGTCTGCTGCCCTCAGCCTGCTGCTCATACTGTTGACAATACTCCAAATGCAGCCTGACTAGTGTCTCAGGATTATCTCCTTGTTTTTATATTCTATTCCCCTTGAAATAAATGGCAGCACTGCATTTGCCTTCCTTACCACAATCTCAGGCTGTAAATTAACCTCTGGGAGTCTTGCACAAGGACTGCTGAGTTCCTCTTCACCTCTGATGTTTCAAACTTCTCCCCATTTAGACAATAGTCCACATTATTGTTCCTTTTACCAGAATGCATTATCATACACTTCCCAACACTGTATTCCATCTGCCACTTTTCCCACATTCTTCCAACTTGTTTAAGTCCTGCTACAATTGCATTGCTTCCTCAGCATTACATATCCCTCCACCTATCTTCATATCATCCACAATCTCTACCACAAAACCGTCAATTCCATTATCCAAATCATTGACAAACAATGTGTAAAGTAGCAGTCCCATTGCTGACCCCTGAGGAACACTACCAGTCAGTGGCAGCCAACCAGAAAATGTCCCCTTTATTTCCATTCACTGCCTTCTGCCTGTCAGCTATTCCTCTATCCATGCCAGTATCTTTCCTTTAACGCCATAGGGTTTTACCTTGTTAAGCAGCCTCATGTGTGGCACCTTATCAAACGCCTTCTGAAAATCCAAGTAAATGACATCCATTACCTCTCCTTTGTCCACCCTGCTTGTTACTTCCTCAAAGAACTCTAACAGATTTGTCAGGCAAGTTTTCCCTTCACAGAAACCATGTTGAGTTTGACTTATCATTAGTATTCAAGTACCCTGAAACCTCCATCCTTAATAATGGACTCCAACACTTTCCTAACCACTGAGGTCAGGCTAACTGGCCTATACTTTCCTTTCTTTGGCCTTCTTCCCTTCTTAAGTAGTGGATTGACATTTGCAATCTTCCAGTCCTCTGGTATCACACCAGACTGAAGTGATTCTTGAAAGATTAAGACCAATGCATCCGTTATCTCTTCAGAAACCTCTCTCAGGACTCTGGGATGTCGTCCATCTGGCCCAGGTGACTTATCCACCTTACAACCTTTGAGCTCACCTAACACTTTTTCCTTTGGAACTGAATGATGAAGGGAAGGGGTCCCAGAACAGATCCCTGAGGCACACCACTGGCAATTGACCTCCATGCAGAATATGCCCCATCGACAATCTCTCTTTGCCTTCTGTGGGCAAGCCAACTCTGGATCCCCAAAGCAACATTCCCTTGGATCCACAAAGCAAGGTCCCCTTGGATCCCATGCCTCCTTACTTTGTCAATAAGTGATGCATGGGATATGTTATGAAATGCCTTTCTGAAATCCATATACACTACATCTACTGCTCTACCTTCATCAATGTGTTTAGTCACATCCTCAAAAAATTCAGTCAGACTCGTAAGGAAGGACCTACCTTTGACAAATCCATGCTGACTATTCCTAATCATATTAGACCTCTGCAAATGTTCATAAATCCTGCCTCTCAGGATCTTTTCCATCAACTTACCAATCACTGAAGTAAGACTCACTGGTCTATAATTTCCTGGGCTATCTCTACTCCCTTTCTTGAATAAGGGGAGAACATCTGCAACCCTCCAATCCTCCAGAACTCTCCCGTCCCCATTGATAATGCAAAGATCATCACCAGAGGCTCAGCAATCTCCTCCTTCGCCTCCCACACGAGCCTGGGGTACATCTCGTCCGGTCCCGGTAACTTATCCAACTTGATGCTTTCCAATAGCTCCAGCACTTCCTCTGTCTTTATGTCTATATGCTCAAGCTTTCAGTCCACTGTAAGTCATTCCTACAATCACCAAGGTCCTTTTCCATAGTGAATACTGAAGTAAAGTATTCATTAATTATCTCCGCTATTTCCTCCAGTTCCAGACATATTTTTCCACTGTCACACTTGATTGCTCCAATTCTCTGAAGTCTTATCCTCTTGCTCTTCACATACTTGTAGAATGCCTTGGCTTTTCCTTAATCCTGTTCACCAAGGCCTTCTCATGGCCCCTTCTGACTCTCCTAATTTCATTCTTAAGCTCCTTCCTGTTAGCCTTATAATCTTCCAGATCTCTATCATTACCTAGTTTTTTGAACCTTTTGTAAGCTTTTATTTTCTTCTTGACTAGATTTTCAACAGCCTTTGTAAACCACGGTTCCTGTGCCCTACCATCCTTTCCCTGTCTCATTGGAGTGTACCTATGCAGAACTCCATGCAAATATCCCCTGAACATTTGCCACATTTCTGCCATACATTTCCATTTAGAACATCTGTTCTCAATTTGTGCTTCCAAGGTCTTGCCTGATAGCTTCATATTTCCCCTTACTCCAATTAAACGCTTTCCTAACTTGTCTGTTCCTATCCCTCTCCAATGCTGTGGTAAAGGAGATAGAATTATGATCACTATCTCCAAAATGCTCTTCCACTGAGAGAACTGAAACCTGAGCAGGTTCATTTCCCAATACCAGATCAAGTACAACCTCTCCTCATGTAGAGTTATCTACATATTGTGTCAGGAATCCTTCCTGAACCCACCTAACAAACTCCAGTCCATCTAAACTCCATGCTCTAGGAAGATGCCAGTCAATATTGGGGAAATTAAAATCTCCTCCATGACCACCCTGTTATTATTACACCTTTCCAGAGTCTGTCTCCCTATCTGCTCCTCCATGTCCCTGTTACTGTTGTGTGGTCTATAAAAAACACCCAGTTAGTTATTGACCGCTTCCTGTTTCTAACTTCCACCACAGAGACTCCGTAGACAATCCCTCCATGACTTCCTCCTTTTCTGCAGCCGCGACACTATCCCTCATCAACAGTGCCACGCCCC
Source organism: Mobula birostris (assembly GCF_030028105.1). Taxonomy (NCBI): domain Eukaryota; kingdom Metazoa; phylum Chordata; class Chondrichthyes; order Myliobatiformes; family Myliobatidae; genus Mobula; species Mobula birostris. The sequence goes on along the minus strand of NC_092372.1, from coordinate 230,139,870 downwards.
CACCTCTCTTGCCTCCCTCCATGTCCTTTCCGAAACATCTAAAGCCTGGCACTCCAAGTAACCATTCCTGCCCCTGAGGCATCCAAGTCTCTGTAATGGCCACAATATCATAGTTCCAAGTACTGATCCACGCCCTGAGCTCATCCGCTTTGTTCATGATGCTTGTTGCATTAAAATAGACACATCTCAAACCATCAGTCTGAGTGCATCCCTTCTCTATCACCTGCCTATTCCTCCCTTTCACATTGTCTCCATGCTTTCACTATTTGTGAGCCAACCGCCCCTTCCTCCGTCTCTTCAGTTCGGTTCTAGTTCAAACTCACCCCAACAGCCTTAGCAAACCTCCCTGCCAGGAAATTGGTCCCCCTGGGATTCAAGTGCACCCCCTCCTTTTTGTACAGGTCATACCTGCCCCAGAAGAGGTCCCAATGATCCAGAAATCTGAATCCCTGTCCCCTGCTCCAATCCCTCAGCCACGCATTTGTCCTCCACCTCACTCTATACCTATAGTCACTGTCACGTGGCACAGACAGTAATCCTGAGATTATTACCTCTGTGGTCCTGCTTCTCAACTTCCTTCCTAACTCCCCGTAGTCTATTTTCAGGACCTCCTCCCTTTTCCTACCTATATCGATGGTACCAATATGTACCACGACCTCTGGCTGTGCTCCCTCCCACTTCAGGATATTGTGGACACGATCAGAAACATCCTGGACCCTGGCACCTGGATGCAAACTACCATCTGTGTTTCTTTCCTACGTCCATGAAATCTCCTCTCTGACCCGCTAACTATAGAGTCCCCTATCACTACTGCCTTCCTCTTCCTTTCCCTACTCTTCTGAGCCACAGGGCCAGACTCTGTGCCAGAGGCACGGCCACTGTTGCCCTCCCCAGGTCGGCCGCCCCCCCCACCCCCAACTGTACTCAGACAGGAGTACTTATTGTTAAGGGGATGGCTACTGGGGTACTCTCTAGCATCTGTCTCTTGCACCTCCCTCTCCTGACTGTTACCCACTTATCTGTCTCCCCAGACCCCGGTGTGACTACCTGCCTGTAGCTCCTCTCTATCACCTCCTCACTTCCCTGACCAGACAAAGGCCATCGAGCTGCATCTCCAATTCTCCAACACGGTCCCTAAGGAGCTGCAGCTTGATGTACCTGGCGCAGATGTGGCGTTCCGGGAGGTTGGGAGTCTCCTGGACATCCCACATTTGACAGAACACCGGCCGCACGGACATACCTCCTATTCCTCACAAATAACTTACCTCACCTTGACCTGTTATCGCTGAAGCCCCGTTGAACCAACAACCTCCTACTCTGTCTCCCTTTACTCCATCGCCCACTCCTATGGTGCCTGCTCTACAAAAATGTCTTCTTTTAAATCCTTCCTGCCGGTCTAACTCGCTGACATCCACACGCTTGCACAGTTGTGCTTTGATCAAACCGATGAGGAAAAAAACTTGTCTTTTTTTAAATCTTTCCCACCGATTTAAATTCTGCTGAATTTGGTTTAGTACAGGCCCAGAGCCATCAAACAATCTAAGCAGCCTCGTGTGTGGTAGCTTGGCAAAGGCCTTCTGACAATCCAAGTACACAACATCAACTGATTCTCCTTTGTCAAGCAGGATCTATGGTGAGGGGTCAGGACTGGGAATGAAGGGGGGAGAACACCAGAATAACAAGGGGAGGGAGGGGAAGAAGGGCAAACTGGAAGGTGATGGGTGAAGGGAAGGGGGAATGAAGCATGAAGCTGGGAGCTGATGTTGGAAAACGTAAAGGGCTGGAGAAGAAGGAATCTGATAGGAGAGTGGACCATGAGAGAATGGGAAGGAGGAGGTGTAGGTGATAGGCAGGTGAGAAGAGGGGAGCCAAAGCAGAGAATGGAAGAAGAGGGAGGGGGTCAGGGAAAATCATTACCAGAGGTTAGACAAGTTAATGTTCATGCCATACCCAGGTGGAACATGGGGAGTTGCTTCTCCAACAAAAAAGTGACCTCATCATGGCAGAGGAGGAGGCCAAGTACCAATATGTCAGAATATGAGTGGGGATGGGAATTAAAATGCTTGGCCACCAGAAACGTTGCTTTTTGCCGGTGGAGCGAAAGTGCTTGACAAAGTTTTCCCAATCTATGTCAGGTCTCAGCAAAGTAGAGGAGGCCACTTCGGGAGCACTGGATGTAGGAGATGACCCCATCTGGTTTGCAGGTGACGTGTTGCTTCACCTGAGGGACTGTTTGTGGGCCTGACTGGAGGTGTGGGTACAGCTGCTGTTTGAGTTATTCTGTTGAACATTGTGGACGTGCTAATTTGAGCCGTAATGTGTAGCAACAGTTGTGTTGGATATTAATGCAAATATCCCTTTTCACTTTATGCTTCATTGTACATGAGATGTACAAATAGTCCTGAATACCATTGGGTAGACAGCAGCAGACTTCTTCCCAAAACACAGGAGAGAATTGGTTATGGTGAGTTCAGAATCAGTGACATATAGCATGAAATTTGTTGTTTTGAGGCACCGATATATAATTGTACAATAAGGTTTCTGTAAATGTAAAATTAAGCAAGTACTGGTGCAAAAAAAAGAGTGAAAATAGTGTGGTAGTTTTCATGGGTTCATTGTCCAGAATTCATAGTCATACTTTATTGATCCTGGGGGAAATTGGTTTCATTACAGTTGCACCATAAATAATTAAATAGTAATAAAATCATAAACAGTTAAATAGTAATATGTAAATTATGCCAGGAAATCGGATGCGCCCTGAGCCCGGCACCGCTGTCTAATCCCCACCGTCATTCTCTCCCCCCACACCCGGCACCGCTGTCTAATCCCCACCGTCATTCTCTCCCCCCACACCCGGCACCGCTGTCTAATCCCCACCGTCATTCTCTCCCCCTACACCCGGCACCTCTGTCTAATCCCCACCGTCATTCTCTCCCCCCACACCCGGCACCGTTGTCTAATCCCCACCGTCATTCTCTCCCCCCACACCCGGCACCGCTGTCTAATCCCCACCGTCATTCTCTCCCCCCACACCCGGCACCGCTGTCTAATCCCCACCGTCATTCTCTCCCCCCACACCCGGCACCTCTGTCTAATCCCCACCGTCATTCTCTCCCCCCACACCCGGCACCGCTGTCTAATCCCCACCGTCATTCTCTCCCCCCACACCCGGCACCGCTGTCTAATCCCCACCGTCATTCTCTCCCCCCACACCCGGCACCTCTGTCTAATCCCCACCGTCATTCTCTCCCCCCACACCCGGCACCTCTGTCTAATCCCCACCGTCATTCTCTCCCCCCACACCCGGCACCGCTGTCTAATCCCCACCGTCATTCTCTCCCCCCACACCCGGCACCGCTGTCTAATCCCCACCGTCATTCTCTCCCCCCACACCCGGCACCGCTGTCTAATCCCCACCGTCATTCTCTCCCCCCACACCCGGCACCGCTGTCTAATCCCCACCGTCATTCTCTCCCCCCACACCCGGCACCAGTGTCTAACCGCCACTGTCTTTCTCTCCCCCCACACCCGGCACCGCTGTCTAATCCCCACCGTCATTCTCTCCCCCCACACCCGGCACCGCTGTCTAATCCCCACCGTCATTCTCTCCCCCCACACCCGGCACCGCTGTCTAATCCCCACCGTCATTCTCTCCCCCCACACCCGGCACCGCTGTCTAATCCCCACCGTCATTCTCTCCCCCCACACCCGGCACCGCTGTCTAATCCCCACCGTCATTCTCTCCCCCCACACCCGGCACCTCTGTCTAACCGCCACTGTCTTTCTCTCCCTGTGCACAGGACCGCGTCGGCTGCCAGCTGAACCATGGCTCACCGCTCACAGTGCTCGTCCTTTGGGGACGTGGACCGAGACCCCGGACATGTTCCGCCCCACTATAAGGAGTATTACCGAATCGCCATTGACATCCTGGCGGAGGAGGGCATTGACGCCTACTATCGCTTCCTGGCAGCCGAGCAGGAGGTGGACTTTCTCAGCAGCACTGAAATTGAACACATCAACAAGCACCTGAAGAAGCCTGTGATCCCTCTCGAGTGCCTGGACTACACCCCTAGCACCTACGAGGACTCGGACTCCTCGGGCACGTATTGGCCCATGCACACGGACATCGCCGCCCCCGTCCTGGACCTGGGCTGGCCCAGCGCCCACACCTTCCGGGGGCCATCTGACGTCACCATCTTTGTGCACCCTCCCGCCCCTGACACCCTCAGCATCAAGGAGGAGGTGCGCCGGTTGATCCGCTCTGCCACGCAGGTGAGGTGGAGCCCTGCACTCTGACCGGATGGTAATGCAGTCTTTGCACCCTGAACTCTGACCCCTACCCTTTGTGTCAGGGTCAATGTTGGGGCAGCCTCTGTCCCTCCCACTCCACACATACCCACACCATCTCCCTCAATGGTTCTTTCCCTAGCTTCCTGACATCTGTGCCATCCAGTTAAATCGGTGTTGGGTAGAGTCATGGTGTATTACAGCATAGAAACTGGCCCTTCAGCCCATCTGTGCCAAACTGTTACTCTTCTTAGTCGCATCAACTAGACCAGAGCCCTCCATGATCCTCCCGCCCTTGTACTCAACCAAACTTCTCTTAAAATGTTGAAATGGAACCTGCGTCCACCACCCAAGGAGTGAAGTTATTCCCCTCATATCCTCCCGGAACATTTCACCTTTCACCCTCATCACATGACCTCTAATTCTAGTCTCACCCAACCTCAGTGGAAAAATCTTGCTTCATTTACCCTAACTGTACCCCTGATAGTTTTGTATTACCTCTGTCAAATATCCTTTCATTCTCCGACACTTCAGCGAATAAAGTTCTAGCCTTTTCAACCTTTCCCTCCAATTTGGGTCCTACCAGAAACATCCTTTTAAGTTTTCTGTATACTCTTTCAATCTTATAGCGAACTTTCCTGTATGTAGGTGAGCAAAACTGCACACAATACTTCAAATTTGGCCTCACCAACATCTTACATAGAAACATAGAAAACCTACAGCACAATACAGGCCCTTCGGCCCACAAAGCTGTGCTGAACAGGTCCCTACCTTACAACTACCGAGGCTTTACCCATAGCCCTCTATTTTTCTAAGCTCCATGTAGCCATCCAGGAGTCTCTTAAAAGACCCTATTGTTTCCGCCTCCACCACCACTGCCAACAGCCCATTCCATCACCCACCACTCTCTGCGTAAAAAAACTTACCCCTGACATCTCCTCTGTACCTACTTCCAAGCACCTTAAAACTGTGCCCTCTCGTGCTAGCCATTTCAGCCCTGGGAAAAAGCCTCTGACTATCCACATGATCAATGCCTCTCATCATCTTATACACCTTTATCAGGTCACCTCTCATCCTCTGTCGCTCCAAGGAGAAAAGGCCGAGTTCACTCAACCTATTCTCATAAGGCACGCTCCCCAATCCAGGCAACATCCTTGTAAATCTCCTCTGCACCCTTTCTATGGTTTTCACATCCTTCCTGTAGTGAGGTGACCAGAACTGAGCACAGTACTCCAAGTGGGATCTGACCAGGGTCCTATATAGCTGTAACACCATCTCTCGGTTCTCAAACTCAATCCCACAACTGACGAGGGCCAACGCACCGCATGCCTTCCCAACCACAGAGTCAACCCGCACAGCAGCCTTCAGCGTCCCTCGGTTTCAGACCCCAAGATCCCTCTGATTCTCCAGACTGCCAAGAGTCCTACCACCAATGCCACATTCTGCCACCATATTTGACCCACCAAAATGAACCAACTCACACCCATCTGGGTTGAACTCCATCTTCCACCTCCCAGCCCCGTCCTGCGTCCCATCGATATCCCACTGCAACCTCTGACAGCCCCCCACACCACCACACCATCCACAACACCCCCAACCTTTGTGTCATCATGATCTCATGTAATGACAGAGAAAGCCCAAAGGTTGGAAATTCTACTCCTACTATTTATTAGCATCTTGCATAATATATGTGTGATTCATGCCTTCTTAAGTACCCTTGTTTCTTGTTCTGTTCTGTTTTCCCAGCTTCCTTTCTTTTTCCCTCCCTTCATCAACTTTCTCAGTGCTCATACTCAGTATTAGCTCTGCACTAATTATGTGGTACAATGTTCTGCAACTTCAGCATAACATTCCATCTCCTGTACTCAATACGTTGATTTATGAAGGCCAATAACTTGTCAAAAACTTTCTTTACAATCCTATCTTCCTGTGATGCCACTTTGAAGAATTATGGACCCAGATAAGTGTGAGGTGGTTCATTTTGGTAGGTCAAATATGATGGCAGAATATAGCATTAATGGTAAGACTCTTGGCAGTGTGGAGGATCAGAGGGGTCTTGGGGTCTGAGTCCATAGGACGCTCAAAGCAGCTGCGCAGGTTGACTCTGTGGTTAAGAAGGCATACGGTGCATTGGCCTTCATCAATCATGGAATTGAATTTAGGAGCTGAGAGGTAATGTTACAGCTATATAGCACCCTGGTCAGACCCCACTTTGAGTATTGTGCTCAGTTGTGGTCAGCTCAGTACAAGAAGGATGTAGAAAGGGTGCAGAGGAGATTTACAAAGGTGTTATCTAGATTGGGGAGCATGCCTTATGAGAATAGGTTGAGTGAACTTGGCCTTTTCTCCTTGGAGCGACAGAGGATGAGAGGTGACCTGATAAAAGTGTGTAAGATGATGAGAGGAATTGATTGTGTGGATAGTCAGAGGCTTTTTCGCAGGGATGAATTGGCTAGCGTGAGAGGGCACAGTTTTAAGGTGCTTGGAAGTAGGTACAGAGGAGATGTTGGGTAAGTTTTTTACGCAGGGAGTGCTGAGTGCGTGGAATGGGCTGCCGGTGACTGCAGTGGAGGCGGAGACGATAGGGTCTCTTTAGAGACTCCTGGATAGGAAGGTGGAGCTTAGAAAAATAGAGGGCTATGGGTAACCCCAGGTAATTTCTAAGGAAAGGACAAGTTGGGCACAGCTTTGTGGGCCGAAAGGCCTGTATTTTGCTATAGGTTTGAACAGCCCATTTCTTTGCTGCCATGCTGTATGTGTGGCAGGTTTGTTTTTATAGACAGAGTGCTGGGAGCCTGGGATGATCTGCATGGGTGGTGGTGGCAGCAGGTACAGAGGCTGGTAGCCAGGCCAGTGAAGGAGTAAGTAAGGGACGATGGATATGGAATTGTCCATCTGGCCCAGGTGACTTATCCACCTTAAGGCCTTTGAGTTTGCCTAGAACATCCTCTCCATATCCTCTTTTTCTTGGCCTTTCTATATTCGACAGGTTTCAATGAGATTCTTCTAAACTTCAGTGAGTGCATGCCTAGAGCCATTTAAAGCTCATCATATGCTAACCCTTTCACTGCTGGAATTATCCTTGTGAACGTCCTCTGGACCCCCTCCCATGCCAACAGATCTTTTCTTCGATAAGGGGCCCAAAACTGCTCACAATACTCCAAGTATGGTCTGACCTGATAAAGTGTCAACATCACATCCTTGCTTTCATATTCTGGTCCTCTCGAAATGAATTCTAATATTGCATTTGTGATCCTTACCTGCTCAGCCTGCAAGTTAACCCCTTCATTGCTGCCGCTGCCGCTGATGCATTCCTCTGCACGTCTGCCCCTGCAGGTCATTGCCATAGTGATGGACGTTTTCACCGACATTGATCTGTTTGAGGAGGTGTTGGAGGCTGCGAGCCGTGGGATCCCGGTCTACCTTCTCCTGGACGAGATGCTCTCTCACCACTTCCTGGACATGGTCAAGAAGTGTCAAGTGAACTTGAGCCACGTACACGTAAGCTCCACCGCCGATCCGTTCTGTTTCCAGCTCGGCTAAAGAGGTGATCCTGAGCTCGGCCCTGGGCGTCCTCCTGGGGGCAGGACTGCTGAACGAACTCTGCACTGCTGTGATAATCCAGCAGTCCATCAGTCCTCGAGTTATCCAGTAGAGAAAGAGGCCCTTCAGGCTTGTTTGTCATGCTAGCCTCCGTGCCTGTTTACGGTAGTCCAATTTGCTTGGGTTTGGCCCATATCCCTCTAAACCAACCTGGGGTCCTTGGACTCCTCGGTTAATGGTATGGGTTTATGGCATGAGAAGGGTTGGGAATCTGGTCGAAACCATATACTTGTCCAAATGTTTCTGAAATATTGAACTAGAATCAAATCAGGTTTAGTATCATTGACATTGACATGAAATGTGTTGTTTTTTGGCAGCAGTACGGTGCAAAAGGTAAAAATTACTGTAAAATACAATAAGAAATATAAAAATAACTAATTACTGCAAAAAGAGAGTGAAATAATGAGCTAGTGTTCGGGGTTCTTCATCTGTTCAGGAATCTGATGGTGCAGGAGAGAAAGCCATTGGGTGTGTGTCTGCAGGTTCCTGTACCTCCTGCTAGCAACGAGAAGAGGGTCTCGTGAGTGGTGAGCACCCTGAACAATGGAACCGGCCCCCTTGAGGCCTCGCCTTCCAAAAATGTCCTTGATGCTCACCGACGTTGTAACCGCGATGCTACTGTGTCATCAGTGTGGATTTCCAGAATTCCCTGCCTTGTCCTCCTCACCCTCACCCTCCTTCTCAGTCCCCACCCCCCTGGCCATCTGCTGATGTTGTTAGGAGTTTGCTGCCATTTATGGGCAATCCCAATGTATGAGTCACCCCAATGACATTCCACAGAGTCTGCAAATACTCACCACTCTGCAGATATTCCACAGAGTCTGCAAATACTCACCACTCTGCAGACATTCCACAGGAGTCTGAAAATACTCACCACTCTGCAGACATTCCACAGGAGTCTGCAAATACTCACCACTCTGCAGATATTCCACAGGAGTCTGAAAATACTCACCACTCTGCAGACATTCCACAGGAGTCTGAAAATACTCACCACTCTGCAGATATTCCACAGGAGTCTGCAAATACTCACCACTTTGCAGATATTCCACAGGAGTCTGCAAATACTCACCACTCTGCAGACATTCCACAGGAGTCTGCAAATATTCACCACTCTGCAGATTGCCCCGGCACTCCCCAATGATTCTTCTGCAAGGCATTGCCTCCAGGCAGTGTTTCCACACAGAGTCACAGAACCAGCCCATTCAGCCTACCTTGACTCTGCTGTCCCTACTTGTCAAGGGAGTGGGAGGACTCTGTGCTGGGAGTGTGAGGAGACTTTGCCCCAAGTGCCTGCAGCCTCCTACAGTGAGAAAAGAAACAACTGTGTCCCCACCCAACCCCACGTGTACCAGCTGACCAAACCCAACCCTATGGGATCACTCTGCCTGCCTGACTGTGAATGTGATCAGCCCGCAAGGCTGCAGACACCCACCATTGTACCGCACCACCTCGCTGACGTTACTCGCATTAATGTGCAATCATGCGCTCAGGAGTCCCAGTGGCCGTGGGCAGTGTAGGCCAGGATTCCCACTGGCCGTGGGCGGTGTAGGCCAGGAGTCCCAGTGGCCGTGGGCAGTGTAGGCCAGGATTCCCACTGACCGTGGGCAGTGTAGGCCAGGAGTCCCACTGGCCGTGGGCAGTGTAGGCCAGGATTCCCACTGACCGTGGGCAGTGTAGGCCAGGAGTCCCACTGGCCGTGGGCAGTGTAGGCCAGGATTCCCAGTGGCCGTGGGCAGTGTGGGTCAGGATTCCCAGTGGCCGCGGGCAGTGTAGGCGAGGAGTCCCAGTGGCAGCGGGTAGTGTAGGCCAGGATTCCCAGTGGCCGTGGGCGGTGCGGGCCAGGAGTCCCAGTGGGCGTGGGCGGTGCGGGCCAGGAGTCCCAGTGGGCGTGGGCGGTGCGGGCCAGGAGTCCCAGTGGGCGTGGGCGGTGCGGGCCAGGAGTCCCAGTGGGCGTGGGCGGTGCGGGCCAGGAGTCCCAGTGGGCGTGGGCAGTGTAGGCCAGGAGTCCCAGTGGCCGTGGGCAGTGCGGGCCAGGAGTCCCAGTGGGCGTGGGCGGTGCGGGCCAGGAGTCCCAGTGGGCGTGGGCAGTGCAGGCCTGGATTCCCAGTGGCCGTGGGCAGTGTAGGTCATATGACCAGAAGGCAGGAGCAGAATTAGGCCAATTGGCCTATCAAGTCTGTTGCACCATTCCATCTTGGGTGATTATTTTCCCTCTTGCCGCCTTCTAGTAACCTTTGACCCCATTACTAATCAGGAACCTATCAACCTCCCTTTTAAATATACCCAATGGCTTCGCCCCCTACAGCCATCTGTGGCAATGAATTCGACAGATTCACCATCCTCTGCTGAAGAAATTTCTCTTCATATCTGTTCTAAAGGGTCGTCCCTCGTTTCTGTGGTTCTGTCCTCTGGTCCTAGACTCACCCACGAGAGGAAATTAGACACACAAAATGCTGGAGGAACTCAGCAGGCCAGGCAGCATCTATGGTAGAGGCAAAGTTTCGGTCTGAGACCCTTCAACAGGACTGGAAAGGAAGGAGAGGTCAGAGTAAGAAGGTAGGGGCAAGGGAGGAAGAAGTACAAGATGGCAGGGGACAGGTGAGAGCAGAAGAGGGGGAGTGATGAAATAAAGAGGTGTGAAGGTGATGAACGAACGAGATACGGGTTGGAGGAGGGGGAATCTGATAGGAGAGGACAGAAGGCCATGGAAGAAAGAGACGAGGGAGGAGCACGAGAGAGAGAGATGATGGGCAGGTAAGATGAGAGGAATGGTGAAGGAGATGGAGGGGCAGTTTCCTGGTTCGAGAAATCGATGTTCATGCCATCAGGTTGGAGGGTGCCCAGATGGAATATAAGCTGTTGTTCCTTCAGCCTGAGCGTGGCCTCATCCTGGCTGTAGAGGAGGCCGTGGACTGTCATGTCGGAATGGGAATGGGAAGTGGAATTGAAATGGGTGGCCTCCGGGAAATCCTGTCGGGTCTCACCAATATTCAGGAGGTCACGCTGGGAGCACCGGATACAGTAGATGACCCCAACAGATTCACAGGTGAAGTATTACCTCATATGGAAGGACTACCTAGGGCCCTGAATGGTAGTGAGGGAGGAGGAGTAGGGAAAGCTGTGACACTTGTTCTGCTTGCAAGGGTAAGTACCAGAAGGGAGATCAGTGGGGAGCGACGAGTGGACAAGGGAGTTGTGTTGGGAGCGATCCCTGCAGAAAGTGTGTGGGAGGGAAAGATGTGCTTAGCGGTGGGATCCTATTGGAGCTGGTGGAAGTTAAGGAAGATTATGTGCTGGATGCAGAGGCTTGTGGGCTGGTAGGTGAGGACAAGAGGAACCCTACCCCAGTGTGATGGTGGGAGAATGGTGTGAGGGCAGATGTGTGCAAAATGGAAGGAGGTATGGGTGACGGCAGTATTGATGATGGAAAAAGAAGGAGAACATTTCAGTTGTTCTGGATTGAAAAGCCTTATCCAGAGAGCAGATGTGGTGGAGACGGAGGAATTGAGAAAAGACCCACTGTAGGGAATTTCCTCTCCACGTCCACTCTACCAGCATGGCACGGTAGCAAGTGGTCAGCACGCTTTGCTGTTCCAGTGACTCGGGTTCAATTCCCACCGCTGCCTGGAAGGAGTTTGTACGTTCTCCATTGGATTTGCAGGTCAAATCATTGGGTGGATTTAAGGAAGAGGGTGATAGATTCTTCATTATTCAGGACATGATGGGTCGCAGGGACAATGCAGGAGAATGGGGCTGAGCGGAATGGATCAGCCAAGATGGAATGTCAGAACAGACTTGATGGGCCAAATGGCCGAATTCTGCTCCTATGCTGCTGAGGAGCTCTTGATGGCTCCAGTCAAAGCCGATCAGAGTTTAGAAGCAGTTTATGTATCACTGTTTCTTTTGACATGAAGTTAGTTGTTTTGTGGCGGTGGTACAGTGTAGTGACATCAAATTCTGGGAAATTAAAAAAAAATATAATATCTGATATCGGATAATGAGGTGGTGTTACGCCCACAAAATGCTGGAGGAACAGCAGATCAGGCGGCATCTATGCAGGGAAATAAATTGTGGGCGTTTTGGGCGGAGACTCTTCATCAGGACAGAAAAGGAAGATGACAGAAGCCAGACAAGGGTGGTGGGTAGCGGAGCGAATGGGAAGGAGTACGAACTGGCAGGTGATTGGTGAGACCAGTGAGGGGGAGCTGGATAAAGTGAGAAGCTGGGAGGTGATAGGTGGGAAAAGTAAACGGCTGGAGAAGAAGGAATTTAGTCAGATAAGAACATAGACCATAGAATAGTACAGCACAGTACAGGCTCTTTGACCCACAATGTTATGCCGACCCTTAAACCCTACCTCCCATATAACCTCCCCACCTTAAGTTCCTCCATATACCTGTCTCTTAAACTTCACGAGTGTATCTGCCTCCACCACTGACTCAGGCAGTGCATTCCACGCACCAACCACTCTCTGAGTAAAAAACCTTCCTCTAATATCCCCCTTGAACTTCCCACCCCTTACCTTAAAGCCATGTCCTCTTGTATTGAGCAGTGGTGCCCTGGGGAAGAGGCGCTGGCTGTCCACTCTATCTATTCCTCTTATCATCTTGTACACCTCTAATCTCATCCTCCTTCTCTCCAAAGAGTGAAGCCCTAGCTCCCTTAATCTCTGATCACAATGCATACTCTCTAAACCAGGCAGCATCCTGGTAAATCTCCTCTGTACCCTTTCCAATGCTTCCACATCCTTCCTATAGTGAGGTGACCAGAAATGGATACAGTACTCCAAGTGTGGCCTAACCAGAGTTTTATAGAGCTGCATCATTACATCGCGACTCTTAAACTCTATCCCTCGACTTATGTGGGACAGTCTGTATATCGGGTACAGGGTATCACTGTGGGGCAGTCTGTATATCAGGTATGGTGTATCACAGGGAGTGGGTCTGTATATCTGGTACAGTGTATCACTATGGGAGGCTCTGTATATCAGAGGTGGTGTATCATAGTGGAACTGTTTGTATATCTGGTAGAATGCATGGCGGTGCCAGTCTGTATATCTGGTACAGTGTATCAGGTGGGAGGGGCTGTATCTGGTACCGTCCACACGGTGGGACTGTCATCTGCCGGTAAGGGGGTTATTCACGGCCAGTGGGGTGTATCCTGGGTGAGCACCGTCTGATCACTCCCTCTCTTGCAGTTCCTGCGGGTGCGGACTTTGGTTGGATCCACCTACCTCTGTCGCTCAGGTATATCGTTCACTGGAAATCTAATCGAGCGCTTCCTGCTGGTCGACAGTAATGCCGTCCTCTGCGGCTCCTACAGGTAAGTGACCGAGGCTGCCCACTCAGTCGACCGCGGTACCCCCAGACACAGGGCTTCGTGATCACCTCGCATGCCCCCTTCCGGTGATCCCACCCCGTTATGCCATGTTCTCACCAGCCTCCACACCGGGGACAAATCACAGTGGCCAATTAACCCACTGATTCTGCACGCCTTTTGGACATGGGGGGAAATTGAAGTATGCCGGGAAACTGCACACGATTATGGGGGAGACGTGCAAACACCACACAGACAGTCCCTGATGTCAGGATCAAACCCAGAGTCATAGAGTTAGTGAGCACTACATCACAGAAACAGGCTTGTGACCCATCCAATCCATGCCAAGCCGTTAACCTGTCCAGTTCCATCGACCTGCACCCAAACAGTGGTCATCCATACCCCTCCCAAATTTATCCACATTTCTCTGATGTTGAAATCAAACCCTCACTGTCCTCTGAGTGAAGAAGTTTCCCCTCATGTTCCCCTTAAACTTTTCACCTTTCGCCCTTAGCCCATGACCTCTAGTTGTCGTCTCATGCAAACTCAGTGGAAAAAGCCTGTTTGCATTTACCCCATCTATTGTTGTTGAGTGCTCGCGAGTCGTTGTCGACTCTGGGCGATTCTATGCATAGTGTGGGTGTCCAAATAGGGGTTTTTGTGGCAAGATACAGAAGTAGATTGTCATAGTCATAGTCATACTTCATTGATCCCGGGGGAAATTGGTTTTCGTTACAGTTGCACCATTAGTAATTAAATAGTAATAAAACCATAAATAGTTAAATAGTAATATGTAAATTATGCCAGGAAATAAGTCCAGGACCAGCCTATTGGCTCAGGGTGTCTGATCCTCCAAGGGAGGAGTTGTAAAGTTTGATGGCCACAAGCAGGAATGACTTCCTATGACGCTTTGTGCTGCATCTTGGAGGAATGAGTCTCTGGCTGAATGTACTCCTGTGTCCACGCAGTACATCATGTAGTGGATGGGAGACATTGTCCAAGATGGCATGCAACTTGGACAGCATCCTTTTTTCAGACACCACCGTCAGAGAGTCCAGTTCCATCCCCACAACATCACTGGCCTTACGAATGAGTTTGTTGATTCTGTTGGTGTCTGCCACCCTCAGCCTGCTGCCCCAGCACACAACAGCAAACATGATCGCACTGGCCACCACAGACTCGTAGAACATCCTCAGTATCGTCCGGCAGATGTTAGGCCTTTCTTCTGCACAGATACTGCTGCTGTCCATACCGGATTTGAATTCAGGACAATCTGCCTCAAAGTCCATTGCTGATCCCATTATACCACTGGCTGACCCTAACCCTGTCAATACCCTTCATAACTTTGTATTCCTCTGTCAAATCTCCCCTCAATCTTCTATGCCCTTTGGAATAAAGTCCGAGCCTATTCAATCTTTCCTTACAACTCAGGTCGTCCAGTCCCGGCAACATTTTTGTTAATTCTCTCTGTACTATAAGACAAAGGAGCAGAAGTCGGCCATTCAGCCCATCGAGTCTGCTCCGCCATTTTATCATGAGCTGATCCACTCCCCTGCTTTCTCACCATAACCTTTGATGCCCTGGCTACTCAGATACCTCTCAATCTCTGCCTTAAATACAGCCAATGACTTGGCCTCCACTGCTACCCGTGGCAACAAATTCCATTGATTCACCACCCTCTGACTAAAAATATTTCTTCGCACTTCTGTTCTGAATGGGCGCCCTTCAATCCTTCAGTGTACTCTTTCAACCTTGTTTACATCTTTCCTGTAGGTTGGTGACCAAAACAGCACACAATACTCCAGGTTAGGCCTCACCAGCGTCTTATGCAACTTCAGCATAACATCCCATCTCCTGTACTCAATACATTGATTTATGAAGGCCAATGTGTCAAGAGCTTTCTTTATGACTCTATCTACGTGTGACGCTGCCCGACGGTCTGCAGGATTTTGAGGAATTATGGACCTGTATTCCCAGATCTCTCTGTTCAACCACAGTCCTCAGTGCCCTACTGCTGGTTAGTCCTCACAAAGTGCATCACCTTGCAATTGTCTGCATTTAATTCCCTCTGCAATCTTTCGTCCCATTTTTCCAGCTGGTCCAGATTGCTCTGCAAGCTTTGATAATCATCCTTACGGTCCACTACACCCCTCATCTTGTTGTCATCTACAATTTTGCTGATCTAGTTAACCACATTATCATCCGGATCATTGATATAGACGATAAAAACAACAAAGGACTCAGCACTGATCCCTGTGGCACATGACCAGTCACAGGCCTCCGGTCAGAGAGGCAGCCCTCTCTACCACTCTCTGGGTTCTCCCACAAAGCTATTGTCTAATCCAATTTACTACCTCGTCCTGAATGTGGAGTGACTTCTCGACCAGCCTCCCATGCATCAGTGTCAGGAAGTGTATGGTCATGTCCTTTGGTAGAAGAAATAAAAGGGTGGACTATTTTCTAAATAGAGAGGAAATACAAAAAATGGAGGTGCAAAGGGCCTTGAGAGTCCTTGTGCAGGATTCCCTGAAGGTTAATTTGCAGGTTGAGTCTGTGATGAGGAAGGCAAATGCAATGTTAGCAGTCATTTCGAGAGGACTAGGATATAAAAGCAAGGATGTAATGTTGAGACTTTATGAAGCACTGGTGAGGCCTCACTTGGAGTATTGTGAACAGTTTTGGGCCCCTCATCTTCGAAAGGATGTGCTGAAACTGGAGAGGGTTCAAAGGAGGTTCACGAAAATAATTCCATGATTGAATGGCTTGTAATATGAAGAGTGTTTGATGGCTCTGGGCCTGTATTCACTGGGATTGAGAAGAATGATGGGTGACCATGTTGAAACCTATCGAATGGTGAAAGGCCTTGATAGAGTGGATGTGGAGAGGATGTTTCCCATGGTGGGAGAGTCTAAAACCAGAGGGCACAGCTTCAGAATAGAGGAGTGTCCTTTCTGAATGGAAATAAAGAAGTTCTTCAGCCACAGTTGTGAATCAGTGGAATTCGTTTCCACAGGTGGCTGTGGAGGCCAAGTTTTTAGGTGTGTTTCAGGCAGAGGTTGATAGATTCTTGATAGGTCAGGGCATGAAGGGATACAGGGAGAAGGCAGGAAATTAAGGCTTAGAGGAGAATTGGATAGGCCATGATGAAATTTGTCGAGCAGACTCCATGGGCCAAATGGCCTGATACTGCTCCTATCTCTTATGGTCTTGTGATCTTCTCCTTGTCTGTTAGAATATCCTGTGCCTTCTTGTAGCCTTTCTGATTTCTCTTTTAGGTGTTCTCTTGCATTTCTTGTACTCCCCAAGCACCTCATTTGTTTCTACCCATCTCCCCTGCTATGCACTACCTCCTTTTTCTTAATCAGTGCCTCAATATCTCTTGAAAACCTAGGTTCCATTAACTTGTTATCCTTGCCTTTTATTTTGACCTGAACATACAGACTCTGTACACGCAAAATTTCACTTTTGAAGGCTGCCTACTTTCCAAGTACACCTATACCAGGAAGCAGCTTGTCCCAGTCCACATTTGTCAGATCCTTTCTGATACTATTAAAATTGGCCTTTCTCCAGTTTAGAATCTCAACTTCTGGACCACACCTATCCTTTTTCATAATTACGTAAATACTCATGGCATTATGATCACTAGGTGCAAAATGTTCCCTTACACAAACTCTGTCTCCTGCCCAGTCTCAGTCCCTTTTTGGAAATATAATATCAATCTCTTTAGTTGGGACTTCCATGTACTGATTTAGGAAACTTTTCTAAACACATTTGACAAACTCTTTCCCATCCAACCCTTTATAGTGTGGGAGTCCCTGTCAATATGTGGAAAGTTAAAATTACCAACTGCCACAAGTTTTTTGCAACTGTCGCGATCTCTCTACAAATTTGCTCCTCAAAATCCGGCAGACCGTCGGTGGTTTATAATATAATATAATGTCATTACTGTGGTCAATATGCAGGATAGTACAGGAATAGTCTTTTTAGTCCACAATATCTGCACTAAGCATGATTTCAAATCCAAATCGATCCCTCCTGCCTGCATATCACTGCATTTCCTGCGTATTCATGTGTCAGTCTAACCGCGATCACTGATGCTGTCCTACCCGTGCCCTCGCCCTCACCGGTGCCGCTCACAGCCGCAATCACTCGCTGCCCGTGCCCGCACTGATTCTGCCTGTAATGATTTCATCCTACAGTTTCATGTGGTCCTTCGAGAAGATTCACCGGAGTATCGTGCAGCGGTTTCAGGGAGAGCTGGTGGCCATTTTTGACGAGGAGTTTCGGATCCTGTATGCCCAGTCGCGCCCTCTTCTCGGAGTGGAGTGCATGGAACCAGCCATGGAGAACTACTACAGTGTGGCCCGGTTCCAGCCTGGCGGTAGGGCCTGGCCCAAACCGGGCTACATCCATCGTCAACAGGAGGACATTCTCTCCCAGCATTCCAGCCACTCCTGGGCTGAGTCTGACCCCGAAGCCGACCGCCTGGCTCTCATGCTCAGGCAGGACGGTGAGGAGAGGCGATTCATCGAGGGGGTGGGCATCAGAGGCCACGCCCAGCAGCGCTCCCACTTTCAGCAGGACCACACTTCCAGCGCCATGCTCCGGGTCAAGCGGATTGAGATGAGCTCACTTAAGCGCAGGAGCTACGCTGAGGGCACCGGGGACTATTACGGTGCCGGTGCTCACCGGTACGGCCGCATTGCCGAGCACTATGATGAGCTGGACGTCAGGTCAGAGCATCTGTTTCGGGAGAAGCTGTCCCCCCTGGAGCCCGGGCTGATGAGGGAGAGGTTTAACTCTTTCAATCCCCAGCATCGGGTACTCGACCGCTTCAGGCACAGCCGGGAGGACTTGCATCTGGCCGACGACCTGCTGCACCACACGCGGCAAGGGTACGAGCAGAGAAATTTTGAAGAGGCCTTCCTGTCCGGCTACACGCTGCATCCTCCACTGGCGAACTACGAGCACTCCAGTTCCTCCAAGGACGTTCGGCACGGCTCCGAGCTGGATCTGGGGAGCGAAGAGTTGCTGGGTCTCAAGGCCCAGAAGCGGCCCAGCATTGGCCAGTCCTACGCCTGCCAGAAGTCCCCCACACAGAAGCAGGTGCTGGACCCACGGAGCTACCTCCAGGAGTCAGGCCTGGGGCGCAAGTCCGAGGACCAGCCCACCAAGCTGGGGCTGAGGAAGTGGAGGCTTGGCTCCTACCTCGGCGAGCACCCGGGGGTGCTGGAGGAGAACACGTTGACAGCCGACCAACCTCCTGCCAGTGACGTGCCTGCCGGCTCCAGGAAGGATTCTTGTGAGAGCACTCTGATTAAGGACCCGCCACAGTTCACCAGTTATAAGCGCCTTGACCTGTACAGCAAACTGCAGAAGGTGGACTCGGCCGAGGGCCAGTCCTCGGACCAGGGTAACGGCGAGCAGGTTGGTAAGCTTGTGAAGCATGCCTCGCTGCGCAGTAAGCTAAACCCCCTGCAACAGAGGGGCTCCAGGCTGAGATCATCCCTGATCTTCAACTCCACAAAGCTCGAACAGCACGCTGGCCAGAAGGGACGCAGGGTACTGAGCATCCGGGAGCAGCTCCAGACAGGCGAGGCGAAGGAATCCAAGGAGCAGGAACAGCCCACAGCCATGGAGACTGAAGGGACAGGTATCACGGACCACCAGCTGGTGGCTGGCCGTACCTTGCCTGCCGAGACCCCCGCATCCTCGCACACAGAACCCGTTGCACTGCCCTTGCCGAATCCGGAACCCAGGCAGGAGCCAGCACAGCGGCAGGAAGTCAGTCCGAAACCCCGTCAGAAGCTGTTGAAGTTAGACCTCCAACTCAGCCAGAAGATCCAAGATGCCCTCAACAAGATGGCACAGCACTCGGTCACCCCCAAAACCCCGGGGCAGCCGCAACCCGACAAACATCTGGAGCTTCCTGTGGAAACGCCTCCGGTCCTGCAACCGTGTCCTGACCCGGCTCTGAAGCCCGGTGTCCAACTCTCGGGGATAGATGCCACACCCCCTCCCCCTGCGGAGGATACCGGCAGCCAAGCCAAGGTCAAGTCGCACTCCCATGCAGTACGCCTGAACGCTGTGGCGAACGGCGAAGAGGCAGGAGAGGCCGCGTCTGATTCCCAAACCACACCCAAGGCATCTCCGGAAGAGCAGAGGCTTCCTCACCACCCCGGTGACAGAAAGGTGAAAGAATCGCCCGTTAGCCCAGGACCGGGACCGTCTGCTGTCGCCTCCACCGAGAGTGAGAAGATTCCTGAGAAAGCTCCAACGAGTAACCACGATGAGGCCGTGGAGAGAGAGGAAAAGCCACACCGATCTCCCATCCACCCCGCCCCAGCCAAAGCCACTCCAACGTCCCAGGCCGGACGGTACTCAAACACCACCTCCAACATCCTGTACAGCAGCAACCTCCGCGACGACACCAAGGTCATTTTGGAGCAGATCTCGGCCAACAGCCAGAAGAACCGAGCTGAGAACGCCAAGGCGCAGCTGGCCCCGGCCAATGAGGCCGACGACTTGAAGGCTACGGCCGATGTAGAGAAAGCAGACGCCGGGAAGAAGCTGGGCTTAAACAGTCTGATCACACACGAAGGGAGTGTGCCAAGCCCTCTCGATCACACAGACCCTCTGATAAAGAAGATGGACAGCTTCCGAAAGGAGAGACGGGTGTACAGCCGCTTTGAGGTCTTCTACAAGAGAGATGAGCCTCTGAAAACCGAGGGGGACCCCTTGGGCCAGCAGGACTCCAAGGGCGTGGACGGATCCGACAAGAAGAAGACGACCAAATTCATCCCCAAGATCCTGGGGACATTTCGAAAGTTCTGATGCTGTTCCATCCCACCTCTAAAGCACTGAGGATTTGTCTTGAGCTGTGGACTGCTGGGCATGACTTTCGCTGGACGGTTCCAGCAACTGGGATACAGATGACCGGACTAAGGCTGCTTTATGTCCAGGAGCGTGGCCTGTGGGTCTCGCAGTGGATGCCGTGCAGTCTCTGGAGAACCAAGTCAACTGAGGGAAGCTCCCACGGGACAGGTCACTGTTTACAGCAGATAAAAACCCTAGCCATTTATCGGGCAGTCTGTCACAGACCGGCAGTGGGCAAGGGAGAGGGTTTACGACGCAGGGCACCACTGCACTGACACAACTTCACAGTGGTGAGGGAGCAAAGACTAGGTACAAGAAGCCGAGGATGTGAAGTGGTTGTAAGACGATGAGTGCTCACTGCCTTTGGGCCGATAACACTTATGCCAGAGCTTTAAGACGAGTTGGTTTACAAAGGAAGGGGGTGTTGCTTTGGCTCGCCTTTTACCTGTGTCGGTCTCTATTCAAATTGCTTTGTGATGTCTGTGCTGCAGATTGGGAGCTCAGCGGCCAATTGTATGATAGCCACGTATTTTATTTTCTACATTGATGTCTGTGTAAAGAGGGAAGGGTGTGTTAGGAACTCCCAAACCCAGAATCTAAGTGCCACCTCTCCAGTTTGAGTAAGGCCCACATATACACTCAGGAGGTCTCCTCAGCTCAGCTCAAACCTTGTCATACAACACAGAACAGCACACCAGGGCAAGAGGACCTTTGGCCCACCATATCTGTGATGGCACGATGCTAACTTTAACTGTACACCTGCCCGATCGTGGTTCATCGCTCTCCATTCCCTGCCTGTTTGCCAGCTGTAGTTTGTCCAGCCTGTTGTTAAGCTTCGAATCCAGGCAGCATCCTGGTGAAACTCCTCTGCACCCCCTCCAAAGCCTTCACGTCCTTCCTGTAATTGGGTGACCAGAACTGCACACAATACTCCCAAGTGTTTACCTGCCTTTCAGCCAGGAAGCTACGATGGTAAAGTCATCAAGTTGCTCTGCCGTTTGATTGTAGCTGATTTATTCACCCTCTCAATCCCATTCTCCTGCCTTCTCCTGTAATGTTTGAGACCCTGATTAATCAAGAACCGATAAAACTCTGCCTTAAATATACCCAATAACTTGGCCTTCACAGCCATCTGAGGCAATGAATTCCACAGATTCACCACCCTCTGGCTAAAGAAATTCCTCCTCATCTCCGTTCTAAGTGGACATCCCTCTATTCTGAGACTCTGCTGTCTGGTCCTGGGCTCCCTCGTAGGAAACATCCTCTCCACGTTTACGCTACACATTTCAGTATTGGTTGAGTTTTAATGAGATTCTCTGCTCCACTGCCCATTCTTGTAAACTCAGTGAGTACAGGCCCAGAGCCACCAAATGCATCTCGCACATGATCCCTTTCATTCCCAGGATGATAGAAGAAGGCATTTAGCTACAAATAGAGAAAATTCTGGAAACACTCAACGTGTCAGGCAGTATCTGTGGCGAGTGGAGTTGTAGACAGGTCGGGCACAGAAAGGGCTTTCAGACCACGGTGCACATGCCGGCCTTTGTCTTCATCTTCACTAATCCCAGTCTTCCACATTAGAGCCACCTCCTTCCGTTCCTTGTATATTTGTCTGTCTAAATGCTACAGATGTAGTGACTATCTGATTCCACCGCCCCCCCCCGACAGTGAGTTCCAGCTATTGACCACTCTCCGTGAGAAGAAACTTACCCCTCAGATCCTTTTCCAAAACTACTTCCTCTTGCCTGAAAACGTTGTCCTTTCTGGGTTTTGGTACTGCAGACGAAAGTAACGCTAATTATCAATTATTCCTATGCCCCTCGGAATCATATATATATTCCGTCAGGTTGTCCACGTAGTGTCCTTCACTCCAGAGAAAACAAGCCTACCCTGTCCAATCACTGCCATGAGACATAGTGGCAGAATTAGGCCATTCAGCCCATCGAGTCTGCTCTGCCATTCCATCACAGCTGATCTATTTCCTTCTCAGCCCCATTCTCCTGCCTTCTCCCCGTAGCATTTGACATCCTGATTTATCAGCCTCTGCTTTAAAATCTCCAGAACTAATGTCCAGCAACCCAGACAGCGTCCTGGTCAACCTCCTCTATGTTCTGTCCAGCACAACCACATTCTTCATGGAGTGTGGCAAGGAATCACATTGAACAGTGTATATTTAAGGCAGAGGTTGATAGATTCTTGACTGGTCAGGGCATGAAAGGTTACGGTGAGGGTGCGGGGTGCAGACAGGAGATTGGAGCTGAGAGGAAATATGGATCAACCATGATGAAATGGTGAATCAGACTTGATGGCCAAATGGCTTAATCTGCTCCGGTACCTTATGATCTTAACTTAAGTAGCTATAGAACTTAACCAGAACTGCCCACAGTGCTCCAGGTGAGAAAAGACAGAGGGAGAGGGCTAGTCATCTTTGCATTGCAGGGTGGGTGGGACTGGGATGGATGGGGTAGAGGCAGTAGCTGTGATTGGGCGAGACCAGGGTTGATGAGCCGATTCAGCTGTGTACAGAGTCCTCTCCTCACTGAATGAGTGAGAGGTCAGTATGTGACAGCAGTTTTTGGAGAGATCTGGTAATTGCAATTCTTGGATGCGTTAACAGAGTGCAGGTTTTGACAGATTCCCCAGTGTAACTGAGCTGGGTTTGACAGTTTCCCCAGTGTAACAGAGAGCAGGATTTGAAAGATTCCCCAGTGTAACTGAGCTGGGTTTGACAGATTCCCCAGTGTCACTGAGCTGGGTTTGACAGATTCCCCAGTGTCACTGAGCTGGGTTTGACAGATTCCCCAGTGTAATGGACAGCAGGTTTTGACAGATTCCCTGGTGTAACTCAGAGCAGGGTTTGACAGATTCCCCAGTGTAACGGAGAACTGGGTTTGACACTTTCCC
The DNA here is from genome assembly GCF_030028105.1 of Mobula birostris. Taxonomy (NCBI): domain Eukaryota; kingdom Metazoa; phylum Chordata; class Chondrichthyes; order Myliobatiformes; family Myliobatidae; genus Mobula; species Mobula birostris. Next base: position 230,116,884 of record NC_092372.1, on the reverse strand, counting down.
CAGTGTACGAGAGCTGGATTTGACACTTTCCCCAGTGTAACAGAGAGCAGGGTTTGACAGATTCCCCAGTGTAACGGAGAACAGGGTTTGACAGATTCCCCAGTGTACGAGAGCTGGGTTTGACAGATTCCCCAGTGTAACGGGGAACAGGATTTGATAGATTCCCCAGTGTAACAGAGAACAGGATTTGACAAATTCCCCAGTGTAACGGAGAGCTGGGTTTGACAGTTTCCCCAGTGTAACGGGGAACAGGATTTGATAGATTCCCCAGTGTATGAGAGCAGGGTTTGACAGATTCCCTAATGTTACTGTAGAAATGCGTGAACTGCTGATACCTTAAGGTATTTATAAATGCTTCTTCTTATATAAAAATGTAACCCATTGTTGCGTCACGAAATTGTGTTTTTACGGTGTATATATAAGCTGTAATTAATGCTAACTCACCTCTCTGAAGAATTAGTGCATGTTGCCTGATTTTTTTTATGACTGATTTTAGAATCAAGATATTTCAGCCATTTCTTTACTAATATTCAGATGTTTATTTTGGGCTCTGTAAAGTGTTGGGTAATAAACAAAAGGCTTTTTACATCCTGGTGTGCTCTTTGAGAATTAGACACAAGGCCATAAGACAAATGGGTCATTCAGCCCATCGAGTCTGCTCAGCCATTCCATCACAGCTGATTTATTAACCCTCTCAACTCCATTCTCCTGACTTCTCCCTGTAACCTTTGATGTCCCAGCTAATCAAGAACTTACCATCCTGTGCTTTAAATATACCCAATGGGTTGGCCTCCAGGTGTCTGTGGCAATGAATTCCACAGATTTGTCACCCTGTGGCTAAAGAAATTCCATCATCATCTCTACTCTAAAGGTGAGTCCTTGTATCCTGACGCTGTGCCCTCTGGTCTTGGAATCTTCTCCAAAAAACCCTCTCCGCATCCATTCTCATCCAGCGTAGAACTTGTACTGTCAGTGCAGGGAGTGCAATCGAATGGAGGGCCCTTGTTGTGAAGAGTGCAGCTCATTGAAAACAGCATCGCAGGTTAAAAGTTCAAAGTGAAATTTATTATCAAAGTGCATTAAGTCACCATATGCAGCAATGAGATTCATTTATCTGTGGGCATGCCCAGCAAACCTATAGAACATTATCTCTTAACAGGATCGGTGAAAGATCAACCGGAGTGCAAAGGACAGCAAAGTGTACAAATGGAGATTTAAATCAATAGTGGTGAATAATGAGATAGGGGGTTAGCACACTGCCCTCATTACTCAGAGAGGAGTTGGGAAATGATGTGGCAGTGCTATCAGTCATTGGTGAGGGGTACAGTTCTGGTCACCCTGCTGCAGGAAACTGGTGCTTCACTGGCAAGGTGCAGTAAAGGATTTAGAAGGATGTTGCCAGTAGGCCTGAGTTCCAGGGATAAATTGGGCAGGGTAAGTCTTTATTCCTTTGACTGTTGGTGAATGTATAGAAGTGTTTAAAATTATGACAGGTATAAATATGATGGATAGCAGCAATCTGTTGCCCAAGACAGTGGGGGGAGGAGGATTAGGGGCATAGATTTAGAGTTGGGGGAGGGCGGAGGTATAAGGCAGGTACAATAGTACGATTGAAGAAACACTTAAATAGGTACCTGGAGGGTCAGGACACAGAGATGTATATTGAATGCAGGGAGTAGGGACAACTGGGTGGGCTCAGGGGTTAGCATTGGCTGGTTGGGCTGAAGGGCCTGTATTCATGCTGTCCTGCCCCTTGACCCTCTGGACAGTTGTCGCCTGCGGCAGTAATCTATGAAACTCCCTTTAAGGTTCGTGGCTGGGTCCAGTTAGCTGGCATTTGATTTCAGGAGAGGGGCGGGGGAGGTAGATCAGTGCCGTGCACAGGCACACCCTCCTACAAGCAGCAGTCCAGGAAATGTGTTCCACATCGCAGACGGGTTCCAAAACAGCAGAGTGCAGGACTTTAGACCCAGGAGCTGGGGCGAAGTGATTTGTAAAGGAGGCTTGTTAATGAGTAACCAATTCATTTGTGCAAGAGTGGCAGCCTTTGCCTTTGGTTTGGTCTAAATTCCCACTGGCTCTAATTCCCCCAGCCAAACCCACCCTCCTCCCCCAGTTAGGTCAGACCATAACACTCCATATTCAAAGGACCAAACCGTGTACACAGTGCTGAGAATTAGATTTTGTTTAACCTGTGTGTGATGCTGGCACACTTACTCCAACAATCCCTGCCCTTCCTGAGGTACGCAGCCTCAAAGAACAGAGGGCAGGTAAAACTACAAGGTTGTTACTGGCTTCAGGACCTGAGTCAGAGGGAAGGGTTGAACACGTCTGGTCTTTATTCCCTGGAGTGTCAGAGAACGAGGGGAGATTTGATAGTAGTAGACAAGGGTATAGATAGTCTAAATGCAGGCAAAGCTTTTCCACTGAGGTTGAGTGGGATTAGTGGGAGTGGGAGATCAAGAGTTAAAGGTGAAATACTCAAGGGGAACATGAGGGGGAACTTTCTCACTCAGAGGGTGGTGAGAGTGTGGAGCGAGCTGCCTGCGGGAGTGATGGATGTGGGTCTGATTTGAACACTTGAGCATAATTTAGATGAATGGTAGCCAGCGGGTGGTGAACTGGACTTTGAGGTATGTGGTCAAGGGTTTGCATCCAGCTGCCCCCTCGCCCACTTTCTATCTGTGCTGGGTTGAGCGTCGAGCTAGCAACCTGGCCTTGTGAAAACCCAATAAGTGTTAAATGTTCCATGTGGCGTGGAGAGGAACAACATGGATGGGAGGGCTGAGGTCCGGGTGCAGAACGATGCTGCTGTGCAGATTAAATTTGAGCGCGGACTAGATAGGCCAAAGTGCCTGTTTCTCTGCTGAAGTACTCCATGGCTCGAGCAGAGGCGAGATTTCAAAGGAACTTCAGGGGCGGCTTCATCACTCAGAGAGGGGTGCGTATTTGGACTTGGGCGACACAGCATGGACAAGTTGGGCCGAAGGGCCTGTTGCCCTACTGCAAGACTCTATGGCCCAAAACGCAAGTTCCTGCTCTGTAAGACAGATCAGGCAACTTCTACGGAGGGGAATGACCAGTCACCGATTTGGGCCAAGACCCTTCACCTGCACTGTTGTGTTTGCACTCCCTCTGTGCCTGCTTGTTTCACTAAATGAGAGATGGGTGGGCACCTCTTTAAATTTCAAAATCTAACTTTATTCATGATGCTCACTGTGTTCTCAGCACCCCCCTCTGCAACTGGATACTGGACTTCTTAACGTAAGACCTGAGTCGGGCAGCTATGTCCCTAGTCCCATTACATTGAGCACTGTCGCTTCCCAAGGCTGTGAGCTCAGACCGCTGTCACTGTGCCACAGAATCCTGCTCTGACTGTGTCAGGTTTGCAGATGACAGAGGAGTGGTTGGCCTAATCAACAAGGATGACAAGGCGGAGTACAGAGAGGAAGTGGAGCAGCTGGTGTGAGGAGAACAACCTAAGCCTGAATGTGGAGAAGACCAGGGGAATCACTGTGGACTTCAGGAAGGTGTACATGAACCATCCCCCTGTGAATACATGCTTCCGCCGTAGAGAGCATTAGGTGTACCATGTCCTGGGAGTTTACATGGCAGATGGCCCTCACCTGGTCCCTTAATGTCACCTCCCTGAACAAGAAGGCATGGCAGCGTCTCCACTCCCTAAGAGAATTGAGGCAACCTCCCACCACCTTAGCTACATTTTACAGGAACACCATTGAGAGCACCCTGACCAGTTGCATCTCCATCTGGAATGGGAGCAGTCAAGCATCGGACCTGAAGTTCCCACAAACAACTGTGAGAATGATTGAGAGGATCATAGGGTTCTTCCTACCATCCACTGGGGACGTTTATCAGGAGCGCTGTGTGTACGCAGAGCCCTTAGCACTATTAAGGATCACTCCCGACCATTTAGCATGCTGTTTGACTTTCTACCATCAGGCAGGAGACTTTGATTCACAAAAACAAGAATGGTTAGGATGGGAAACAATTCCTTCCCTCAGGCCATGAGGCTTTTGAACTCCCTGCTGCGTTGTATTCGAAGTACCACTGGTCGCTCTGTTCTGTATCTTATAATATTTAATTTATGCACTTCCGTTTGTTATTTATACATGATTCATCTTTAGATTTTATCCTTAACTTCATAAGTTGTCATATGTTATATGTGTTATGTGTACTACTGTGTTTTGCACTCTGGTTCAGAGAAACATCTTATTTCTATATACAGTGCCTACAAAAAGTATAAATATTCACCCCCTTCAAGTCAGTATTTAGTAGATGCACCTTTGGCATCAACTACAGCCTGGAGTCTGTGTGGATAGGTCTCTGAGTTTTGCACATGTAGAATCTACAACCTTTCCCCATTCTTGCAAAACTGCTCAAGCTCTGTCAGATTGCATTGGGATCGTGAATGAACAATCTTTGTCAAGTCCAGCCACAATTTCTCAATTGGATTGAGATTTGGACTTGGTCACTCCAGGACATTAACTTTGTTGTTTTTAAGCAGGGGTCATTATTTTACTGGAAAACAAATCTTTTCCCAAGTTGCAGTTCTCTTGCAGATGGCATCAGGTTTTCCTTCAGGAATTCCCTGTATTTTGCTAGATTAATTTTACCCTCTACCTTCATAAGACTTCCAGGGCCTGCAGCAGTGAAGCATCCCTACAGCATGATGCAGCCACTACCGTGCTTCATGGTAGGGATGGTGTGTTTTTGATGATGTGTGGTGTTTGGCTTATGTCAAACATAGCATTTAGTCTGATGGCCAAAAATCTCAATTTTGCTTTCATCTGACCATAGAGCCTTCTTCCAGCTGAGATTTCAAGTGAGTTTTTTTTTAAAAAGAGTGGCTTTCTCTTTGCCACTCTCCCATGAAGCTGTGACTGGTGAAGCACCTGGGCAACAGTCGTTGTAGAAACATAGAAACATAGAAAATAGGTGCAGGAGTAGGCCATTCGGCCCTTCGAGCCTGTACCGCCATTCAGTATGATCATGGCTGATCATCCAACTCAGAACCCTGTACCAGCCGTCCCTCCATACCCCCTGATCCCTTTAGCCACAAGGGCCATATCTAACTCCCTCTTAAATATAACCAATGAACCGGCCTCAACTGTTTCCTGTGGCAGAGAATTCCACAGATTCACCACTCTCTGTGTGAAGAAATTTTTCCTAATCTCGGTCCTAAAAGGCTTCCCCTTTATCCTCAAACTGTGACCCCTCGTTCTGGACTTCCCCAACATCGGGAACAATCTTCCTGCATCTAGCCTGTCCAATCCCTTTAGAATTTTATACATTTCAATCAGATCCCCCCTCAATCTTCTAAATTCCAGAAAGTATAAGCCTAGTCGATCCAGTCTTTCATCATATGAAAGTCCTGCCATCCCAGGAATCAATCTGGTGAACCTTCTTTGTACTCCCTCTATGGCAAGAATGCCTTTCCTTGGATTAGGGGACCAAAACTGCACACAATACTCCAGGTGTGGTCTCACCAAGGCCTTGTACAACTGCAGAGTACCTCCCTGCTCCTGTACTCGAATCCTCTTGCTATAAATGCCAGCATACCATTCGCCTTTTTCACCGCCTGCTATACCTGCATGCCCACTTTCAATGACTGGTGTATAATGACACCCAGGTCTTGTTGCACCTCCCCTTTTCCTAATCGGCCACCAGTCAGATAATAGTCTGCTTTCCTGTTCTTGCCTGCACAGTCTCTCCCATCTCAGCCACTGAAGCTTGTAACTCCTCCAGAGTTGTCACAGGTCTCTTTGTGGTCTGCCCCTTACACACTTCCTGCACGGTCACTCAGCTTTTGTGGACAGCCTACTCTAGACAGATTTACAGCTGTGCCATATTCTTTCCATTTCTTGATTGAATTAACAGTACTCTAAGGGATATTCAGTCACTTGGAAATTTTCTTGTATCCATCTCCTTTCTTGTGCTCTTCAATAAGCTTTTTGTGGAGTTGCTTGGTGTACTATTTTGTCTTCATGTTTTGCCAGGATACTGACTCACCAGCAGTTGGACCTTCCAGATACAGGAAAACTTTTATTACAGTCAAATGAAACACATTGACTGCATAAAGACCCCGAAAAACAGATCTCTATTTTTTTTCGCAAACAACAGGAATTCTGCAGATGCTGGAAATTCAAGCAACACACATCAAAGTTGCTGGTGAACGCAGCAGGCCAGGCAGCATCTCTAGGAAGCCTGAAACGTCGACTGTACCTCTTCCTAGAGATGCTGCCTGGCCTGCTGCATTCACCAGCAACTTTGATGTGTGTTGCTGTCTATTTTTTTTTAAACTACTTATGCAACTTCTAAGACGAATTGACTGCACCAGTGATGATTAGGTGCGTCATATTAAAGGAGGTGAATACTTATGAAATCAACTATTTTGTGTTTTATATTTGTAATTAATTTAAATCACTGTGAGATCTGTTTTCACTTTGTTGATCAATGTCAAAAAAGGCAAATTAAATGCACGGTGATTCAATGTTTTAAAACAATAAAGCATGGAAACTTGCAAGGGTGCTCAAAGCTTTTGATAGGCACTGTACAGTATATGGTGATATAGGTTATAGATATGTATTACTGTAGTTAAATGAACTGACTTGACTTGCTGAGCCTTTTCTGGCCCTACAAGCCGCGCTGCCTCAGCAACCCCCAACAAACACCATTAAGCCTAAACTAATCACGGGACATCTACAATCAACAATTAGCCTTCCGGATACATCTTGGGACTGTAGAAAAAACTGGAACAGCCGGGGAGAACGTACAGGCACCTTACAGACGTTTTCGGAAATGAACCCCCAACTCTGACTCTCCTAGCGGTAACAGCGCCTCACTAACCCCTTCGCTGCTGTGGCCCCTACTCTGAGCTCTGTCGCCAAATAAATAAGAATATGTATACAAAGGAATAAAGAGTGGAAAAAAGACTTTACATTCGTGGTTGGAACATTTAGTAGTGTAAATTTTAAAAACAAGATAGATCACACCATTAGTCCTTTCAATGTTTGAGAGGTTTCGCCACCCTTGTGTGCAGCAGTGGAAGGAGCCCAGACAGTGGACCATCTGCACAAACCATAGAAACTACAGCACACAGACAGGCCTTTTGGCCCTTGGCTGTGCCAAACCATTTTCTGCCTAGTCCCACTGACCTGCACATGGACCATATCCCTCCATACACCTCCCATCCATGTATCTGTCCAATTTATTCTTAAATGTTAAAAAAGAACCCGCACTTACCACCTCGTCTGGCAGCTCATTCCATACTCCCACCACTCTCTGTGTGAAGAAGCTCCCACCCTAATGTTCCCTTTAAACTTTTCCCCCCTCACCCTTAACCCATGTCTTCTGGTCTTTTTCTCCCCTTGCCTCAGTGGAAAAAGCCTGCTTGCATTCACTCTATCTATAGGAAGTATGAGTGTGAGGCCAGTTTTCTGTGCTCGGTGTCAGATGTGGGGGGTCCTGGAGTCTCTCAGCCTCCTGGACGGCCATATCTGCACCCGGTGTATCGAGCTGCAGCTCCTGAGGGACCGAGTTAGGGAACTGGAGATGCAGCTTGATGACCTTCACCTGGTCAGGGAGAGCGAGGAGATGATAGAGAGGAGTTATAGGCAGGTGGTCACACCGGGGCCATGGGAGACAAAAAGGTAGGTCACAGTCGGCAGGGGAGGGGAAGAGTCAGATATTAGAGAGTACCCCTGTGGCTGTGCCCCTTGACAATAAGTACCCCTGTTTTAGTACTGTTGGGGGTGACAGTCTACCTGGGGCAAGTGGCAGTGGCCATGCCTCTGGCACAGAGTCTGGCCCTGTGGCTCAGAAGGGTAGGGAAAGGAAGAGGAAGGCAGTAGTAATAGGGGACTCTATAGTTAGGGGTCAGACAGGTGACTCTGTGGATGCAGAAAAGAAACTGGGATGGTAGTTTACCTCCCAGGTGCCAGGGTCCAGGATGTTTCTGATCGCGTCCAAGATAACCTGTGGTGGGAGCGAGAACAGCCAGAGGTCGTGGTACATATTGGTATGAATGACATAGGTAGGAAAAGGGAAGAGGTCCTGAAAAAAGACTACGGGGAGTTAGGAAGGAAGTTGAGAAGCAGGACTGCAAAGACAGTAATCTCGAGATTACTGCCTATGCCACGTGACAGTGAGTATAGGAATAGGATGAGGTGGAGGATAAATGCATGGCTGAGGGATTGGAGCAGGGGGCAGGGATTCAGATTTCTGGATCATTGGGACCTCTTTTGGGGCAGGTGTGACCTGTACAAAAAGGACAGGTTGCACTTGAACCCCAGGGGGACCAATATCCTGGCAGGGAGGTTTACTAAGGCTACTGGGGAGAGTTTGAACTGGAATTCTTAGGAGGTGGGAACCGAACTGAAGAGACTGGGGAAGGGGCGGTTGGTTCACAAATAGAGAAAGCTTGTAGACAGTGCAAGAGGGAGGATAGGCAGGTGATAGAGAAGGGACGCACTCAGACCGAAGGTTTGAGATGTGTCTATTTTAACGCAAGGAGTGTTGTGATCAAAGCGGATGAGCTTAGAGCGTGGATCAGTACTTGCAGATATGATGTGGTGGCCATGACAGAGACTTGGATGGCTCAGGGACAGGAATGGTTACTTCAAATGCCGGGTTTTAGATGTTTCAGAAAGGACAGGGAGGGAGGCAAAAGAGGTGGGGGCATGACCCAGTTGATCAGAGATAGTGTCACGGCTGCAGAAAAGGTGAACGTCATGGAGGGAATGTCTACGGATTCAATGTGGGTGGAGGTTAAGAACAGGAAGGGGTCAATAACTTGTCCAATGAAGTTATCTTGCCTTTTCATGATCTCATACATTATTTCTCTTTTTGAGCTTGCTCTGTTCATGACATCCTTATTAGATATTCATTTCATCCATGATATTCTTTGCATCCTCCTCAAAAACCACATCTCTGCAGCTTCAATTCGTTTCCTCATGTTACTAGATATTGTCCAACATTCTGAGCCATATAACTGGATAAACGTAACATTTCAGTGCTCTGAGGTGGGTTGTCATGCCTAGTTTAGTGTTGGTCAGTATACTCTTCATTCTTGTAAAGGTGCCATCGCTATTCTTCTTTTGATGTCCATGTCACACCTGCCATCTGATGTCACCCAGCTTCCTAAGTAGCAAAAGTTCTGTACTTGTTTTATGTCTTCCCCGTTTATTCTCAGCCTGCAGATAGGATTCCCCTTCTTTTTGAATATCACCATGCATTCTGTCTTTTTGCAATTGATAGATAGACCCATTTTTGCACTTTCTTCAACAAGCATATCAATTAAGTTTTGTAGTTCTTCCTCCGTACTTGCAATTAACACAGTGTCATCCGCATATCTAAAATTATTGATGTTTTCACCACCAACTTTGATTCCCAAGATGTCTTTTATTTTTTGTAATATTGTTTCACTGTACACATTAAACAAATCAGGGGAGAAAACACACCCTTGTCTAACGCCTCTCTTGTTTTTCGTAAACTGACTCACTTCTCCGTCTATTCTTACAGTGGCAGCTTGTTCCCAGTACAGATTTCTGATTAGGCGGAGGTCTTTTGAATCTAGATCTAGAATTTCTTGTGACATTTTGAATAACTTATTGTGCTTCACTTTATCAAATGCTTTTGTGTAGTTGATAAAACAAACAAATCTTTTTGCACTTGAATAGCTCGTTCTGATAGTATCCTTGACATCAATATCACGTTTCTTGTACCTTTGTCTTTCACAAAACCACATTGTTCTTTACCTATTTCAGCTTGTATCTTATTTTTAGCTCTTGTCATCAAAATTCTTAGAAGTATCTTGGTGATATGACTCATTAAACTTATGGTCCTATGTAATTCACATTCTATTGCTCCAGGTTTCTTAGGAAGAGTGATAAACACCGATTTTTTCATTTCTTCTGGTATTATTCCAGTCTCACAGCCAAGTTAGAAAAGCATTTAACTGGAGTAAGGGGAATTATGAGGCTATCAGGCAGGAAATTGAAGGCTTAAATTGGAAACAGGTGTTCTCAGGGAAAAGTATGGAAGAAATATGGCAAATATTCAGGGGATATTTGTGTGGAGTTATGTATAGATACGTTCCAATAAGACACGGAAGTTATGGTAGGGTACAGGAAGCGTGGTGTACAAAGGCTGTAATAAATCTAGTCAAGAAGAAAAGAAAAGCTTACAAAAGGTTCAGAGAGCTAGGTAATGTTAGAGATCTAGAAGATTATAAGGCTAATAAGAAGGAGCTTAAGAAGGAAATTAGGAGAGCCAGAAGGGGCCATGAGAAGGCCTTGGTGGGCAGGATTAAAGAAAACCCCAAGGCATTCTACAAGTATGTGAAGAGCAAGATGATAAGATTCAAAAGAATAGGACCTATCAAGTGTGACAGTGGGAAAGTGTGTCTGGAACTGGAGGAGGAGATAGCGGAGATAATTAATGAATACTTTACTATGGAAAAGGACCTTGGCGATTGTAGGAATGACTTACAGTGGACTGAAATGCTTGAGCATGTAGACATAAAGAGAGAGGATGCGCCGGAGCTTTTGGAAAGCATCAAGTTGGATAAGTTACCGGACTGGATGAGATGTACCCCAGGCTACTGTGGGAGGCGAGGAAGGAGATTGCCGAGCCTCTGGCGATGATCTTTGTATCAGCAACGGGGACGGGAGAGGATCCGGAGGATTGGAGGGTTGCGGATGTAGTTCCTTTATTCAGGAAAGGGAGTAGAGACAGCCCAGGAAATTATAGACCAGTAAGTCTTCCTTCAATGGTTGGTAAGTTGATGGAAAGGATCCTGAGAGGCAGGATTTATGAACATTTGCAGAGGCATAATATGATTAGGAATAGTCAGCATGGATTTGTCAAGGGCAGGTCATGCCTTAGGAGCCTGATTGAATTTTTTGAGGATGCGACTAAACACGTTGATGAAGATAGAGCAGTAGATATAGTGTATATGGATTTCAGCAAGGCATTTGAGAAGGTACCCCATGCAAGGCTTACTGAGAAAGTAAGGAGGCATGGGATCAAAGGGGACGTTGCTTTGTGGATCCAGAACTGGCTTGCCTACAGAAGGCAAAGAGTGGTTGTAGACAGGTCATATTCTGCATGGAGGTTGGTCACTAGTGGGGTGCCTCAGGGATCTGTTCTGGGACCCTTACTCTTCTTGATTTTTATAAATGACATGGACGAGGAAATGGAGGGATAGGTTAGTAAGTTTGCTGATGACACAAAAGATGGGTGTGTTGTGGGTAGTGTGGAGGGCTGTCAGAGGTTACAGCGGGACATTGATAGGATGCAAAACTGGGCTGAGAAGTGGCAGATGGAGTTCAATCCAGGTAAGTGTGAAGTGGTTCATTTTCGTAGGTTAGATATGATGGCAGAATATAGTATTAATGGCAAGATTCTGGACAGTGTGGAGGATCAGAGGGACCTTGGAGTCCGAGTCCATAGGTCGCTCAAAGCTGCTGTGCAGGTTGACTCTGTGATTAAGAAGGCATACGGTGTATTGCCCTTCATCAATCGTTGAATTGAATTTAGGAGCCAAGGGGTAATGTTGCAACTATATAGGACCCTGGTCAGACCCCACTTGGAGTACTGTGCTCAGTTCTGGTCGCCTCACTACGGAAGGACATGGAAGCCATAGAAAGTGTGCAGATGAGATTTACAAGGATATTGCCTGGATTGGGGAGCATGCTTTATGACAATAGGTTGAATGAACTCGGCCTTTTCTCCTTGGAGTGACGGAGGATGAGAAATGACCTGATAGAGATGTATAAGACGATGAGAGGCATTGATCGTGTGGAGAGTCAGAGGCTTTTTCCCAGGGCTGAAATGGTTGCCACAAGAGGACACAGGTTTAAGGTGCTGGGGAGTAGGTACAGAGAAGATGTCAGGGCTAAGTTTTTTACTCGGAGAGTGGTGAGTGTGTGGAATGGGCTGCCGGCAACGGTGGTGGAGGCGGATATGATAGGGTCTGTTAAGAGACATTTAGATAGGTACATGGAGCTTAGTAAAATAGTGGGCTATTGGTAAACATAGTAATTTCTAAGGTTGGGACATGTTCAGCACAACTTTGTGGGCTAAAGGGCCTGTATTGTTGCTGTAGGTTTTCTATGTTCTATACATTAGTCCTTTCAGTCTCGGGATCATTCTTGTGAACCACTTAACCCTCTCTGATGCCAGCCCATGAGAAATACAGGTTAAATATGGCAAAGTTATTTCCAGTGATAGGGGATTCTCAGACAAGAGGGTACGACTTCAGGATTGAAGGACGTCCTTTTGGAACTGAGATGCAGAGGAATTATTTTGGTCAGAGGGTGGTAAATCTGTGGAATTTGGTGCCATGAGTGGCTCCATTGGGTGTATTTAAGACAGAGATAGATAGATTCTTGATTAGCCAGGGCTTCAAGGGGTATGGGGTGAAAGCAGGGGAGTAGGGATCACTGGAAGAATTGGATCAGCCCATGATTGAATGGTGGAGCAGACTCGATGGGCCAAATGGCCTACATCTGGTCCTATATCTTATGGTCTTGTGCTTGTTTAGATAAGGGGCCCAGAAATGCTCACAATATTCCAAGTGCCATCTGCCCAATGCCTTATAAAGCCTCAGCCTTATATCCTTGCATTATATCCTAGTCCTCTTGAAATGAATGACAACAGCATTTGCCTTCCATGCCATCGACTTGACCTGCAAGTTAACCCTTTAGAATGGCCTCAGCAAGCAGCTGATGGACAAGGGAACTTTATATAACCCCTTTCCCCAATCAATGAACAGTCTTGTGATAACCTGTTAATCTGTTGTTTCTTGGTAAACTTTATCTACCCACTCACCCAGCTGGTCGAAATCGCATTGGAGCTCTCTGCATCTCACAGCTCTTCATGTCTGAACTCCCCGTTGCATCGTGCCATCTCCAAATCTTGAGATGTTACAAATAGTTCCCTCTAATAAACTACAGAACATATGGCAGAACCAAGCAGGAACAGACCCTTCGGCCTGTGATGATCTGCCTGCTGCCACTACTACGCCAAGTTATCCATTCAAGGCACTTCCACTCTCTTTGTAAATAAAATGTCTTCAATCTTCCCCCCTTGCCCCTAACTTAAAATTATGCCCTCTGTAGGTGGGCATTTCCACCCTGGTGAAAAGATTCTGACTGTCTACCCTATCTATGCCTCTTATAATTTTGCAAATTTCTATCATATCTCTGTTCACATTTCAAGACTCTAGGGAAAAACAAGCCAAGTTTGTCCAACCTTTCCTGGTAGATCATCAACTCTAATCCAGACAGTGGAAGTCATAGTCACAGTCATACTTTACTGATCCCGGGGGAAATTGGTTTTTGTTACAGTTGCGCCATAAATAATTAAATAGTAATAAAACTATAAATAGTTAAATAGTAATATGTAAGTTATGCCAGGAAATAAGTCCAGGACCAGCCTATTGGCTCAGGGTGTCTGACCCTCCAAGGGAGGAGTTGTGAAGTTTGATGGCCACAGGCAGGAATGACTTCCTATGACGCTCTGTGTTGCATCTCGGTGGAATGAGTCTCTGGCTGAATGTACTCCTGTGCCCAACCAGTACATTATGTAGTGGATGGGAGACATTGTCCAAGATGGCATGCAACTTGGACAGCATCCTCTTTTCAGACACCACCGTCAGAGAGTCCAGTTCCATCCCCACAACATCACTGGCCTTACGAATGAGTTTGTTGATTCTGTTGGTGTCTGCCACCCTCAGCCTGCTGCCCCAGCACACAACAGCAAACATGATCGCACTGGCCACCACAGACTCGTAGAACATCCTCAGCATCGTCTGGCAGATGTTAAAGGACCTCAGTCTCCTCAGGAAATAGAGACGGCTCTGACCCTTCTTGTAGACAGCCTCAGTGTTCTTTGACCAGTCCAGTTTATTGTCAATTTGTATCCCCAGGTATTTGTAATCCTCCACCATGTCCATACTGACGCCCTGGATGGAAACAGGGGTCGCCAGTACCTTAGCTCTCCTCAGGTCTACCACCAGCTCCTTAGTCTTTTTCACATTAAGCTACAGGTAATTCTGCTCACACCACGTGACAAAGTTTCCTACCGTAGCCCTGTACTCAGCCTCATCTCCCTTGCTGATGCATCCAACTATGGCAGAGTCATCCGAAAACTTCTGAAGATGACAAGACTCTGTGCAGTAGTTGAAGTCCGAGGTGTAAATGGTGAAGAGAAAGGGAGACAAGACAGTCCCCTGTGGAAACCTAGTGCTGCTGATCACTCTGTCGGACACACAGTGTTGCAAGCACACGTACTGTGGTCTGCCAGTCAGGTAATCAAGAATCCATGACACCAGGAAAGCATCCACCTGCATTGCTGTCAGCTTCTCCCCCAGCAGAGCAGGGCGGATGGTGTTGAACGCACTGGAGAAGTCAAAAAACAAGAAGTCAAAGTCAAAAAAGGTTTTCTCTTGTGACTTAGTGCAGGAATTATTGTGCAGAGAGTAGCGAACAGCAGCAGGAAACATAAGGAATAGAAGCAGGAGTCGGCCATCTGGCCCATCGAGCCTGCTCTGCCATACAATAAGATCATGGCTGATCTGGCCATGGACTCATCTCCACCTACCTGCCTTTTCCCCATAACTCTTAATTCCCCTACTCTATCCAACCTTGTCTTAAATTTATTTACTGAGGTAATCCCCACTGCTTCATTGGGCAGAGAATTCCACAGATTCAACACTCTCTGGGAAAAGCAATCCCTATTCATCTCCATCCCAAATCTACTCACCCGAATCTTGACGCCATGTCCCCTAGTTCTGGTCTCATCTACCAACTTTCCTGCCTCTATCTTATCTATCCCTTTCATAATTTTATATCTTTCTATAAGATCTCTTTTTCTTCTGAATTTCAGTGAGTACAGTCCGAGGTGACTCAATCTCTCTTCATTGTCTAACCCCCTCATCTCTGGAACCAATCTGGTGACTCTCCTCTGCACCGCCTCCAAAGCCTTCATCAAGTACGGAGACCAGAACTGCACGTAGTACTCCAAGTGCAGCCTCGCCAGTACCCTGTAAATTGCAGCATAGCCTCCCTGCTCTTAAATTTAATCCCTCTAGCAAATAAAGGGCTACATTCCATTTGCCTTCTTGTCAGCCTGCGGCACCTGCAAACCAACCTTTTGTGATTTATGCACAAGCACTCCCAAGTCCCTCTGCACAGCAGCATGCCGCAATCTTTTACCATTTAAATAATAATCTGCTCTTTCATTTTTCCTTCCAAAGTGGATGACCTTGCACTTACTAACTTTGTACTCTAACTGCCAGACCCTTGTCCACCCACTTAACCTATCTATATCTCTCTGTAGACTCTCTGTATCTTCTGCACAATTTGATTTTCCACTCAATTTATTATCAGCAGCAAACTGAGATACACTACACTCGGTCCCCTCTAACAGATCGTTAAAGTATATTGTGATCAGTTGTGGGCCCAGCACACCGCTCACCACTGATTGCCAACCAGAGTAACAGCCATGTATCCCAACTCTCTCCTTTCATTAGGTAACCATTCTCTATCCATGCTAATACATCACCCCTATCTCCATGCATCCTTATCTTATGGATAAGTCTTTTATGTGGCCCCTTATCGAACGCCTTCTGGAAATCCAAGTAAATAATGTCCATAGGACTTCATCCTATAGGAATCCAGAGATGGGATGTGATTGACAGAGAGGACAGTCATAGTTGTACAGTATTGGAACAGACCCTTCGGCTCAGCTTGCCCATGCTGACCAAGTTATCTACTTAAGTTAGAGGCATGAAGTAATACTGAATGGGACAGGCCTCCAGACCAGTCTCCAATATAGATGGCAAAGGGTGCCGGGGCTGAGATTAGGTCGGCCCCAATTTGTAGAATCAAGGAGTGAACGAGGGGCAGAATGTACGCATCCTGCTCTAGGCTTCATACACAGGTCCCAGGAGCCCGTTACCGCTTAGAATGTGAATGATCCTCATCATCTGCCGGCTGGTTCCTTTGTGGGACTACAAGACCTTAAGACATACCATAGGGACAGAATTAAATCATTCGGGCGAACAAGTCTGCTCCGTCATTCCATCATGGCTGGTTTATTATCCTTTGCAACCCCATTCTCCCGGCTTCTCCCCAAAATCTTTGCTGATCAAGAACTTATCAATCTCCATTTTAAATATAACCAATGACTTGGCCTTCTTAGCCGTCTTTGGCAATGAATTCCACAGATTCACCACCATCTGGCTAAAGAAATTCCTCCAGATCTCTGATCTAAAGGGATGTCCCTCTATTCTGAGGCTGGGCTGCTGTCTGCGTGTCCTGGTCACCGAGTATTTCTCCTTTGGAGAATTCCCTCTCTCTCTGCAAAATCAGCCCCCCAGTTCCCCAGTCACTCCACTCATACACTGGGTTCTTACAGCTGAGCGTCCACTTGCAGTTGTGAACGACTCTGTAAAAATGTTCACCCTTTAATTAGCAGGATGATGGCATTGTTCAGATTGGATTTCTGGAGAGCAGAACCTCCCGTAAATCTCCACCGGAGCTGAAGAATTCTCCTTTGATCACAGTTTATATCGAGTCAGCCCAGGGACGGTTCAGTGCCCAGCTGGTCAAATGGCGGCTAGAACAAGCTTTCCATTGGCTGAAAGATAATACTATTTTGTCAGCTTTGGGCTACCGAAACATGGAGTAAAAGACACACGGAAAGAGAGGGGAAATGCAGAGTTTTGCGACCGTTACTCGCCCAGAGTGAGGAAAGAGAAACCGGTTGATTGGAAGGGGGAAGTATGGAGAGGGTGGATGCTCAGTCTCCCCTCACCCCGGGGCACCCGAGGGGATAATTTCACTTTACTTCACTCGACCCATCGCTGAGCTATTCCCACAACCTATCGACTCTCGTTCAAAAACACCTCCTCTCATATTCTCTACATTAATTGTTAATTATTATTGTCGTTGTATTTTTATTTTTCTCAGCTCAAGATGCTAAAATCTGAGGTACAGGCAGAGCCAAGCATGCTCATTTCCCAACCTGTACTTTTAATTCAGCATATTACTGATGTTTTTCACTTACTGATTTTCGCATGTTCTGTGTGTTTGGAATTGCTATATCTGTTAAGTAAGTTGTTTTTGCTTGTTTGTCCTGTAATATTATATCCAAACCATTACTATGGATTTCCAATCTGTAATAATGGATCAGTCACCATATAATTTGTCAGGCTCTGACTCTAAAACTGAATCAGGCTTGTATTGATAGCACGGTATGGTGTATTTTACCAGTTTATATTTTAAAGCAAGATTTTGGTGGATGATGCTTGCCACTTGATTGTATCTGAGTAAGTAATCAGATTGAGTTAAACTGCTGCAGGATCCTGCGATGTGCTGGATTGTTTCTGTTTTCTATTGGCATTTTCTACATTTATCCTGTTGAATTTGTTGGTCTTTTATGAAGTATTTTTGATACTTATTGTGTTAACTACCTGGTCCTGTATTGCCACAAGGATCAAGTAGTTTCTGAAAAGAGGTCTCCAACTCTGAGCCAGGCATTCAACACTGTCTTGTTGACATCTGGTCTGCTCAGATCATGGGGATATTTTCCATGGAGGGGGCATACCCTTGCATTGGTTAACTTTTACTTTGATCATGATAATTTCTTCATTTTATTCTGGGTTGTGCATATTTAAGACCATGAGTCATAAGCTATTTGTCCCATCGAGTCTGCTCCACCATTCCATCATGGCTTTTCCATTTCCCTCTCAACTTCAAAACCTGCCTTCTCCCTGTAACCTTGCACACCCTGACTAAATGAGAACCCGTCAACCTCTGCCTGAAATGCACCCAGTGAGCTGGCCTTTCAATCTTCCTTTTCTCAAAGTTTTAGATTTGATCAGAAGGTCTTTCTTTCTCTTTTTTTTTTGGTCGTATCCTCAAAATGGACTGCCCAGTCCCTTTTCTTTTGTTTTTTTTTCTGTTTTTTTTTATATAGTGTAGTGTTTTTTTTTCTCTTCATTTAAAACTCAATGTTTTTTCTTTTCTCTTCATAAACTGGTAAGAGGAGAATTGCTATTTTCATTTTTTATTATATATTTTATACTAGTTTAACAATATCTATGATTTTGACAATGTCTACCTTAATCTCGGTTTATATTATTACTGATACATATACTTGAGATAATTCTCCTCTTGATTGTATTTATGATCCTTTTAAATCAGTAAAAAGATTAATAAAGAAATTCCTCCTAATCACTGTTCTAAAGGGACTCTATTCTGGGGCTGTACCCTCTGGTCATAGACTCCCCAACTATAGGAAACATCACCTCTATGTCCACTCGATCTTGGCCTTTCAATATTCAGTAGTTTTCAATGAGATCCCATCCCTCATTCTTCTGAACAAAAGCGAATACAGGCCCACCCAGATTACGGTGAGGTAGCGCCCACACTCCCTGCATGTCAGCGCCAGTGAGAGATGAGTGGGTACTGCCTGTGCTAACAGCAGGAAGAGAGGGCGAGTGATGTCTGCAGTACAGAGACTGTGACAGAAGGTCTTTTGTCTTATCGTCCAGCTGAGGCTGTGATGACTCACCGTGATCAGCAGGGCAGGTGAGGGAGGGTGGAGGCGGCAATGAGGTGCTGACACAGCAAGAAGGAGGATATTGTGGGTGGAGGCACTGTGAATCAGACTCATAAACAGATCGGAGTGCGGGTCACAGCAGAGTACGTGTCTGTGTATAGCTTTTAAGCAGCCTCATGTGTGGCACCCTGTCAAAGGACTTTGGAAAATCCAAGTACACAACTTCTACCGATTCTCCTATGTCTGTGTTGCCTGTTATCTCTGCAAAGAATTCCAATAGATCTTTCCAGCAAGATTGTCCCTGAAGGAAACTATGCTGACTTTGGCCTATTTTGTCATGCGTCTCCAGTGCCCCGAAACCACTTCCTTAACAATTGATTCCGAACTCTTCCCAATCACTGAGGTCAGGCTAACTGATCTACAATTTCCTTCCTTCCATCAAAGGTCATTTGATTCCAAACAATTGATTTATTGATCACTACAGAATGTCTTTCTGGTTCCTCTCGCTCTGCCACTCTGCCTTTCCTTTCTCCCAACGATGACTCCCCTCTCCCTGCCCCCTTCCCTCTCACAGTTCACAATCGAGACCCATATCAGAAACAGGGTTAACGTCACTCATATATCTCATGATTTTTATTTTTGCAGCAGCAGTAGACTGCATTAAGTAAAAATACTACAGTACTGTGCAAAGGTCTTTGGCCCCCTAGCTATATATATGCATCCAAGGTTTTGCACAGTCCTGTATATATTTAGCAGGCTGGGTTGCCAGGATGGGCACCGAGATGGTTTCGGGTGGGATTTCGGACAACTGGGGGCTGCTCTCCATGTTTAGGGCCCGACACCCTAGTTGCACCACAGGCCAAGAGGCCACCTCTCTGTCGGGCCGCGGTCCTCATACCATTTGCTCTCAGGCGACAGGCTGTTCCGCCAGGCCAGTGGTCAGCCATTGTCCATGCCCGCCTCGTTGAAAATATGTGAGCAGGAATTTAAAATTGGGTTGGGAATCCCTGAGGCTACCTACCTTGAGGGTGGGTATCACTGGAACCCCCAAGCCTTAGGGTGGGAATGCCCGACGAGCTATACCGCGATAGTAGAGAATCGTTGAGACCCCCTGAACCTGGGGTGGAAAACACCAGTAAACCCCAATCCTAGGGCAGGAAATTCCCATGAACCCCTACCCCAGGGCTGGGGAATCCCTGGGACCGGAGTGGGGCGTGGGAAATCCCTGGGATCTCTTGTCGCTGGGATGACGGCGAATGAATAATGGAGGCAGATTAATGTTTGAATGAGGCCGGTGGGGAACTGGGGCAGAGGAGGAAGTGAGGCCTGGAGTGGGTCATCCATGAATCACGGTGTACGGTGTGTCAGTTCCGTCGTGCCGGGTGGCCTACCCTGCTCGTGTTTCCAATTTTTCCATTCTAGGCTGGAGAGGACAAATCCCAATCTGCAACTTAGAAAAATGACTGGGAGCCCCGTATGGGGGGTCAGCAGGAAGAATGTGGCAGCAATGTGGGAGATTCAGTGGATGTCGCCTGGAAAGGTGCTCTGAGTTTAGCAGGAGGGAGTGGAGAGACCGTGTTTTTTTGCCCCTCTTTGGAAGGGAGGAGACTGAGACTTTATAAAAATTTATAAAATTTTGAGGGTCTTTTATTGCACGCTAGGTGAGTCTAGAACTAGAGAGGATGACATTGAAGTACGAGGGGAGAAATCTGGGAGATCTAAGGGTTGCGTTTGTTCACAGATAGTGGTGGGTATTCGGAATGAGCTGCCAGAGAAAGTGATAGATGCAGACACAATTACAAAGATTGACCACATTTGAATTGGGTTCTCGGACATGAAAAGGGCAGAGAGATACTAGCCCACTGCAAGAGGGTAGGATTAGAGGAGATGGACATCACCATCCAGTATGGACGAGATGGGCCGAAAGGCCCGTGTCCGCCATGAATTCCACCTGGTTTGCAGGATGTTTATGGTGCAACACTGGCACTCGCTGGTAGGAAGAAGTACAGTATAACTCACCTGAGTCCTTCGTGCCACGGCTGTTCTCAGTGCGTGACACGTGCAGTGCCTCCCCTCAGTTGCACAAGCCTGTGGAGAGTTGTCTGTCTGCCCTACTCAGTCACCCCCTCCGGACTGATGGCGGTTCACTGCTTCTTGGTTTTGAGGAGACTGCTGAGATAAATGTGGAAACCACTGACTCTAGTCAGGCTGGTAAATTGTGAATCTGGAGGGCAGAGCTTAGTCACGATGGCACTAAGCGGCGACTCCTTTGCTCGCATCTTCAGAAACAGCTCTATTTCCATCTTTAGTGTCTCTGTTTCCCCCTATCAGGGATCTTTTGAAGACCCTGACCTGGAGTTACATGCTGACTTCGGTTCTTTGCAGGAGTGGGACCCGCTCTTGGGGTTTCACGACTGGCCACTATTCAACATGCTAAGGACGCAGCCTAAGAGCTTAGCTCGCCTTCGGAGGTCCGAGATCTCGTGGCTCAGGAGAGGGCAGATCGAAGGTCGGTGTCCCAGCAGAAGATCGGCGTGTCATGGGAATTGGAAGATCTGTGGCTGTGTCCCCAGAGACCTGAGATCTTTGGGCACAGAGCTCGGAAAAGGTGATGCAACAGACGTTTAACATTGTAAACCAGCGAGTTGTTTGTTATGTCTGCCCTCTCGCTGTGAAACAGAGACAACTCCTTCTCCTTTATTAGGGAGAGAGTGAGAGCCTGTGGTATGTCGAATACCGGGTGAACAAGTTGTCTTTTGGAGTACAGCCAGTCTATGGCTTTGCTGTTGCTTTGCTCACGCTTGAGTGCTCGGTGGTGGGTGTCAATGCTTTTTTTTTGCTGGTGGGGGGTGGAGACTGTTGCTTGCTGCCGCTTACACGTGGGAGGGGGAGCTGAAGGGGGGACTTTGGATTTCTAACATTTAACTGTCATTCATTCTTTGGGGGCACTCCTCTGTTTTCATTGATGGTTGTGAAGAAAAAGCATTTCAGGATGTGTATTGTATACATTTCTGACATTAAATGTAAACACAAAATAATCTGCAGATGCTGTTGTCAAAGGAACACTCACAATGCGCTGGAGGAACTCAGCAGGTCAGTCAGCATCAGTTGAAAAGATTAGTCAACGTTTTGGGCCGAAACCCTTCGTCAGGACTGAAGGAAGAACTTTGGGGAAGGTTTGAAGAATGCTGGTAGTTGAAAAAAACGGTAATTTTAAAGATAAAGGGGTGGGGGAGGGGAAGCAGGGAGGTGATTGGCAGGAGAATAATGCGCAGTAGTAGAACGAGCCGGAACTATGAGGGAGGTGATGTGAAATAGGGATAGAGGAAGGGAGGGGGAGGGAATTACCAGAAGTTGGAGAATTCTATGTTCATACCAATGGGCTGGAGACTACCTAGACGGTATATGAGGTGTTGCTCCTCCAACCTGAGTTTAGCCTCATCATGGCAGTAGAGGAGACCATGTATGGACATATCCGAATGGGAATGGGAAGCAGAGTTGAAGTGGGTGGCTACCGGGAGATCCTGTCTGTTGTGGCGGATGGAGCGGAGGTGCTCGACGAAACGGTCCCCCAATCTGCGTCGGGTTTCATCGATGTAGAGGAGGCCGCACCAGGGGCACCGATGCAATAGATGACCTCAACAGACTCACAAGTGAAGTGTTGCCTCACCTGGATGGACTGTTTGGGGCCCTGAATGGTGGCAAGAGAGGAGGTGTAGGGACAGGTGTAGCACTTATGCTTACGGGTCCTTCTGCCCCTGAGACATCCAAATCTCTGTAATATCCACAGTATCATAGTTCCACATATTGATCCATGCTGAAAAGTTCACCCGTCTTGTTTATGATGTTCCTTGCAATAAAATGGACCTCGGCACAGGCTCAAAGGTGGCGCATCTCGATGCTCCTGGTGCAGATGCGGCTATCGGAAAGGCTGGAAATCCGGAAATCCCACATCTGACACCCAGAACAGAACATTGGATCTGTAGATGGATCTCCTATTCTCTCAAGAGTTAAATAAGAAAAATCAAATAAGAAATAAGGAATGAACTTACCTAATTACCTTGCCTCCACCTGATCTTGGTGAAGCCCTGTTGAGCCAAAGCCTTACCACGCCGACTCAGACCTCTCCCATGATGACAGCTCCACTGGACAGTACCCCTCTTTTGGAGACCGGGTCTTTAAAGTTCTTTAACAGACTTGGGCGGGAATGCTTCTACTGTGCCTGCACTGTACTCTAATCACAGACTGGAGCATTTAGCAGCTTTGGGCCAGTACTCACCGGAATTTAGAATAATGCAGGAGATATATTGAAAAGTTGAAAAGACTAGATAAGGTGGATGTGGAGAGGATGTTCCCTATGGCAGGCGTATCCAGGACTAGAAGGCACGGATTCAAAATTGAGGAGTGTCCTTTCAGAACAGTGGTAAGGAGGAATTTTTTTAGCCAGGGAGTGGTGAATCTGTGGAATGCTCTGCCACAGACTGCAGTGGAGGCCAAGTCCATGTGTATATTTAAAGCGGAAGTTGATCATTTCCTGATTGGTCAGGGCATCAAAGAATATAGCAAGAAGGCAGTTTTATGGGTTGAATGGAATCAGGGATCACCCATGACTTGATGGGCTGAATGGCCTAATTCTGCTCCTATGGCCTTATGGTAATTGATTTACTTACTTATTTTTCTTCTTTCTATTTTATCATGTGTTGCATTGAACTGCTGCTAAGTTAACAAATTTCACGACACATGCCGGTGATAATAAACCTGATTCTAAGGTTGTTGTAGCAGGTGATTTTAACTTTCCTCATATTGACTGGGGATCCAATACCAGATGGGATAGAGTTTGCCAAATGTACTCAGGAAAGTTTCCTTCATCAGTATGTAGAAGTCCTAATGAGAGAGCACACGACACTGGATCTGCTTTGAGGAAATGAGTCAGGGCAGGTGACAGAAGTTTGCGTCCAGTGACCACATTGCCATTGGATCAAAGTAAATATGCAAAAAAGATAGGTCTGGTCCACGGGTTGAGGTTCTAAAGTAGAGAAAAGACCAATTTTGATGGTATCAGAAATGATCTGGTAACTTTAAATTGGGACAGGCTGTTTTCTGGCAAAAGTGTAGTTGGAAAGTGGGAGGCCTTCAACAGCGAACGTTTGGGAGTGACAAGCTTATATGTGCTTGTCAGAATAAAAGGTAAAGCTAACAAGAGTACGTATTCTTGGTTTTCAAGAGATATTGAGGTCCTGCTTAACAGAAAAAGGAGGTGCATAGTGGGTAAAGGTAAGTAGAAACAAATGAGGAACTTATGAAGTACAAGAAATGCAAGAGAACACTTAAGAAAGAAATCAGGAAGGCTGAAAGAAGGCTTGAAGTTGCTCTGGCAGACAAGGTGAAGGAGAATCCTAAGGGGGTCTACAGGTATACTAAGAGCAAAAGGATTGCAAGTCATAAAATTGGTCTCTGGAAGACCAGGATGGTAATCTATGTGTGGAGCCAAAACAGATGGGGAAGATCTTAAATGCATTCTTTGCATCTGTATTTATTCCGGAGACTGATACAGAGCCTATAGAAGTGAGGTAAACTGGCATCAACTTCATGGACTCTGTACATTTTACAGAGGAGGTCTTTGCTACCCTGAGGTAAATCAGGGTGGATAAATCTCCAGGGCCTGACATGGTGTTCCATCAGACCCTACGGGAGGCAAGTGCAGAAATTGTTGGGGCCCTAGCAGAGATATTTAAATCATCCTTAGTGACAGGAGAAGTATCAGAGGATTGGAGGATAGCCAATATTGTTGACTGGTTTGAAAAAGGCTCCAGACATAAACGAGTCAAGAAGGTTCTGTCACTCGGTATTCAGGATGAGGTAGAAAATTGGATGGACATTGGCTTTGTGGAAGAAGCCAGAAACGGTCATTGGGGATTGTCGCACTGACTGGAGGCCTGTGACTAGTACTGTGCTGCAGGGATTGGTGCTGGGTCCTTTGTTGACTGTCATCTATATCAATGATTTGGATGTTAATGTGGTTAGCTGGATCAGCAAATTTGTTGATGACACCAAGATTGGGGGTGTAGTGGACAGTGAAGATAGCTAGCACGGCTTGAAGAGGAATCTATATCAGCTGGAAAAATAGGCTTGGAGGGGAGGAGAAGATGGCGACGTGACGCAGCGCGCGCAGCCACTCCGAAATGATATTGTATTTGTAAGTAGGTGCCGTGCGCAATCCTGATTTGATGGAGACAGACGTGAGAAGCACGGAGGAACATCTGGAGAAACTTCTGAAATGCCCGCTTCGCGGCCGCTGCTACTGTGCAATCGAGAATCTCCGGAGGAGAAGGCCCCAAATCCTCGGCTTTGCCTATTCCCTGTTGCCGGGGCTGGGGTCAAAGCGCTCGGCAGAGATGGTGCTCGGTGCTCGGTGTCGGAGAGTTGGTCGGAGGCTCGAAGTTTTCAGACGGACTCAAGAGTCGTCTGTGGTTGGGTGCTTCCAGGGTGCTGCATCGGCAAGTTTGCAGTGCTGAAAGCTCATGGCAGCAAGAGAGTTTCTCTTCCTTCTGCGTGAGATGATAGGACTTTCGAGAGACTTTGAGACTTTTTTTACTGTGCCCATGGTCTGTTCTTTATCAAATTATGGTATTGCTTTGCACTGTTGTAACTATATGTTATAATTACGTGGTTTTTGTCAGTTTTTTTAGTCTTGATTTGTCTTGTGTTTCTGTGATATCATTCTGGGGGAACATTGTATCATTTCTTAATGCATGCATTACTAAATGACAATAAAAGAGGACTGTGTGTCCTCATAATCTGAATGCAGACAAGACTGAGGTTTTGCACTTCAGTAGGTCTCACACAGGGCACTGAGGGGTATGGTAGAACAAAGGGATCTGGGAATACAGATACATAATTAATTGAAAGTAGTGTCACATGTAGATAGAGTCATAAAGAAAGCTTTGAGCACATTGGACTTCATAAGTCAAAGTACTGAGGAAAGCAGATGGGATGTTATGTTAAAGTTGTATAAGACATCGGTGAGGCCTGATTTGGAGAATTGTGTGCTGTTTTGGACAGCCACCTAAAAGAAAGATGTAAGCAAGGTTGAAAGAGTGCAGAGAAAATTTACAAGGATATTGCCGGGTCAGGAAGACTTGAGTTATAAGTGAAAGATTGAATAGGTTGGAACTATATTCTTTAGAACTTGGCAGATTGAGAGGAGATTTGACAGGTATACAAAATTATGAAGGGTATAGATAGGATAAATGCAAGCAACTTGTTCCACTGAGGTTGGGTAGGGCTACAACCAGAGATTATGACTTGAGGGTGAAAAGTGAAAAGTTTAAGGGGAACATGAGGGGAAGCTTCTTCAGTCAGAGGATTATGAGAGTGTGGAATGAGCTGCTAGCACAACAGGGCCTGGTGACTTGATTTTGATGTTTAAGAGAAGTTTTGGATAGGTACATAGATTACAGGGATATGAAGACCTATGGTCCAGGTGCAGGTCTTAGTGACTAGGAAGTAGGCATGAACTAGATGGGCCAAATGGCCTCTTTTTGTTTCTAGGCTCATATGACTCCCTGGCTTTTAGCTCTAGTCTCACGCAACCTCAGTGGGGAAAAAATCCTGCTTGCAGTAACCCTATCTATATGCCTCATAATTTTCTTGCTTTTCTTTTCAAATCTTTTTGTTGTTATATTATACAGAAAAAATAACAAGTACATTGAAGTAACAACACTTACAATGTCTCAAAGAAGACATTATCTTAAAGATTGAAAAAAATTTTTGTGATAACAAAAAAAACCTACTAAGCAGAAAAGTGAGGAAAAAAAGGAACCCATTAGGTGTACAACCCCGGAGCCATGCGTCATACAAAAAGCTTCTAAAAATAAACATCAAACCACCAGCAAGAAAAGAAAATATACTAAAAAATTTACAATTAGATCATGGAAAAATTATATCAATTAACTCAAATGATATTAAAGAGCAAATGAGTCCCATCTTTTCTCAAAATCAAATAAAGATTCAAAGGTTTGACTTCTAATTTTCTCCAAACTAAGACATAGCATCACTTGAGAGAACCATTGTGACAAAGTGGGAGCTGATGTATCCTTCCACTTCAACAAAATGGCCCTCCTAGCTATCAATCTAACAAATGCAATAACAACAGGAATTTTGCAGATGCTGGAAATTCCTTACTCACTCTTCCTTCAGTTAGTCCTGATGAAGGGTCTCGGCCTGAAACGTCGACTGCATCTCTTCCTAGAGATGCTGCCTGGCCTGCTGCGTTCACCAGCAACTTTAATGTGTGTTGCTTAAATGCAATAACATGTTGGTCAGACACAGAAATACCATGAATATTTTGAGGAATTATTCCAAAAAGCACAGTTAACTTATTAGGTTGTAGATTAATTTTAAGTGTTTTAGAAATTGTTGAAAAAAACAACTTCCAGAACTGTTCCATATAGAACAAGACCAAAACATATGTGTCAGTGTAGCTATCTCAATTTTACATTTATCACAATGACTATCAACATCAGAAAAGATTTTAGAAAGTTTCTCCTTCGTCAAATGATAACAATGTACAATTTTAAATTGAATCAATGAATGGCTAGCACAAATTGAAGAAGAGTTAACCAACTTCAAAATTCACATCCAATCCTCCGTCATAAAAGTCACTTTAAGTTCCTTTTCCCAATCCTGTTTAATCTTAGATAAAGGACGCTTATCCCATTGTAATAATAAATTATAAATTTTTCCAATAGAACCATTGATCAAAGGATTCATACTCATAATAGTACCTAACAGGTCAGCCTCCAATATGTAAGGAAAATTACTTAAATAATTTTGTAAAAAATGTCTAACTTGAAGGTATTACAGAAAGTGTGAGTATGAAGGAGAATATTTATCAATTAATTGTTCAAAAGACATCAATCTATCTTCTTTAAATAAATCCAAACAAGAATTAATACTTCTATTTTTCCAAAGTAAAAAAAATTGGATCACTCAAAGAAGGCTTAAAAAAGTAATTTCGATAAATTAAGCTACAAAGTTTAAATTTTTTAAGATTAAAATATTGCAGAACTGGAGCCAAATTTGTAAAGAATACTTAATCACAGGATATAGATTTAAATTAACAACTTTAACTAATTGCATAGGTAAAGCTGCTCCCAATAATGAGGTTAAATAAAACTTTTACAACTTTCAGTTCCATATCTACCCAAATTGGCCGATCACTCTTATCAACCCAGTATAACCAAAAAGACATGTATCGCACATTAACAGCCCAATAATATATTCTTAGATTAGGCAAAGCAAGACCTCCATCCTTTTTCAATTTTTGTAAGTGATATTTACTAATTCTTGGTCTTTTATTATTCCAAATAAAAGATAAAATAGTATAATCAATCCGATCAAAAAACTTCCTAGTGCCTCATAATTTTCTATACCAGTTTCATATCTATTAGATGTGTTCTTCAGAGGAGTCTGAACTGGTCTGGTGCTGAACCTTGCCTCACTTTCTTGCCTTTTCCCACAATTCCCAGCTATCTATTCCCTGAAAATCCATCAACCTCCTTCTTGAATGTGTTCAGCCAACGAGTACCCTTGGATCCCCATGGAGATGATTTCAAAAATCACCAGTCTTAGAGAACACAGTCGATTTGGAGAGGGTGCAGAAGAGGTGCAACAGCCTGCTGTCTGTACTGTGCACATCAGTAATGAGGAGCGATTGGATGGGTTGTGTTTGCTCTCACAGGTCCATAACGACTGAGTGTCAGAGACAACGATTATGTATACATAGGGTTGGAAGAATACAGTGCAGAAAAGGCCTTTCAGTCCAACTAGTCTGTGCTGAACTATTCTGCCTAGACCCATCAACCAACACCCAGACCGTAGCCCTCCCAACCATGTACCTATCCAAATTCATCTTAAATGTTGATATCGAACTGCTTCCACACTCACACCACCCTCTGATTCCCATTAAGTGTTTCACATTTCACCCTTAATCCATCACCTCTAGTTCTGGTCTCACCAAACCTCAGCATTAACTGTATATGTACCACCCATAATTTTGTATACCTAATCTGTACCACTCATAATTTTGGGTACCTTTATCGAGGCTCATACAATCTGAGGGTGCCACAATGTGCAATGGCAATATCGGAACCCAAGTGTAAAGAAAGACAGACTCCAATGTAAAGACGGCAACCGGAGTTTATTCATAAAAATTCCAACAGAACATTGGAGGCTCAGATGAGGGAAACCACGCAACTTAGCATTCTCAAAACTCGGACCCCACAATTAGTGCTACTCAGCATCTGCTTAAATAACCCTCAAGCTCATTAAAATAAACAGCATCTTTAAACAGAAAGCATCAGTAGGCTACATCACAAAAAGCGAGTCGCTTGAGAGAAAAAAATACACGAGGAACTCTAAACAACTAATATGTTCTGTGCCTGCTTTGAAAGGGAGAACTCAACTACAGCTGTGAAGATCCCTGCTGCACCTGATGACCCTGTGATCTCTGTCTCAGAGACCGATGTTAGGCTGTCTTTAAAGGGAGTGAGCCCTTGCAAAGCGGAAGGTCCCGATGGAGTACCTGGTAAGGCTCTGAAAACCTGTGCCAACCAACTAGCGGGAGTATTCAAGGACATTTTCAACCTCTCACTACCACGGGTGAAAAAAGTAGACAGTAGACAATAGGTGCAGGCGTAGGCCATTCAGCCCTTCGAGCCAGCACCGCCATTCACTGTGATCATGGTTGATCATCAAAAAGGCAACAATTATACCAGTGCCTAAGAAGAATAATATGCCTTAATGACAATCGCCCGGTAGCACTCACAGCTACAGTAATGAAATGCTTTGAGATGTTGGCCATGACTAGGCTGCACTCCTCCCTCAGCAAGAAGATGGACCCACTGCAGTTTGCCTATCGCCACAATAGTCAACAGCAGACACAATCTCAATGGCTCCCCACACAGCTTTAGACCACCTGGACAACACAAACACCTATGTCAGGATGCTGTTCATTGACTATAGCTCAGCATTTAGTGCCATCATTTACACAATCCTGATTGAGAAGTTGCAGAACCTGGGCCTCTGTACCTCCCTCTGCAATTGGATCCTTGACTTCCTAACCAGAAGACTACAATCTGTGCAGATTGGTGATAATATATCCTCCTCGCTGACGATCAAAACTGGCGCACCTCAGGGGTGTGTGCTTAGTCCACTGCTCTACTCTCTATGTACACATGACTATGTAGCTAGGCATAGCTCAAATACCATCTATAAATTTGCTGACATTACAGCCATTGTTGGTAGAATCTCAGGTGGTGATGAGAGGGTGTACAGGAGTGAGTTATGCCAACTAGTGGAGTGGTGCCACGGCAACAACCTGGCACTCAACGTCAGTAAGACGAAAGAGCTGATTGCGGTCTTCAGGAAGGGTAAGATGAAGGAACACATACCAATCCTCGTAGAGGGATCAGAAGTGGAGAGAGTGAGCAGCTTCAAGTTCCTGAGCGTCAAAATCTCTGAGGACCTAACCCGGTCCCAAAATATCGATGTAGTTATAAAGAAGGCAAGACGGTGGCTATACTTTATTTGGAGTTTGAAGAGATTTGGCATGTCAACAAATACACTCAAAAACTTCTATAGTTGTGTCATGGAGAGCATTCTGACAGGCTGCATCATTGTCTGGTATGGAGGGGCTATTGCACAGGACTGAAAGAAGCTGCAGATGGTTGTAAATCTAGTCAGCTCCATCTTGGGTACTAGCCTACAAAGTACCCAGCACATCTTTAGGGAGCGGCGTCTCAGAAAGGTAGCGTCCATTATTAAGGACCTCCAGCACCCAGGGCATGCCCTTTCCTCACTGTTACCATCAGGTAGGAGGTACAGAAGCCTCAGTGATTCAGGAACAGCTTCTTCCCCTCTGCCATCTGATTCCTAAATCTTTGCACACTACCTCACTTATTTTTTAATATACAGTATTTCTGTTTTTGCACGTTTAAAAAAAATCTATTCAATATATGTAACTAATTTACTTGTTTATTTATTATTATTATTATTATTAATTCTCTCTGCTAGATTACGTATTGCATTTAACTGCTGCTATGTTAACAAATTTCACATCACATGCTGGTGATAATAAGCCTGATTCTGATTCTCTCATGAAACAACAGCAAATCAATTCAGGTGCTCTAAAAACTTCAGAGTGCAGCACACTCCATCTCCCCACACGTTTGAAGAGCTCATTACAGAGGGGTGCAGCTTGGATAGAGAGACTTTACCCCCTCAGGGTTAGGTGAGTCAAAAGCTGTAGGGTATAGGTTTCAGGTGAGAGGGGAGATGTTTGAAAGACAAAGATGTTTGAGGGACAACATTCACACAGGGGGTGGTGGGTGTGAAGAATGACTTGCCTGAGGAAGTGGTAGTAACGGGTAGAATTACAACATTTGGAGGGGGTTCAGACAGTTCTCTTCAACAGGAAAGCTGTGGCCCAGGTGTTCCCAACCTGAGGTCCATGGACCCCTTGGTTAATGGTCATGGTCCAAGACTTCCAAAAGGCTGGGACCTCCTGCTGTAGAGGGATACGGGCCTAATATAGGCAAAAAGAATTTGGTTACTTTGGTATTATTGTCTGTATGATCAGAATGGACTGAAAGGCTGAGTCACTGAATTCTTTTCTTATGGCTTATTGTCCCATGTTCTCACAGCTGTGCTGTAAAATGAGAAAGTTGTTCGAGCATTAGTAGGTGTAAGGAAAGAGATATCAAACAGGTGCCAGAGAATATAGAACATAGAAATCTACAGCATATTACAGGCCCTTTGGATCACTATGTTGTGCCGACATGTAAAACACTCTAGAAACTGCCTAGAATTTCCCTACTACATGGCTCTCTATTTTTCAAGCTCCATGTACCTATCTAAGAGTCTCTTAAAATACCCTATTGTAACCACCTCTACCACCATTCAATGCACCCACCACTCTCTGTGTAAAAAACTTACACCTGACATCCTCTCTGTACCTGCTTCCAAGCACCTTAAAATTATGCCCCCTCATGTTAACCATTTCAGCACCAGGAAAAAGCCTTTGGCCATCCACATGATCAATGCATCTCATCATCTTATACACTTCTATCAAGTCACCTCTCATCCTCCGCTGCTCCAAGGAGAAAAGGCCAAGTTCACTCAACCTATTTTCATAAGGCACACTCTCCAATCCAGGCAACATCCTTGTAAATCTCCTCTGCACCCTTTCTACAGTTTCCACATCCTTCCTGTAGTGAGGTTCCCAGAAATGAACACAGTGTTCCTAGTGAGGTCTAACCAAGGTCTTATAAACCGTAGCATTATCTCACAGATCTTGAAATCAATCCCATGAAGCCCAACACACCATATGCCTTCTGAACAGCACTGCTAACCTGTGCAGAAGTTTGAGTGTCCTAGGGTCATGGACCCAGAGATCTCTCTGATCCTCCACACTGCCAACAGTTTTGCACATAATATTATATTCTGTGTTCAAATTTGACCATCCAAAATGAACCACTTCATGCTTATCTGAGTTGAAATCCATCTGGCACTTCTCAGCCCAGTTCTGCATCCTACCAATATCCTACTGACAAACCTCGAGAATATCCACAACACCCCCAACTTCTGTGTCATCAGCAAACTTACTAACCCACTCTTCAACTTCTTCATCCAGGTCATTTATAAAAATCACAAAGAGTAGGGGTCCCAGAACAGATCCTTGTGGAACACCACTGGTCACCGAACCCCATGCAGAATATGACCCATCTACAACCACCCTTTGCCTTTTGTGGGCAAGCCAATTCTGAATCCACAAAGCAAGGTCTCCTTAAATCCCATGCCTTCTTACTCTCTGAAGGAACATTGCATTGGGAACCTTATCAAATGCCTTACTGAATTCCATATACACTACATCTACTGCTCTATCTTCAATGTGTTTTGTAACATCCTCAAAGAATTCAATCAGGCTCGTAAGGCATGAGCTGCTCTTGACAAATCCATGCTGACTATCCCTAATCAGATTATGTCTCTCCAAATGCTCATAAATCCTGTCTCTCAGCATCTTCTCCAACAACTTGCCCACTACTGAAGTAAGACTCACTGGTCTATAATTTCCTGGGTTATCTTTACTTCCTTTCCTGAACAAAGGAACAACATTTGCAACCCTCCAATCCTCTGGTACTTCTCCCAAACCTATTGCTGATGCAAAGATTGTCGCTAGAGGCTCCATAATCTCCTGATTCACTTCCCACATTAGCCTTGGGTATGTCTCATCTGGTCCCTGTGACTCACCTAACTTAATGCTTTTCAAAAGCTCCAGCACATCCACTTTATTAATGTTTCTATATTCAAACATTTCAGTCATCCCCACAACTGCCAATGTCTTTTTCCCTGGTGAATACTGAAGCAAAGTATTTATTAAGTACCTCCACTACCTCATCCGACTTCATGCACACATTTCCTCTATTGCCCTGATTGGTCCTATTCTCACATGGCTCATCCTCTTGCTTTTCATGTAGATGTAGAGTGTCTTAGGGGTGTCCTTCATCCTGTTTGCCAAGGCCTTCTCATGGCCCTTTTAGCTCTACCAATTTCATTCTTAAGCTCCTTCCTGGCAATCCTGTAATTTTCTAGATTTCTATCAGTACATAATGTAAGTGAAGGGTATAACCATATAACAGTTACAGCATGGAAACAGGCCATCTCAGCCCTTCTAGTCCGTGCCAAACTCTTACTCTCACCTAGTTCCACCGACCTACACTCAGCCCATAACCCTCCATTCCTTTCCTGTCCATATATCTATCCAATTTAACTTTAAACAACAATATCGAACCTGCCTCAACCACTTCTGCTGGAAGCTCGTTCCACACAGCTACCACTCTCTGAGTAAAGAAGTTCCCCCTCATGTTACCCCTAAACTTTTGCCCTTTAACTCTCAACCATGTCCTCTTGTTTGAATCTCCCCCATTCTCAATGGAAAAAGCCTATCCACGTCAACTGTATCAATCCCCCATATAATTTTAAACACCTCTATCAAGTCCCCCCTCAACCTTCTATGCTCCAAAGAATAAAGACCTAACTTGTTCAACCTTTCTCTGTAACTTAAGAGATGAAACCCAGGCAATATTTAAGTAAACCTCCTCTGTACTGTCTCAATTTTATTGACATCTCTCCTATAATTCGGTGACCAGAACTGTACACAATACTCCAAAATTGGTCTTACCAATGCCTTATACAATTTCAACATTACATCCCAACTCCTATACTCAATGCTCTGATTTATAAAGGCCAGCAAACCAAAAGCTTTCTTCACCACCCTATCCACATGAGATTCCACCTTCAGGGAACTATGCACCATTATTCCTAGATCCCTCTGTTCTACTGCATTCTTCAATGCCCTACCATTTACCATGTATGTCCTATTTTGATTAGTCCTACCAAAATGTAGCACCTCACATTTTTCAGCATTAAACTCCATCTGCCATCTTTCAGCCCACTCTTCTAACTGGCCTAAATCTATCTGCAAGCTTTGAAAACCTACTTCATTATCCACAACGCCACCTATCTTAGTATCATCTGCATACTTACTAATCCAATTTACCATCCCATCATCCAGATCATTAATATATATGACAAACAACATTGGACCCAGTACAGATCCCTAAGGCACACTGCTACACACCGTCCTCCAATCTGACACACAGTTATCCACCACTACTCTCTGACATCTCCCATCTAGCCACTGCCAAATCTAAAAGGGGTAGGCCATTTAGAACAGAGTTGAGGAAAAACTTTTTCACCCAGAGAGTGGTGGATATATGGAATGCTTTGCCTCAGAAGGCTGAGGAGGCCAAGTCTCTGGATGCTTTCAAGAAAGAGATGGACAGAGCTCTTAAAGATAGTGGAATCAAAGGTTATGGGGATAATGCAGGAACTGGATACTGATTGTGGATGATCAGCCATGATCACAGTGAATGGCGGTGCTGGCTCGGAGGGCCGAATGGCCTACTCCTGCACCTATTGTCTATTGTCATTTTAATACTTCAATATTAATGCCTAACAACTGAACCTTCCTAACTAACCTTCCATGTGGAACCTTGTCAAAGGCCTTACTGAAGTCCATATAGACAACATCCACCGCTTTACCCTCGTCAACTTTCTTAGTAACCTCATCAAAAAATTCAATAAGATTGGTCAAACATGACCTTCCACGCACAAATCCATGTTGACTGTTCCGAATCAGGCCCTGTCTATCCAGGTAATTATATATACCATCTCTCAGAATACTTTCCATAAATCAAGGAAGGCAGGAGATGGTGACCATTCAGCCTATTGCCTCCACTTTGCATTGGTGGTGCTTGACAGCCTGGGGCTGATAATAAGAGAGAGGAGGAGCAGGTGATAGAGAAGGGATATGCTCAGACTGATGGTTTGAGATGTGTCTATTTTAATTCAAGAAGCATCATGAGCAAAGTGGATGAGTTTAGAGCGTGGGTAACTACTTGGAGCTATGATGTTGCAGCCATTACAGAGACTTGGATGGTTCAGGGGAAAGAATGGTTATTTAGAACGGCAGGCTATAGATGTTTAAGAAAGGACAGGGAGGGAGACAAAAGAGGTGGGGGCACGGCACTGCTGATCAGAGACAGAGACATGGAGGGATTGTCTATGGAGACTTTGTGGGTGGAAATTAGGAACAGGAAGAGGTCAATAACTCTACTGGGTGTTTTTTATAGACCACCCAATAGTAACAGGGACACTGAGGAGCAGATAGGGATACAGGTTCTGGAAAGTTGTAATAATAACAGGGTTGTCGTGGTGGGAGATTTTAATTTCCCAAATATTGATTGGCGTCTCCCTAGAGCCAGGGGTTTAGATGAAGTGGAGTTTGTTAGGTGTTTTCAGGAAGGTTTCTTGACACAATGTGTAGATAAGCCTACAAGAAGAGAGGCTGTACTTGATCTGGTATTGGGAAATGAACCTGGTCAGGTGTTAGATCTCTCAGTGGGAGAGCATTTTTGGAGATAGTGATCACAATTCTATCTCCTTTACCATAACATTGGTGAAGAATAGGAACAGACAAATTAGGAAAGCGTTTAGTAGGAGTAAGGGGAAATATGAAGCTATCAGGCAGGAACTGGGAAGCATAAGTTGGGAACAAATGTTCTCAGTGTCATAAGGCGGTGGCTGAGAATGGACCCAAGTGCAAGACACAGACACTGAAGTACTAGGGACAGGACTAGCATACAGGATGAGGGCAAGGACATGGACACGAAAACCAGGAACCCGGAACAGGACTGGACAAGAGAGCTAGGAGCCTAGGCTTGGACTCCGAGCCAGAGACTGGACAAGGACCCAGTACCTGGGTCTTGCCTCTGGCTCAGACCCCAGAACTAGGCAAGAACGACGCTTGGCTGGCAGGCAGGACGAGGCTGGAGTCTTAGAGACTTGAGGTGGGGCTTGGCAGGAGGCAGGAGACTTGAGGTGAGGCTTGGCAGGAGGCAGAAGACCTGAGGCGAGGCTAGGCAGGAGGCTGGAGTCCTCAGGCTTCAGGCTAGAGACCAGAGGTGAGGCTTGGCAGGAGGCAGGAGGCTGGAGTCTTCAGACTTGAGGTTAGAGACCAGAAGCAAGGCTTGGCAGGAGGCAGGAGGCTGGAGGCTCCTCCTGGGCAGGGCACGGATCACCACCTGACAGAGGCAAGGGACAGGAAGGGACAGAACCAACCCCAGGTAACGGCAAGATGGCCTGGCTTACCTGGGCGGAGACAAGGGACAGGAAGGGAGCTAGGTACAGGGTCGCTCCAGGACCAGACTACAGGCGAGACGAGGCCAGAGTTACCGGCAAGACAAGGCAAGGCTTCTGGCAAAGCAAGGCGAGAGGAGAACTTCAGGCGAGGCAAGAGTTACCGGCAAGACAAGGCAGGGTTTCAGGCGAGGAAACAGAAGGCAGAGGAAGGGATACAAGGAGTAAGGACAAAAACAATCCAGCAGCCATGCCCTGGTCTCTGAAGGTATTTATGCAGCCAGCCCCAATGAGCATCAGCTAACTCAATTAGATCTCAACAAGAACAGAAGCAGGGTAGACAGGAAAAGCTGGAGCAAGGGTCAATGGACCAGACCATGAACCAGAATATTGACTTCACGGACCGGACCATGACACTCAGGGAAATGTGCAACAGGAATGTGTCAAATGTTGAGGGGATATTTGCATGGCATTCTGCATAGATACTTTCCAAAGAGTCAGGGAAAGGATGGTAGGGTACAGGAACCATAGTTACAATGGCTGTTGAATATCTAGTCAAGAAGAAAAGAAAAGCTTATGAAAAATTCAAAAAACTAGGTAAAGATAGAGATTCAGAAGATTATAAGGCAAGCAGGAAGAGCGTAAGAATGAAATTAGGAGAGCCAGAAGGGGCCATGAGGAGGCCTTGGTGGGCAGGATTAAGGAAAATCCCAAGGCATTCAACAAGTATGTGAAGAACAAGTGGGTAAGACGTGAGAGAATAGCACCACTCAAGTGTGACGGTGGAAAAGTGTGTTTGGAACCGGAGGAGAAAACAGAGGTATTTAATGAGTACTTTGCTTCAGTATTCACTGAATAAAAGGATCTTGGCAATTATAGGGATGACTTACAGTGGACTGAAAAGCTTAAGCATATAGACATTAAGAAAGAGGATGTGCTGGATCTTTTGGAAAGCATCAAGTTGGATAAGTCTCCGGGACTGGAAGGGATGTAACCCAGGCTGCTGTGGGAGATGAGGGAAGAGATTACTAAGCCTCTGGCCATGACCTTTGCATCATCAATGGGGACGGGAGAGGTTCCGGAGGATTGGAGGGTTGCAGACATGATGTTTTCCCTTATTCAAGAAAGGGAGTAGAGATAGCTCAGGAAATTATAGACCAGTGAGTCTTACTTCAGTGGTTGGTAAGTTGTTGGAGAAGATCCTGAGAGGCAGGATTTATGAACATATGGAGAGGCATAATATGATTAGGAATAGTCAGCATGGCTTTGTCAAAGGCAGGTCATGCCTCACCAGCCTGACTGAATTTTTTGAGTATGTGACTAAACATATTGATGAAGGTAGAGTTGTAGATGTAGTGTATATGGATTTTAGCAAGGCATTTGATAAAGTACCCCATTCAAGGCTTATTCAGAAAGTAAGGAGGCATAGGATCCAAGGGGACCATCCTTTGTGGATCCAGAATTGGCTTGCTCACTGAGGCAAAGAGTGGATGCGGATGGGTCATATTCTGCATGCAGGTCAGTGACAAATGTGCCTCAGAAATCTGTTCAAACCACCCCTTCTCTTCATGATTTTTATAAATAACCTGGATGGGGAAGTGAAGGGATGGGTTTGTAAATATGCCAAAGACACAAAGGTTGGGGCTGTTGTTGATAGTGTGCAGGGCTGTCCGAGGTCACAGCAGGACATTGATAGGATGCAAAACTGGGCTGAAAATTGACAGATGGATTTCAACCCAGATAAGTGTGAGGTGGTTCAATCTGGCAGGTCAAATTTGATGACAGAATACAGTATTAATAGAACATAGAACATAGAATAGTATACCACAGTACAGGCCCTTCGGCCCACAATGTTGTGCTGACCCTTAAACCCTGCCTCCCATATAAGCCCCCACCTTAAATTCCTCCATATACCTGTCTCTTAAACTTCACTAGTGTATCTGCCTCCACCACTGACTCAGGCAGTGTATTCCACGTACCAACCACTGTCTGAGTAAAAAACCTTCCTCTAGTATCCCCCATGAACTTCCCACCCCTTACCTTAAAGCCATGTCCTCCTGTATTGAGCAGTGGTGCCCTGGGGAAGAGGTTCTGGCTGTCCACTCTATCTATTCCTCTTATTATCTTGTACACCTCTATCATGTCTCCTCTCATCCTCCTTCTCTCCAAACAGTAAAGCCCTAGCTCCCTTAATCTCTGATCATAATGCATACTCTCTAAACCAGGCAGCATCCTGGTAAATCTCCTCTGTACACTTTCCAATGCTTCCACATCCTTCCTATAGTGAGGCAACCAGAACTGGACAGCGTACTCCAAGTGTGGCCTAACCAGAGTTTTATAGAGCTGCATCATTACATCGCGACTCTTAAACTCTATCCCTCAACTTATCAAAGCTAATATCCCATAAGCTTTCTTAACTACTCTATCTACCTGTGAGGCAACTTTCAGGGATATGTGGATATGTACTCCCAGATCTCTCTGCTCCTTCACGCTACCAAGTATCCTGATATTTACTTCGTACTCTGCCTTGGAGTTTGTCCTTTCAAAGTGTACCACCTCACACTTCTCCAGGTTGAACTCCATCTGCCACTTTTCAGCCCACTTCTGCATCCTATCAATGCCTCTCTGCAATCTTTGACAACCCTCTACACGATCCACAACACCACCAACCTTTGTGTCATCTGCAGACTTGCTAACCTACCTTTCTACCCCCACATCCAAGGTCGTTTATAAAAATCATGAAAAGCAGAGATCCCAGAACCGATCTTTGTGGGACACCACTAGTCACAACCCTCCAATCCGAATGTACAGCCTCCACCATGACCCTCTGCTTTCCGCAGCCAAGCCAATTCTGAATCCACTTGGCCAATCCCATGCCTTCTGACTTTCTGAATAAGCCTACCATGTGGAACCTTGTCAAATGCCTTACTAAAATCCATATAGATCACATCCACTGCACTACCCTCATCAATATGCCTGGTCACCTCCTCAAAGTACTCTATCAGGCTTGTCAGACATGATCTGCCCTTCACAAAGCCATGCTGACTGTCCCTGATTGGACCATAATTCTCTAAATGCCCATAGATCCCATCTCTAATAATCTTTTCCAACAGCTTTCCCGCCACTGTACGGCTCACTGGTCTATAATTACCCGGACTAACCCTACTACCTTTTTTGAAGAAGGGGACAATATTCGCCTCCCTCCAATCATCCGGTACCATTCCCGTGGACAACGAGAACATAAAGATCCTAGCCAGAGGCTCAGCAGTCTCTTCCCTCGACTCGTGGAGCAGCCTGGGGAATATTCCGTCCGGCCCCGGGGACTTATCCATCCTAATGTATTTTAACAACTCCAACACCTCCTCTCCCTTAATATCAACATGCTCCAGAACATCAACCTCACTCATATTGTCCTCACCATCATCAAGTTCCCTCTCATTGGTGAATACCGAAGAGAAGTATTCATTGAGGACCTTGCTCACTTCCACAGCCTCCAGGCACATCTTCCCACCTTTATCTCTAATCGGTCCTACCTTCACTCCTGTCATCCTTTTTTCCTTCATATAATTGAAGAATGCCTTGGGGTTTTCCTTTACCCTGCTCATCAAGGCCTTCTCATGCCCCCTTCTTGCTCTCCTCAGCCCCTTCTTAAGCTCCTTTCTTGCTTCCCTATATTCCTCAATAGACCCATCTGATCCTTGCTTCCTAAACCTCATGTATGCTGCCTTCTTCCACCTGACTAGATTTTCCACCTCACTTGTCACCCATGGTTCCTTCACCCTACCATTCTTTATCTTCATCACCGGGACAAAATGATCCCTAACATCCTGCAGGGCGTCCCTAAACATCAACCACATGTCCATAGTACATTTCCCTGCAAAAACTTCATCCCAATTCATACCCGCAAGTTCTAGCCTTGTAGCCTCATAATTTGCCCTTCCCCAGTTAAAATTTTTCTTGTCCTCTCGGATTCTATCCTTTTCCATGATAATGCTAAAGGCCAGGGAGCGGTGGTCACTGTCCCCCAGATGCTCACCCACAGAGAGGTCTGTGACCTGACCCGGTTCGTTACCTAATACTAGATCTTGTATGGCATTCCCCCTGGTCGGCCTGTCCACATACTGTGACAGGAATGCATCCTGGACACACTTAACAAACTCTGCCCCATCTAAACCATTGGAACTAATCAGGTGCCAATCAATATTAGGGAAGTTAAAGTCACCCATGATAACAACCCTGTTATTTTTGCACCTTTCCAAAATCTGCCTCCCAATCTGCTCCTCTGTATCTCTGTTGCTACTGGTGGCTATAGTATACTCCCAATAGAGTAACTGCTACCTTCCTGTTCCTGACTTCCACCCATATTGACTCAAAAGAGGATCCTGCTACATTACCCACCCATTCTGTAGCTGTAATAGTATCCCTCACCAGTAATGCCACCCCTCCTCCCCTCCTCCCCCATCCCTTTTCAAGCACCGAAAACCAGGAATATTGAGAATCCATTCCTGCCCTGGTGCCAGCTAAGTCTCTGTAATGACCACTACATCATAATTCCATGTATGTATCCAAGCTCTCAGTTCATCACCTTTGTTCTTGATGCTCCTTCAATGCAATTTAGCCCTTCTACCTTACTACTTTTACACCCTTTATTCTGCTTTTCTTTCCTCAAAGCCTCTCTGTATGTTAGATCTGGCTTTACTCCATGCACTTCTTTCTCTGCTCTATCCCGCTCTGGGTCCCATCCTCCTTGCAAATTAGTTTAAACCCTCCCGAACCATGCTAGCAAACCTACCTGCAAGGATATTGCTCCCCCTCGAGTTCAGGTGCAACCCATCCAATCTGTACAGGTCCCACCTTCCCCAGAAGAGATCCCAATGATCTAAAAATCTAAAACCCTGCTCCCTGCACCAACTCCTCAGCCACACATTCAACTGCCATCTCCTCCAATTCTTACCATCACTGCCACGTAGCACTGGCAGCAATCCTGAGAACGCCACCCTTGAGGTCCTGTTCTTCAGCCTTCTGCCTAGTTCCCAAAACTCACACTTCAGGACCTCATCCCTCTTCCTGCCTATGTCATTGGTCCCAACATGTATCATGACTTCTGGTTGCTTTCCCTCTCGTACCAGGATGTCGTGCACCCGGTCAGAGACATCCCGGACCCTGGCTCCCAAGAAGCAACAAACCATGCGGGTGTCCTTCTCATGTCCACGAAATCTCCTGTCTGCTCCCCTGACTATAGAGTCTCCAATGACGACAGCTCTCCTCTTCTCCGTCCCACCCTTCTGCACCACCGGGTCAGACTCAGTGCCGGAGGCCCTGTCACCATGGCTCACACCTGGTCGGTCATC
The DNA here is from genome assembly GCF_030028105.1 of Mobula birostris. Taxonomy (NCBI): domain Eukaryota; kingdom Metazoa; phylum Chordata; class Chondrichthyes; order Myliobatiformes; family Myliobatidae; genus Mobula; species Mobula birostris. The sequence goes on along the minus strand of NC_092372.1, from coordinate 230,075,182 downwards.
CCCGCCAACAGTATCCAGGACGGTAAACTTATTATTCAGGGGAATGGCTACAGGGGTGCTCTGCACTATCTGTCTGCTCACCTTCGCTTTCCCCCCTCTGACTGTCACCCAACGACCTGCTTCTGACAGCCTAGGTGTGACCACCTCCCTGTAGCTCTCATCTATGACTGCCTTATTCTCCCTTATGAGTCGAAGGTCATCCAGCTGCTGCTCCAGATTCCTTACACGGTCTTCCAGATCGCCCAGCCATGTGCACTTCTGGCAGATGTGACTCTGTGGGAGAGAGGTGTTCACCCAAGACTGTCACATCTCACATGAGAGGCACATCACCACCTCAGGAGACATTGTAAAAACTAACTGGGGCCAAGCTTGTCCTCCACCTCTTCTCTTTGAAGCCTCTCGAGTTAAAGCCTCAAAGCTCCACTCCTTCACTGGCCCACTCACTCACTGGCCGCTTGTTTAATGGTAAGACTCTTGGCAGTGTGGAGGATCAGGCGGATCTTGGTGTCTGAGTCCATAGGGCACTCACAGCTGCTGCACAAGTTGACTCTGTGGTTAAGAAGGCATACGGTGCATTGGCCTTCACCAACCATGGGACTGAGTTTATGAGCCAAGAGGTAATGTTACAGATATATAGGACCCTGGTCAGACCCCACTTGGAGTACTGTGCTCAGTTCTGGTCCCCTCACTACAGGAAGGATGTGGAAACTATAGAAAGTGCAGAGGAGATTTACAAGGATGTTGCCTGGATTGGGAAGAATGCCTTATGAGAATAGGTTGAGTGAACTCGGCCTTTTCTCCTTGGAGCGATGGACGATGAGAGGTGACCTGATAGAGGTGTATAAGACGGTGAGAGGCATTGATCATGTGGATAGCCAGGGGCTTTTCCCCAGGGCTGAAATGGCTAACATGAAAGGGCACAGTTTTAAGGTGTTTGCAAGTAAGTACAGAGGGGATGTCAGGGGTAAATTTTTATACACAGAGAGTGGTGAATGCATGGAATTGGCTCCCAGCAACTGTGGTGGAGGCGGATACGATAGGGTATTTTTAGAGACTTTTGGATAGTAACCTGGAGCTTAGAAAAATAGAGGGCTATGGGTAACCCTAGTAATTTGTAAGGTAGGGACATGTTCTGCACAGCTTTGAGGGCCGAAGGGCCTGTATTGTGCTGTAGGTTATCTATGTTTCTATGTTTCTAAGTACATGTTAGGCACAGCATGGTGGGCCGAAGAGCCAGTATTGTGTTGGTAGGTTTTCTATGTGTGACGAGATCTGAAGGACTGTTCCTTTAAAAAGGGGGGAGAGAGAGCAATAGAAAGCCTGTGCGTTGCCTTGGAAACAGCAAGGCGGAGCTATATGATGGACAGCTGGTGTTCAGAAGTTGTGCAATATGTACAAGGTCAACTGGCTTTGTAATCAGACACGCCAGAGACACGGAGGACACTGACACTGGTTGAGCTTCGTTTGCCCACAACAAAGGTGAGGTTTTTGCTCACAGTGTGGCCAAAGGGGTGACCGGTGGAAAGTGATCGCTGTGTTAAACCCTCGTCTGTGTTGATAGCTTTACTACGTGAAAACGGCATTCTCCTTTGTGTGTCAGAGTCGGTGACTTTAATAAGTTTCGGGAGCAGGAGGACGATGTGGAAGATTCGACGGCATCGGTACTGGGAGGACAAAACATCTCTCTTTCTCTCTCCACTCTACTCAATTCGGTATCCAGAACTGAACTGACTATACCTATACATCGTCAGACTGTGTCATTTATCAACTGGGCTGGGTGAAGTTTGGGAACTTTATTTACTCACTTATATATGCATATACTCTGCTAACCTGTTTCCTTATCTAGTTTTATATTACCTCATCACGTAGTTATTAATAAAATAGTATTTATAACGGAAGACTCAGACTCCAGGTGTGTCCATTTCTGCTGGTCATTTCTAACCCGTTACGGGGTACGTAACAGATGTTTCTATGTTTCCGTGCAGCAGGCATTATTTGTATATTGGAGCGTTAGTAATAGCTATAGACCTGCTGAGCCGGGCAGTGTATGCAGTGAAGTATGTAGTGTACGCAATTTACATCGGCGGTGCGCAAGTGGAACAGGTCAAAAGCTTTAAGTTCCTCGGGGTCAATATCACAAATGACCTGACTTGGTCCAACCAAGCAGAGCACACTGCCAAGAAGGCCCACCAGCGCCTTTATTTCCTGAGAAAACTAAAGAAATTTGGCCTGTTCCCTAAAACCCTCACTAATTTTTATAGATGCACCGTAGAAAGCATTCTTCTGGGGTGCACCACAACCTGGTATGGAAATTGTCCTGCCCAAGACCGGAAGAAGCTGCAGAGGATCGTGAACACGGCGCAGCACATCACACAAACCAATCTTCCGTCCTTGGACTCACTTTACACCGCACGCTGTCGGAGCAGTGCTGCCAGGATAATCAAGGACACGACCCACCCAGCCAACACACTTTTCATCCCTCTTCCCTCCGGGAGAAGGCTCAGGAGCTTGATGACTCGTACGGCCAGATTTGGGAACAGCTTTTTTCCAACTGTGATAAGACTGCTGAACGGATCCTGACCCGGATCTGGGCCGTACCCTCCAAATATCCGGACTTGCCTCTCGGTTTTTTTGCACTACCTTACTTTCCATTTTTCTATTTTCTATTTATGACTTATAATTTAAATTTTTAATATTTACTATCCAGAGAGCATGAAGCGCAGAATAAAATATCGCTGTGATGAGTGTACGTTCTGGTATCAATTGTTTGGCGACAATAACGTATAAAGTATTGGCAGCAGCGACACAAACACTGAGCTTTACATCTACGTTTATTCAACAGATTACCGTCTACATCTTGAATTGGTTTTATTTCTGGTTGAATCATAGCCCCGGCAATAACAGCGATTAATATGCAAAAGTAGAATTACTATGCATGTCCATTGCATCCTGTGATATGAAAAGCAGAAACTGCCAGCCGTGGCTGTTTGCAGAACCGTTCATCGGAGTATACGTATCAATGCATGATCAGTCAAACCTGCCCGAGGGGGTTAGGGATTTCATGGTTTGATTGGTTGAATTCGATGATATCACAACCTTATTGCGACCTCTGATTGGAATTTGTAATCGGCGAGTTTCTGCGTCAATATATCTGGTTTCATGCTCATTTGATGGGACCTCCATCAGTATGACCCTGTATTCATTGAATTACCCACTCGGTCCTAATTCTACTTCTAAAGATTAACAGATCCCTGCCATTAAACGGTGGTGCCTGCTAAATCCGAAGCCCGGATTGGGGAGCAGGTCCTTTAGGTGGAATGGACGCAGAGGGTGACCCCGCTGTACAGCTCCCAGAAGTGGCAGTTGTTGGGAAAATTCTTGTGGTTCCACAGGTCTTTGTAGCGCCTGACTGCGTGGACCACGAAGGTGGGAGGCAGGTTGCTGGAGATGAATTCGACCACTTCTCTCGCATCTCTCCAGCTGTCTTTTCCTTGCATCAGCTGCCCGATGTGGGCCTCGTCAATGGGCTTTGGGTCGGTGCTGTAGGAGACAACAACGTTAACATTATTAAGCCTAAAGAAGTGAAAGCGGTTCGGGCCAGCAACGCAATGATTGTCAAACCCCGAGACCGGGTCATAGACTCGCACCGACCAACGGACCCAGTCATACTTGTCCGTTAACGCCTCAATGATAAACATTGCACACGCTTTGTTATCTCTCTCGCCCTTCTCTTTCACCAGCTTCTCAACATCTATCTCCGCCTGCTGCGCGAACTCATTGATGCAGCGGTCTATCATGGCTTTCATCTTGCCCTCGACCTTGACCAATCTCTCGTCCCATTCCCTTTTCAGCGCTTCGACGTCGTTCCCAGTGACGGCAGCGTGTCCCAGCAGGGCGATCAGGCCGATACAGAAGAGCTCCTTCAGGCGGGCGCAGAGACCCTCCATCACGCGCCGGTTCCGCTGATCATAGTTGATGGCGGTGTCCAGGATGGGTTTGCCGAAGACGGCGGAGAAACCCATCACCGCATCATAAAGAGTGTGGAGGTTCTGGTCTCCCTTGGTTACGTTGAAATGCGTCAGGAACTCTTCCTTCTCCTTCTGCTGGTACTCTGGCGCTGAACGGAGGATGTCCATGTACTTCCTGAACTGGTTCTTGAGGTTCTCCTCAATGGGGAAATACTGGTTGTTGATGGTGCTTTTCTCAATCTCCCAGAGCACCTGCTTGACCTGCTCGGAGATGATGTCCAGGTCGTTCCTGACGACCCGGAATTGTTCCTTCATGTAGATCAATTCATCGCTCTCCCGATTGCCTAACACCAGTTTCAGGATGGCTCCGGCTACCTGGAAGATGGGCTTCAGCACGCCGACTACACTTGCGAGTCGGGCCCTGTCCTGGAATACTTTCATCGCAGCCTTTGCATCCTGGATGTTAGCCCTGACCTCTGCAGCAGCGCGCTCCAATTCCTCGCTGGTTCCCATGTTCCGCCTGGATTCCTGGAATAAAGATCTCGGAGTTCGATGTTCACCGCACCACTGCTGAAAATAAACACGACACAAGGACAAATATATTAATCTGTGTCCGAAAATCAGCGGGACATTTCATTGCCAGGGAATGTTTAAGTATAAAATCGGAGCGACAAATAAGGTTCTGGGGGAACTCCAAGCGTCGAAGAGTATTTGTGCGGGAAATGGAACTGTCGAAGCTTCGTTTCGAGAACATGCAGCTGGACTGAGAGGTGGACAGTTAAGATCCAATATGAAGGAGGAAAGGGGAGGCGTAAGGAGCTGGCAAGCGGGGGAGTAGTGGTAGTCCTGTGTAGGAGAGCAGAGTGGAAATGGCGACAGCAGAAGTGTAAATCAAAGCCAAAGCGAGCGACGGAGAGTAGAACTATACCAGAATGAGTAGCCAGGTCAGTGAGGGGAGAGGGCTGTTCTGGATTTAGGGTCACAGAGCGAGTGACAGGACCGAGAAAGGCCATTTGCTATGGAGTCAGCGCCGACCGCCAACCCCTGTTCAGACAGATACAGCCCGAAATCGTTTCATTAGGCGGCGCAGTGAGTGAAGCCGCCTTCTCACAGCTCCGGAGAGCCAGGCTCAATCTTACTTCCTGATGGTGTCTGTGTAGAATGTTCACGTTCCCCCTGTGACCACCTGCTTTTCCCGAGAGTATCGCGGACCTTTCCCACGTCCCAAAAGCTTGCGGGGTGAGTGGACCGATTGCCCGCCATAATTTGTCCTCGGTGTGTAGAATATTGTACAGAAGACGGTGACAGGCATAGATCGAGTGGAAAGCCAGAGACACTTTTCGCAGGGCGGAAATGATCGCAATATGATTGAGTTCAACTTGAAATTTGACAGGGTGAAAGTAAAGTCGGACGTAGCGGTATTTCAGTGGAGTAAGGGAGATTACAGCGGTGTGACAGAGGAATGGACCAAAATAAATTGGAAGGAGCTGCTGGCAGGGATGTCAGCAGAGCAGCAATGGCGTGCTTTTCTGGGAAAAATGAGGAAGGTGCAGAACATACGTATTCTAAAAATGAAGAAATGCTCAAATGGTAAAATAGTACAAAAATGGCTGACAAGGTTAATCATAGAAACATACAGGACAAACAGCATAATACATGCCCTTCGGCCCACAATGCTGTACTGAACATGTACTTACTATATAAATTACTCAGGGTTACCCATAGCCCTCTACTTTTCTAAGCTCCCTGTACCTATCCAGGAGTCTCTGAAAGACCCTATCGTATCCGCCTCCACCACCATCGTCGGCAGCCCATTCCACACACTCACCACTCTGTGTAAAAAACGTACCCCTGACATCTCCTCTGTACCTACTTCCAAGCACCTTAAAACTGTGTCCTCTCGAGTTAGCCATTTCAGCTCAGAGAAAAAGCCTCTGACTATCCTCACGATCAGTGCCTCTCATTATCTTGTACACCTCTATCAGTTCACCTCTCATCCTCCGTTGCTCTAAAGAGAAAAGGCCACGTTCACTCAACCTATTCTCATACGGCATGTTCCCCAGTCCAGGCAACATCCTTGTAAATCTCCTCTGCACCTTTTCTATAGTTTCCACATCATTCCTGTAGTGAGTTGACCAGAACTGAGCACAGTACTCTAAGTGGGAACTGAACAGGGTTCTATAGAGCTGTAACATCACCTCTCGGCTCTTGAACTCAATCCCACGGTTGATGAAGGCCAACATATCATATGCCTTCTTAACCACAGAGTCAACCTGCGCAAAAGCTTTGCGTGTCCTATGCACACGAACCACAAGATCCCTCTGACCCTCCACATTCCCAAGAGTCTTACCATTAATACTATATTTTGCCATCATATTTGACCTACCAAAATGAGCCACCTCACAGTTATCTGGGCTGAATTCCATCTGCCACATCTCAGCCCAGGTTTGCATCTTATCGATGATCCGCTGTAACTTCTGATAGGCCTCCACACTATCCACAATACCCTCAACCTTTGTGTCATCAGCAAATTTACTAACCCATCCCTCCACTTCCTCGTCCAGGTCATTTATAAAAATACCGAAGAGAGGTGGTCCCTGAGGCACACCACTAGTCAACAAACCTCATCTAGAGTATGACCCATCTACAATCACTCTTTACCTTCTGTGAACAAGACAATTCTGGATCCACAAAGCAAGGTCCGCTTGGATTCTATGCCATCCTTACTTTCTCAATAAGCCTTGAATGGGGTACCTTATCAAATGGTGTACCTTGCTGAAATCCATATACACTACACCTACGGCTCTACCTTCATCAATGTGTTTAGTTACATCCTCAAAAAAATCAATCAGGCTCATAAGGCACGACCTGCCTTTGACAAAGCCATGCTGACTATTCCTAATCATACTATGGCTCTCCAAATGTTCATAAGTCCTGCCTCTCAGGATTTCCTCCATCTGCTTACCAAACACTGAAGTAAGATTCACAAGTCTATAATTTCCTGGGCTATCTCTACTCCCTTTCTTGAATAAGGGAATAACATCTGCAATCCTCCAATCTTCCGTAACTTCTCCCGTCCCCAGTTAGATCAGTTAGCCTGACCTCTGTGGTTGGAAAGATGCTAGGGTCAATTGTTAAGGATGAGATGGAGTACTTGGTGACACAGGAGAAGAAGTAGGATAGATAAAGGGGATGCAGTGGATGTTGTATATTTGGATTTTCAGAAGGTCTTTGACAAGGTGCCACACATGAGGCTGCTTACCACGTTAAGAGCCCATGGTATTACAGGAAAGTTACTAACATGGTTGGAGCATTGGCTGATTGGTAGGAGGAAGCGAGTCAGAATAAAATGACCCTTTTGTGGTTGGCTTCCAATAACTAGTGGTGTTCCATAGGGGTCAGGTGTTGGGACCACTTCTTTTTATGCTGTGTATAAATGATTTCGATGATGGAATAGATGGCTTTGTTTCCAGGTTTACAGATGATACAAAGATTGATGGAGGGGCAGGTAGTGTTGAGGAAGCAGGTTGGATGCAGAAGGACTTAGTCAGATTAGGAAAATTGGCAAGAAAATGGCAAATTAAATACAATGTTGGAAAATGCATGGTCATGCACATTGGCAGTAGAAATAAATGTGTGGACTATTTTCCAAACGGTTAGAAATACCAGGAATCTGAGATGCGGAGTGAATTGGGAGTCCTTGTGCAGAATACCCTGAAGGTTAACTTGCAGGTTGAGTCGGTAGTGAGGAAGGCAAATGCCATGTTAGCATTCATTTCAAGATGTCTAGAATCTCATTGAAACCTTTGGAATGTTGGAGTACTGTGCTCAGTTCTGGTCGCCTCACTACAGGAAGGATGTGGAAACCACAGAAAGGGTGCAGAGGAGATTTGCAAGAATGCTGCCTGGATTGGGGAGTATGCCTTATGAAAACAAACTAGGTGAAGTCGGCCTTTTCTCCTTGGAGCGACGGAGGATGAGAGGTGACCTGATAGAGTTGTGTAAGATGATGAGAGGCATTGATCATGTGGATAGTCAGAGGCTTTTTTCCAGAGTTGAAATAGTTGCCACAAGAGGACACAGGTTTAAGGTACTTGGGTGTAGGTACAGAGGAGACGTCAGGGGTAAGTTTTTTTACGCAGCGAGTGGTGAGTGTGTGAAATGGGGTAAGGCAACGGTAGTGGAGCGGATACCATAAGACCATAAGACAAAGGAGCAGAAGTCGGCCATTCGGCCCATCGAGTCTGCTCCACCATTTTATCATTCATTCTCCCATTTAGTCCCGCCCCCCCGCTTTCTCACCATAACCTTTGATGCCCTGGCTGCTCAGATACCTATCAATCTCTGCCTTAAACACACCCAATGACATGGTCTCCACTGCCGTCCATGGCAACAAATTCCAAAGATTCACCACCCTCTGGCTAAAAAAAATTCTTTGCTTCTCTGTTCTGAATGGGCGCCTTTCAATCCTTAAGTCATGCCCTCTCGTACTAGACTTCCCCATCATAGGAAACAACTTTGCCACATCCACTCTGTCCATGCCTTTCAACATTCGAAATGTTTCTATGAGGTCCCCCATCATTCTTCTAAATTTCAAGGAATACAGTCCAAGAGTGGGCAAACATTCCTCATACGTTAACTCTCTCATTCCTGGAATCATACCAGTGAATCTTCTGTGTACCTGCTCCAACGTCAGCACATCCTTTCTTAAATAAGGAGACCAAAACTGCCCACGGTACTCCAAGTGAGGTCTCACCAGTGCCTTATAGAGCTTCAACATCACATTCCTGCTCCTATACTCTATTCCCCTAGAAATGAATGCCAACATTGCATTCGCCTTCTTCACTACTGACTCAACCTGGAGGTTAACCTTAAGGGTATCCTGCACGAGGACTCCCAAGTCTCGTTTCATCTCAGAACTTTGAATTCTCTCCCCATTTAAATTATAGTCTGCCAGTTTATTTCTTCTGCCAAAGTACATAACCATACACTTTCCAACATTATATTTCATTTGCCACTTCTTTGCCCATTCTTCCAATCTATCCAAGTCTCTCTGCAGACTCTCCGTTTCCTCAGCAATACCGGCCCCTCCACCTATCTTCGTATCATCAGAAAACTTAGCCACAAAGCCATTTAATCCATAATTCAAATCGTTGATGCACAACGTAAAAAGAAGCGGGCCCAGCACGGACCCCTGTGGAACACCACTGGTAACCGGCAGCCAACCAGAATAGGATCCCTTTATTCCCACTCTCTGTTTCCTGCCAATCAGACAACGCTCTATCCACATATGTAAATTTCCCGTAATTCCATGGGCTCTTATCTTGTTAAGTAGCCTCATGTGTAGCACCTTGTCAAAGGCCTTCTGAAAATCCAAATATACAACATCAACTGAAACTCCCTTGTCTAGCCTACTTGTAATTTCCTCAAAAAATTGTAATAGGTTTGCCAGGCAGGATTTTCCTTTAAGGAATCCATGCTGAGTTCTGCTTATCTTGTCATATGCTTTCAAGTACTCCATAACCTCATCCTTGACAATCAACTCCAACAACTTCCCAACCACCAATGTCAGGCTAACAGGTCTATAATTTCCTAATTTCTTAAATAGTGGAGTACATTTGCAATCTTCCAGTCCTCCGGAACCATGCCAGAATCTATCAACTTTTGAAAGATCATCGTTAATGCCTCCGCAATCTCCAGAGCTACTTCCTTCAGAACACGAGGGTGCATTCCATCTGGTCCAGGAGATTTATCTACCTTTAGACTATTCAGCTTCCTGAGTACTTTCTCTGTCGTAATTGTGACTGCGCACACTTCTCTTCCCTGCCACCCTTGAGTGTCCGGTATACTGCTGATGTCTTCCTTAGTGAAGACTGATGCAAAATACTCATTCAGTTCCTCCTCCATCTCCTTATCTCCCATTACAATTTCTTCAGCATCATTTTCTATTGGTCCTATATCTACTCTCACCTGTCTTTTACTTTTTATATACTTGAAATAACTATTATTATCCTCTTTGATATTATTTGCCAGCTTCCTTTCATAGTTAATCTTTTCCCTCTTAATGACCTTCTTAGTTTCCTTTTGTAAGCTTTTAAGAACTTCCGAATCCTCTGCCTTCCCACTAATTTTTGTTTCCTTGTATGCCCTCTCCTTTGCTTTAACTTTGGCCTTGACTTCTCTTGTCAACCACAGTTGCATCCTTTTTCCATTCGAAAATTTCTTCGTTTTTGGAATATGCCTGTCTTGTACCTTCCTCACTTCTCGCATAAACTCCAGCCACTGCTGCTCTGTCGTCCTTCCCGCCAGTGTCTCTTTCCAGTCAACTTTGGCCAGTTCCTCTCTCATGCCACTGTAATTTCCTTTAGTCCACTGAAATACTGACACATCAAACTTCGGCTTCTCTTTTTCAAATGTCACAGTGAACCCAATCATGTTAAGATCACTGCCTCCTAAGGGTTCCTTCACCTCAATCTCTCCAATCACCTCCGGTTCGTTACACAATACCCAATCCAGTACAGCCGATCCCCTAGTGGGCTCAACAACAAGCTGTTCTAAAAAGCCATCTCGCAGACATTCTACAAATTCTCTCTCTTGAGATCCAGTGCTGACCTGATTTTCCCAATCTACTCACATGTTAAAATCCCCCCACAATTATCATAACACTGCCCATCTGACAAGCCTTTTCTATTTCCTGTTGTAATTTGTAGTCCACATCCCTGCAGCTGTTTGGAGGCCTATAAATAACTGCCATCAGGGTCCTTTTACCCCTGCTATTCCTTAGCTCACTGCATAAAGACTGCACCTTCTGAATCTATGTCACCTCTTCCTAATGATTTGATATCATTTCTTACCAATGAAGCCAATAAAGCTGGGAGGATGTGGAATCGATATGGGTGGAGCTGCATAACACTAAGGGGCAGAAAACGCTGGTGGGAGTTGTGTTCAGGCCACCTAACAGTCGTAGTGAGGTTGGGGATGGTATTAAACAGGAAATTAGAAATGTGTGCAATAAAGGAACAGCAGTTATAATGGGTGACTTCAATCTACATATAGATTGGGTGAACCAAATTGGTAAAGGTGCTGAGGAAGAGGATTTCTTGGAATGTATGCGGGATGGTTTTCTGAACCAACATGTCGAGGAACCAACTAGAGAGCAGGCTATTCTAGACTGGGTATTGAGCAATGAGGAAGGGTTAATTAGCAATCTTGTCGTGAGAGGCCCCTTGGGTAAGAGTGACCATAATATAGTGGAATTCTTCATTAAGATGGAGAGTGACATAGTTAATTCGGAAACAAAGGTTCTGAACTTAAAGAAGGGTAACTTTGAAGGTATGAGACGTGAATTAACTAAGATAGACTGGCAAATAACACTTAAAGGGTTGACGGTGGATATGCAATGGCAAGCATTTAAAGATTGCATGGATGAACTACAACAATTGTTCATCCCAGTTTGGCAAAAGAAAAAATCAAGGAAGGTATTGCACCTGTGGCTGACAAGGGAAATTAGGGATAGAATCAATTCCAAAGAAGAAGCATACAAATTAGCCAGAAAAAAATGGCTCACCTGAGGACTGGAAGAAATTCAGAGTTCAGCAGAGGAGGACAAAGGGCTTAATTAGGAAGGGGAAAAAAGATTATGAGAGAATACTGGCAGGGAACATAAAAACTGACTGTGAAAGCTTTTATAGATATGTGAAAAGAAAAAGATTGGTTAAGACAAATGTAGGTCCCTTACAGTCAGAAACAGGTGAATTGATCATGGGAAGCAAGGACATGGCAGACCAATTGAATAATTACTTTGGTTCTGTCTTCACTAAGGAGGACATAAATAATCTGCTGGAAATAGTAGGGGACAGAGGGCCCAGTGAGATGGAGGAACTGAGGGAAATACATGTTAGTAGGGAAGTGGTGTTAGGTAAATTGAAGGGATTAAAGGCAGATAAATCCCGGGGTCCAGATGGTCTGCATCTCAGAGTGCTTAAGGAAGTAGCCCAAGAAATAGTGGATGCATTCGTGATAATTTTTCAAAACTCTTTCAGTTCTGGACTAGTTTCTGAGGATTGGAGGGTGGCTAATGTAACTCCACTTTTTAAAAAAGGAGGGAGAGAGAACCGGGGAATTATAGACCGGTTAGCCTAACATCGGTGGTGGGGAAACTGTTGGAGTCAGTTATCAAAGATGTGATAACAGCACATTTGGAAAGTGGTGAAATCATCGGACAAAGTCAGCATGGATTTGTGAAAGGAAAATCATGTCTGACAAATCTCATAGAATTTTTTCAGGATGTAACTAGTGGAGTGGATAGGGGAGAACCAGTGGATGTGGTATATTTGGATTTTCAGAAAGCTTTTGAAAAGGTCCCACACAGGAGATTAGTGTGCAAACTTAAAGCACATGGTATTGGGGATAAGGTATTGATGTGGATAGAGAATTGGTTGGCAGACAGGAAGCAAAGAGTGGGAATAAAGGGGACCTTTTCAGAATGGCAGGCAGTGACTAGTGGGGTACCGCAAGGCTCAGTGCTGGGACCCCAGTTGTTTACAATATATATTAATGACTTGGATGAGGAAATTAAATGCAGCATCTCCAAGTTTGCAGATGACACGAAGCTGGGCGGCAGTGTTAGCTGTGAGGAGGATGCTAAGAGGATGCAGGGTGACTTGGATAGGTTAGGTGAGTGGGCAAATTCATGGCAGATGCAACTTAATGTGGATAAATGTGAGGTTATCCACTTTGGTGGCAAAAACAGGAAAACAGATTATTATCTGAATGGTGGCAGATTAGGAAAAGGGGAGGTGCAACGAGACCTGGGTGTCATTATACACCAGTCATTGAAAGTGGGCATGCAGGTACAGCAGGCGGTGAAAAAGTTGAATGGTATGCTGGCATTCATAGCAAGAGGATTCGAGTACAGGAGCAGGGAGGTACTACTGCAGTTGTACAAGGCCTTGGTGAGACCACACTTGGAGTATTGCGTGCAGTTTTGGTCCCCTAATCTGAGGAAAGACATCCTTGTCATAGAGGGAGTACAAAGGAGGTTCACCAGATTGATTCCTGGGATGGCAGGACTTTCATATGATGAAAAACTGGATGAATTAGGCTTATACTCGTTGGAATTTAGAAGATTGAGGGGGGATCTGATTGAAACGTATAAAATCCTAAAGGGATTGGACAGGCTAGATGCAGGAAGATTGTTCCTGATGTTGGGGAAGTCCAGAATGAGGGGTCACAGTTTGAGGATAAAGGGGAAGCCTTTTAGGACCGAGATGAGGAAAAACTTCTTCACACAGAGAGTGGTGAATCTGTGGAATTCTCTGCCACAGGAAACAGTTGAGGCCAGTTCATTAGCTATATTTAAGAGGGAGTTAGATATGGCCCTTGTGGTTAAAGGGATCGGGGTTATGGAGGGAAGGCTAGTACATGGTTTGGAGTTGGATGATCAGCCATGATCATACTGAATGGCGGTGCAGGCTCGAATGGCCGAATGGCCTACTCCTGCACCTATTTTCTATATTTTTCTATGTTTTTAAAGCCACGGCGCCCCCTCTGCCTACCTTCCTATCTTTCCGTTACACCGTGTATCCTTGGACGTTCAGCTCCCAGAGACAGGCATCCTTTAGCCAGGTCTCTGTGATGGCCACAATATCATACCTGCCAATCTGCAGCTGTACAACAAGATCATCCACCTTATTCCTTATGCTGTGTGAATTTAAGTATAACACCTCAAGACCAGTATTTGGTACTTTTCACTTTGATTTCACTGCAACTCATCCCAATGGCTACAATAGGGTCTTTTAAGAGCTACGATAGGGTCTTTTAATGGCTAAGATACGATAGAGTCTTTTAAGAGACTTTTGGATAGGTACATGGAGCTTTAAGAAATAGAGGGCTATGGGTAACCCCAATAATTTCTAAGGTAGGGACACTATCAGCACAACTTTGTGGGATGAAGGGCCTGTATTGTGCTGTAGGTTCTCTATGTTTCTATGTTGAAAGGCCTGGACAGAGTAGATGTGGAAAGGATGTTCCCCATGGTGCGTAAGTCTTGGGTAAGCGGGCACAGCCTCAGGGTAGAGGGGCATCCTTTCAAAACAGAGATGCAGAGATATTTCTTTATCCAAAGGTTGGTAAATTTGTGGAATTTGTTGTCACATGCAGCTGTGGAGGCCAGGTCATTGGGTGTTTTTAAGGCAGAGATTTATAGGTTCTTGATTGTTCATGGCATCAAAGACTACAGGCAGAAGGCCATGAACTGACGTTAAGGAGGAGATAGAAAAAAATAGAATCAGCCATGATTGACTGGTGGAGCAGACTCCATTGTCCAGATGGCCTAATTCTACTCCTACGTCTTATGCTCTTATGTCGTATAACTTTAAGTTGATTGGAGGAATGTATAGGGCGGGGGGACGTTATTGGAATGGTGGATGCGTTTAACGCCCTGTCAGGGATGATGGTACAGACAGATACATTAGAGACATTCAAGAAACACTTGGATAGGTTGATAGACACAGTAAATGGAAGAGGCTGAGTGATAGATAACAGCGGAAGGGGCTGAGTGAGTTGAATGAGTAGCGAGTGGTGAAACCGCGATACCTTTGCCTCAGCTACCATCCCCACCCATCTGCCTTTCCCGAACCAGGAGGCAGCAAAACTATACTGGTACACTGATAGAATCGTCACGGGACACCGGTCTTGCCTAGGCTTGCCACTCTAGATCCAATAGCTTACTCCCATCCAGCACTCCTTCCCCTCTCCTCTCAATTAAACCCCCTCCGGTGCCGATCCGAACCGCAGCAAAAGCCCCAAGTGTCGGCAGAAGCCCAGCGCTCTTGTTAGCACACACCTCATCCACGGTAACCCACCGTACGTACGTTGCGTTGTCTTGGTGGATCCGGAATGTCAGCTCTAGTCTGCTCCTTCTGCCGCCCCTTTCCTGATCCTTCAAGAACTCTGCGCTCCCCAGTTCCTCCGAAAGCTTAAGTACGCTTGCTCCACCCTGTTGGTGCGATACAGATGAGACAGTGACCTTTGGTCCTGATTCCTCCCGCCCGGCCACGGCCAGTTCCAGGCCCGGCAGTACAAACTGGGCGGAGGGTTTATGGCAGCGCTGTAAACAATCGCAACGAAATGCGCGTTGACACGGAGACCTGGCGATACTGCCCAAACCGTTCTCATCTCTTGCTCCCTCTCTTCCAGGAACTTGTGACTGGATTGTTGTAGCTCAGCAAACCTTAGAGGGCACCTCCTTAGAGCGTACCTTCCGAACCGCTGATGTCTACAAGTCACCACAAAGTGCAGGGTGAACCTAGCGGATCAGGCATTAGCGTTAGTGAAGGGGAATAAACAGTGGGCGTTTCGGGCCGAGACCCTTCATCGAGACTGGAAAGGAAGGGGAAGATGTCAGAATAAGAAGGTGTGGGGTGAGAGGGTCGGGAAGAAGTACAGGCTGGCAGCTGATAGGCGAGACCTGCGAGGGGGAATTTGGGTAGGTGGAGGAGCAGGATAAAATGAGAAACTGGCAGGTGATAGCTGAGAAAGGTAAAGGGCAGGAGAAAGAATTCGATGGGAGAGGAAAGTAGACCATGTAGGAATGGGAAGGAGACCACCATGATGAGGTGATGGGCAATAAGCAATAAGGAAAGGGTGAGAGGAGAGCCAGAATTGAAAAATTGAAGTGGGAGGGGGGAAAAAGTTACTGCAAGTTAGAGAATTCAATGTTCATATCGTCAAGGTGAAGGCTATCTCTATGGAATATCAGATGCTGTTCCTCTTTGGTGTGTACTCATTCCACACCCTCACGTTCTCATTCTGGCTCTTGTGTTGTTCTGGGCTTCCTGCATTTCTAGAATCTCATGTATTGACGCATACCAGCAAGAGGGACATGGAAACACGAGTAAGGGTCCACCACCAAGCCACAAGCCATCCTGACCTGAAAATGTATCGCTGTTTCTTCACGGTTCTAGGTCATCCGCCCCATCAATATTATAGGACCACACCCCAACAACTGTAACAATTGAATAAGCTAGCGCACCAACAATCTCTCAAGGGCAAGTAGAGTTGTGTAATTAAGTACAATCTCTGCTTGTGAAGACCGCATCCCCTGAATAAATACTACAGAATATATATATATATCAAGAGTGGTGGCAAGTGTTAATAAGGAAGGCGCTTGGAGACTGAGTGAAGGAGAAGTGAACATGAGGGGGGAGGAGTGAATCTGTCCCACCAGATGTTAACCTTTGGCATCACCAGTGGTGAAGGATACCAGCAAAACAGATGAGCTTCCGAGGATGTGTGACAACCTCGAGATGCAGGAGAAAGAACAGTGTAATGGAGTGTTTCAGCTGCAGTGCAAATATGAATTGTTGATGTAAAGTGGGATTTGAGAGCGTGTTACTGAAGGTGCCTGTGCAGACAGGCGGTTAGAGAGTTAATGGCCTGTTGATCTTTTTGTTGTTGGAAAAAAGTGAGAAGTCCTGCTGCGATAGCCCTGTCAGCTAGCAAACTTATACATAAGCTCTCAACCGCATCTCTCTCTGTAACATGTCTATTCGTGTTCTATGGGCTATAAAGTCATAAAGTCAGAGAACAATAAATCACGAGTACAAACTCTTCAGCCCAACCAACACATGCTGATCACGGTGCACACACAATTATTTCCAATTTCCTGTGTTAGACCCATATATATCAAATCCCCATCCCTCAAAGACCTTCTGAAATTATACCATTGTATTATTGTACCTGCCCCGAACACTTCCTCAGGCACTCTTTCCACTTATTCACCAACCTCTATGTGAAAAGTTGCCCTTCAGATCCCTGTTAGATCTTCTACCCTTCATCTTAAATCCATGTCTCCAAATTTTGGATGCCCCTTCCCAGAGGAAGAGACTATTACCATCACCTTATCGATGCCTCTCATGGATATAAACACTTCGGGTAAGGTCGTCTTAATTCTTTACTTTTCAAGGAATAAATACTCCCCTGGTTAACATCTTCTCTGCACAATGTCATGTTCAAATATATCCGTTCTCAAAGACAGTGACCAAACCAGCCCACAGTACTCCCAGTGTAGCTTTGGCGACAGCTCCTACAAATATTTCTAATGATTACAGGGCCATAAGACCATAAGATATAGAGCAGAATTAGGTTATTTGGCCCATCGAGTCTGCTCTGCCATTTCATCATGTCTGATTTAACTTTCCTCTCAGCCCCAATCTCCTGCCATGCCCTGACCAGTCAAGAATCTATCAGCCTCTGGCTTAAAAATACATAAAGACTTGGTCTCCACAGTTGCGTATGGTAAAGAATTCTATAGAATCACCACCCACTGGCTGAAGAAATTTCACCTAATCTCCATTCTGAAAAGACACTCCACTATTCTGAAGCTGTGCCCTCTGGTCCTAGACTCTCCCACTGTAGGAAACATGCTCTCCACATCTACTCTATCAAGGCCTTTTAACATTTGATAGGTTTCAATGAAGTCACCCTCGTTCTTCTGAATTCGAGTGAATACCGGTCTACAGACGCTCTTCATATGACAAACTATTCAACCCTGGAATCATTTCCGTGAAACTCCTTTGAACCCTCTCCAGTTTCAGCACATCCTTTCCTAGATAACGGACCCAAACCTGCTCAGAATACTCCAGGTGAGGCCTCACCAGTGCTTTACACCCTTGCTTTTATATTCTAGTCCTCTTGAAATGAATGCTAACATTGTACTTGCCTTCCTTCCTGTTGACTAATCACGCATATTAACCTTTAGAACAAGGACTCCCATGTACGTCTCAGGTTTTTGTATTTTCTCTCCATTTAGAAAATAATCAACCCTTTTATTTCTTTGACTGAAGCGCATGACCATATGCTTCCTGACAGTGTATTCCATCTGCCATTTCTTTGCACATTCTCCTCATCTGTCTAAGTCCTTCTGTAGCCTCTCTTATTTCTCAAAACTACCTGCCCTTCCACCTGTCTTCATATTGTCTGCAAACTTTGCAACAATGTCATCAATTTCATCATCCAAATCATTGACATACAATGTAAAAAGAATCGGTCCCAACACAGACCCCTGTGGAAGACCACTAGCCACAGGCAGTCAGTCAGAAGGGCCCCTTTTATTCCCACTCGTTGCCTCCTGCCAATCAGCCACTGCTTTATCCATGCTAGAATCTTCCCTGTAATACCATGGGCTTGTAGCTTGTTAAGCAGCCTCATGTGTGGCACCTTGTGAAAGGCCTTCTGAAAATCCAAGTACAGAACATTAGTAGATTCTCCTTTGTTATATCCTGCTTGTTGCCTATTCAATGAATTCAAACAGATTTTTCTGGCAAGATTTTCCCTTGAGGAAAGCAAGTTGACTACGTCCTATTTTGTGTTGTGCCTCCAAGTACCCTGAGAACTGATCCTTAATAGTCGACTCCAACAACTTCTCAACCACTGAGGTTGGACTAACTGTCCTATAGTTTCCTTTCTTTTGCCTCTCACTCTTCTTGAAGGGCGGAGTGACATTTACAATTTTCCAAAACCATTCTGGAATCAAGTGATTCTTGAAATATCATTCTAATACCTCCAAGATCTCTTCAGCCACCTCTTTGAGAACTATGGATGCACATTATCTGGTTCAGATGACTTATCTACCTCCAGACCTTTCATTTTCCCTATAATCTTCTCTTTAGTTATGGTAACTTAACACACTTCATGCCCACTGACACCTGGAACTTCCACCATATTGCTAGTGTTTTCCTCAGTGAAGACTGATGCAAAATACTTGTTCAGTTCACTCACTATTTCACTGTCCCTGATTAGTCCCTCTCCAGTATCATTTTCCAGCTGTCCAATATCCATTCTCACCTTTCTTTTACACTATGTATCTGAAGAAACTTTTGGCACCCTCTTCAATATTATGGCTAGCTTCCTTTCCTATTCCCTCTTTATCTTCTTGATGACTTCTCACTTGCCTTTTGGTTTTTAAAAGCTTCCCAATCCTCTGACTTCCCACTATTTTTTGCTTTGTTACTTGCCTCTCTTCGGCTTTTATTTTTGCTTTGACTTCACTTGTGAGCCATGGTTGTGTCATTTTTCCTTTAGAATTTGTCCTCCTCTTTGGGATGTATATATCCTGCACCTTGCTAATTGCTTCCAGAAATTCCAGCTATTGCTGATCTGTCATCATTCCTGCCAGTGTTCCTTTCCATTCAATTCTGGCTACTAACTCTCATGCCTCTGTAATTTCATTTGCTCCACTGTAATACTGATACATCTGACCTTAGCTTCTTTTACTTAACTTTCAGCGTGAATTCAATCACATTATGATCACTTGCTCTTGAGGTTTCTTTAATGTTAAGTTCTCTAATCAATTCCGGTTCATTGCCCAATGCCCATCACAGAATAGCTGATCGGTTGGGCTCAAACTTGAGCTGATCTAAAGAGCCATCTTGTAGGCACTCTAGAAATTCCCCCTCTTCTAATCCAGCAGCAACCTGATTTTCCTAAACTACCTGCAAATTGAAGTTCCTCATGATAATTGTAGCATTGCCTTTTGGCATGCAAATTCTATCTCCTGTTGTAATTTGAGGCAGCATCCTTACTACTGTTTGGTGGTCTGTCTACAACACCCATTATTACTCCCATTTTTACCCTTGCAGTTCCCTAGCTCAATCCCCAATGATTCAACACCTTCTGACTCTATGTCACCTCTTTCTATTGATTTGATTTCATATTTTACCAACAGAGCAATGCCATCCCCTTGCCTTCTTGCCTGTCCTTTCGATACAGCGTGTATCCTGGGACATTATCGTCTCAGCTATACTCTTTCAGCCATGATTCTGTGATGCCTATAACATAATACCTGCTAATCTGTAACAGTACTGCAAGTTCATCTAAGTTAGGATCTTTTAAGAGACTGCAGGATAGGTACATGGAGCTTCGAAAAATAGAGGGCTATGGGTATACCTAGGTAATTTCTAAGCTAAGGACATGTTCGGCACAGCTTTGTGGGCCGAAGAGCCTGTACTGTGCTGTAGGTTTTCTATGTTTCTATCTTATTCCGTATACTGTGCACATTCAGATACAACTCCTACAGTCCTGTATTCACCCTTTTCGATTTTGTTGCACCTTGCTCAACCTTTTGATTCCTAACTTTGTCTGAGGTCTTACTAACATCTGTGTCCATGACCTCTCTACTAATGTTCAGGCATTCTAGTTCCCATCTCCCTGCGACTCTAATTTAAACTTCACTGTGCAATATTGACAAACCTCCAGTTCAGGTGCAAACCATCCCTTCTGTACAGGTCCCACCTTCACTGGAAGGGAGACCAATGATCCAACAATCTTATTCCCTCCCTCCTACACCAACTCCTTAGCAACGTATGAAACTGTATAATCTTCCTAATTCTAGCCTTACTAGCACGTAACAGGGTAACAATCCTGAGATCACAACCCAGGATGCCCTGTCCTTTAAGTTAACACCCAACTGCCTAAGCACCCTATGCAGAACCTCATCACTCGTCCTACCCTCCCTACCATCCCATTGTTACCTACATGGACCACAAATTCTGGCTGTTCACCCTCCCACTTAAGAATGCAGTGGGCTCGATCCGGGAGGCAACATACCATCATACCATCCATGAATCTTGTTCTCACCCACAGAACCTCCTGACCATTCCCCTCATCAACGAATCCCCCATCGCCACAACCTGCCTCTTTCTCCCCCTTCCCGTCTGAGTCACAGAGGCAGACTTAGTGTCAGAGACCCGACCACTATGACTTTCCTCTTTTAGGTCATCTGGGGGCGGGGGGTGGGATGAGCTGCCAGAGCTGGTGTTGGAAATGGGTACAGTAACAACATTGATGAGGCACCTGGAGCCAGACATAGAGGGATATGGAATTAATGCAGTAAGTAGGGTTTGTGTGTGTAGGCAGCATGGTTGGTATGGACATTTTGGGGCGAAGAGACAGTTTTGATGTAGAACATTCCTATGGCTCTAATTCAGCAGATCTGATGGAATATAAATTGTCAGTAACTTCTGGCAGGATGGAATGGAGATCCAGACCTCTCCCTCCTACCTGATCTTTGGTTCTGGGCGGTTATAGTGTATGACATTGAACTGAGTCAGCTGGACATCTGAATGTCAAAGGCATTTGTTATCTTAGTTGCCCTTTAGTCTGATTGTCTTTATCATCAGCAAGCATGAATAACGTGACTATATGACTGTTCCACCGGAGCGAGTTCGGTAAATAAGCTGGAGAAGTTGCCATTGTTGCAAATTACTCCATAGCGAATGTGGTCATTACAAGAGACCGTCAGAGCAAATGGGCGTGTGTGTGGCTATGTGTTTTGTATTGAGCACATAAATATGTATGTCTGGCTGTCTAGCAGAATCAGAATCGGGTTTGATATTGACGTACGTCATGAAAATTCTTGTTCTGCAGCAACGATACAATGCAATAGATTAGTAAAAATATATAAATTACAATTAGATATACATTATAAATAAAATAAAATTAACATATTAAATGTCATGCAAAACGAGAGCCAAAAATAGTGAGGTACTGTTCATAGGTTGGTTCATTTGTGTGTGTGTGTGTGTGTGTGTGAGAGAGAGAATGTGTGTTGGTCTATTTTCCCTGGAACTAAGAAAAATGAGAATTATGCATTCTTGTGTAACATTTCAAACTGTGCTTCTTGAGAGTTATTGGAGTGTGTTGTATTACACTATTGATGGTGGATAGACTTTGGATGATGCCCAGTCTTTGGGTTTCCGGTGTCTGGGGTTCCCCATGGTGTTAATGGTGATGATACCGGGTGGTAGTTAGACTCCCTCTTGTAAGTATTCATTATCTGACACATAAGGTGCGAATCGTCCTTGCCATGTTCACCCCAAGTCTGAATGTTTTCCCAGTCATGTTCCATGTGGGGTTTAGCTGCTTCATTTGCCGAGGAGTTCTGACTAGGACTGGACGTTGTATTAGCAGTGAACATCCAACTTCTGTAGTTGTAGACAGTCCTTCTTCTGACTGGAGGCTGGTGCCTTGTGCTGTGCTGCAGCGACCGGTGCTGGATGTTTTGTTATTTGTCATCTACGTCAATGATCCAAATGATAATGCGGCCTTTGATGAGGTGCCACACGAGGCTGTTTAACAAGGTATGAGCCCATGCTATTACAGGAAAGATTCTAGCATGGATAAAGCAGTGGCTGACTGGCAGAAGCAAAGTGTGGGAACAAAGGTAGCCTTTTCTAGTTGGCTGTCGATGAGTAATGGTGTTCCACGGTGGTATGTGAGACCAATTCTTTTTATGTTGTATGTCAATGATTTAGATGATGGAATTGATGACTTTGTTGCAAAGTTTGCAGACAATATGAAGACAGGTGGAGGAGCAGATTGTTTTGTGAAAGTAGAGAGGCTACAGAAGGACTTAGACTGATTAGGAGAATGGGCAACAAAATGACAAATGGAGTGCACTGTCGGGAAGTGTATGTTCGTGCATTTTGGTAGAAGAAATGAAAAGGTTGACTATTATTAAATGGAGAGAAAATAGTAAAAAGAAGAGGTGCAATGGGACTTGGAAGTCTGTGCAGGATTTCCTAAAGATTAATTTGCAGGTTGAGTCAGTGGTGAAGGAGGCAAATGCAATGTTAGCATTCAATTCAAGAGGATTAGAATATAAAAGCAAGCATGTAATGTTGAGACTTTATAAAGCACTGGTGAGGCCTCATGTGGAGTATTGTGAGTAGTTTTTGGCCTTTATCTGAGAAAGGATGCACAAAAACTAGAGAAGTTCATGAAGATGATTTCAATATTGAAAGGCTCGTCATATGAAGAGCAGTTGATATCCCTGGGCCTGTATTCATTAGAATTCTGAAGAATGAAGGGTGACCTCATTGAAACCTATCGAAAAGTGAAAGGTCTTGATAGAGTGGATGTGGCAAGGTTGTTTCCTGTAGTGGGAGAGTCTAAGAACAGGGGACATAGCCTCAGAATAGAGAGGTGACCTTTAGAACGGAGATAAGCAGGAATTTCTTTAGCCAGAGAGTGGTGAATCTGTGTAATTTGTTGCCACATGTAGATGTGGAGGCCAAGTCTTTATGTATATTTTAAGCAGTGTATATTTTAAGTAATTGCAACTCTGATAAAGAAGAAGAGAGAGTTGTATGACATGTGTAGGAAACAGGGAGTAAATAAGGTGCTTGAGGAGTATAAAAGGTGCAAGAAAATACTTAAGAAGGAAATCAGGAGGGCTAAAAGAAGACATGAGGTCGCCTTGGCAGTCAAAGTGAAGGATAATCCAAAGAGCTTTTACAGGTATATTAAGAGTAAAAGGATTGTAAGGGATAAAATTGGTCCCCTTGAAGATCAGAGTGGTCGGCTATGTGTGGAACCAAAAGAAATGTGGGAGATCTTAAATGGGTTTTCTTGCATCTGTATTGACTAAGGAAACTGGCATGAAGTCTATGGAATTAAGGGAAACAAGTAGTGAGATCATGGAAACTGTACAGATTGAAAAGGAGGAGGTGCTTGCTACCTTGAGGCAAATTAAAGTGGATAAATCCCCAGGACCTGACAGGGTATTCCCTCGGACCTTGAAGGAGACTAGTGTTGAAATTGCAGGGGCCCTGGCAGATATATTTAAAATGTCGATGTCTACGGGTGAGGTGCAGGAGGACTGGAGAATGGCTCATGTTGTTCCATTGTTTAAAATAGGATCGAAATGTAATCCGGGAAATTATAGGCCAGTAAGTTTAACATTGGTAGGAGGTAAGTTATTGGAGGGAGTACTAAGAGACAGAATCTGCAAGCATTTTGATAGACAGGGACTTATTAGGGAGAGTCAACATGGCTTTGTGCGTGGTAGGTCATGTTTGACCAATCTATTGGAGGTTTTTGAGGAGGTTACCAGGAAAGTGGATGAAGGGAAGGCAGTGGATATTGTCTACATGGACTTCAGTAAGGCCTTTGACAAGGTCCCGCAAGGGGGGTTAGTTAGGAAAATTCAGTCGCTAGGTATACATGGAGAGGTGGTAAATTGGATTAGACATTGGCTCAATGGAAGAAGCCAAATAATGGTAGTAGAGAATTGCTTCTCAGAGTGGAGGCCTGTGACTAGTGGTGTGCCACAGGGATCTGTGCTGGGTCCATTGTTATTTGACATCTATATCAATGATCTGGATGATAATGTGGTAAATTGGATCAGCAAATTTACTGATGATACAAAGATTGGAGGTGTAGTGGACAGTGAGGAAGGTTTCAAAGCTTGCAGAGGGACTTGAACCAGCTGGAAAAATGAGCTGAAAAATGGCAGATGGAGTTTAATACTGACAAGTGTGAGGTATTGCACATTGGAAGGACAAACCAAGGTAGAACATACAGGGTTAGTGGTAAGGCACTGAGGAGTGCAGTAGAACAGAGGGATCTGGGAATACAGAGACAAAATTCCCTAAAAGTGGCGTCACAGGTAGATAGGGTCGTAAAGAGAGCTTTTGGTACATTGGCCTTTATTAATCAAAGTATTGAGTATAAGAGCTGGAATGTTATGATGAGGTTGTATAAGGCATTGGTGAGGCCGAATCTGGAGTACTGTGTTCAGTTTTGGTTACCAAATTACAGGAAGGATATAAATAAGGTTGAAAGAGTGCAGACAAGGTTTATAAGGATGTTGCCAGGACTTGAGAAACGCAGTTACAGAGAAAGGTTGAATAGGTTAGGACTTTATTCCTTGGAGCGTAGAAGAATGAGGGGAGATTTGATAGAGGTGTATAAAATTATGATGGGTATAGATAGAGTGAATGCAAGCAGGCTTCTTCCACTGAGGCAAGGGGAGAAAAAAACCAGAGGACATGGATTAAGGGTGAGGCGGGGGGGGGGGGTAGTTTAAAGGGAACATTGGGGGGGTGGTCTTCTTGACACTGAGTGGTGGGAGTGTGGAATGAGCTGCCAGATGAGGCGGTAAATGCGGGTTCTTTTTTAACATTTAAGAATAAATTGGACAGATACATGGATGGGAGGTGTATGGAGGGATATGGTCCGTGTGCAGGTGAGTGGGACTAGGCAGAAAATGGTTCGGCACAGCCAAGAAGGGCGAAAAGACCTGTTTCTGTGCTGTAGTTTTTCTATGGTTTCTATGGTTTCAGTGGTTGATAGGTTCTTGACTGGTCAGGACGTGAAAGGATACCGGGACAAGGCAGGAGATTGGGGCTGGGGAAAACTGGATCAGCTTTGTTGAAATGGTGCAGCAGACTCGATGGGCCAAATAGCCTAATTTTGCTCCTATATGCTATTAGATTAGATTATGAGGACACTCAGTCCTTGTATATTGTCATTTAGAAATGTATGCATTAAAAAATGATACAACGTTCCTCCAGAACGATATCACAAGAAAACACAAGACAAACCAAGACTAAAACTGACAAAACCAGATATTTACAACATATGATTACCACAGTGCAAAGCAATACTATAATTTGATAAAGAGCAGACCATGGGCACGGTAAAAAAAGTCTCAAAGTCCGGATAGACTCATCATCCCACTCAGGCGACGGAAGGGAAGAACTCTTCCTGCCATGAACCTCCAAGCGTCGCCAACTCGCTGATGCAGCACCATTGGAAGCACCTGACCACAGCGAACTCTGAGTCCGTCTGAAAACTTTGAGCCTCTGACCAGCTCCTCCGACACAGTCTCTCAGAGCACCATCCTCTGCCGAGCGCTTCGACCCGTCCCCGGCCGCCGAGCAAGAAGTAAAGCCGAGGACTCGGGGCCTTCCCCTCCGGAGACTCTGGACTACAAAGTAGCAGCAGTAGCGAAGCAGACATTTCAGAAGTTTCACCAGATGTTCCTCCATACTCTCATGTCTGCTCCAGCAAATCAGGATTGTGCACGGCACCCTACTTGAGAAATAACAGACATCACCACCGGAGTGGCTGCTGTGAACTGTGTCACGCCGCCATCTTCTCCTCCCTCCTTTTATGGTTTTATGCTGTAAGATTGATTAACAAATTTGCAGTTGGCACCAAGATTGACCATTGTGTATAGGGAGGAGGCGATCATGGTTTGTAGCTGTACCTGGACAAGCTCAGAATAAAATGTGTTGACAAATAACAGGTGGAACATAATGTCAACAAATGTTGCAGTTTGGGAGGACAAACCTGGATAGGACTTGGAATGAATGGTGGGGCACTGAGCTACGGCGTAGAACAGATATATCTGGGAATACAGACCCATAATTCACTGAAAGTAGGTGCACAAGTAGGCAGGTTCGTAAAGGGAGCTTTTGGAACATTTGTCTTCATAACTCAAAGTATTGAGTACAATGGATGGGATGCCATGTTGGAAGGTGTATAAGACGTTGGTGAGGCCTTATTTGGAGTATTGTGCACAACCCAGGCCACCCACCTACATGAAAGATACCATGGTTCAAGGTGAAAGGTGAAAATTTTGAGGGGAACATGAGAGGGGAGAATTTTTCAATCAGAAGGTCATGGGACTGTGGAATAAAGTGTCAGCAGAAGTAGTAGTCAATTCTTTGACAGTATAATGATAGGAAATTCATTGACGATGTAGCCAAAGATGTTTGTGGAGAGGTCACTGCACTGAGGAACTCCTGAAGTGATGTGGGGATGGGATTGGTCTCCTTGTAAAGATTCAAATCTCAGAGAGCTTGACACCATATGATCCGAGGAGTGAAAAGGTTACCATATGAGGAACGTCTGGCAGCTCTTGGGCTGTATTCCCTGGAATTCAGGAGAATGAGGGGGGATCTCATAGAAACATTCGAATGTTAAAAAGCCTGAACAGATTAGATATGGCAAAATAATTTCCCATGTTATGGGAGTCCAGGATAAGGGGGCATGACATCAGGATTGAAGGACATCCATTTAGAACAGAGATGCGATGAAATTACTTTAGTCAGAGGGTGATAAATCTGTGGAATTTGTTGCCACGAGTGGCTGTGGAGGCCAAGTCATTGGGTGCATTTAAGGCAGAGATAGATAGGTTCTTGATTAGCCAGGGCATCAAAGGGTATGGGGAGAAGGCAGGAGAGTGGGGATGACTGCAAGAATTGGATTAGCATGATTGAATGGCAGAGCAGACTTGATGGGCTGAATGGCCTACTTCTGCTCTTATGTCTTATGTTCTTATGGACTTAAACTGTTTCAAAAAGCCATCTCATAGGCATTCAACAAATTCATGCTCTTGATATCCATTACCAACCTGATTTTCCCAATCTACCTGCTTGTTAAAATCTCCAATGACTATCATAAAATTGCCTTTTTGACACATCATTTCTATTTCCGGTTGTAATCTGCAGTCCACTCTTTGTAGGCTTCTATACAGCTAGCATAAGGGTCCTTTTGCCCTTGCAGTCCCTTAACTCAGCCCGCAAGGATTTTAAATAATCCTATGTCATGGCTTTTAAATAATTTGATGCCATTCTTTACCAGCAGAGCCACATCACCCCCTCTGCCTACTTTCCTATCCCTCGGATTCAATGTGTAATCTTGGACATTCAGCTCCCAACTACACCATCCTTCAGCCATAATTCAGTGATGGCCACAACATCACACCTGACAATCTGTAATAGTGCAACACGATCATCTACTGTATTTGCTACCCTTTTGATTTTGCATCCCTAATGCACTGATACTCACCTTGCTGGCTACAATTTTTTTCTGTTATCTCCGCGTCTTTCTTGACAGCGACTGCACACTTCCTTTGGTTTTTACCATCTGTCCTATGCTGAGCCCTTTCACTCTGGTTCCAATCACCCGCCAAATTAATTTAAGCTCCTCCTAACAGCTTTGGTATAAGAGCTAAGAGTGTTGTAAAAGCAAGCCTGAAGGCTTTGTGTGTCAATGCAAGGAGCATTCGTAACAAGGTGGATGAATTAAAAGTGCAGATTGTTATTAATGAATATCATATAGTTGGGATCACAGAGACATGGCTCCAGGGTGACCAAGGATGGGAGCTCACCATTCAGGGACATTGAATATTCAGGAGGGATAGACATGAAAGAAAAGGAGGTGGGGTAGCATTGCTGGTTAGAGAGGAGATTAACGCAATAGAAAGGAGAGACATTAGCCGGGAGGATGTGGAATCGATACGGGTAGAGCTGCATAACACTGAGGGGCAGAAAACGGTGGTGGGTGTTGTGTACAGACCACCTAACAGTAGTAGTGAGGTTGGGGATGGTATTAAACAGGAAATTAGAAATGCGTGCAATAAAGGAACAGCAGTTATAATGGGTGGCTTCAATCTACATATAGATTGGGTGAATCAAATTGGTAAGGGTGCTGAAGAAGAGGATTTCTTGGAATGTATGCGGGATGGTTTTTTGAACCAACATGTCGAGGAACCAACTAGAGAGCAGGCCATTCTAGACTGGGTATTGAGCAATGAGGAAAGGTTAATTAGCAATCTTGTCGTGAGCAGCCCCTTGGGTAAGAGTGACGATAATATGGTGGAATTCTTCATTAAGATGAGAGTGAAATAGTTAATTCAGAAACAAAGGTTCTGAACTTAAAGAAGGGTAACTTTGAAGGTATGAGACGTGAATTAGCTAAGATAGGCTGGCAAATGATACTTAAAGGGTAGACGGTGGATATGCAATGGCAAGCATTTAAAGATCGCATGGATGAACTACAACAATTGTTCATCCCAGTTTGGCAAAAGAATAAATCAGGGAAGGTAGTGCACCCGTGGCCGACAAGGGAAATAAGGGATAGTATCAATTCCAAAGAAGAAACATACAAATTAGCCAGAAAAAGCGGCTCACCTGAGAACTGGGAGAAATTCAGAGTCCAGCAGAGGTGGACAAAGGGCTTAATTAGGAAAGGGAAAGGAGATTATGAGAGAAAACTGGCAGGGAACATAAAAACTGACTGTAAAAGCTTTTATAGATATGTGAAAAGGAAAAGGTTGTTTAAGAGAAATGTAGGTCCCTTACAGTCAGAAACAGGTGAATTGATCATGGGGAACAAGGACATGGCAGACCAACTGAAGAACTACTTTGGTTCTGTCTTCACTAAGGAGGACATAAATAATCTTCCGGAAATAGTAGGGGCAGAGGGTCTAGTGAGATGGAGAAACTGAGGGAAATACATGTTAGTAGGGAAGTGGTGTTAGGTAAATTGAAGGGATTAAAGGCAGATAAATCCCCAGGGCCAGGCGGTCTGCACGCCAGAGTGCTTAAGGAAGTAGCCCAAGAAACAGTGGATGCATTAGTGATAATTTTTCAAAACCCTTTAGATTCTGGACTAGTTCCTGAGGATTGGAGGGTGCCTAATGTAACCCCGCTTTTTAAAAAAGGAGGGAGAGAGAAATGGGGAATTATAGACTGGTTAGCCTAACATCGGTGGTGGGGAAAATGCTAGAGTCAGTTATCAAAGATGTGATAACAGCATATTTGGAAAGCGGTGAAATCATCGGACAAAGTCAGCATGGATCTGTTAAAGGAAAATCATAGAAACATAGAAAATAGGTGTAGGAGTAGGCCATTCGGCCCTTCAAGCCTGCACTGCCATTCAGTATGATCATGGTTGATCATCCAACTCAGAACCTTGTACCAGCCTTCCCTCCATACCTCCTGATCCCTTTAGCCACAAGGGCCATATCTAACTCCCTCTTAAATACAGCCAATGAACTGGCCTCAACTGTTTCCTGTGGCAGAGAATTCCACAGATTCACTACTCTCTGTGTGAAGAAGTTTTTCCTCATCTCGGTCCTAAAAGGCTTCCCCTTTATCCTCAAACTGTGACCACTTGTTCTGGACTTCCCCAACATCGGGAACAATCTTCCTGCATCTAGCCTGTCCAATCCTTTTAGGATTTTATACATTTCAATAAGATCGCCCTGCAATCTTCTAAATTCCAGAGTATAATCCTAGTCGATCCAGTCTTTCATCATATGAAAGTCCTGCCAACCCAGGAAACATGTCTGACGAATCTCATCGAATTTTTTGAGGATGTAACTGGTAGAGTGGACAGGGGAGAACCAGTGGATGTGGTATATTTGGATTTTCAAAAGGCTTTTGACAAGGTCCCACACAGGAGATTAGAGTGCAAACTTACAGCACACCGTATTGGGGGTATAGTATTGATATGGATAGAGAATTGGTTGGCAGACAGGAAGCAAAAAGTGGGAATAAATGGGACCTTTTCAGAATGGCAGGCAGTGACTAGTGGGGTACCGCAAGGCTCAGTGCTGGGACCCCAGTTGTTTACAATATATATTAATGACTTAGACAAGGGAATTAAATGCAGCATCTCCAAGTTTGCAGATGACACGAAGCTGGGCGGCAGTGTTAGCTGTGAGGAGGATGCTAAGAGGATGCAGGGTGACTTGGATAGGTTAGGTGAGTGGGCAAATTTATGGCAGATGCAATTTAATGTGGATAAACGTGAGGTTATCCACTTTGGTGGCAAAAACAGGAAAACAGTTTATTATCTGAATGGTGGCCAATTAGGAAAAGGGGAGCTGCTACGAGACCTGGGTGTCATTATACACCAGTCATTGAAAGTGGGCATGCAGGTACAGCAGGCGGTGAAAAAGGCGAATGGTATGCTGGCATTTATAGCGAGAGGATTCGAGTACAGGAGCAGGGAGGTACTACTGCAGTTGTACAAGGCCTTGGTGAGACCACATCTGGAGTATTGTGTGCAGTTTTGGTCCCCTAATCTGAGGAAAGACATCCTTGCTACAGAGAGAGTACAAAGAAGGTTCACCAGATTGATTCCTGGGATGGCAGGACTTTCATATGATGAAAGACTGGATCAACTAAGCTTGTTGGAATTTAGAAGATTGAGGGGGGATCTTATTGAAACGTATAAAATCCTAAAGGGATTGGACAGGCTAGATGTAGGAAGATTGTTCCCGATGTTGGGGAAGTCCAGAACGAGGGGTCACAGTCTGAGGATAAAGGGGAAGCCTTTTAGGAACGAGATTAGGAAAAACTTCTTCACACAGAGAGTGGAGAATCTGTGGAATTCTGTGCCACAGGAAACAGTTGAGGCCAGTTCATTGGCTATGTTTAAGAGCAAGTTAGATATGGCCCTTGTGGCTAAAGGGATCAGGGGGTATGGAGGGAAGGCTGGTACAGGGTTCTGAGCTGGATGATCAGCCATGATCATACTGAATGGCGGTGCAGGCTAGAAGGGCCGAATGGCCTACTCCTGCACCTATTTTCTATGTTTCTATGTTTAACAAACTTGCCCATGAGAATATTAGTCCCCCTCGGGTTCAGGTGCAACCCGTTCCTTTTCTACCTCACAAGAGATCCCGATGATCCAAGAACATGAAGCCTCGCCCCCTGCACTGACTTCTCAGCCGCGCATTCATTTGCCAAATCATCCTGTTTGGACCCTCACTGGCGTGTGGATTTACTACATGTCAAAAGCAAAGCTGCTTTTGCCAAATGTTTGTGGCATGTCACATGCCAGACGTATCCTAACGGCGAGTAATTCAACTCCTAACTTCACAAAACCAATCCATGTTAAAGCCTCTCAAGTCAGGACTGCGACGAAATGCCCTGCATATGCCTGTACGAGTGCACATCAGCAATATCCAAGAAGTTCGACACTGCACAGGACATAGCAATCCAATCTGATCGGTATCGCTATCCCCAACAGTTCACTGAGTATAATGCCGACTCGCAATTGCAGGATGCACTGTGAAAACGCACCAACACTGCTTCGATCGGGCGAACTAGAAGGACAAGGGCAGCGAATGTATTGTGGACACCAAGATGACGCTCGCAATGTACGGTGATTTAAAACTCACCAAACTGCCATATATACTATATATCTCCTGACCGTAAATCGTATTTTGATAATAAATTTATTTTGACTTTGACCTGGAAGTTGCCCTTCAAAATATTCACTATTCTAAAGTGGAATTAGATCGCAGTTCCTTTAAAGCCGCTTGGCCAAAATTCCAGAACCTTGGCCCGATCTACATTGTGGGCATACTTACGCCTCACTATCTGCAGCGGTTCGAGAAACTGCTCAGCACCATCTTCACAACAAGGGATCGGACTTGCTAGCTGAGTCTGAGACACTCGTATTCCTCAACATAAAAGGTCGCAGTTTCGGGGTTTGGGGTTTGTGGTTTGTTAATGAGATGAAGAAAATATCTTCACGCATGGAGAGAAATTCCGTTGGGAGGATGCGGAGGCTCAGCCATGGGGTGAAACCGTGGTTGTTTGATAATGAGGGCATCAGGGTTGTAGAGATCAAGGAGCAACACGGGGCTGAAGTCAAAATGCAAAGAGTTTATCCAATATCATAGAAACAAAGGGAAGCAAACATTGGGATGAACAGATGAATGTGAGTGGGGACGGGCTGTGTGGGGAAGTATCACATCTTTTGTAGCTGCATTCCCGATTAAAGGACGGAGCGACGAGGCAGCAGGGATACCACGGTCAGAGACAACGTGAAGCTCTCTCTCTACACCGTCCCGCCACATACTCCGAGGGTAGGACAGACACTCAGTCTCCCTCTGTGCCATTACGGGACACACTCCCAGGGTAAAACGCAGACTGAAGCTCCGTCTAGGATCTCCCGTCACACACACCCGGGATTCAGGATAGGACAGAGTTTCAGACGGAAACAGTAACGAATTCTCTCGCTCCCGACCTGCAGAATATTTCCTGTATTGTCTTTTTGATTTTAGGTTTGCCGTTTCTGGATAGTCTTGGGTTTGATTGGCTTTTTTCTGTCGTGTGTCGCCAGGATGAAAGGAACAGTGTGGATTGTTTTGGCTGCTTGCTGTGCCTCCGGTGCGCTGGCCTGTGCTGGGAAATTATCCCTTCAATTTCCGTGTCACTCTCCGTCCCTTAGTATGTAGCCAGCTTTATTCAGGTCCACTAGCTCTGCGTGTTCCCGGATCACTGCAGTACACCGAGAGTTTCTGCGCGCTATTAGCAGAGCCGTAACCACGATGTAGCTTAGCTACAGCGGAATGTTCCCTCCTTTCCGTACAGCTGAGAACGCTTCGGCGAACAAACACCGCTCTCTCAAACACACAGCAACACACACACACACACACACACACACACACACAATCATACACACACACACACACACAATCTAACACACATAAAATCAACACACTCACCACACACATGCACACACTCATACACACACAATCTAACACACACACATAATACAGACACACATACAGACACTTACACACACACTCACACACAGTATCACACACACACAGAAACTCATACGCACACACAGACACTCACACACATACATAGACACACACATACAGACATGCACACACACACTCTATCACACACCTACACAGACACACACACTCTATCACACACACACAATCACACACTCACACACTCTCTCTCTCACACACAGACACACACACACTCACACACACACACACACACACAATCACACACTCACACAGACACTCACACTTACACACACAGACACTCACACTCACACACCCACAGGCACACTCACACACACACACTCTAACGCTCACACACACACACGCACTCTTTATCACACACCCACACAAACACACAGTCTATCACACACACATACACACACACACACACACACACACACACACTCAGACACACAGATACTCACACTCACACACACACGGACACACTCACACACGCTTTCTTTCCTCTCCTCGGTTATCCATTGAAATCCGATGACGGCGTCCACTCCTTTAACGGTGAGATCTTTGATGACTATACAGTCCTATCCTGGACCCACAAGCTCTATTGCAGGTGGGACATGGATATGTGGTAGTGGTGGCAAGCACAGCTGCATCTCTCCTGGCTCTCTTCTGCTGTCTTCTGGTTGTTCTTTCCATCTCCAGAATACGAAACCCATCCCTACACAGCTGTCGCCAAGTGGTACGGTCAGCAGCAACCTCCACCAGGTCCTCGGGTCTGATCTTGCACTTCCTTAAAACATTCTTCATCTGATCCTTATAGCGCTTTTTCAGCCCCTCCAGCTGAGGGTTGACCATGATGTAGCTGGCCGTATAACACTCTGCGGGGTAGCTGACATTGGGGCATCCTTATCACATGCCCCAGCCATTGCAGCTGACGCTGGGTGATCATGGCCTCAATACTCCTGCAGTTGGTCTTTACAGGTATTTCAGTGTGAGGCACCCGCTCACACCAGGTAATTCCCAGGATGCGCTGGAGGCAGCTTATGTGGAAGCGCTCCAAGGACTTGATGTGACGGCTGTAGGTCACCCAAGCTTCACAGCTATAAAGGAGGGTGGTGACACAGACCGCTTGGTATACGGTGACCTTTGTGGAGGGACGACGGCTCCTGTTCTGAAAGACTCTACGCGGAAGTCTCCCAAAGGCAGCTGATGCCTGTTTAATGTGGCTCTGGATGTCGTTGTCAATGCCGCTATCCTCAGAGAGAATGATCCCCAGATACTTGAAAGATGGCACTACTGACAGCTTTTCATCACCAACAGTGAAGGCAGGTAGAGTGGGTGGGACATAGAAACATAGAAAATAGGTGCAGGAGTAGGCCATTCGGCCCTTCTAGCCTGCACCGCCATTCAGTATGATCATGGCTGATCATCCAACTCAGAACCCTGCCCCAGCCTTCCCTCCATACCCCCTGATCCCTTTAGCCACACAGGCCATATCTAACTCCCTCTTAAATATAGCCAATGAACTGGCCTCAACTGTTTCCTGTGGCAGAGAATTCCACAGATTCACCACTCTTTGTGTGAAGAAGTTTTTCCTAATCTCGGTCCTAAAAGGCTTCCCCTTTTATCCTCAAACTGTGACCCCTCGTTCTGGACTTTCCCAACATTGGAAACAATCTTCCTGCATCTAGCCTGTCCAATCCCTTTAGGATTTTATACGTTTCAATCAGATCCCCCCTCAATCTTCTAAATTCCAACGAGTATAAGCCTAGTTCATCCAGTCTTTCATCATATGAAAGTCCTGCCATCCCAGGAATCAACCTGGTGAACCTTCTTTGTACTCCTTCTATGGCAAGGATGTCTTTCCTCAGATTAGGGGACCAAAACTGCACACAATACTCCAGGTGTGGTCTCACCAAGGCCTTGTACAACTGCAGTAGTACCTCCCTGCTCCTGTGCTCGAATACTCTCGCTATAAATGCCAGCATACCATTCGCCTTTTTCACCGCCTGCTGTACCTGCATGCCCACTTTCAATGACTGGTGTATAATGACACCCAGGTCTCGTTGCACCTCCCCTTTTCCTAATCGGCCACCATTCAGATAATAATCTGTTTTCCTATTTTTGCCACCAAAGTGGATAACTTCACATTTATCCACATTAAATTGCATCAGCCATGAATTTGCCCACTCACCTAACCTATCCAAGTCACCTTGCATCCTCTTAGCATCCTCCTCACAGCTAACACTGCCGCCCAGCTTCATGTCATCCGCAGACTTGGAGATGCTGCATTTAATTCCCTCATCCAAGTCATTAATATATATTGTAAACAACTGGGGTCCCAGCACTGTGCCTTGCAGTACCCCACTAGTCACTGCCTGCCATTCTGAAAAGGTCCCCTTTATTCCCACTCTTTGCTTCCTGTCTGCCAACCAATTCTCTATCCACATCAATACCTTACCCCCAATACCGTGTGCTTTAAATTTGCACACTAATCTCTTGTGTGGGACCTTGTCAAAAGCCTTTTGAAAATCCAAATATACCACATCCACTGGTTCTCCCCTATCCACTCTACTAGTTACATCCTCTTTTTTTAAATATAATTTTTACTGAGTTTTGAAAAAGAATACACGAAAAGATAGTATCTACCCGCCCCCCTCCCCTTAACCCCCCCCCCCCCCCTATAAAGTCGTACCTAAAAAAGAAGGAAAAATAAAGAAGAGCCGCCTGGGTATTGGAAGGTTTCCACATGCTCCATGGAATTCAAAATAAATTTGGTATACTTATTCGTTACTTTCCCCAAGGGACCAAGATCTTTATCGGAGCACTTAAATATGCCATCCTATCTTTTGTAAATAAGGGCGCCAAATATTCAAAAATGTTACATATTTATCTCTTAAATTATAAGTAATTTTTTCGAGTGGGATAGAACTAGCCATTTCATTATTCCAACGATTCATACTTAAATACTAATCAGATTTCCAAGTAACTGCTATAGTCTTCTTAGCTACTGCCAATGCAATTTTTATAAATTCTTTCTGATATTTATTCAATATAAGTTTTGGCTTTATCCCTTCAATATCACCTAATAGAAATAATACAGGGTTATGTGGAAGTTGAGTTCCAGTAATTTGTTCCAATAAGACTCTTAAATTTATCCAAAAGGGTTGAATTTTAAAACAAGACCAAGTAGAATGTAAGAAAGTACCAATTTCTTGATTACACCGAAAGCATTTATCGGATAGATTTGAATTTAATCTATTTATTTTTTGTGGTGTAATATGTAATTGGTGTAAAAATTATATTGTACTAATCTAAGTCGAACATTAGCCACCCTCCAATCCTCAGGAACTAGTCCAGAATCTAAAGAGTTTTGAAAAATTATCACAAATGCATCCACTGTTTCTTGGGCTACTTCCTCAAGCACTCTGGGATGCAGACCATCTGGCCCTGGGGATTTATCTGCCTTTAATCCCTTCAATTTACCTAACACCACTTCCCTCCTAACATGTATTTCCCTCAGTTCCTCCATCTCACTGGACACTGGTACTCCATTGGAAAACCACTTCTGTCTTGGTGGTATTGACAGTCAGCCCCATCCTGCTGTAAGCTCTCACTGCCACAACAAGGACAGTCTGAAGAACCTCCGGACTATGGGCTACAAGAGCACAGTCGTCTGTATACTGCAGCTCCAGGACCTGCTCTCTACAGAGTTTGATGGTTGCGTGAAGCCTCCTGATGTCAAAGAGGTTGCCAGCTAATCTGACATCCACTGCCACACCACTGCTGCCTTCAATCTCGTTGTAGAGAAGGTTGGTAACACACAAGATGTAAAAGAGTACTGGCAGTAGCACACACCCCTGCCTCACCCCTGTGCGTACAAGGAAGGGCTCG
Source organism: Mobula birostris (assembly GCF_030028105.1). NCBI lineage: Eukaryota > Metazoa > Chordata > Chondrichthyes > Myliobatiformes > Myliobatidae > Mobula > Mobula birostris. The sequence continues at coordinate 230,038,183 of NC_092372.1, read as the reverse complement.
GACTCTTTTCCTCCTATGGTTACCCGAGCAGTCATCCCATCGTGGAACTGGCAGAAGATGTTAACAAATTTATTGGGACAACCACACCTGAGGAGGACATCCCATAAGAGCTCTCTGCACAGTGTCGAATGCTTTGGAGAGGTCGACAAAGGCCATAATCAGGTCCTGATGTTGCTCCCGGCACTTTTCCTGAAGCTGCCGGGCTGTGAAGATGATGTCGATCGTGCTCCTGTTCTTCCTAAATCCACACTGCGATTCAGGCAGCATTGATTCGGTGATGTTGCTGATGAGTCTCTGAAGCATCGCTTTAGCCAGGACCTTTCCAGCGACAGAAAGGAGTGATATGCCCCTAGTATTGCCGCAGATGGCCTTGTCACCCTTGTTCTTATTAATGACAACGATGTTTGTATTTCTTCATTGCTGTGGGATGTTCTCATCAGTCCAGGCCTTGGTGATGTACTGGCAGAAGGTGCGCATACACATGTACCCTCCGTTCTTCAGTAACTCAGTGTCATGGTCCGGATCGGGGTCCCTTTAAATTTACTTTGTTTATGTTACGATTCGGACCGTTGACTCCCAGTTTCCCTTTGGTTCCCTGTTTTCCCGTGTCCCAAGTCCCTCGGGCTTGGAGATTGGAGGCAATTTACTCTCGGCTGAACCGGCAGTTTATAGTCTCCGGCTTTCAGCCAATCGGCCTGTGAGCGTCTGCAAAATCACCAAAGGTACTGCGAGCCAATATTATCTGGCTGGAGCAAACCTAGTCTCCGCCCCAAGCGAGTGCCAGTAAGTCGCCATTCCTCACCGGAGCAACCCTGTCAAGTTACCTCACCAAAACCAGCCAGCAAAGTTTCCCCAACGAAACGGGTCCGTTAGTTAACCCGCCGGAGCGAATCAAGAGCCGCCGTCTACTGTTCCCGGGTTTTCTTCTCCCCAGTAATAGCAACTACACTCACTTCTGCCCCCTGACACTCTCGAATTTCAGGCACGTTGTTAGTGTATTCACCAGTGAAGAATGATGCAAAATACATATTGCGTCCTTCCGTTATTTATTGAACCTCATTACTGCATCTCTGGCGTCATTTTCCATCTGATATCCACTCTCTTTCTTCTAATACGTATAACTGAAATTACATTTGGTATCATCTTTTAAACATCTGGATAACATTCCTTCAAATTTCATGATTCCTCTCTATTGTTTAATTGAATTCTGTTGAATTAAAAAAAAACTTTGCAATGCTCTAGCTTGCCACCATTTTCGATGTACTGTATTGTATGCCCTCTCTTCTGCTTTTACGCTGAACGTGATGAAAGGTCTCGGCCGAAACATTGACTCTTTATTCACTTCCATAGATACTGCCTCGCCTGCCGAGTACGTCGATCGTTTTTCTGTGATACTCCGCTCTACCAAGATCCGCTTTGTTTTTGCAGGAAACGTCGCGCCGCACGGAACCGGCACACATTCCAGCATGACACGGAGCGGATTGGCAGGCAGAGCCCTCGACGGAAATCGGAACGCCTCGTAACACGAAGAGTGAGGAGCAGCCGTGCTGGAGTGTTGACCTGTTCGCCGAAGAGTACGTGCGGGTGGTGAAGATGACAAACACGGCTGACTGATGTTGGCATCGCTTCAAGGACGTAGAGGTCCGCATCGGCACTTCCTTCCTCAGCTGCAAGGACCTCGTGTAAGTGTTCCTAGAATATTTCATGTATCACTGGGCAAACAGGAGATGTCAAAGCGGGGGGGGGGGGGGGGGGCTGTTTTCTGTTCACGTCGTATGCAATCACACCAGTCAGTCAGCCATAGGGTGGATGTTAGGAGCTGGAGGATTTGTGTGATGGGGATCGGAAGGAACAGGAACCGCAGTTAGTAGGTCACTCGGTAATTCAGATGAGCTCAGCTCTAACGTTGTGATAAACGAAATATTCCGAAAGCAGGTCCTTTCCGGATCTTCAGTGAGGTTCCGTGTCTCCCTTATTCTCCCCGTTGCCCGTTCCTCCCCTGACAAAGCGAACATTGCCCTTTCTGTCCAATATTGTGCGATATTCAACAAGTAAGAATGAAAATCAGGTTTAATATCATTGGCAAATGTCATGAAATTTGTTGTTTTGTGGCAGCTGTATGGTGTAATACATCACATTTTTCTTGAAACTACGAATTACAGTAAGAATATTTCTAAATATTGTAATTTGTAATTTTTTTTACGTGGGTTCATTGTTCAGAAAACTGCGGAGGGAAAGTAGCTGTTCTTGAAATATTAAATGCGTGGTCTTGAGGCTCCTTTACCGCCTCTTTGATGGCAGCCATGCGAAGGGGGCATGTCCTGGGTGATGAGGATCGTTAATGATGGATGCAAACTGTCTGAGGCATCACCTTTTGAAGATGTTCTTGATGCTGGGAGGCTTGTGCCCATAATGGAGCTGGCTGAGTTTACAGTTTTAGAAAACATAGGAAATAGAAAACCTACAGCCCAATACAGGCCCTTCAGCCCATAAACCTATGCTGAACATGTCCTTACCTTACCCATACCCATTTTCCAGCACCGCATCCGGCAGCCCATTCCACGCATTCACCACTCTCTGCAAGAAAAAAAAAACTTACCCCGACATCTCCTCTGTACCTACTTCCAAGCACCTTTAAAATATGCCCTCTCGTGCTAGCCATTTCAGCCCTGGGACAAAGCTTCTGACCATCTACACGATCAATGCCTTTTATTATCTTGCACACCTCCATCAGGTCACCTCCCATTCTCTGTTGCCCAAGGAGAAAAAGGCCGAGTTCACCCATCCTATTCTCATAAAGCATGCTCCCCAATCCAGGCAACATCCTTGTCAATCTCCTCTGAACCCTTTCCATGACTTCTATGTCCTTCCGGTAGTGAGGTGACCAGAATTGAGCACAGTACTCCAAGTGGGTACAGACCAGGGTCTGAAATAGCTGCAACATTACTTCTCGGCTCTTAAGCTTAACCCTAAAATTGATGAAGGCCAATGCACTGTATGCCTTCTTAACCATAGAGTCAGACTGCGGGCAGCTTTGAGTGTCCTATGGACTTGGACCCCATGATCCCTCTGATCCTTCACACTGCCAAGAGTCTTGCCATTAATGCAATCTTCTGCCATCATATTTGACCTACCAAAATGAACCACCTCATGCTTATCTGGGTTGAACTCCATCTGTCGCTTCTCAGCCCAGTTTTGCATCCTATCAATGTCCTGCTGTAACCTCTGACAGCCTCCACACTCTCCACAACACCCCAAACCTATGCATCATGGGCAAATTTACTAACCCATCCCTCCACTTCCTCATCCAGGTCATTTATAAAAATCACAAAGAGAAGGGGTCCCAGAACAGATCCCTGAAGTACACTTTTTCAATAAGCCTTGCATGGGGGTACTTTATCAAATGCCTTGCTAAATCCATATACCCTACATCTACGGCTCTACCTTCAACAATGTATTTAGTTACATCCTCAAAAAATTAAATCAGGCTGATAAGGCACGACCTGCCTTTGACAAAGCCATGCTGACTATTCCTAATCATATTCTACCTCTCCAAATGTTCATAAATCCTGCCTTTCAGGATCTTCTCCACTAGCTTACCAACCACTGAAGTAAGACACTGAAGCATGGTTTCATGAAGGGGAGATCCTGCCTCACCAACCTGTTGGAATATTTTGAGATAATCTCAAATAGAATTGACAAGGGAGAGGCTGTGGATGTTGTGTATTTGGATTTTCAAAAGTCCTTCGATAAGGTGCTGCATAAGAGGCTGCCTAATAAGATGAGAGCCCATGGAATTATAGGAAAGATATTGAAATGGATGGAGCATTGGCTAATAGGCAGAAAGCAAAGGGTGGGAATAAAGGGATCCTATTCTGATTGGTTACCGGTTACTAGTGGTGTTCCGCAGGGGTCGGTGTTGGGGCCGCTTCTTTTTACAATGTATATCGATGATTTAGATTGTGGATTAAATGATTTTGTGGCTAAGTTTGTGGATGACACAAAGATAGGTGGAGGAGCAGGAAGTGTTGAAGATACATAAAGGTTGCAGAGAGACTTGGTCAGTTTAAGAGAGTGGGCAAAGAAATGGCAGATGAGATACAATGTTGAGAAATTTATGGTTGTACATTTTGGAAGAAGAAAGAATTGGGCAGATTATTATTTGGATGGGGAGAAGATTCAAAAATCGTAAGTGCAAAGGGACTTGGAGGTCCTCGTGCAGGATACCCCAAAGGTTAACCACCAGTTTGGATCGGCAGTAAGGAAAGCGAATGCTGTGTTGGCTTTCATTTCAAGAGGAATAGTGTTTAAAGAGTAAGGAGGTGTTGATGAGGCTCTATGGGGCACTGATGAGACCTCATTTGGAATACAGTGTGCAGTTTTGGGCCCCCTATCTTAGAAAGGATGTACTGATGTTGGAGAGAGTTCAGAGAAGATTTACGAGGATGATTTCTGGAATGCAGGGGCTAACATATGAGAAGCACTTGTCAGCTCTTGGACTGTATTCATTAGAGTATAGAAGAATGAGAGGGGATCTCATAGAAACATGTCGAATGTTGAAAGGGTTGGACAGAGTAGATGTGGAAAGACTGTTTCCCTTGGTGAGTGAGTCCAGGACAAGAGGCCACAGTCTTAGAATTAGAGGGTACCCATTTAAAACAGATGAAGAGACATTTTTTGTTAGCCAGAGGGTTGTGGATTTATGGAATTCGTTGCCACATACAGCTGTGGAGGCCCGATCATTGAGGGTGTTTAAGGAGGAGATTGATTTCCATTGAGGCAAGGGGAAAAAAAAAACCAGAGGACATGGGTTTAGGGTGAGAGGGGAAAAGTTTAAAGGGAACATTAGGGGGGGCTTCTTCACACAGAGTGGTGGGAGTATGGAATGAGCTGCCAGACGAGGTGGTGAATGCGGGTTCTTTTTTAACATTTAAGAATAAATTGGACAGATACATGGATGGGAGGTGTATGGAGGGATATGGTCCATGTGCAGGTCAGTGGGACTAGGCAGAAAATGGTTCGGCACAGCCAGGAAGGGCCAAAAGGCCTGTTTCTGTGCTGTGGTTTCTATGATAGGTATCTAATTAGTCAGGGTTCAAGGGATATGGGGAAAAAGCCGGAAATTGGAACTAGATGGGAGAATAGTTTAGCTCATGGTGGAGTGGCAGAGCAGACTCAATGGGCCGAATGGCCAACTTCTGCTCCATTGTCTTGTGATCTCGTGACTCACTGGTCTATAATTTCCTGGGATATCCCTACTCCCTTTCTTGAATAAGGGAAAAATATCTGCAACCCTCCAATCCACCAGAACCTCTCCTGTCCTCATTGATGATGCAAAGATCATCACAAGAAACTCAGCAATCTTCTTCCTCACCTCCCACAGTAGCCTTGGGTACATCCCGTCCGGTCCCGGTGACTTACCAAACTTGATGCTTTCCAAAGTTCCAGCACATCCTCTTCCTAATATCTACTGCTCAAGCTTTTCAGTCCACTGCAAGGCATCCGTACAATCGCCAAGATCCTTTTCCACAGAGAGTACTGAAGCAAAGTATTCATTAAGTACCTCTGCCATCTCCTCCAGTTCCATACACACTTTTCCATCGTCACACTTGATTGGTCCTATTCTCTCAAGTCTTATCCTTTTGCTCTTCACGTAATTGTAGAACGCCTTGGATGATGATGATGATGATATCCACTCAGACCTGAGAGGCCAGCGTCGGGCATTTTCATGCCTTACAAGGCACAGTTCGAAAGGCTGTGTGGGGTGCCACTCCTCGCACAGACGTTTCGCAGTATTATTTTACGAGGCCGAGTTGCAAGCTCGACATCAACCCAGCGTGGACGGAGAGAACGCACGGGGGCGGTCTGTCACTGGATCGGACTCGGTAACCTCCATTCTCGAGGCCAGTGCTGATCTTACTGGCCACCAGCCTTGGGGTTTTCCTTTATCCTGTCCGCCAAGGACTTCTCATGGCCCCTTCTAGCTCTCCTAATTTCATTCTTAAGCTCCCTCCTGCTAGCCTTATAATGTTCAAGATCTCTATCATTACCTAGTTTATTGACCCTTTCTTAAGCTTTTCTTTTCTTCTTGACTCGATTTACAACAGCCTTTGTGCACCACGGTTCCTGTACCCTACCATCCCTTCCCTGTCTGATTGGAACGTATCTCTGCAGAACCCCACGCAAATATCCCCTGAACATTTGTTATATTTCTTCCTTATGTTTCCCTGAGAACATCTGTTTCCAAATAATGCTTCCTCGTTCCTGCTTGAGAGCCTCATAATTCCCCTTACTCCAATTAAACGTTTTGCAAACTTGCCTGTTCCTATCCCTGTCCAATGCTGTGGTAAAGGAGATAGAATTGTGATCACTATCTCCAAAATGCTCTCCCACTGAGAGACCTGACACCTGACCAGGTCAATTTCCCAAGACCAGATCAAGTACAGCCTCTCCTTTTGTAGGCTTATCTACATATTGTGTTAAGAAACCTTCCTGAACACACCTAACAAACTCCACCCCATCTAAACCCCTCACTTTAGGGAAATGCCAATCAATATTTGGGAAATTAAAATCTCCCACCACAACAACCCTGTTATTATTACTCCTTTCCAGAATCTGTCTCCCTATCTGTTCTTCGATGTCCCTGTTACTATTGGGTGGTCTATAAAACACACCCAGTAGAGTTATTGACCTCTTCCTATTCCTAACTTCCACTCACAGAGACTTCGTAGACAACCCCTCTGCAGCGTTTCCTGATCCTGTGCAGTGGCCCCTTCATAACCGAAAGGGAGGTATTTCTTCAGCTGGAGGGTATCTTATCTGTAGAATATGTTGCCACGAGCATCTGTGGAGGCCAGTCCACTGGGTATATTTCAGGCAAAAGCTGATAGATTCTTGATTAGTTAGGGCATGAAGAACATGGAGGGAAGGTGGAAGATTAGGATTGAAAGTGAAATGGATCAGCCATGATGCAATAGCAGAACAGACTTGATGGGCCAAATGGCGCATCTCTGCTCCTATATCATATGGTCTTATAGTCTTATACAGAGGTTTATAGAACCAGGAGGTGAATCGAATGGGTGAATGTGTAGTCTTATTTCCCAGTTTGGAGATTCTAGACATAGTGCACAAAGATTTAATGTGAGAGGGAAAAGATTTTCTAGGAACCCTGGAGCAACTGTTTTCCCCAGAGGGTGGTCAGTAAATGGAACTGGCCCTCCACAAATGCCTGTGGCTATGAATTCCACAGACTCGCCACTCTCTGGCTAAAGAAATTTCTCCTCATCATCCGTCTAAATAGATAGAACATAGAATAGTACAGCACAGTACAGGCCCTTCGGCCCACATTGTTGTGCCGACCCTCAAACCCTGCCTCCCATATAACCCCCCACCTTAAATTCCTTCATATACGTGTCTAGTAGTCTCTTAAATTTCACTAGTGTATCTGCCTCCACCACTGACTCAGGCAGTGTATTCCATGCACCAACCACTCTCTGAGTAAAAACACCTTCCTGTAATATTCCCCTTGAACTTCCCACTCCTTACCTTAAAGCTATGTCCTCTTGTATTGAGCAGTGGTGCCCTGGTGAATAGGTTCTGGCTGTACACTCTATCTATTCCTCTTAATATCTCGTATACCTCTATCATGTCTCCTCTCATCCTCGTTCTCTCCAAAGAGTTAAACCCTATCTTCCTTAATCTGTGATCATAATCCATACTCTCTAAACCAGGCAGCATCCTGGTAAATCTCCTCTGTACCTTTTCCAATGCTTCCACGTCCTTCCTAGAGTGAGGTGACCAGAACTGGACACAGTACTCCAAGTGTGGCCTAACCAGAGTTTTATAGAGCTGCATCATTACATTGCACCTCTTAAACTCTATCCCTCAATTTATGAAAGATAACACTACATAAGCTATCTTAACTACCCTATCTACCTTGAGGCAACTGTTGACATATACCCCCAGATCTCTCTTTTCCTCCACACTACCAAGTATCCTGCCATTTACTTTGTACTCTTCCTTGGAGTTTGTCCATCCAAAGTTCTCACTCTTCTCAATCCTCACACTTCTCCGGGTTGAACTCCATCTGCCAATTCTCAACCCACTTCTGCAACCTATCAGTGTCTCTCTGCAATCTTCGACAATCCTCTACACTATCTACAACACCACCAAGCTTTGTGTCGTCTGCAAACTTGCCAACCCACCCTTCTACCCCAACATCCAGGTCGTTAATAAAAATCACGAAAAGTAGAGGTTCCAGAACAGATCCTTGTGGGACACCACTAGTCACAACCCTCCAATCCGAATGTACTCCCTCCAACAGGACCCTCTGCCTTCTGCAGGGAAGCCAATTCCGAATCCACCTGACCAAACCTCTCTGGATCCAATGCCTTCTGACTTTCTGAATAAGCCTAACATGTGGAACCTTGTTAAATGCCTTACTAAAATCCATATAGATCACATCCACTGCACTACCCTCATCTATATTCCTGGTCACCTCCTCAAAGAACTCTATCAGGCTTGTTAGACATGATCTGCCCTTCACAAAGCAATGCTGACTGTCCCTGATCAGACCATGATTCCTTAAATGCCCATGGATCCTATCTCTAAGAATCTTTTCCAACAGTTTTCCCACCACAGATGTAAGGCTCACTGATCTATAATTACCTGGACTGTTTCTACTATCTTTTTTGAACAAGGGGACAACATTCGCCTCCCTCCAGCCCTCCGGTACCATTCTCGTAGACAGCAAGGACATAAAGATCATAACCAGAGGCTCAGAAATCTCTTCCCTGGTCTCGTGGAGCAGTCTGGGGAATATTCCATCAGGCTCTGGGGACTTTTCCATCCTAATGTATTTTAATAAGTCCAACACCTCCTCTCCCTTAATATCAACTTGCTCCAGAACATCAACCTCACTCATATTGTCCTCACTGTCATCAAGTTCCCTCTCATTGAAACAAATAAAATTCCCTGTCATTGAAATATATCTGATTGAAACATATAAGATTAAGGGATTGAACATGCTGGAGGCAGGAAGCATGTTCCCACTGATGGATGAGAGCAGAACCAGATGCCACAGTTTAAGAATAAGGGGTAGGCCATTTAGAACGGAGTTGAGGAAAAACTTTTTCACCCAGTGAGTGGTGGATATATGGAATGCTCTGCTCCAAAAGGCAGTGGAGGTCACGTCTTTGGATGTTTTCAAGAAAGAGATGGATAGAGCTCTTAAAGATAGCAGAATCAAAGGTTATGGGGATAAGGCAGGAACTGGATACTGATTGTAAATGATCAGCCATGATCACAGTGAATGGCGGTGTTGGCTCGAAGGGCTGAATGACCTACTCCTGCACCTATTGTCTATTTGTGAATACTGAAGAGAAGTATTCATTGAGGACCTCACTCACTTCCACAGCCTCCAGGCACATCTTCCCACCTTTATCTCTAATCGGTCCTACCTTCACTCCTGTCATCCTTTTGTTCTTCACATAATTGAAGAATGCCTTGGGATTTTCCTTTGCCCTACTTGCCAAGGCCTTCTCATGCCCCCTTCTTGCTCTTCTCAGCCCCTTCTTAAGCTCCTTTCTTGCTACCCTATATTCCTCAATAGACCCATCTGACCCTTGCTTCCTAAACCTCTTGTATGCTGCCTTCTTCCACCTGACCAGATTTTCCACCTCACTTGTCACCCATGGTTCCTTCACCCTACCATTCTTTATCTTCCTCACCGGGACAAATTTATCCCTAACATCCCGCAAGAGATCTCTAAACATCGACCACATGTCCATAGTACATTTCCCTGCAAAAGCATCATCCCAATTCACACCCTCAAGTTCTAGCCTTAGAGCTTCATAACTTTCCCTTCCCCAATTAATAATCTTCCTGTCCTCTCTGATTCTATCCTTTTCCATGATAATGCTCAAGGCCAGGGAGCGGTGGTCACTGTTCCCCAGATGCTCACCCACTGAGAGATCTGTGACCTGACCCAGTTCATTATCTAGTACTAGATCTAGTATGGCAATCCCCCTAGTCGGCCTGTCAACATACTGTGAGAGGAATCCATCCTGGACACACTTAACAAACTCTGCCCCGTCCAAACCTTTGGAACTAATCAGGTGCCAATCAATATTAGGGAAGTTAAAGTCACCCATGATAACAATCCTGTTATTTTTGCACCTTTCCAAAATCTGCCTCCCAATCTGCTCCTCTGTATCTCTGCTGCTACCAGGGGGCCTATAGAATACTCCCATTAGAGTAACTGCTCCCTTCCTGTTCCTGACTGCCACCCATATTGACTCAAAAGAGGATCCTGCTAAATTACCCACCCTTTCTGTAGCTGTAATAGTATCCCTGACCAGTAATGCCACCCCTCCTCCCCTTTTTCTGCCCTCTCTATCCCTTTTAAAGCACTGAAATCCAGGAATATTGAGCATCTATTCCTGCCCTGGTGCCAGCCAAGTCTCTGTAATGGCCACTACATCATAATTCCATGTATGTATCCAAGCTATGAGTCCATAGTCAATTTAGCCAAAATCTTATTGAATGGCGGAGCAGGCTTGATGGCCCAGATGGGCTACTCCTGCTCCTATTTCTTATGTTCTTATGTGCTCATCTGTCCACGTCTTGATGTAGCCATTCTGTTTCCTCAACACTACCTGCGCCTCCACCTATCTTTGTATCGTCTGCAAACTTTGCCACAGCCATCAATTCTGTCATCCAAATCATTGCCATATAATGGGAAATGAATCGGTCCCAACACTGACACATGAACACCACTAATCCCAGGCAGCAAGCCAGTGAAGACTTACTTTATTCCTATTGTTTGCTTCCTTCCAACAGCCAATATTCTATCCATGATAGCACCTTTCCCCCAATGGCATGTGATCTTAACTTGATAAGCAGCCTCATGTGTGGTACCTTGTCAAAGGCCTTCTGAAAATCCAAGTACTGATCCACTGATTCTCCTTTGTCTTTCCTGCTTTTTATTTCTTTAATGAATTCTGACAGATTTGTCAATCAAGATCCTTAAGGAAACTCTGTTGCCTTTGGCCTATTTTTCATAATGTGCCATGTAGTTCCATGAAAGAACATCCTTAATAATCGACTCAAACATCCTCCCACCCACTGAGGTAAGACTAAATTGACTATAATTTCAGTCTTTCTGCCTCTATCGGTTTTTGAAGAGTAGAGTGACATTTGTAATTTCCTAGTCCTGCGGATCCATGCCAGAATCCTTCACAATCTGTTGAGCCACCACTTTCAGCATCTTAGGGTGAAGGCATCTGGTTTAGATGATGTATCTTTCTTCAGATCTTTCAGTTTCCCAATCACCTTTTCCTAGTAATGGCAAACTTCACTCACTTCTCACCCTTGACACTCGCAAGCTTCCAGTGTTCTACTGGGGCCTTCCACAGTGAAGACGGAAGCTCAATGCTTTTTCAGTTCATCTCCTTTCCTTGACCCCATTACTATTCCACCAGCAGCCCGATTTCTACTCGGGACTCTTCTTTACACTTTCTATATCTTAAAAAAAACTTTTGGTATCCTCTTTAATATTATCGGCTGTCTTACCTTCATATTCTGTCTTTTCCTTTTATTTTAAATTGTTTTTTTTAGCTGCCTTCTGTTGGTATTTAAATGTTTCCCAGTCTTCTAACTTCACACTAACTTTTTCATTTATTACATGCTTTTATTTTGGGTTGTAAGCCATGGTTACATCATCCTTCTTTTTGAATGCTTCTTCTTTGAGATGCACTTAACTTGTACCTTGCAAATTGCTTCCAGAAACTCCAACCATTGCTGTTCTGCTGTCATCCTGCCAGTGTTCCCTTCAATTCAATTCTGGCTGGCTCCTGTCTCCTGCCTCAGTAACTCCCTTTACTCCATTGGAATACTGATTCATCTGATATTAGCTTCACCTTCTCAAATTGCAAGATGAATTCTATCATATTATGATCACAGTTCCTTTATATTAAGCTTTCCAATCAGGTTTGGTTAATTGCACAATACCCAGTCCTGAATAGTTGATCCCCTAGTGGGTTCAACCCTGAGCTGCTATGAAAAAAACATCTCAAGCAAGGGAGAATCTGCAGGTGCTGGAAACCCAAGCAGCACACACACACACAACATGCTGGAGAACCTCAGCAGGCCAGACAATATCTATGGAAAAAGTACAGTCAATGTTTCCGGCCGAGACCCTTCGGCAGGGCTGGAGAAAGAAAGATGATTTAAAAGGTGGGAGGGAGGAAGGGGAAGGAGAGAGAAACAAGGTAGCAGCTAAAACTGGTAGGGGGAATGATGAAGTAAAGAGTTGGGATGTTGATTGGTGAAAGAGATACAGAGCTGGAGAAGGTGGTGGGATTCTGATAGGAAGGGACAGAAGACAGAAAAGGGGAAGGTGTCATACTGCGGGGGCTAGGAACGGACCCAAGTGCAAGACACAGACACTGAAGTACCAGGGACAGGACTAGGATACAGGATGATGGCAAGGACATGGACAGGAAAACCAGGAACCTGGAACTGGACTGGACAAGAGAGCTAGGAGCCCGGGCTTGGACTCCGAACCAGAGACTGGACAAGGACCCAGTACCTGGGTCTTGCCTCTGGCTCGGACCCCAGAACTACGCAAGGATGAGGCTTGGCAGGCAGGCAGGACAAGGCTGGAATCTGCAAGCTAGAGGCTAAAGACTTGGCTTGGCTTGGCAAGAGGCTAGAGGCTGGAGTCTTCAGGTCTGGGGCTAGGCAGGAGGCTGGAGTCTTCAGATCTGGGGCTAGGCAGGAGGCTGGAGTCTTCAGGTCTGGGGCTAGGCAGGAGGCTGGAGTCTTCAGGCTAGACTAGAGGCTAGGCAGGAGGCTGGAGTCTTCAGGCTAGAGGCTAGGCAAGAGGCGAGGCTGGGCTGGAGGCAGGAGACTTGAGGCGAGGCTTGGCAGGCTCCTCCTGGGCAGGGCGCGATTCACCACTCGACAGAGGCAAGGGTCAGGAAGGGACAGAGCCAACCACAGGTAATGGCAAGATGGCCTGGCTTACCTGGGCAGAGGCAAGGGACAGAACCAACCCAGGTAACGGCAAGGCGGCCTGGCTTACCTGGGCGGAGGCAAGGGACAGGAAGGGAGCTAGGTACAGGGTGAGTCCAGGACAAGGCTGCAGGCGAGACGAGGCGAGAGTTACCGGCAAGACAAGGCAAGGCTTCTGGGAAAGCAGGGCGAGATGAGAACTTCAGGCGAGGTGAGTTACTGGCAAGACAAGGCAGGGCTACAGGCCAGGAAACAGAAGGCAGGGGAAGGAATACAAGGAGTAAGGACAAGAACAATCCAGCAGCTACGACTGGTCTCTGGAGGTATTTATGCAGCCAGCCCCAACAGGTATCAGCTGCCTTAATTAGTGCTTAACAGGAACAGAAATGGGGTAGACAGGAAAACCTGGAGCAGGGGTCGATGGACTGGAAAAACTGCCATGACAGAAGGAGCACCAGAGGGAGGCAATAAGCAGGCAATCAGATAAGGTGAGTGGGGGAAAAGGGGATGGGGAATGTTGGGGGGTGGGAACATTACCAGAAATCGATGTTCATGCCATCAGGTTGCAGATTATCCAAATGGAATATAACGTGTTGTTCCTCCAACCTAGTGTGGCCTCACCAGGACAGTAGAGGAGGTCATGGCTTGGCATATTGGAAAGAGAATGGAAAGTAGAATCAAAATGTGTGTTCTTCATGACAGACATTGGAGACCTGGGAGACTCAGAGTCTCTCAGGAAACTACATCTCTGTTAAGCGCATCCAGCTGCAGCTGCTTAAAGATGGTGTTTGGGATATGAAGCAGCAGCTGGCTGATCTTTGGCTTGTATGGAAGAGTGAAGAGGTAATCAATCAGAGTTACAGGGAAGTAGTCACCCCAAGTTACAGGAGGCGAGTAGCTGGGTGACTGTCAGGAGAAATGGAGATGTGAATAGGCAGTTAATGCAGAGCACCCCTGCGGCCCTTTCCCTCAGTAATAAGAATACCATTTTAGATACTGTTGTGGGGGATGACCTCCCAAGGGAATGCCACGGAGACCAGGTTACTGACACTGAGAGTGGGTTGGTGGTGCAGAAGGTAAAGGGGGGAGAAGATGGGAGTGAAATGGAACTCAATAGTCAAATGGAATAGACAGGATATTCTGTGGACATGAACAGGCCTCCTGGATGGTATGTTGCCTGCCGGGTGTCAGAGTCAAGGACATCTCGGATCGGGTCCACAGCATCTTAGAGAGGGAGGGAGAGCAGCCAGATGTCATATCGATAGCAATGACGTATGAAGGAAAAGAAATGAGATCCTGTAAAGAGATTTTAGAGAGCTAGGCAGAAAGCTGGGACCTCCAGAATAGTAATTTCTGGATTCCTGTACTGTGTCACGGGGTTGTAAGGGTAGAAACCCTCAGAGAGAATTTGTAGAATGTCTGTGAGATGGCACTTTAGAACAGCTTGTTGTTGAGCCCACTAGGGGATCAGCTGTACTGGATTGGGTATTGTGTAATGAACCGGAGGTGATTAGAGAGATTGAGGTGAAGGAACCCTTAGGAGGCAGTGATCATAACATGATTGAATACACTGTGAAATTTGTAAAAGGCTAGCCGAAATCTGATGTGTCGGTATTTCACTGGAGTAAAGGAAATTACAGTGGCATGAGAGAGGAACTGGCCAAAGTTGACTGGAAAGGGACACTGGCGGGAAAGACAGCAGAGCAGCAGTGGCTGGAGTTTATGCGAGAAGTGAGGAAGGTGCAAGACAGGTATATTCCAAAAATGAAGAAATTTTTGAATGGAAAAAAGGATGCAACCGTGGTTGACAAGTGAAGTCAAAGCCAAAGTTAAGCAAAGGAGAGGGCATAGAAGGAAGCTAAAATTAGTGGGAAGACAGAGGATTGGGAAGTTTTTAAAAGCTTACAAAAGGAAACTAAGAAGGTCATTAAGAGAGAAAAGATTAACTATGAAAGGAAGCTAGCAAATAATATCAAAGAGGATACTAAAAGCTTTATCAAGTATATAAAGAATAAAAGACAGGTGGGAGTAGATATAGAACCAATAGAAAATGATGCTGGAGAAATTTTAATAGGAGATAAGGAGATGGCAGAGGAACCGAACGAGTATTTTGCATCAGTCTTCACTGAGGAAGACATCAGCGATATACCGGACACTCAAAGGTGGCAGGGAAGAGAAGTGTGCACATTCACAATTATGACAGAGAAAGTACACAGGAAGCTGAATAGTCTAAAGGTAGATAAATCTCCTGGACCAGATGGAATGCACCCTCGTGTTCTGAAGGAGGTAGCTGTGGAGATTGCGGAGGCATTAGCGATGACCTTTCAAAAGTTGATAGATTTTGGCATGGTTCCGGAGGACTGGAAGATTGCAAATGTCACTCGGCTATTTAAGAAGGGGGCAAGGAAGTAAAAAGGAAATTATAGACCTGTTAGCTTGACATCGGTGGTTGGGAAGTTGTTGGAGTTGATTGTCCAAGATGAGGTTACAGAGTACCTGGAGGCATATGACAAGATAGGCAGAACTCAGCATGGATTCCTTAAAGGAAAATCCTGCCTGACAAACCTATTACAATTTTGTGAGGAAATTACCAGTAGGCTAGACAAGGGAGATGCAGTGGATGTTGTATATTTGGATTTTCAGAAGGCCTTTGACAAGATGCCACACATGAGGCTACTTAACAAGATAAGAGCCCATGGAATTATGGAAAAGTTACATATGTGGATAGAGCATTGACTGATTGGCAGGAAACAGAGTGGGAATAAAGGGATCCTATTCTGGTTGGCTGCCGGTTACCAGTGGTGTTCCACAGGGATCAGTGTTGGGGCCGCTTCTTTTTACATTGTACATCAACGATTTGGATTAAGGAATAGATGGCTTTGTGGCTAAGTTTGCTGATGATACGAAGATAGGTGGAGGGGCCGGTAGTGCTGAGGAAATGGAGAGTCTGCAGAGAGACTTGGATAGATTGGAAGAATGGGCAAAGAAGTGGCAAATGAAATATGATGTTGGAAAGTGTATGGTTATGCACTTTGGCAGAAGAAATAAACAGGCAGACTATTATTTAAATAGGGAAAGAATTCAAAGTTCTGAGATGCAACGGGACTTGGGAGTCCTCGTACAGGATACCCTTAAGGTTAACCTCCAGGTTGAGTCGGTAGTGAAGAAGGCAAATGCAATGTTGGCATTCATTTCTAGAGGAGTATAGGAGCAGGTATGTGATGTTGAGGTTCTATAAGGTGCTGGTGAGACTTCACTTGGAGTACTGTGGGCAGTTTTGGTCTCCTTATTTAAGAGGGGATGTGCTGATGTTGGAGAAGGTACAGAGAAGATTCACTAGAATGATTCCGGGAATGAGAGGGTTAACATATGAGGAACGTTTGTCCGCTCTTGGACTGTATTCCTTGCAGTTTAGAAGAATGAGGGGGGACCTCGTAGAAACATTTCGAATGTTGAAAGGCATGGACAGAGTGGATGTGGCAAAGTTGTTTCCCATGATGGGGGAGTCTAGTATGAGAGGGCATGACTTAAGGATTGAAGAGCGCCCATTCAGAACAGAAATGCGAAGGAATTTTTTAGTCAGAGGGTGGTGAATCTATGGAATTTGTTGCCACGGGCAGCAGTGGAGGCCAAGTCATTGGGTGTATTTAAGGCAGAGATTGACAGGTATCTGAGTAGCCAGGGCATCAAAGGTTATGGTGAGAAGACGGGGGAGTGGGACTAAATACAAGAATGGATCAGCTCATGATGAAATGGTGGAGCAGACTCAATGGGCCAAATGGCTGACTGCTGCTCCTTTGTCTTATGGAAACAGGATGATTTGACAGACTAATGTGTGGCTGAGAAGCCGTTGCAAGAGGCAGGGCTTCATGTTCCTGGATTATTGGTATCTCTTCTGCGGGAGGTATGACCTATACAATAGGGATTGGTTGCACCTGAACCCGAGAGTGACCAATATTCTTCTGGGAATATTTGATAGAGCTGTTGGGGAGGGTTTATGCTAATTGGGTAGGGGGAAGCGACCAGGATAGGACAGATGGTAAGTACCCAAAGATGGTATGCAGACTGCAGACTGTCAGGAAGGGCAAGCAGATGATAGGAAAAATTTTAGGCAGCAGTGTGAGTACCAGTGCATTAGAGAAGCAAAATTAATAAGAGTAGCCATCACAGTACTCAATAAGTTATATCTCAATGTACAGAGAAAGAAATAAAGGAAATGAGGTGAGTGATCTTGTTGCATTATTACATATTGTCAAGTATGATGTTGTGGCCATCACTGAACTGTGGCTGGAGAATGGTTGTAGTTGAGAGCTGAGTGTCCAAGGTTACATGTTATAGTGGATGGATCGAAAGATAGGCAGGGGAATGGCATGGCTCTGCAAAAAAATGGCATCATTAGAGGATCAGAAGTTGTTGAATCCTTGTGGAATTCAAGTGCAAAAGGACCTTGATGGCAGTTATATTCAGGCCCCCCAATAGTAGCTAGGAGGTGGACCACAGATTACAACAGGAAATAGAAAAGGCCTGTCAAAAGAGTCGTGTTATGATAGTCACGGGAGATTTTAGCATACAGGTCAATTGGGAAAATCAGGCTGGAAATGGATCCCAAGAGACTGAGTTTGTTGAATGCCTATGAAATGGCTTTTAGAGCAGTTGTCCCTGAGTCTTCTAGGGGATCAGCAATACTGGATTGGTAGTATGTAGTGAACCAGAGGCAATAAGGGAGCTTAAGGTAAAAGAGCACTGAGGAACCAGTGAACACAACATGACTGAGATCAAACTGAAATTTGATAAGGAGAAAGTAAAGTCTGGCATAGCGGTATTTCAGTGGAGTGAAGAATATTTCAGTGGTATGAGAGAGGAGTTGGCCGAAGTAAATTGGAAAGAGATGTTGGCAGGGATGACAGCAGAGCAGTAATGGCATAAGTTTCTGGGAAAATTGAGGAAGGTGCAGGATAGATGCATTTCGAAAATGAAGAAATACTCAAATGGCAAAATAGTAAAACCGTGGCTGACAAGGGAAGCCAATGCTAATGTAAAAGCAAATACTTTATACTTTATTGTCGCCAAACAATTGATACTAGAACATACAATCATCACAGTGATATTTGATTCTGTGCTTCCAGCTCCTTGGATTACAAATCACTGGTAAATATTAACAATTTAAATTATAAATCATAAATAGAAAATAGAAAAATGGAAAATAAGGTAGTGCAAAAAAAAACAAACCGAGAGGCAGGTCCAGATATTTGGAGGGTATGGCCCAGATCCCAATCAGGATCCGTTCAGCAGTCTTACCACAGTTGGAAAGAAGCTGTTCCCAAATCTGACCGTATGAGTCTTCAAACTCCTGAGCCTTCTCCCGGAGAGAATAGGGACGAAAAGTGTGTTGGCTGGGTGGGTCGTGACGTTGATTATCCTGGCAGCACTGCTCCGACAGCGTGCGGTGTAAAGTGAGTCCAAGGGTGGAAGATTGGTTTGTGTGATGTGCTGCGCTGTGTTCATGATCTTCTGCAGCTTCTTCCAGTCTTGGACAGGACAACTTCCATACCAGGTTGTGATGCATCCTAGAAGAATGCTTTCTACGGTGCATCTATAAAAATTAGTGAGCATTTTAGGGGACAGGCCAAATTTCTTTAGTTTCTTCAGGAAGTAAAGTTGCTGGTGGGCCAACTTGGCAGTGGACTCTGCTTGGTTGGACCAAGTCAGGTCATTTGTGATATTGACCCCGAGGAACTTAAAGCTTTTGATGAGAGGGCATACAACAAAGCAAAAGCTTAGCTGAAAGATGGCAGATTGGGAAGCTTTAAAAAGCCTACAGAGAGCAACTAAAAGAATCATTGGAAGGGAAAAGATGAAATATGAAAGCAAGTTAGCAAACAATATCAAAGTGGATAGTAAAATCTTTTTCAAGTATGTAAAAATATAAGAGACACGAGAGTGGATATAGGACCACTAGAGAATGACGCTAGAAAATAATGAAAACGCAAACAACAGGAATTCTGCAGATGCTGGAAATTCAAGCAACACACATCAAAGTTGCTGGTGAACGCAGCAGGCCAGGCAGCATCTCTAGGAAGAGGTACAGTCGACGTTTCAGGCCGAGACCCTTCGTCAGGATTAACTGACGAAGGGTCTCGGCCTGAAATGTCGACTGTACCTCTTCCTAGAGATGCTGCCTGGCCTGCTGTGTTCACCAGCAACTTTGATGTGTGTTGCTAGAAAATAATAACAGAGGACAAGGAGATGACAAAAGAACTAAATGAATAATTTGTATCAGGCTTCACTGTGGAAGACACTAGCAGTGTGGCAGATGTTGCAGTGTGTGAAGGAAGAGAAGCGAGTTCAGTTACTATTACATAAATCACCCAGACCAGATGAACTAAATGCTAGGGCTCTCAAAGAGGTACCGTTAGAAATTGTGGAGGCATTAGTAATGATCTTTCAAAAATTATTGGACTTTGGCACTGTACCAGAGAACTGGAAAATTGCAAACGTCACTCCACTCCTTCAGAAAGCAGGAAGCAGCTGAAAGTAAATTATAGAGGAGTTAGCCTGACGTCAGTGGTGGAAAGCTGTTGGAGTCAATTGTTAAGGATGAGGTTATGGGGTACTTACTGACACGGGACAAGATAGGACAAAGTCAGCATGGTTTTTCTGCAGGGAAAACCCTACCTGTCGAATCCGGTGGAATTCTTTAAGGAGAATACAAGTAGGATATTTAAAGGGGATGCAGTGGGCGTTTATATTCGGACTTTCAGAATACCTTTGACAATGTCCAACACATGAGGCTTCTTGCAAGGTAAGAGTTTATGGTATTACAGGAAAGATACTAACATGGTTAGAGCATTGGCTGATTGGTAGGTGGCATCGAGTGGGAATAAAAAGATCCATTTCTGGTAGGCTGCCAGTGACTGTGGTTTTCTGCTGGGGTCGGTGTTGAGACTGCTTTTTATTCTGCATATCAATGATATAGATGATGGAATAGATGGCTTTGTTGCCAAGTTTTCAGATGTTTTGAAGATTGGTGGAGGGGCAAGTAGTGTTGAGGAAATAAATAGTCTGCAGATGTACTTAGACAGCTTAGGAGAATGGGCAAGAAAGTGGCAAATGAAATACAATGTTGGAAAATGCATGGCCATGCACTTTGGTAGAAGAAATAAATGTGCAGACTATTTTCTAAACGGGCAGAAAATCCAAAAATCTGAGACGTAAAGATACTTGGGAGTCCTTGTACAGAACACCCTGAAGGTCAACTGGCAGCTGGTGAGGAAGACCAGTGCAATGTTCGCATTCATTTCAAGAGGGCTTGAGTACAAGAGTAGGGATATGATGAGTATTGTAAACAGTTTTGAGCTTCTCACTTGTGAAAAGGTGTGCTGGCATTTGAGAGGTTACAGAAGCGGTTGACAAAGATGATTCCTGGAATGACAATGTTATCATATGTGGAACGTTTGATAGCCTTTGCCCTGTACTTACTGAAATTTAGAAGGATTCTAGAGTTTCTACCTCAGTAGATATATTTAAGACAGGGTTGGATAGATTTTTGCATGTTGAGGAATTGAGGGTTATGGGGAAAAGGCAGGTAGGTGAAGATGAGTCTATGGCCAGATCAGCCATGATCATATTGAACAGCGGAGCAGGCTCAATGGGCCAGATGGCCTATTCCTGCTCCTATTTCTCTTGTTCTTGTGTTCTTGTGGATGAGGGGGGATCTTGAAACCTTTGGAATGCTGAAAGGCCTAGGTTGAGTAGGTGTAGAAAGGATGTTTCCCATGGTGGGAGAGTCTAGGACAAGAGGGCACTACCTTAGGATAGAGGGTTGTCCTTCCAAAATTGAGATGCAGAGAAACCTCTTTAGTCAGAGGTTGCTGAATTTGTGGAAATTGTTACCACATGTAGTTGTGGAGGCCAGGTCATTGGGTGTACTTAAGGCAGAGAGTGATAGATTCTTGATTGGACAGGAGAAATGAGGTTGAGGAGGGGGAAAATCTGCCATGATTGAATAGCAGGTCAGACTCGATGGACCAAGTAGCCTAATTCTGCTTCTCTATTATATTTTTATGCTTCATTGGTGGCCACTGGGAGATCCTGCTTCTTCTGGCGGACGGAGCGTAGGTGTTCGGAGAAACCGTCTCCCAATCTACGTCGGGTTTCATCGATATACAGAAGGGTACACCGGGAGCACCGGACACAGTATATGACCCCACAGACTCACAGGTTTACTGTCACCTCACCTGGAAGGACTGTTTGGGGCCCTGAATGGTAGTTATCCTTTTTCAAAGAAAGGGGTTTCCCTTCCTCCACCCTTAACTGCATCCCTTCCATTTTATGCACATCTGCTCTCACCCCCATCCTCCCGCCACCCTACCAGGGAGAAGGTTCTTCTTGTCCTCACTTACCACCCCACCGGACTCCACGTCCAGCACATAATTCTATGAAACCTCCGCCACCCCCAACAGAGCCCCACCATCAAGCATATCTTTCCCTTCTCCCCCCGCACCCCACTTTCTGCTCCTTTCATGACTCCCTTGTCCATTCATCCATCCCAGCTGATCTCCCTCCTGGCATATATCCTTGCAAGCAGAACAAGTGCTACACATGCCCCTACACCTCATCCGACACTGCCATTCAGGGCCCCAAACAGTCCTTCCAGGTGAGATGACTGATGCAGATTGGGAGACCGTTTCGACAAGCACCTGCGCTCCATCCGCTGCCAGAAGAAGTGGGATCTCCCAGTGGTGACTCATTTTAAATCCACTTCCCATTCCTGCTCCAATATGTCAATCTGCTGTCGCAATGAGGTCACACTCAGGTTGGAGGAACAACACCTTATCTTCCATCTGGGTAACCTCCAATCTGATGGTATGAAAATCGATATCTTGAACTTACAGTAATGCACTCTACTTCACCATTTCCCGTCTCCTTTCCCCTCTCTCACCTTATCTCCTTTCCTGCCCATCGCCTCCCTCTGGTGCTCCTCCCCGCTTTTCTTTCTTCCATGGCCTTCTGTCCTCTGCTATCAGAATCCCCCTTCTCCAGCCCTGTATCTTTTGCACCAATCAACTACTCAGCCCCTTGCTTCATCACTCCCCCTCCCAGTTTCACCTGTCACCTTTTGTGTCTTCCTCTCCTCCCAACACCTTTCAAATCTCATCATTTTTCTCTAGTCCTGCTGAAGCGTTTCGACCCAAAACGTCGACTGTACTTTTTTCCCATAGATGCTGCCTGGCCTGCTGAATTCCTCCAGCATTCTGAATGTGTTGCTAAAAAACCATTTCATGGGTATTCTAAACATTCCCCTTCTTGGGATCCAACACCAACCTAATTTTCCCAATCTATTTGAATATTGAAATCTCTCGTGACTATCCTTACATTGCTTTTTTTGAGATGCGTTTTCAGTCTCCCATTGTAATTTGTAGACCACAAATTAAGCAAGAGATATAGGGCAGTTAAGCCAGTGTGGGGAGCGGGGAGCTTTGGGTGAATGGTGCAGTGAATGGGGATGGAATCGGGCATAGAGGGGAAAGAAGACGGGCGATGGGGAAGGGGGTGTTGGAGGTGAGGGTTGACCGAAAGTGGACAAAAGTACCAGAATCGGATGCAAATTGGATCAGAAAGAGGGGTTATAGGGAAAGAAACTTCAGGATGGGGGAAGAGATTAAAATTTGAAATATTCATGTTTGTGCTGTTGGTTTGAGACTAAAAAGTCAGATTATGAGGTGTTGCTCTTGGTCTGAACCTGACAGTGAAGAAGGTTGAGGATGGATGGATTGGCACGATAATGGGAATGGGATTTAAAATTATAACGTAGATGGTTGTTAAGGACTGCGTGTTGGTGTTGCCCGAAGAGGTCATGTCTGGGGTACTGGATGCAGTGAACTAGATTGGTAGAGGCGTTGTTGAATCAGTGCCTCCCCTGGAAGTGCTGTTTAAGTCCATGAATGGTGTTGAGTGAGGCTGTGGAAGGGGAAGTCTTATACTGCGATTGCAAGGGATATGAACAGGGATTGGAAAGGGAGTCATGGAGTGAACTTACCCCGAGGGAGAAAGAAGTAGGTAGAAATGAAAAGATACTATAGCATATTGAAAGAACCCAATGGACTGGTAATGTAGGGGGTGTTTTCTCTAATGGGAGAGTCTAGGACAAGAGGGCGCAGCCACAGAATAGAAAAATGTCCCTTTAGAACATGGATAAGGAGGACTATCTTTAGCCGTGGGTGCAGATTATATGGAATGCCTTGCCATAGATGGTTGGGGAGGCTGTCATTAGATATATTTAAAACCATTGTTGTTAGGATTAGTAAGGGCTTCAAAGGTTAGGGGAGAAGGCAGGAGAATGGATTTGAGAGTGATAATAAATCAGCCATGGTGAATTGGCTGCACATTCAATGGGCTGAATGACCTTATTTTGTTCCTAGGCCTTATGGACTAATGACAAGTGTTGCGGTGTGATCTCATTTATTAGTATAGATAGGCAAAATTCTAGCCTGGGTGTGGCAAGCCGAAGGGACTGTCACTGTATTGTACAACACAATGACTCAAGCAGAACATCATTGCTTCAAATGTCAAATTCAGCAGCTGAATGAGATAAGCTAACTAAATGTTTGCTGAGGGATCCATTATTTATCATATTATCTGTTAATGGGATTGTATAACTCTATGGCTGTAAACTGTATAAAATTGTTTGTATGTCCTTACAGATTACAACATTTTATTGCCCGTTATTAATCACCCTTCAGAAGATGAAATTTAAGCACAATCTTGAAGGCTACAGCTTTACTATTGGTGTCAGGGCTCCCACATTTGGGGACGGAGTCCAGGATTTATTTTCTGCAATGATGAAGGGTCCGTATTTCCAAGTTAGACTGGTGTGTGACTTAGAGGGAAAACTACAGGTGATCGCGTTTCCCTGTACCTTTTGCCCTTGTCAATCCTGGTGATCGAAGTCATAGATATTAGGAAGCCAAGCCAGAGTGCCATGGGGCAAGTAACAGCTGAATGTGTAGAGGGTGTACATTGTGCACCGGTAGTGGAGGGAGTGAATGTTTAATGTGGTGGATGGGCTGCCTATCAAATTGGAAGCTTTGACTTGGATGGTGTCAAGGTCTCTGAGATTTGGATCTTTCCAAGGAGACCAATCCCACCCCCATGACATCACTTCTGGAGCTCCTCAGTGCAGTGACCTCTCCACAAACATCTTTGGCTACATAGTGAATGATCTCCCTTTCATTATATTGTCAAAGAGTCGTAGAGTCATGGAGTTGTAAAATACTACTCTACAGAAATCCAGTATGTGTCAAAATATTATTCTGTCAAATCCCATCGACATATGCCTGGGGCATTGCTCTCCATTCCCTTCCCATTCATACACCTATCCAAATTACAGGAAGGATATTAATAAGGTTGAAAGAGTGCAGAGAAGGTTTACAAGAATGTTGCCGGGACTTGAGAAACTCAGTTACAGAGAAAGGTTGAATAGGTTAGGACTTTATTCCCTGGAGTGTAGAAGAATGAGGGGAGATTTGATAGAGGTATATAAAATTATGATGGGTGTAGATAGAGTTAATGCAAGCAGACTTTTTCCACTGAGGCTAGGGGAGAAAAAAAACAGAGAACATGGGTTAAGAGTGAAGGGGGTAAAGTTTAAAGGGAACATTGGGGAGGTTCTTCACACAGTGGTGGGAGTATGAAATGAGCTGTCAGATGAAGTGGTAAATGCTGGCTCATTTTTAACATTTAAGAAAAACATGGACGGGTACGTGGATGAGCGGTGTATGGAGCGATATGGTCCAGGTGCAGGTCAGTAGGACTAGGCAGAAAAATGGTTCAGCACAGCCAAGAAGGGCGAAAAGGCCTGTTTCTGTGCTGTAATGTTCTATGGTTCAATGGTTCACTCAACCCATTCTCATGAGGCATGTTTCCCAATCCAGACAACATCCTTGTAAATCTCATCTGCACCCTTTCTACAGTTTCCACATTCTTCCTGTAGTGAGGTAACCGGAACTGAGCACAGTACTCCAAGTGGGGCCTGACCAGGGTCCTATATAGCTGCAACATTACCTCTCGGCTCTTAAACTCAATCCCACGGTTGAGGAAGGCCAATACACCGTATGCCTTCCTAACCACAGAGTCAACCTGTGTAGCAGCTTTGAGTGTCCTATGGACTCGGACCCCAAGATCCCTCTGATCCTCCACACTGCCAAGAATCTTACCATTAATACTATACTCTGCCATCATATTTGACCTACCAAAATGAACCACCTCACACTTATCTGGGTTTAATTCCATCTGTCACTTCTCGGCCCAGTTTTGTTTCATCTCAATGTCCTGCTGTAACCTCTGACAGTCCGCCACACTATCCACAACATCCCCAACCTTTGTGTCATCAACAAAGTTACTAACTCATCTTTCCACTTCCTCATCTAACACTAGTTGGCATTATGCTCCATCTGCTATTTGTCAACATATTTTTTCCCAAGCTGGTCCAGATACAGCTCCAAGCCGTGATAACCTCCTAGCTATACAGAATCATCAATTGTGGTGTCACCTGCAAGTTTGTTAATCAATTTTAGACCATAAGACCATAAGATAAAGGAGCCGAATTAAGCCATTTGGCCTATCGAGTCTGCTCCACCATTTCATCAAAGCTGATCCATTTTTCCTCTCCGCCCCAACATCCTGCCTTATGCCAGTATCCTTTCATTCCCTGACCAATCAAGAATGTATCAACCACTGCCTAAAATATACATAAAGACTTGGCCTCCGCATCTGCTTGTGGCATCAAATTCCACAGATTCACCACTCTCTGGCTAAAGAAATACCTGCTCATCTCCATTCTAAAGGGCACCACTCTATTCTGAGGCTATGTACCCTGGTCTTAGACGCTCCCACTATAGGAAGCAACCTCTCCACATCCACTCTATCAAGGCCTTTCACCATTCAATAGGTTTCAATGAGGTCGCCATTCATTCTTCTGAATTTTGATGAATACAGGCACAGAACTATCAACCGCTCTTCATATGATAAGCCATTCAATCTTGAAATCATTTTTGTGAACCACTCTAGTTTTAGAGCATCCTTTTTAAGTTAAGGGGCCAAAGACTGTTCACAAAACTCCACATGAATCCTCACCAGTGCTTTATAAAGTCTCAACATTACATTCTTGCTTTTCTAATCTACTCCTCTTGAAATAAATGCTAACATTGCATTTGCCTTCTTCACCACTGACTCAACCTACAAATTAACCTTTAGGAAATCCTGCACTGACACCCAAGTTCTATTATGGCTCCTTTTTTGCCCTATTTTCTCTCCATTTAGAAAATAGTCAACTCTCATTTCTTCTACCAAAATGCATGGCCATACTCATCCAGAATGTTTATTCCATTTGTCATTTGTTGCCCATTCTCCTAATCTAAGACCTTCTGTAGCCTCTCTACTTTCACAAAAATACCTGCCTATTCACCTGTCTTTATATCATATGCAAACTTTGCAACAAAGCCATCAATTCCAACAGCTAAATCATTGACATATAACTTTAAAAAAATTGGTCTCACATACCACTGTGGAACACCATTAGTCATCGACAGCCAACCACAAAAGGCTCCCTTTGTTCCCACACTTTGCTTCTGCCAGTCAGCCACTGCTTTATCCATGCTAGAATCTTTCTTGTAATATAATGGGCTCGTATCTTGTTAAGCAGCCTCATGTGTGGCACCTTGTCAAAGGCCACATTATCATTTGGATCATTGACATGGATGACAAATAACAAGACATCCAGCACCGATCACTGCAGCACAGCACAAGTTACCAGACTCCAGTCAGAGAGGGAACTGTCTACAACTACAGAAGTTGGATGATCGCTGCTAATACAATGTCCAATGCTGGTCAGAACTCCTCTACAAATGAAGCAGTCAAACCCTGCATGGAGCACGACTGGGAAAGCATTCACTCTTGGGGTGGACATGGTAAGGATGATTCACACCTTGTGTCAGATCATGAATATTTACAAGGTATTTACCCTGTGCATTGAATGAGTTACCATCACCGGGTGCTCACCATTAACACCATGGGGAACCCCAGACACCAGAAACCCAAAGACTGAGCATCATCCAAAGTCTGTCCACCATCAATAATGTAATACAACACACTCCAATAACTCTCAAACTCTCAAGAAGCACAAGTATGCATAATTCTCATTTTTCATAGTTCCAGGGAAAATAGACCAACATACACACACACACAAGCAACCTATGAAGAATACCTCGCTATTTTTGGCTCTCATTTTGCACAACATTAAACACATTTATTTTATTTTACGTATACCCTATATTTAATTGTAACTTATATATTTTTATTAATCCATTGCACTATATTGTTGCCGCAGAATGAGAATTTTCATAACAACTCAGTGTCACAAAAACAAAGGAGCTCGTTGTGGATTACAAGAGGAATGGAAACTGCTAACCCCTATTGACGTCAATGGATCTGGGGATGAGAGGGAAAACAGCTTCAAGTTCCTCGGTATCCACATCACCGAGGACCTCACGTGGTCTGTATACACCAGCTGTGTGGTGAAAAAGCCAACTCTTTCACCTCAGATGGTGGAAGAAGTTTGGTATGGGCCCCTAAATCCTAAGAACTTTCTACAGGGGCACAATTGAGAGCATTTTGACTGGCTGCATCACTGCCTGGCATGCGAACTGTACCTCCTGTTATTGCAGGACTCTGCAGAGAGTGGTGCAGACAGCCCAGCGCATCTGTAGTTGCGAACTTCCCATGATTCAAGACATTTACAAGGACAGCTGTGTAAAAAGAACCTGTAGGATCATTTGGGACCCAAGCCATCCCAACCACAATCTGTTCCAGCTGCTACCATCCGGGTAGCGGTACCACAGCATATAAAGCCAGGATCAACAGGCTCTGCGACAGGTTCTTCCACCAGGCCATCAGACCGATGAACTCATGTTGCTTTGAGTGTACTCTATATTACATTGACTGTTCTATTTATTATAAATTACTATGATTTCACATGGCACATTTGGATGGAGATGTAACATAAAGATTTTGACTCCTCATGTATGTGAAGGATGTAATAAATAAAGTCAATTCAATTACAATCACATATGCCAGACACCCAGACATACACACTTAAGTGCTCAATACAAATCACATAGTTGCACACATGCTCATTTGCTCTTATGGTCTCTTGCAATGACCACATTCGCTATGGAGTAATTTGCAACAACTGAAATTTCTCCAACTTGTTTACATAACTTGCTCCGGTGAAACAATCATATAGTCATGTTCTTCATGCTTGCTGATGATAAAAACAATAAGATTACAAGGAAATTAAGATAACAAATTCCTCTGACATTTAGCTGACATAGTTCAGTGTCATACGCTATAGACAACCAGAACCAAAGATCAGGTAGGAGGGAGAGGTCTGGATCTCCATTCCATCCTGCCAGAAGTTACTGACAAGTTATATTCCATTGGATCTGCTGAATTAGAGCTGAATTCCTTGGAGCGACAGAAGATGAGAGGTGACCTGATAGAGGTTTGTAAGATGACGAGAGGCATTGATCATGTGGATAGTCAGAGGCTTTTCCCCAGGGCCGGAATGGCTAGCATGAGAGGGCAGAGTTTTAAGGTGCTTGGAAGTTGATACAGAGGAGATGTCAGGGGTAAATTTTTTACACACACAGTGGTGAGTGTGTGGAATGAGCTGCCGGTGATAGTGGAGGAGGCAGATATGATAGGGTCTTTTAAGAAACTCCGGGACAGGTACATGGACTACAGAAAAATAGAGGGCTATTGGTAATCCTAGGTAATTTCTAAGGTTTGACATGTTTGGCACAGCTTTTTGGGCTGAAGGGCCTGTATTGCGCTGTAAGTTTTCTATGTCTCTATGTTTCGAAGGTAGAGCAGTGGATGTAGTGTATATGGAATTCAATAAGGCATTGGTTAAGGTTCCCTATGCCAGGCTCACTCAGAAAGTAAGGAGGCATGGGGTCCAAGGAGTCCTTGCTTTGTGGATCCAGAATTGGCTTGCCCACAGAAGGCAAAGGGTGGATGTAAACGGTTTGCATTCTGCATGGAGATCAGTGACATGTGTTGATAAGACCATAAAACCATAAGATATAGGAGCAGGAGTAGGCCATTTGGCCCATCGAGTCTGCTCCGCTATTCAGTCATGGGCTGGATTGAACTGAATTCTTCCAGTCGTCCCGAATTCCCTGCCTTCTCTCCATACCCTTTGATGCCCTGGCTAATCAAGAACCTATCTATCTCTGCCTTAAATACACCCAGTGACTTAGACATCACATTTGCTCATGGCAACAAATTCCACAGATTTACCACCCTCTGACTAAAGTAATTTCTCCGCATCTCTTTTTTATATGGATGTCCTTCAATCCTAATTATGCCCCCTTGTCCTAGACTCCCCTACCATGGGAAATAACTTTGCCATATTTAATCTGTTCAGGCCTTTTAACATTCAGAATGTTTCTATGAGATCCCGTCTCATTCTCATGAACTTCTGGGAATACAACCCAAGAGCTGCTATATATTCCTCCTACAGCAATCCTTTCATTCCTGGAATCGTCTTCGTAAACCTTCTCTGAATCCTTTCAAATGTCAGCATATCCTTTCTAAAATAAGAGGCCCAGGACTGCACACAATACTCTGCGTGGTCTCACGAGTGTCTTATAGAGCCTCAAAAGCACATCCCTGCTCTTAAATTCAATAACTCTGGAAATGAATGCCAACATTGCATTTGCCTTCTGCACCACCAACTCAATCTGGAGTTTAACCCTTAAGGTATTCTGCAAAAGGACTCCCAAGTCCCTTTGCTTCTCTGCATTTCGAATTGTCTCCCCATCTAAATAATAGTCTGCCCATTTATTTCTTCCACCAGAGTGCATGACCATACACTTTCTAACATTGTATTTCATTTGCCACTTCTTTTTCCATTCCCCTAAACTATCTAAGTCTCTCTGAAGGCTCTCTGTTTCCTCAACACTACCCACTCCTTCACCTATCTTTGTATCATCGGCAAATTTAGCCACAAATCTATTAATACCATAGTTCTAATCATTGACATACTTCATAAAAAGCAGCGGCCCCAACAACAACCCCTGTGGAACTCCACTGGTAACCAGCAACCAGCCAGAATAGGATACCTTTATACGCATTCTCTGTTTTCTGCCGATCAGCCAATGGTCTACCCATGCTCATAACTTCCCTGTAATTCCATGGGCTCTTAACTTGCTAGGCAGCCTCATATGCAGCAGCTTGTTAAAGACCTTTTGAAAATCCAAGTACACCACATCTACTACATCTCCTATGTCCACCTTGTTTTCAAATTCTTTAAAAAATTGCAGTAGGTTTGTCGGACAGGATTTTCCTTTCAGGGAACCATGCTGGATTTGGCCTATCTTGTCGTATGCCTCCAGGTACTCCATTATCTCATCCCTAACAATCGATTCCAATAACTTCCCAACCACTGATGTCAGGCTAACAGGTCTATAGTTTCCTTTCTGCAGCCTCTCACCCTTCTTAAATAGCGGAGTAACATTTACAATTTTCCAGTCATCAGGTACAATGCCAGAATCTATCGATTCTTGAAAGATCATTGTTAATGCCTCCGCAATCTCTCCAGCTACTTCCTTCAGAACCGGAAGTTGCATTCCATCACGTCCAAGAGATTTTTTCACCCTCAGAGCATTAAGCTTCCTGAGCACACACTTTACTTCTCTGACACTCTTGAATGGCCGGTGTACTGCAGATGTCTTCCACTGTGAAGATTGATGCAAATACGCATTCAGTTCCTCTGCCATCTCTGCGTCTCTCATTACAATACCTCCAGCATCATTTTCTATTGTTCCTATATCTACCTTCAACTTTCTTTTACCCTTCTTATACTTAAAAAGATCTTTTAGTATCTTCTTTGATATGAGTCACCAGCTTCCTTTCAGAATTCATCTTTTCCTTCTGAATGACCTTCTTAGTTTCCTTCTGCAAGTTTCTAAAATCTTCCCGATTCTCTATCTTTCACCTATGTTTGGCTTCCTTGTATACCCTCTCATTTGCTTTTACTGTGGCCCTGACTTCACTTGTCAGCCACGGTAGTGTCCTTCTTCCAATCGAAAATTTCTTCTTATTTGGAATATATCTGTCTGGCAATTCCCTCATTTTTCACAGAAACTCCAGCCATTGCTGCCCTGCTGTCCTTCCTGCTGGTGTCCCTTTGCAATCAACTTTGGCCAGTTCCCTTCTCATACCATTGTAATTTCCTTTATTCCACTGAAATACCGACCCATTCGGTTTTATTTTCTCCTTCTCAGATTTCAAAGTGAACTCCATCATAAGTGAATTGATTATGGGGAGCAAGGACATGGCAGACCAATTGAATAATTACTTTGGTTCTGTCTTCACTAAGGAGGACATAAATAATCTTCCAGAAATAGTAGGGGACAGAAGGTAAACAACAGGAATTCTGCAGATGCTGGAAATTGAAGCAACACACATCAAAGTTGCTGGTGAACGCAGCAGGCCAGGCAGCATCTGTAGGAAGAGGTGCAGTCGACTTTTCAGGCCGAGACCCTTCGTCAGGACTAACTGAAGGAAGAGTGAGTAAGGGATTTGAAAGTTGGAGGGGGAGGGGGAGATCCAAAATGATAGGAGAAGACAGGAGAGGGAGGGATAGAGCCAAGATCTGGACAGGTGATTGGCAAAAGGGGATACGAGAGGATCATGGGACAGGAGGTCTGGGAAGAAAGACAAGGGGCGGGGGGGACCCAGAGGATGGGCAAGAGGTATATTCAGAGCGACAGAGGGAGAAAAAGGAGAGTGAGAGAAAGAATGTGTGCATAAAAATGAGTAACAGATGGGGTACGGGGGGAGGTGGGGCATTAGCGGAAGTTAGAGAAGTCGATGTTCATGCCATCAGGTTGGAGGCTACCCAGACGGAATATAAGGTGTTGTTCCTCCAACCTGAGTGTGGCTTCATCTTTACAGTAGAGGAGGCTGTGGATAGACATGTCAGAATGGGAATGGGATGTGGAATTAAAATGTGTGGCCACTGGGAGATCCTGCTTTCTCTGGCGGACAGAACGTAGATGTTCAGCAAAGCGGTCTCCCAGTCTGCGTCAGGTCTCGCCAATATATAAAAGGCCACATCGGGAGCACTGGACACAGTATATCACCCCAGTCGACTCACAAGTGAAGTGTTGCCTCACCTGGAAGGACTGTTTGGGGCCCTGAATAGTGGTAAGGGAGGAAGTGTAAGGGCATGTGTAGCACTTGTTCCGCTTACACGGATAAGTGCCAGGAGGGAGATCAGTGGGAGGGATGGGGGGGACGAATGGACAAGGGAGTTGTGTAGGGAGCGATCCCTGCAGAATGCAGGGGGCGGGGAGGGAAAGATGTGCTTAGTGGTGGGATCCCGTTGGAGGTGGCGGAAGTTACGGAGAATAATATGTTGGACCCGGAGGCTGGTGGGGTGGCAGGTGAGGACCAGGGGAACCCTATTCCTAGTGGGGTGGCGGGAGGATGGAGTGAGAGCAGATGTACGTGAAATGGGGGAGATGCGTTTAAGAGCAGAGTTGATAGTGGAGGAAGGGAAGCCCCATTCTTTAAAAAAGGAAGACATCTCCCTCATCCTAGAATGAAAAGCCTCATCCTGAGAGCAGATGCGGCGGAGACGGAGGAATTGCGAGAAGGGGATGGCATTTTTGCAAGAGACAGGGTGAGAAGAGGAATAGTCCAAATAGCTGTGAGAGTCAGTAGACATCAGTGGATAAGCTGTCTCCAGAGACAGAGACAGAAAGATCTAGAAAGGGGAGGGAGGTGTCGGAAATGGACCAGGTAAACTTGAGGGCAGGGTGAAAGTTGGAGGCAAAGTTAATAAAGTCAACGAGTTCTGCATGCGTGCAGGAAGCAGCGCCAATGCAGTCATCGATGTAGCGAAGGAAAGTGGGGGACAGATACCAGAATAGGCACGGAACATAGATTGTTCCACAAAGCCAACAAAAAGGCAGGCATAGCTTGGACCCATACGGGTGCCCATAGCTACACCTTTAGTTTGGAGGAAGTGGGGGGAGCCAAAGGAGAAATTATTAAGAGTAAGGACTAATTCCGCTAGACGGAGCAGAGTGGTGGTAGAGGGGAACTGATTAGGTCTGGAATCCAAAAAGAAGCGTAAAGCGTAGGGGACAGAGGGTCCAGTGAGATGGAGGAACTGAGCGAAATACATGTTAGTAGGGAAGTGGTGTTAGGTAAATTGAAGGGATTAAAGGCAGATAAATCCCCAGGGCCAGATGGTCTGCATCCCAGGGTGCTTAAGGAAGTAGCCCAAGAAATAGTGGATGCATTAGTGATAATTTTTCAAAACTCGTTAGATTCTGGACTAGTTCCTGAGGATTGGAGGGTGGCTAATGTAACTCCACTTTTTAAAAAAGGAGGGAGAGAGAAACCGGGGAATTATAGACCGGTTACCCTAACGTCGGTGGTGGGGAAACTGCTGGAGTCAGTTATCAAGGATGTGATAACAGCACATTTGGAAAGCGGTGAAATGATCGGACAAAGTCAGCATGGGTTTGTGAAAGGAAAATCATGTCTGACGAATCTCATAGAATTTTTTGAGGATGTAACTAGTAGAGTGGATAGGGGAGAACCAGTGGATGTGGTATATTTGGATTTTCAGAAGGCTTTTGACAAGGTCCCACACAGGAGATTAGTGTGCAAACTGAAAGCACATGGTATTGGGGGTAAGGTATTGATGTGGATGGAGAATTGGTTGGCAGACAGGAAGCAAAGAGTGGGAATAAAGGGGACCTTTTCAGAATGGCAGGCAGTGACTAGTGGGGTACCGCAAGGCTCAGTGCTCAGACCCCAGTTGTTTACAATATATATTAATGACTTGGATGAGGGAATTAAATGCAGCATCTCCAAGTTTACGGATGACACGAAGCTGGGTGGCAGTGTTAGCTGTGAGGAGGATGCTAAGAGGATGCAGAGTGACTTGGATAGGTTGGGTGAGTGGGCAAATTCATGGCAGATGCAATTTAATGTGGGTAAATGTGAAGTTATCCACTTTGGTGGCAAAAATAGGAAAACAGATTATTATCTGAATGGTGGCCGATTAGGAAAAGGGGAGGTGCAACGAGACCTGGGTGTCATTATACACCAGTCATTGAAAGTGGGCATGCAGGTACAGCAGGCGGTGAAAAAGGCGAATGGTATGCTGTCTTTTATAGCGAGAGGATTTGAGTACAGGAGCAGGGAGGTACTACTGCAGTTGTACAAGGCCTTGGTGAGACCACACCTGGAGTATTGTGTGCAGTTTTGGTCCCCTAATCTGAGGAAAGACATCCTTGCCATAGAGGGAGTACAAAGAAGGTTCACCAGATTGATTCCTGGGATGGCAGGACTTTTATATGATGAAAGACTGGATGAACTGGGCTTGTACTCGTTGGAATTTAGAAGATTGAGGGGGGATCTGATTGAAATGTATAAAATCCTAAAGGGATTGGACAGGCTAGATGCAGGAAGATTGTTCCCGATGTTGGGGAAGTCCAGAACAAGGGGTCACAGTTTGAGGATAAAGGGGAAGCCTTTTAGGACCGAGATTAGGAAAAACTTCTTCACACAGAGAGTAGTGGATCTGTGGAATTCTCTGCCACAGGAAACAGTTGAGGCTAGTTCATTGGCTATATTTAAGAGGGAGTTAGATATGGCCCTTGTGGCTACGGGGATCAGGGGGTATGGAGGGAAGGCTGGGGCGGGGTTCTGAGTTGGATGATCAGCCATGATCATAATGAATGGCGGTGCAGGCTCGAAGGGCTGAATGGCCTACTCCTGCACCTATTTTCTGTGTTTCTATGTTTCTATATTGTGATCACTGTCCCCTAAGGATTCCTTAAAGTTAAGCTCCCTTATCACCTCCGGATCATTGCTCAACACCCAATACAGCACAGCTGATCCTCTGTTGGACTCAACAACAAGTTGTTCTAAAAAGCCATCGCTTAGACATTCTACAAATTCTCTCTCTTGAGGTCTTGAGTTTGTTGTTGTGTTTACTTGCAGATGAGCTATACTGGACTGCATATTATGTAATGAATTCAATCACAATATGATTCAGCTCAACTTGAAATTTGATAGGGAGAAAATAAAGTCTGATCTCGCAGTATTTCAGTGGAGTAAGGGAAATTACAGTGGCACGATAGAGGAGTTGGCCAAAGTAAATTGGACGGAGCTGCTGGCAGGGATGACAGCAGAGCAGCATTGGCATGCATTTCTGAGAAAAATGAGGAAGGTGCAGGACAGATGCATTCCAAAAATGAAGAAATATGAGAAGGATGAGAGGGGATCTGATTGAAACATATAAGATTATTAAGGGATTGGACACGCTAGAGGCAGGAAACATGTTCCCGATGTTGGGTGAGTCCAGAACCAGAGGCCACAGTTTAAGAATAGACTATTTAGAACAGAGTTGAGTAAAAACTTTTTCACACAGAGGGTTGTGGATCTGTGGAATGCTCTGCCTCAGAAGGCAGTGGAGGCCAATTCTCTGGATTCTTTCAAGAAAGAGTTAGATAGAGCTCTTAAAGATAGCGGAGTGAAAGGATATGGGGAGCAGGCAGGAACGGAGTACTGATTGTGGATGATCAGCCATGATCACAGTGGATGGTGG
Source organism: Mobula birostris (assembly GCF_030028105.1). Lineage (NCBI taxonomy): Eukaryota > Metazoa > Chordata > Chondrichthyes > Myliobatiformes > Myliobatidae > Mobula > Mobula birostris. The sequence continues at coordinate 230,002,473 of NC_092372.1, read as the reverse complement.
TGCTGGCTCAAAGGGCTGAATGGCCTACTACTGCCCCTATTGTCTATTGTCTATAAATACTCAAATGACAAAATAGTACAACCGTGGCTGACAAGGGAAGTCAAAGGTAATGTAAAATCAAATGAGAGGGCATACAACAAAGCAAAAATTAGTGGGAAGATAGGGAAATGGGAAGCTTTTAAGGACCTATAGAAAGCAACTAAAAGAATCATTGGGAGGGAAGGGATAAACCATGAAAGCAAGCTAGTTTACATTATCAATGTGGATAGAGAAAGCTTTTCAAAGTAAAAGAGTGATGAGCTGGATATAGGTCCGCCAGAAAATGAGGTCACATAAATAATAAAAAGGGTTCAAGGAGAAGGAAGATAAACTAAATGTGCATTTTCAATCAGTCTTCACTGCGGAAGGCACTACCAGTGTTCTACGTGTTGAAGTGTGTGAGGGAAGAGAAGATAGTGCAGTTACCTTTACAAAGGATGGGGTGCTCAAAAAGCTGAAAGACTTAAAGGTACGTGAGTCCCCCACCGGATAAACTACACCTCAGCGTTCTGAAAGAGATCGCGGCAGAGATTGTGGAGGCATTATTAATGATGAGAGGTAAGTGGGAGGAAGAGAGTCCGAGATGAAGTGAAGTAGGAGAAGGAATTAGAGGTAGAAAGAGTGAGAGAAAGAGAGAGAGATAATGCTGAGGGAGAGAAGAAGATAGAAATATAGATAGAATGAAGAGAAAGGTAGCAAGAAGTAGTTGTGGGGAAGTCAGGGGAGGAAACAATGCAGAGGGATGTTGGGAGAGAAAGAAGTGTAGGATTTAGGGAAGAGAGCAGGAGATGGTGAGGAACATAGAACATAGAATAGTACAGCACAGTGCAGGCCCTTCGGCCCACAATGTTGTGCCGACCCTCAAACCCTGCCTCCCATATAAGCCCCCACCTTAAATTCCTCCATATACCTGTCTAGTACTCACTTAAACTTTACTAGTGTATCTGCCTCCACCACTGACTCAGGCAGTGCATTCCACGCACCAACCACTCTCTGAGTAAAAAACCTTCCTCTAATATCCCCCTCGAACTTCCCACCCCTTACCTTAAAGCCATGTCCTCTTGTATTGAGCAGTGGTGCCCTGGGGAAGAGGCGCTGGCTATCCACTCTATCTATTCCTCTTATTATCTTGTACACCTCTATCATGTCTCCTCTCATCCTCCTTCTCTCCAAAGAGTAAAGCCCTAGCTCCCTTAATCTCTGATCATAATGCATACTTTCCAAACCAGGCAGCATCCTGGTAAATCTCCTCTGTAACCTTTTCAATGCTTCCACATCCTTCCTATACTGAGGTGACCAGAACTGGACACAGTACTCCAAGTGTGGCCTAACCAGAGTTTTATAGAGCTGCATCATTACCTCACGACTCTTAAACTCTATCCCTCGACTTATGAAAGCTAACACCCCATAAGCTTTCTTAACTACCCTATCCACCAGTGAGGCAACTTTCAGGGATCTGTGGACATGCACCCTGAGATCCCTCTGTTCTTCCACACTACCAAGTATCCTGCCATTTACTTTGTACTCTGCCTTGGAGTTTGTCCTTCCAAAGTGTACCGCCTCACACTTCTCTGGGTTGAACTCCATCTACCACTTCTCAGCCCACTTCTGCATCAATGTCTCTCTGCAATCTTTGACAATCCTCTACACTATCTACAACACCACCAAGCTTTGTGTCGTCTGCAAACTTGCCAACCCACCCTTCTACCCCGACATCCATGTCGTTAATAAAAATCACGAAAAGTAGAGGTCCCAGAACAGATCCTTGTGGGCCACCACTAGTCACAATCCTCCAATCTGAATGTACTCCCTCCACCACCACCCTCTGCCTTCTGCAGGCAAACCAATTCTGAATCCACCTGGCCAATCTTCCATGGATCCCATGCCTTCTAACTTTCTGAATAAGCCTACCGTGTGGAACCTTGTCGAATGCCTTACTAAAATCCATATAGATCACATCCACTGCACTACCCTCATCTATATGCCTGGTCACCTCCTCAAAGAACTCTATCAGGCTTGTTAGCACGATCTGCCCTTCACAAAGCCATGCTGACTGTCCCTGATCAGACCATGATTCTCTAAAGGAAGAGAAGAAGGAGGGAGAAACAAAAGATCGGTTGCACAGAAGAGGTGAAATAGAGGAGAGAGTGGAGACATGTAGAGTCAATCAAAAGGGAACCATTCTGTGTTCTATTTTAATACTAATCGCGCTTCGTAATCAGACCTTCTGCCCCCGGTTGTCCGCGGCATGCCTTGCTGCCTCCGTGGTGTGGCCGCCACCCCCATTATGGTGGAGAAGGCCACGCCATTGCTCTTAGATCATGCTTTCACCGTTCTGACCCGCACTCAATGCTGCCCGACTCAGCAGTAACACAAGGTCACAGTAGGGGTCAGTTCCATCACTGTTTGGTATGGAGTCTCTACAGCAGACAGTGACTCCTCCTGTGACCCTATGTGATGGAGTCTCCATACCAGGCAGTGATGGAGCTGACCCCTCCTGTGACCATGGAACATAGCACTTTCCCACGGCTCGCTGATCGGGCTATGAAGTGATGTTGCTAGGTAAGCCTAACTTCGTTTTTCAAAGAGCACCAGCCCTAAATCCTTCCGCCCTAACGCCGGTCCTCTGTCGTCCGGAACCCCATCATTATCTGAAAGTAGTTGAGATAGACACCCCGCCCTGGCCCGATCTGTTAGATACCCCATCGGATAACCCCGATCGCAATCTCTTTATGGCGGGCTCCTCCTGCAAACCCAATGATCATATGATCCAGGCAGACTATCCGATCGTCACATTGAGACACTGCAGATAGCAGCCCTTCCGCTAGGGACCCGCTCAGGCAGCTGAGCTAGTCGCGTTAACCCGGGTTTGTATCTTCGCCGCCGGAAAGACGGCCAAGATGTATACTGACTCTCGTTACGCCTGCGGGGTGATACAAGATTTCAGGAGCCTGTGGAAAAAGAGGAGATTTATTGCTTCATCTGGAAAGCCTATACAACAGTTTGATCGCTAACCTGTTACAGGTGGTGCAGCTGCCAAATAGTCAACAATCACGTGCGATGCCCACACTGGTGCCACGGATCCCATAACACAGGGCAACGTGGCTGCAGATACAGCTGCCAAGGAGGCTGCTGCAGGAGATGCGCACCCATAGGCTACTGTCCAAGCTGTGTATCAAATCCCACCTCCCACGGGGCCCAAAGATCAGGCAAAACGTAAGAGGAGCAAGGCCAAATGTGCTCCCGGCTCGAACAGTGTGTGGCGCCACCCTTTTGGGCTGCCGGTTTGCTCCCAGAGTCTCCTATACGCCCTTGTTCGCTTAAGTCACGGAAGGGGGCTTGTAGGAAAAGCATTTTACATGAGGCTCCAAAACAATGGCTTGCACCGTGTCCAACGGTAGTGGGTGAGTACACTGTGCAAGGTTGTGAAATTTTGCAAACATAATAGCGGAAAGTCACCTGCCACATTTAACTATTTGCTCCCGGCAGAGGTCCTTTCGCAAGCTTATTGGAATACTTTATGCACATGCTGGCTACTGGGGCGGAGGGGGGGAGGGGGGAGGGTGGTGGTGATGTTAAATATTCGTTAGCAATAGCTGATATGTCCTGACGAAGGGTCTCGGCCTGAAACGTCGACTGCACCTCTTCCTAGAGATGCTGCCTGGCCTGCTGCGTTCACCAGCAACTTTGATGTGTGTTGCTATGTTTTCTTAGTGGGTGTAGGCATTTCCGACCCGGAAAAATGATAACAGAATGTGGTCAAGACCCTTATGAAGGATATCATTCCCCGCTTCGGCGTCCCTTAACAAATCAACCATGTTATCCCACTTTTTAAGAAAGAAGGAAGAGAGAAAACAGGGAATTATAGACCAGTTAACCTGACATCAGTGGTGGGAATGATGCTGGAGTCGATTATAAAGGATGAAATAGCGGCACATTTGGATAGCAGTAACAGGATCGGTCCGAGTCATGGATTTACGAAGGGGAAATCATGCTTGACTAATCTTCCGGAATTTTTTGAGGATGTAACTATGAAACTAGACAAGGGAGAGCCAGTCGATGTAGTGTACCCGGACTTTCAGAAAACCTTTGATAAGGTCCCACATAGGAGATTATTGGGCAAAATTAGAGCACATGGTATTGGGGATAGGGTACTGACATGGATCGTAAATTGGTTGGCAGACAGGAAACAAAGAGTAGGGATTAATGGGTCCTTTTCAGAATGGCAGGCGGTGACTAGTGGGATATCACAAAGCTCAGTGCTGGGACCGCAGCTATTTACAATATACATTAATGATTTAGATGAAGGGATTAAAAGTAACATTAGTAAATTTTCAGATGGCACCAAGCTGGGTGGCAGTGTGAAATGTTTGGAGGATGTTGAGGTAATGCAGGATGACTTGGACAGGTCAGATGAGTGGGCAGATCCAGTTTAATGTGGATAAATATGAGGTTATCCACTTTGGTGGCAAGAACAGGAAGGCAGATTATTATCTAAATGGAGTCAAGTTAGGAAAAGGGGAAGTACAACGAGATCTAGGTGATCTTGTACATCAATCACTGAAAGCAAGCATGCAAGTACAGCAGGCAGTGAAGAAAGCTAATGGCATGTTGGCCTTCATAACAAGGGGAGTTGAGTATAGGAGCAAAGAGGTCCTTCTGCAGCTGTACAGGGCCCTGGTGAGACCACACCTGGAGTATTGTGTTCAGTTTTGGTCTCCAAATTTGAGGAAGGACATTCTTGCTATTGAGGGAGTGCAGCGGAGGTTCACGAGGTTAATTCCAGGGATGGCGGGACTGTCATATGTTGAAAGATTGGAGCGACTGGGCCTGTATACACTGGAATTTAGAAAGATGAGAGGGGATCTGATTGAAACATATAATATTATTAAGGGATTGGACACGCTAGAGGCAGGAAACATGTTCCCAATGTTGGGGGAGTCCAGAACCAGAGGCCACAATTTGAAAATAATGGGTAGGCCATTTAGAACGGAGTTGAGGAAAAACTTTTTCACCCAGAGAGCTGTGGATCTGTGGAATGCTCTGCCTCAGAAGGCGGTGGAGGCCAATTCTCTGGATGTTTTCAAGAAAGAGTTAGATAGAGCTCTTAATGATAGCTGAGTCAAGGGATATGGGGAGAAGGCAGGAACGGGGTACTGATTGCGGATGATCAGCCATGATCACAGTGAATGGCTGTGCAGGCTCGAAGGGCTGAATGACCTACTCCTGCACCTATTTTCTATTGTCTATTGTCAACAGTAACATGGAAACCACTTTACCGGGAAACAGATTAAGGAATTGAGTCAGGCTTTGGGTTTCGGCTGGGAATACTACATCCCGTATCAAGCTCAGTCCTCTGGACTGGTGGAACGAATGGACGGGGTACTAAAAGATTTTTGTGTGTGTGTGTGCCATACTCTACAGAGCCTCGGCGACCACTTTTTCAAGTGATTGTCTTGGAGGAAAGATTCTGTGAGTGGTCCCCCAAGGCGATGGAAAGCGTGCCCGGGTGTGGCTCGACTGGATTCCTACTCGGAAACCTTCGCTCCGGAGTCCGGCGCTGATGTCACTGCGCCACCAGCCGGCTACTAAAAGATACGCTAGCTGAAATATGAAGAGAAAGTGGGTTGAAATGGCCAGAGGCGCTGCTTATCTCCCTGTACACCTTACGAAATCAAGCCAACGAAACCACCAAATTCAGCCCGTTCGAGATCCTAATGCCTACCGGATTCCGTCCCCCACTCGGAGGAGGTAACACCCCTCTGATTTGGACAGATGAAAGACGATTGAAGCAGTGAAGGCATTTGGGGAGGGTATTTGAATAAACCGAAAACAAGTAAAGGCGGCACTATCTCCACCGGGGGAAGGAAACGCTCATCCATGTACGCCAGGTGACATGATATACAGTATTCATATACATTGAAAAGGGACTCTCCCTCTCTCAGGTGCAAAGGACCGTACCAAGTACTGCTCGTCACGTACACTGCGGTCAGACTCGAAGGGAAGACCGATCGCATCCGTGGTACCCCGTGGAAGCCGAAATACCCGTCGACTTCTAACAAGGATGAGGATACTCCTGCTAATATTGACGGGAGTGAGGACAGCATTCGGGGGTGGGGGGGCGGGGGGGTTGTTGTGGAGGGGATAGGAGAAGATGGTACACCTGCTACCTCATACGTTTATGCGTATGATTTATAAATATACTGGTTGTAGATTGTTAGATTTGTTGCTAGATTTGCATGACTGTACCCACCCATTCGGACTCAGGCATCCCCTAATGCCTGTACCATTTGACAGGAAGGCGACGAAGGATTACAAAACACTATGAAGGGGAGTTTGGGATCTTTTTTTTGGAAAACGCAGGACCTCCCTCGGGCTTGGGAATTACATACAGCCACCCATATCCCCCGACCGATTGCTGGACCCATTGACGGGCTCATTGCTTCTGGTCGCACCCAATTTCAAGGCGTGGGGTTTCCTAAGTACAACCTGACCAACCACCCCGCCCCCCCCCCACCCCGGCACCATGCGTGGTCCCTCAAGGGGCTATCTGTGTTGATGTAAAGCAAATGGAAAGCGGCTCCTGGGTCAGAGCAATTACATTAAGAAGAGTAGTCGCTTGATTAAGAGGATTCGCACCTCTGGAGGGGCCACGCGGAGCATAAATGGTACTTACCGGATATGTGGCAGCAAGGCCTATCTCTGGCTCCCCCGGGGATGGAAAGGGTGCCGTTTCACTGAGTATGCAGTGTCCCGGTTACATTTAACCAGCTTCCTGGAGCACAAGTTTCACCGTGATATGTGGAGCCATGCAAACAGACGCTGGAAAAGGGTCATCTCTGAAGCCGAATGATTTTGGATGAGTGTTTTCCCATGGCCGGGTGTCCCGAGAACTGATTAAAGCGGCCTCAGCCATGGTACGAAAAGCTAACGACACCACGCTAGATTTGGAAGGAACCGAGCAATAAAAGCAAAGAAGCTATCGCAGCTGAAGTATTCGTAGCCGTTAGGACCATAGTTATGCAGAATAGAATGGCTTTAGATTATATGCTAGCCGAAAAAGGAGGAGCTTGTACGGTTATAGGACAGGAATGTTTTACCTGTATCCCAGGTGAACCTGAGAATATCACCCACCTTGCTGACCACATGCGGAAAAGCCAAGAGCAGGTTCCATGATTACAACCTAAAAGGAGGGTGGTAGACCTTTAACGGACTCCTGGTTTGGGGTGGGAGCGGCGGTGCGCAACAATTGCCCATTCCGGCCTAATCTTGCTCTAATCTAATAGTTGTGGTGTTTAGTTTATTAAAAGGCACGGCGCCCCTCCAGGAAGGGCATCTTCCCTCAATTAACCAGGGGACTCGAGTTGTCCGGCAAAAGACAGACCAGCAATCTGGCTTATGTCTGACCAGGCGTCCGTCCTCCACCCCAACCCCGCTTCATATGAACCCCCGTTTTGCGAGGTGAAGAACTGATCAGAATGATAGAAAAGGAGGGAACTGTGCAGGATTTTTGGCCAACAGGGTCGGTTAAGTACCTTTGCGAGACTATAGAATTGCGTGTCTGGTTTGCTTAATACCGAGATCAGCAGAGAACCGTGGTGCCGCACTTTAGCCTACTGCTATAATGCAAGACTACGCGGTACTGCTTAAGGCTAGAGGGCAGTACCACGAGGTTACGTGACCTCACTGTTTTTCCTGTAGCTTGCTTAGAACAATACCACATATGGAAATGTAGAATAAACGGTACCAGATAGAATAAGCCATAAAGACCATAAGAACATAAAACATCACATTAGATTAGATTATGAGGACATGCAGTCCTCGTTTATTGTCATTTAGAAATGCATGCATTAAGAAATGATACAACGTTCCTCCAGAATGATATCACAAGAAAACACAAGACAAACCAAGACTAAAACTGACAAAACCACATAATTATAACATACAGCTACAACAGTGCAGAGCAATACCATAATTTGATAAAGAGCAGACCATGGGCACGGTAAAAAAAAGTCTCAAAATCCCGATAGACTCATCATCTCACGCAGGCGGCAGAAGGGCGGAACTCTCCCCGCCATGAACCTCCAAGCGCCGCCAACTTGCCGATGCAGCACCATTGGAAGCACCCGACCGCAGCGGACTCTGAGTCCGTCCGAAAACTTTGAGCCTCTCACCAGCCCCTCCGACACAGTCCCTCCGAGCACCATCCTCTGCCGAGCGCTTCGACCCCGCCCCGGCCACCAAGCAACAAGCAAAGCCGAGGACTCGGGGCCTTCCCCTCCGGAGATTCTGGATCACACAGTAGCAGCAGCAGTGAAGCAGGCATTTCAGAAGTTTTACCAGATGTTCCTCGGTGATCTCACGTCCGTCTCCATCAAATCAGGATTATGCACGGCACCCTACTTGACAAATAACAGACATCACCACCGGAGTGGCGGCTGTGAGATGCATCGCGCCGCCGTCTTCTCCTCCCGCTCCTCCCACGAGCAGAATTAGGCCATATGGCCCATCGAGTTTGCTCCGCCATTCAACCATGGACGATCCTTTTTCTTCTTCTTCTCAACCCCAGTTCCCGGCCTTCTCCCCATAACCTTTAATGCCATGTCTAATCAATAACCTATCTGCCTTAAAGACACCCAACGACCTGGCCTTCACAGCTGCACGTGGCAACGAATTCCACAAATTCACCACCCTGAGGCTAAAGAAATTTCTCCGTATTTCTGTTTTGAAAGGCGTCCCTCTATCGTAAAGCTGTGCCCTCTTGTCCTAGTCTCTCCCACCATGGGAAACATCTATGTCTAGGCCTTTCAATATTCGAAGGATCTCAATGAAACCACCACCCCACCCCCATCCTTCTGAATTCCAGCGAGTACAAACGTTTCTTGTATGATAACCCTTCTATTCCTGAAATCATCCTTGTGAACCTCCTCTGGAATGCCAGCACATCTATTCTAAGAAGAGGGGCCCAAAACTGTTCACAATACTCAAGCTGAGGCCCCGCCAGTGCCTTATAAAGCCTCAGCGTCACATAAAAAGGACCCGTGTACTGACAGTAAGCAGAGTCGTTGCTCTCCGGATTGACGGCTCTCTGCCACGGAAATAAAGACTCTGAAATAATACTGGGATTCGAGTCTTGTATGGAAAAGTAAATTTCCTAACAGCTATCGAGGAACATTGACGGGTTCAGTCCGACAAATGGCATATGAACAAATCTCCTTTTTAGTTCCCTCACAGAGCAAAGGTCATGGGTTTAAGTTTAGAGGAAGAAAATTTAAAGGGGACACGAGGGGCAGGATTTACAACGGATCGTGGGTATATGGAAGGAGATACCAGAACAAATGGGTGGAGAAAACACAAATCCAACAATTATAAGACAAGTGAGCAGGTACATAGCAAAGATTGACGGACAGCGAGGAAGACTAACAATGTTTGCAGCGGCTTCTGGATCAGCTGCAAAATAGGCTGAAAATGTCAGATAGAATTTAATGCAGACATGTGTGATGAGTTGCACGTGTGTGACACCTTGGGAGGACCAACCAGGGTAGCTCTTATGTAGGGAGCGGTACTGCACCGAGGAGTGCGATGGAACCCAGAATACAGAACTATATTCCATGAGACCATAAGACCATAAGACAAAGGAGCAGAAGTCGGCCATTCGGCCCATCCAGTCTGCTGCACCATTTTATCATGAGCTGATCCATTCTCCCATTTAGTCCCACTCCCCCGCCTTCTCACCATAACCTTTGATGCCCTGGCTACTCAGATGCCTATCAATCTCTGCCTTAAATACACCCAATGACTTGGCCTCCACTGCCGCCCGTGGCAACAAATTCCATAGATTCACCACCCTCTGACTAAAAAAATTTCTTCGCATTTCTGTTCTGAATGGGTCCCTTCAATCCTTAAGTCATGCCCTATCGTACTAGACTCCCCCATCATAGGAAACAACTTTGCCACATCCACTCTGTCCATGCCTTTCAACATTCGATTTGTTTCTATGAGATCTCCCCTCATTCTTCTAAACTCCAAGGAATACAGTCCAAGAGCGGACAAACGTTCCTCTTATGTTACACCTCCCATTCCCGGAATCATTCTAGTGAATATTCTCTGTACCCTCTCCAACGTCAGCACACCCTTTCTTAAATAAGGAGAGCAAAACTGCCCACAGTACTCCAAGTGAAGTCTCACCAGCGCCTTATAGAGCCTCAACATCACATCCCTGTTGTATTCCTCTAGAAATGAATGCCAACATTGCATTCGCCTTCTTCACCACCGACTCAACCTTGAGGTTAACCTTAAGGGTATCTTGTACGAGGACTCCCAAGTCCCGTTGCATCTCAGAACTTTGAGTTCTCTCCCTATTTAAATAATACTCTGCCCGTTTATTTCTTCTGCCAAAGTGCACAACCATACATTTTCCAATATTGTATTTCATTTGCCACTTCTTTCCCCATTCTTTCAATCTATCCAAGTCTCTCTGCAAACTCTGCGTTTCCTCAGCACTAACGGCCCCTCCACTTATCTTCGTATCGTCAGCAAACTTAGCCACAAAGCCAACTATTCCATAATCCAACTCGTTCATGTACAATGTAAAAAGAAGTGGCCCCAGCACGGACCCCTCTGGAACACCACTGGTAACCGGCAGCCAACCAAAATAGTATCCCTTCATTCCCACTCTCTGTTTCCTGCCAATCAGCCAACGCTCTATCCATGTATGTAACTTTCCCGTAATTCCATGTGCTCTTATCTTGTTAAGTAGCCTCATGTGTGGCACCTTGTCAAAGGCCTTCTGAAAATCCAAATATACAACATTCACTGCATCTCCCTTGTCTAGCCTACTTGTAATTTCCTCAAAAAATTGTAATAGGTTTGTCAGGCAGGATTTTGTTTAAGGAATCCATGCTGAGTTCTGCCTATCTTGTCATATGCCTCCAGGTACTCTGTAACCTCATCCTTGACAATCAACTCCAACAACTTCCCAACCACCGATGTCAAGCTAACAGGTCTATAATATCCTTTTTGCTTCCTTGCCCCCTTCTTAAATATCAGACTGATAGTTGCAATCTTCCAGTCCTCCGGAACCATGCCAGAATCTAAAGGCTTTTGGAAGATCATCGCTAATGCCTCCGCAATCTCCACAGCTACTTCCTTCAGAACACATGCATTCCATCTGGTCCGGGAGATTTATCTAGCTTTAGACTATTCAGCTGCCTGAGTACTTTCTCTGTCGTAATTTTGACTGCACACACTTCTCTTCCCTGCCACCCTTGAGTGTCCAGTACATTGCTGATGTCTTCCTCAGTGAAGACTGATGCAAAATACACGTTCAGTTCCCCCGCCATCTCCTCATCTCCCATTACAATTTCTCCAGCATCATTTTCTATCGGTCCTATATCTACTCTCACCTGTCTTTTACTCTTTATATACTTGATAAAGCTTTTAGTATCCTCTTTGATATTATTTGCTAGCTTCCTTTCATAGTTAATCTTTTCCCTCTTAATGACCTTCTTAGTTTCCTTTTGTAAGATTTTAAAAACTTCCCAATCCTCTGTCTTCCCACTAATTTTTGCTTCCTTGTATGCCCTCTCCTTTGCTTTAACTTTGGCTTTGACTTCTCTTGTCAACCATGGTTGCATCCTCTTTCCATTCGAAAATTTCTTCTATTTTGGAATATACCTGTCTTGCACCTTCCTCACTTCTCGCATAAACGCCAGCCACTGCTGCTCTGCCGTCTTTCCCGCCAGTGCCTCTTTCGAGTCAACTTTGGCCAGTTCCTCTCTCATGCCACTGTAATTTCCTTTACTCTGCTGAAATACCAACACTTCAGATTTCGACTTCTCTTTTTCAAATTTCACAGTGAACTCAATCACGTTATGATCACTGCCTCCTAAGGGTTCCTTCACCTCAATCTCTGCAATTACCTCCGGTTCATTACACAATATCCAATCCAGTACAGCCGATCCTCTCGTGGGCTCAACAACAAGCTGTTCTAAAAAGCCATCTCGCAGACATTCTACAAATTCTCTCTCTTGAGATCCAGTGCCGACCTGATTTTCCCAATCGACTCGCATGTTAAAGTCCCCCACAATTATCATAACACTGCCCTTCTGACAAGTCTTTTCTATTTCCTGTTGTAATTTGTAGTCCACATCCCTGCAGCTGTTTGGAGGCCTATAAATAACTGCCATCAGGGTCCTTTTACCCCTGCTATTTCTTAGTTCAACCCATAAAGATTCTGCACCTTCCAATCCTATGTCACCTCTTTCTAATGATTTAATATCATTTCTTACCAATAAAGCCACGCCTTCCCCTCTGCCTACCTTCCTATCCTTCTGATACACCGTGTATCCTTGGACATTCAGCTCCCAGAGACATGCATCCTTTAGCCACGAATCAGTGATGGCCACATTATCATACCTGCCGATCTGTAGCCGTACAAGATCATCCACCTTATTCCTTATGCTGCGTGAATTTAGGGATAACACCTTAAGACCAGTATTTGGTACTTTTCGCTTTGATTTCACTGCAACTTTATTGCACTGCAACTCATCCAAATGGCTACAAATTTGTCCCATCTCCTGCCTGTCTTTCCTGACATCTTTACTGCTCACTATCTTAAATTTATTTCTGTTTTTCCCTTCCTCCATTCTGTCATTTCGGTTCCCATCCCCCTGCCAAATTAGTTTAAACCCTCCCTAACAGCTCTATTAAACATTCCCGCCAGGATATTGGTCCCCTTCGGGTTCAGGTATAAGCTATCATTTTTGAACAGGTCATACTTCCCCCAGAAGAGATCCCAATTATCCAAGAATCTGAAGCCCTGCCCCCTGCACCAATCTCTCAGCCACGCATTCATCTGCCTGATCCGACTATTCTTGCCCTCGCTAGCACGTGGCACAGGTAGCAATCCCGAGATTACTACCCTGGAGGTCCTGCTTCTCAGCTTCCTTCCTAACTACTGGAAATCTCTCTTCAGGACCTCCTCCTTTGTCCTATCTATGTCATTGGTACCAACATGTACTAAGACAAAGGGCTGCTCATCCTTCCACTTCAGAATATTCAGGACCCGATCCGAGACATCCCGTACCCTGGCACCTGGGAGGCAACACACCACGCGAGTATCTCTATCAGGCTCACAGAATCTTCTGTCTGTTCCCCTGACTATGAAATCCGCTATGACTACCGCATTCCTCTTCTCCCTCCTTCTCTCCAGCACAACAGCGCCAGGCTCAGTGCCAGAGACCCTGTCACCGTGGGCGTCCCCTGTCAGGTCATCCCCCTCAACAGCATCCAGAGCAAGATATTTGTTGCTGAGGGGGACAGCCACAGGTGTGCTCTCCACTATCCAGTATCAGTAAGATTGAAAGTCTACAGAGAGGATTTAATAGGATGTTGCCGTGTCTTCAGGAGTTGAGTTACAGGGAAAGATTGAACAGGTTAGAACTTTATTCCTTGGAGCGTAGAAGAATGAGGGCAGATTTGATAGAGGTTTACAAAATTATGAGGGGTATAGACAGAGTAAATGCGAGTAGGCTCTTTCCACTTAGATTAGGAGAGATAAATACGAGAGGACATGGCTTTAGGGTGAAAGGGGAAAGGTTTAGGGGAAGCTTCTTCACTCAGAGAGTGGTGGGAGTGTGGAACGAGCTGCCATCTGACATGGTAAACACGGGCTCACTCTTAAGTTTTAAGAATAAATTGGATAGATACATGGATGGGAGAGGTCTGGAGGGTTATGGACTGGATGCAGGTCAATGGGACTAGCGGAATAATGTTTTGGCACAGCCCAAAAGGGCCGATTGGCCTGTTTTCTGTGCTGTAGTGTTCTATGGTTCTATTGACCTTCAGAACCAAATGCTCTTGCTGCAGCCCCAGGCAAGCACTCTGAACTTTATTATCATAAGCACACTGTTTGCTTATCTTCCTCCATCTTGTTTTACCACTCATTTCTTCATCTTTTCCGTTAAAGTTCGCTAACTTCACTGATCACAACGTATGCAAAAATGTAATAAAATGTCGTTATCGTGTTCCCGATTCATTTCTCCATATCAGGACTAAGAATCAACCACAACAAACTGAAACTGGATTGATACCGGATCACTGAACATCAACAGTTCGCTGTATTCCATGATATTCGCCTCTGTTGCCTCTTATGTCACCTGATTTGTCTTTTGACCAAAAGCAAAATGCCGTAAGGTTAGAAACTCGTGAAAATCTGCTGATGCTGGAAGTCTAAGGAAAAACACATAAAATGCTGGAGGGACTCAGCAGGTCAGGAACCTTACTGATGAAGGGTCTCAGCCCGAAACGTTGACTGTTTATTCATTTCCATAAATGCAGCCCGAACTGCTGAGTTTTAAGATCGCAAGACAATTAATGGAGAAAGGCAGGCAGGTGAAAATGAGTCCATGGTCAGATCAGCCATGGTCGTATTTATTGGCGGAGCAGGATCGACGGACTGGATGGTCTACTGATACTCCTATTTCATATGTTAAGACACAGGCGCAGAATTAGGCCATTCGCCCCATAGAATCTGCTCTGGCATTCCATCACGGCTGATCCCGGATCCCACTCAAACACATACACCTGCCCTCTCGCCATATCCTTTGATGCCCAGACCAACCAGGAAATGATCATCTTCAGCCTTAAATATACCTGTGGATTTGGCCTCCGCCGCAACCTGGTGCAAAGCATTCGACAGATTCATTACTCTCAGGCTAAAATAAATTCTTCTTACCTCAGTTCTAAACGGTCGTCCCTCTGTTTTGAGGCTGTGCCCTTAGTACTGGATACCGCCGCCCCCCCCCCATAGGAAACAGCATCTCAACATCCACCCCATTTTGTCCTTTTAACAATCTGTTGGTTTCAATGAGATCCCCACGCATTCTTCGAAATTCCAGTGAGTACAGGCATGAAGCTGCCAAACACTCCTCATATGTTAACCCCTTCATTCCCGAAATCATCCACAAAAATTTCCTCTTGAACATTCTCCAATGTTAACACATTCCTTTTGAGATATGGGACCCTAAACTGTTGACAATACTCCAAGTGCGGCTTGACTAGTGTCTTATAAAGGTTCAGTATTATCTCGTTGCTTTTACATTCAATTCTTGAAATAAATGCCAACATTTTAGAAAGGGTATACTGACATTGTAGTGGAGTCCAGGTGGATAGACAATAGACAATACACAATAGGTGCAGAAGTAGACCATTCGGCCCTTCGAGCCTGCACCGACATTCTGAAATCATGGCTGATCATCTACTATCAATACCCGGTTCCTGCCTTGTCCCCATAACCCTTGATTCTCCTATCTATGTTACCTATCTAGCTCCTTCTTGAAAGCATCCAGAGAATTGGCCTCCACTGCCTTCTGAGGCAGCGCGTTCCACACCTCCACAACTCTCTGGGAGAAGAAGTTCCTCCTCAACTCTGTCCTAAATGACCTACTGCTGTGGCACCCCACTAGTCACCACCTGCCATTCCGAGAAACACCCATTCACTGCTACCCTTTGCTTTCTATCTGCCAACCAGTTTTCTATCCATGTCAATATCGCGCCCCCCCAATGCCATGAGCTCTGATTTTACCCATCAATCTCCTATGTGGTACCTTATCAAATGCCTTCTGAAAGTCAAGGTACACCACATCCACTAGATCTCCCGCGTCTATCTTCCTGGTTACATCCTCGAAAAACTCCAATAGATTAGTCAAGAGGGCACGACCTCAGGATTGAAGAAGTCCAATGTATTTAAGGCAGCGATAGATATGTTCTTGATTAGCCAGGGCATCAAAGGGTATGGGATGAAAATAGGGGAGGGGGGATGATTGGAAGAATTGGATCAGCCCATGATTGAGTGGCGGAGCAGACATTATGGGCCGAATGGCCTACTTTTGCTCCTTATGGTCTTATGTTCTATCATTACATTTACGTTCTTTACCACAGACTCAGCCTGTGAATTAATCTTCTGGGAGACTTGCCCGAGGACTCACTTGTCCTGTTGCAGCTCTGATGATTGGACCTTCTCCTCAATTAGATAATGCTCTGTACGATTGTTCCTTTGGCCAAAATGCATCGCCACACATTTTGCAACACTGTATTCCATCTGCCAGTCTTTTGCCCATTCTTCCAATATGTCTAAATACTTTTAGAAACGCAGTGCTTCCTAAGCACGAACCTACCCCTTCACCTATTTTTGTATCAACTGCAAACTTTGCCAGAAAGCCAAAAATTCCATTATCTCAATGACTGACAAACAAAGTGGAAGGAAGCAGTCCGAAAACTGACCCCTGGGGAACATCACTAGTTCAATGCCTGGGGACATAACCTAATGCAAGTAGCAATCTCATTCATCCTTCCTGCTGGTCTTCTTATAATTGCAAACCTAATGCTGATAGAAATCCGAATCATAACGATCCCACATTTGAGGCTGAACACTGTCCTTCTGAAAGGTTTGCTAATGTTGCTGCTCCGGGAGTGGTGGTTAAACTAGTGTTGCAGGGCCGGGGCGTGGGGTGGGCTGCAGGTGAGGGGGTACGAACGACATGCTTGAACAGGAGATGCAGGGGAATGGGAACAACAAAGCGCCGGGATTACTCGTCGAGTGATTGTGAAGAAAGCAGACAGAAACATAGAAACAGAGAAAGCTGCAGCGCAATACAGGCCCTTCAGCCCACAATGCTATGCTGAGCATGTACAAACGTTAGAAATTACCTCGGGTTACCCATAGCCCTCTATTTTTCTAAGCTCCCTGTACTTATCCAGAAATCTCTTAAAAGACCCTATTGTATCTATCCTCACCACTTTCGCTGTCAGGTCTTTCCAGGCATTCATCACTCTTTGCATAAAAAACTTACCTCTGACATCTCCTCTGTACCTTCTTCCAAGCACCTTAAAATTGTGCCACTTCGTGCGAGCCATTTCAGCCCTGGGAAAAAGCCTCTGACTATCCACATGATCAATGCCTCTCATTATATTACACACCTCTTTCAGGTCGCCTCACATCCTCCGTCGCTCCATGGAGAAAAAAAAAAACAAGTTTTCTCAACGTATTCTCGTAAGGCATGCTTCGCAATCCAGGAACCATCCTTGTAAACCTCTTCTGCACCCTTTCTGTGACCTTTCTATGCACCATTTCCTCATACTTCCTGTAGTGAGGTGACCAGAACTGTGGACAGTACTCCAAGTGGGGTCTGACCAGAGTCCTATATAGCTGCAATAGTACCTCTCGGCTCTTAAACTCAATCCCACGGTTGTTGAAGGCCAATGCACCGTATGCCTTTTTAACCACATAGTTAACCTGCGCAGTAGCTTGGAGTGTCCTATGAAGAAGGACCCCAAGATCACTCTGATCCCCCACACTGCCAAGAGTCTTACTATTAATACTATATTCTACCATCATAGTTGACCTACCGAAATGAGGCACTTCACACTTATCTGGGTTGAACTCCATCTGCCACTTCTCAGCCTAGTTTTGCATCCTATCGATGTCCCGCTGTATCCTCTGACAGCCCTCCACACCATCCCCAACATCCCCAACCTTTGTGTCATAAGCAAACGTACTAACCCATTCGTCCACATCCTCATCCAAGTCATTTATAAAAATGACGAAAAGTAAGGGTCCCAGAACAGATTCCAGAGGCACACCACTGGTCACCGACCTCCATACAGAATATGACCCATCTACAACTACTATTTGCCTTCTGCGGGCAATTCAGTTCTGGATCCACAAAGCAATGTCCCCTTGGATCTTATGCCTCCTTACTTTCTCAATAAGCCTTGCATGGAGTACCTTATCAAATGCCTTGCTGAAATCCATATACTCTACATCCACTGCTATCCCTTCATCAATGTGTTAAGTCACATCCTCAAAAAATTCTATCACGCTCTTAAGGGACGACCTGCCCTTGACAAAACCATGCTGACTACCCACACGATCAATGCCTGTCATTATCTTATACACCTCTATCAAGTCACCTCTCATCCTCCGTCGATAAGTTCAGATGTTGAACAGAGGGGTAGCCGAACACTCAAACGTGTGAAGAGCAGCATTTCGGGAGGTCAAATTCTGGATGGACTCTATGGTCGGACCTTGAATATTAACGTACGGAGAGATGGAGGGATGGAAGCTCTCAGTCCCATGGTAACGACCATAGGGTAGTGAAGAAATACATTTTGAACGCTTGCCTTCATATCCCAATTAATTCAGTATAAGGGATGGAAGGTCATTTCGCCACCCCAGTCCTTCCCCTCTTCTCTGTCTCTTTCTGACTCTTTCTCTCCTACTTTACCCGTTCCCTTTTATCCCCCTTCGTTTTCACAAGCTGAGTTTATTGATGGATGCTGCTGCTAATGTCTTCCACAGTGAATACAGATGCAAAGTACCTATTAAGTTCATTTGCCATTTCCTTGTCTCCCATTACTACCTCACCAGCATAAATTTCCAGTGGTCCAATAACAACTCTTACCTTCCTTTTACTCTTTATATAACTGAAAAACACTTTTAGTTTATTCCATCATTTCTTTTAATCCATTGCGATACTGATAGATGTGAGTCAAACTTCTCCCTCTAATATTGCAGTTTAAATTCAATCATATTATGATCACTGCCTGAGAAACATAGAAAACCTACAGCACAATACAAAGCTGTGCCAAACATGTCCTTACCTTAGAAATTATAGGACAGTTAGCCCGACATAAGTGGTTGGGAATATATTGTTATCCATTATTAAGGATGAGGCTTCTGGGCACGTGGAGGCCCAAGATTTAAAAATAATCAACGTCGGCATTGTTTCCTTCAGAGGAAATCTTGTCTGACAAATCTGTTCGAATTATTGAAGGGAATAACATGTAGGATATACATAGTGCAGTCAGTAGATGTTGTTTTTCTAGGTTTGCAGAAGGCATTTGACAAGGTGCCGCACAGTAAGCTGCTGAATAGGATAGGTGACTATGGCATTACAGGAAAGATACTAGAATGGATTGAAAATTGACTAACTGTCAGGAGGCAAAGAGTGGGAATAACTGGCACATTTTCTGGTTAGCTGCTGGTGACTAGTTGTTCTGCAAGAGTCGTAGTTGGCAATCGCTTCTTTTCAAGTTATATGCTTATGATTTGGTTGACAGAATTGATGGCGTTGTGGCCATGTTTGCGGACGATACAAGGATAAGTGGAGGAAGAACGACGGTTGAGGAAGCAAAGAGTCTACAGAAGGACCTGGACAGATTAGGAAAATGGGTAAAGAAATGTCAGATAGAACATAGTGCAGGGACGTGCATGAAAGAATAAAGGTATAGACTACTTTCTAATCGCGGAGAAAGTTCAGAAAT
Organism: Mobula birostris; assembly: GCF_030028105.1. Lineage (NCBI taxonomy): Eukaryota > Metazoa > Chordata > Chondrichthyes > Myliobatiformes > Myliobatidae > Mobula > Mobula birostris. Next base: position 229,983,108 of record NC_092372.1, on the reverse strand, counting down.
CGGTGATGGAAAGTGACCTCGAAGTTAACTTGCAGGTCGAGTCGGTAGTAAATAATGTCGCCATTCATTTTGAGAGGACTAGAATAAGAAAAAAAAACAAACAAACATGTAATGCTGAGGCTTCATAAGGTATTGGTCAGAGCGCGCTTGGAGTATTGGGAGTAGTTTAGGGCTCTTTATCAAAGAAAAGATGTTCAGTATTGTAAAAGGTCCAGAGGAGGTTCACGAAAAATTTCCGGGAATGAAAGAGTTATCGTACCAGGTGCGTTTCATGGTTCTGGGGCTGTACTCGCTGGAGTTTAGAAGAATGAGGGTGATCTCACTGAAGCCAATCGAAATCTGAAACGGCTAGATAAAGTCGGTGCGGAGAGGATGTTTCCTATAGTGGGCGAGCCTAGGACAGGGGGCACTGCCTCAGAATAGAGGGATATCCATTTGGAACAGAGATGGTGAGGAATTTCTTTAGGCAGAGTGTGGTGAATCTGTGGAATTCATTGTTACAAACTACTGTGTAGGCCGAGTCATTGTGTATATTTAACTGGAGATCGATGTGTTTTTCATCAGTGAGGGCGTCAAAGGTTACCGGGTGAATCCGTGAGAATGGGGTTGGAAGGATAATATATCAGTCATGGCGGAAGGACAGAAAAGACTTGATCGGCCGAATTGCCTAGTTCTGCTCCAATGGTTTATTGTTTTGTGGCAAAATGGAGAACAATTATTTATTTATTCTCTTTATATCTTCCACTCCTTATTCTGCATTTTTTTTACCAGTATCTCAATGCACTGTGTAATGATTTGATCCATCAGAATAGTATGCATAATCGATGTTTATCGGTACACATAGCAGTAATTCCAACTCCAATTCCAATAATGCTAACCCGATCCCAACGCTGTACCTATTCGCAACCCCAAACTAACCTCACAAAGGACATCTTGTTGAGTAATCAGAGATTTGAAAAATCAGTAAAAACTGCTGTTTTGAAAACGGAACAATGTAAATTTTAATTAATAGGAAAGGTCTGTTTTATAAATACTGGTAATATTTACACTCATGGTTAATGTCATCGCTCACTTGAACTCGTTAAAGAACAGTCGTCATCTATTGGCCTTCAGAACCAAATGCTCTTGATGCAACCCCAAGCAAGCACCCTGAACTTTATTTTCTTAAACACAGTGTTTGCTTATCTTCCTGTATCTTCATAGAACCATAGAACCATAGAACACTACAGCACAGAAAACAGGCCATTCGGCCCTTCTAGTCTGTGCCGAAACTTTATTCAGCTATTCCCATTGACCTGCACCCAGTCCACAACCCTTCAGACCTCTCCCTTCCATGTATCTATCCAATTTATTCTTAAAGCTTAAGAGTGAGCCCGCATTTACCACGTCAGATGGCAGCTCGTTCCACACTCCACTCTTTAGCCACTCACTTCTTCCTGTTTTCCGTTACTGGAGTACGCAAATCTTCACTGATCTCAACGTATGCAAAAATGCAATAATATGTTGTTATCGTGTTCCGACTCATTTTTCCATATCAGGACTAAGAATCAACCACAACAAACTGAAACTGAATTAAATCGGATCGGTTAACATCAACAGTTCGTTGTATTCCATGACCTTCGCCTCTGTTGCCTCTTATGTCACATGATTTGGCTGTTGACCAAAACCAAAATACCGTGAGGTTAGAAATTTGTGAAAATCTGCAGATGTTGGAAATCCAAGGCAAGACACATAAAATGCTGGAGGGACTCAGCAGGTCAGGAACGATACTGATGAAGGGTCTCAGCCCGAAACCTTGACTGTTTATTCATTTCCATAAATGCAGCCCGAACTGCTGAGTTTTAAGACCGCAAGACGATTCATGGGGAAAGGCAGGTAGGTGGAAATGAGCCCATGGTCAGATCAGCCATGGGCGTATTTAATGGCGGAGCAGGATCGACGGACCGGATGATCTACTCATGCTGCTATTTCCTATGTTAAGACATAGGAGCAGAATTAGGCCTTTCGCCCCATAGAATCTGCTCTGACATTCCATCATGGCTGATCCCGGAACCCACTCAAACACATACACCTGCCCTCTCGCCATATCCTTTGATGCCCAGACCAACCAGGAAATGATCATCTTCAGCCTTAAATATACCTGTGGATTTGGCCTCCGCCGCAACCTGGTGCAAAGCATTCGACAGATTCACTACTCTCAGGCTAAAATAAATTCTTCTTACCTCAGTTCTAAACGGTCGTCCCTCTGTTTTGAGGCTGTGCCCTTAGTACTGGATACCGCCCCCCCCCATAGGAAACAGCATCTCAACATCCACCCCATTTTGTCCTTTTAACAATCTGTTGGTTTCAATGAGATCCCCACGCATTCTTCGAAATTCCAGTGAGTACAGGCATGAAGCTGCCAAACACTCCTCATATGTTAACCCCTTCATTCCCGAAATCATCCACAAGAATTTCCTCTTGAACATTCTCCAATGTTAACACATTCCTTCTGAGATATGGGACCCTAAACTGTTGACAATACTCCAAGTGCGGCTTGACTAGTGTCTTATAAAGGTTCAGTATTATCTCGTTGCTTTTACATTCAATTCTTGAAATAAATGCCAACATTTTAGAAAGAATATATTGACACTGTAGTGGAGTCCAGGTGAATAGACAATAGATAATAGACAATAGGTGCAGAAGTAGACCATTCGGCCCTTCGAGTTTGCACCGCCATTCTGAAATCATGGCTGATCATCTACTATCAATACCCGGTTCCTGCCTTTTCCCCATAACCCTTGATTCCCCTATCTATAAGATACCTATCTAGCTCCTTCTTGAAAGCATCCAGAGAATTGGCCTCCACTGCCTTCTGAGGCAGCGCGTTCCACACCTCCACAACTCTCTGGGAGAAGAAGTTCCTCCTCAACTCTGTCCTAAATGACCTACTGCTGTGGCACCCCACTAGTCACCACCTGCCATTCCGAGAAACACCCATTCACTGCTACCCTTTGCTTTCTATCTGCCAACCAGTTTTCTATCCATGTCAATATCCTCCCCCACCCCCCCAATGCCATGAGCTCTGATTTTACCCACCAATCTCCTATGTGGCACCTTATCAAATGCCTTCTGAAAGTCAAGGTACACCACATCCACTAGATCTCCCGTGTCTATCTTCCTGGTTACATCCTCGAAAAACTCCAATAGATTAGTCAAGAGGGCACGACCTCAGTATTGAAGAAGTCCAATGTATTAAAGGCAGCGATAGATATGTTCTTGATTAGCCAGGGCATCAAAGGGTATGGGATGAAAATAGGGGAGGGGGGATGATTGGAAGAATTGGATCAGCCCATAGAAACATAGGAATATAGTAAATAGGTGCAGGAGTAGGCCATTCGGCCATTCGAGCCTGCACCGCCATTTATTATGATCATGGCTGATCATCCAACTCAGAACCCTCCCCCTGCCTTCCCTCCATACCCCCTGATCCCCGTAGCCACAAGGGCCATATCTAACTCCCTCTTAAATATAGCCAATGAACTGGCCTCAACTGTTTCCTGTGGCAGAGAATTCCACAGATTCACCACTCTTTGTGTGAAGAAGTTTTTCCTAATCTCGGTCCTAAAAGGCTTCCTCTTTATCCTCAAACTGTGACCCCTCGTTCTGGAATGGCGAATGATTGAATGGGGGAGCAGACATTATGGGCCGAATGGCCTACTTTTGCTCCTTATGGTCTTATGGTCTATCATTGCATTTACGTTCCTTACCACAGACTCAGCCTGTGAATTAACCTTCTGGGAGACTTGCCCGAGGACTCACTTGTCCTGTTGCAGCTCTGATGATTGGACCTTCTCCTCAATTAGATAATGCTCTGTACGATTGTTCCTTTGGCCAAAATGCATCGCCACACATTTTGCAACACTGTGTTCCATCTGCCAGTCTTTTGCCCATTCTTCCAATATGTCTAAATACTTTTAGAAACGCGGTGCTTCCTAAGCACGAACCTACCCCTTCACCTATTTTTGTATCAACTGCAAACTTTGCCAGAAAGCCAAAAATTCCATTATCTCAATGACTGACAAACAAAGTGGAAGGCAGCAGTCCGAAAACTGACCCCTGGGGAACATCACTAGTTCAATGCCTGGGGACATAACCTAATGCAAGTAGCAATCTCATTCATCCTTCCTGCTGGTCTTCTTATAATTGCAAACCTAATGCTGATAGAAATCCGAATCATAACGATCCCACATTTGAGGCTGAACACTGTCCTTCTGAAAGGTTTGCTAATGTTGCTGCTCCGGGAGTGGTGGTTAAACTAGTGTTGCAGGGCCGGGGCGTGGGGTGGGCTGCAGGTGAGGGGGTACGAACGACATGCTTGAACAGGAGATGCAGGGGAATGGGAACAACAAAGCGCCGGGATTACTCGTCGAGTGATTGTGAAGAAAGCAGACAGAAACATAGAAACAGAGAAAGCTGCAGCGCAATACAGGCCCTTCAGCCCACAATGCTATGCTGAGCATGTACAAACGTTAGAAATTACCTCGGGTTACCCATAGCCCTCTATTTTTCTAAGCTCCCTGTACTTATCCAGAAATCTCTTAAAAGACCCTATTGTATCTATCCTCACCACTTTCGCTGTCAGGTCTTTCCAGGCATTCATCACTCTTTGCATAAAAAACTTACCTCTGACATCTCCTCTGTACCTTCTTCCAAGCACCTTAAAATTGTGCCACTTCGTGCGAGCCATTTCAGCCCTGGGAAAAAGCCTCTGACTATCCACATGATCAATGCCTCTCATTATATTACACACCTCTTTCAGGTCGCCTCACATCCTCCGTCGCTCCATGGAGAAAAAAAAAAACAAGTTTTCTCAACGTATTCTCGTAAGGCATGCTTCGCAATCCAGGAACCATCCTTGTAAACCACTTCTGCACCCTTTCTGTGACCTTTCTATGCACCATTTCCTCATACTTCCTGTAGTGAGGTGACCAGAACTGTGGACAGTACTCCAAGTGGGGTCTGACCAGAGTCCTATATAGCTGCAATAGTACCTCTCGGCTCTTAAACTCAATCCCACGGTTGTTGAAGGCCAATGCACCGTATGCCTTTTTAACCACATAGTTAACCTGCGCAGTAGCTTGGAGTGTCCTATGAAGAAGGACCCCAAGATCACTCTGATCCCCCACACTGCCAAGAGTCTTACTATTAATACTATATTCTACCATCATAGTTGACCTACCGAAATGAGGCACTTCACACTTATCTGGGTTGAACTCCATCTGCCACTTCTCAGCCTAGTTTTGCATCCTATCGATGTCCCGCTGTATCCTCTGACAGCCCTCCACACCATCCCCAACATCCCCAACCTTTGTGTCATAAGCAAACGTACTAACCCATTCGTCCACATCCTCATCCAAGTCATTTATAAAAATGACGAAAAGTAAGGGTCCCAGAACAGATTCCAGAGGCACACCACTGGTCACCGACCTCCATACAGAATATGACCCATCTACAACTACTATTTGCCTTCTGCGGGCAATTCAGTTCTGGATCCACAAAGCAATGTCCCCTTGGATCTTATGCCTCCTTACTTTCTCAATAAGCCTTGCATGGAGTACCTTATCAAATGCCTTGCTGAAATCCATATACTCTACATCCACTGCTATCCCTTCATCAATGTGTTAAGTCACATCCTCAAAAAATTCTATCACGCTCTTAAGGGACGACCTGCCCTTGACAAAACCATGCTGACTACCCACACGATCAATGCCTGTCATTATCTTATACACCTCTATCAAGTCACCTCTCATCCTCCGTCGATAAGTTCAGATGTTGAACAGAGGGGTAGCCGAACACTCAAACGTGTGAAGAGCAGCATTTCGGGAGGTCAAATTCTGGATGGACTCTATGGTCGGACCTTGAATATTAACGTACGGAGAGATGGAGGGATGGAAGCTCTCAGTCCCATGGTAACGACCATAGGGTAGTGAAGAAATACATTTTGAACGCTTGCCTTCATATCCCAATTAATTCAGTATAAGGGATGGAAGGTCATTTCGCCACCCCAGTCCTTCCCCTCTTCTCTGTCTCTTTCTGACTCTTTCTCTCCTACTTTACCCGTTCCCTTTTATCCCCCTTCGTTTTCACAAGCTGAGTTTATTGATGGATGCTGCTGCTAATGTCTTCCACAGTGAATACAGATGCAAAGTACCTATTAAGTTCATTTGCCATTTCCTTGTCTCCCATTACTACCTCACCAGCATAAATTTCCAGTGGTCCAATAACAACTCTTACCTTCCTTTTACTCTTTATATAACTGAAAAACACTTTTAGTTTATTCCATCATTTCTTTTAATCCATTGCGATACTGATAGATGTGAGTCAAACTTCTCCCTCTAATATTGCAGTTTAAATTCAATCATATTATGATCACTGCCTGAGAAACATAGAAAACCTACAGCACAATACAAAGCTGTGCCAAACATGTCCTTACCTTAGAAATTATAGGACAGTTAGCCCGACATAAGTGGTTGGGAATATATTGTTATCCATTATTAAGGATGAGGCTTCTGGGCACGTGGAGGCCCAAGATTTAAAAATAATCAACGTCGGCATTGTTTCCTTCAGAGGAAATCTTGTCTGACAAATCTGTTCGAATTATTGAAGGGAATAACATGTAGGATATACATAGTGCAGTCAGTAGATGTTGTTTTTCTAGGTTTGCAGAAGGCATTTGACAAGGTGCCGCACAGTAAGCTGCTGAATAGGATAGGTGACTATGGCATTACAGGAAAGATACTAGAATGGATTGAAAATTGACTAACTGTCAGGAGGCAAAGAGTGGGAATAACTGGCACATTTTCTGGTTAGCTGCTGGTGACTAGTTGTTCTGCAAGAGTCGTAGTTGGCAATCGCTTCTTTTCAAGTTATATGCTTATGATTTGGTTGACAGAATTGATGGCGTTGTGGCCATGTTTGCGGACGATACAAGGATAAGTGGAGGAAGAACGACGGTTGAGGAAGCAAAGAGTCTACAGAAGGACCTGGACAGATTAGGAAAATGGGTAAAGAAATGTCAGATAGAACATAGTGCAGGGACGTGCATGAAAGAATAAAGGTATAGACTACTTTCTAATCGCGGAGAAAGTTCAGAAATCGGTGATGGAAAGTGACCTCGAAGTTAACTTGCAGGTCGAGTCGGTAGTAAATAATGTCGCCATTCATTTTGAGAGGACTAGAATAAGAAAAAAAAACAAACAAACATGTAATGCTGAGGCTTCATAAGGTATTGGTCAGAGCGCGCTTGGAGTATTGGGAGTAGTTTAGGGCTCTTTATCAAAGAAAAGATGTTCAGTATTGTAAAAGGTCCAGAGGAGGTTCACGAAAAATTTCCGGGAATGAAAGGGTTATCGTACCAGGTGCGTTTCATGGTTCTGGGGCTGTACTCGCTGGAGTTTAGAAGAATGAGGGTGATCTCACTGAAGCCAATCGAAATCTGAAACGGCTAGATAAAGTCGGTGCGGAGAGGATGTTTCCTATAGTGGGCGAGCCTAGGACAGGGGGCACTGCCTCAGAATAGAGGGATATCCATTTGGAACAGAGATGGTGAGGAATTTCTTTAGGCAGAGTGTGGTGAATCTGTGGAATTCATTGTTACAAACTACTGTGTAGGCCGAGTCATTGTGTATATTTAACTGGAGATCGATGTGTTTTTCATCAGTGAGGGCGTCAAAGGTTACCGGGTGAATCCGTGAGAATGGGGTTGGAAGGATAATATATCAGTCATGGCGGAAGGACAGAAAAGACTTGATCGGCCGAATTGCCTAGTTCTGCTCCAATGGTTTATTGTTTTGTGGCAAAATGGAGAACAATTATTTATTTATTCTCTTTATATCTTCCACTCCTTATTCTGCATTTTTTTTACCAGTATCTCAATGCACTGTGTAATGATTTGATCCATCAGAATAGTATGCATAATCGATGTTTATCGGTACACATAGCAGTAATTCCAACTCCAATTCCAATAATGCTAACCCGATCCCAACGCTGTACCTATTCGCAACCCCAAACTAACCTCACAAAGGACATCTTGTTGAGTAATCAGAGATTTGAAAAATCAGTAAAAACTGCTGTTTTGAAAACGGAACAATGTAAATTTTAATTAATAGGAAAGGTCTGTTTTATAAATACTGGTAATATTTACACTCATGGTTAATGTCATCGCTCACTTGAACTCGTTAAAGAACAGTCGTCATCTATTGGCCTTCAGAACCAAATGCTCTTGATGCAACCCCAAGCAAGCACCCTGAACTTTATTTTCTTAAACACAGTGTTTGCTTATCTTCCTGTATCTTCATAGAACCATAGAACCATAGAACACTACAGCACAGAAAACAGGCCATTCGGCCCTTCTAGTCTGTGCCGAAACTTTATTCAGCTATTCCCATTGACCTGCACCCAGTCCACAACCCTTCAGACCTCTCCCTTCCATGTATCTATCCAATTTATTCTTAAAGCTTAAGAGTGAGCCCGCATTTACCACGTCAGATGGCAGCTCGTTCCACACTCCACTCTTTAGCCACTCACTTCTTCCTGTTTTCCGTTACTGGAGTACGCAAATCTTCACTGATCTCAACGTATGCAAAAATGCAATAATATGTTGTTATCGTGTTCCGACTCATTTTTCCATATCAGGACTAAGAATCAACCACAACAAACTGAAACTGAATTAAATCGGATCGGTTAACATCAACAGTTCGTTGTATTCCATGACCTTCGCCTCTGTTGCCTCTTACGTCACATGATTTGGCTGTTGACCAAAACCAAAATACCGTGAGGTTAGAAATTTGTGAAAATCTGCAGATGTTGGAAATCCAAGGCAAGACACATAAAATGCTGGAGGGACTCAGCAGGTCAGGAACGATACTGATGAAGGGTCTCAGCCCGAAACCTTGACTGTTTATTCATTTCCATAAATGCAGCCCGAACTGCTGAGTTTTAAGACCGCAAGACGATTCATGGGGAAAGGCAGGTAGGTGGAAATGAGCCCATGGTCAGATCAGCCATGGGCGTATTTAATGGCGGAGCAGGATCGACGGACCGGATGATCTACTCATGCTGCTATTTCCTATGTTAAGACATAGGAGCAGAATTAGGCCTTTCGCCCCATAGAATCTGCTCTGACATTCCATCATGGCTGATCCCGGAACCCACTCAAACACATACACCTGCCCTCTCGCCATATCCTTTGATGCCCAGACCAACCAGGAAATGATCATCTTCAGCCTTAAATATACCTGTGGATTTGGCCTCCGCCGCAACCTGGTGCAAAGCATTCGACAGATTCACTACTCTCAGGCTAAAATAAATTCTTCTTACCTCAGTTCTAAACGGTCGTCCCTCTGTTTTGAGGCTGTGCCCTTAGTACTGGATACCGCCCCCCCCCATAGGAAACAGCATCTCAACATCCACCCCATTTTGTCCTTTTAACAATCTGTTGGTTTCAATGAGATCCCCACGCATTCTTCGAAATTCCAGTGAGTACAGGCATGAAGCTGCCAAACACTCCTCATATGTTAACCCCTTCATTCCCGAAATCATCCACAAGAATTTCCTCTTGAACATTCTCCAATGTTAACACATTCCTTCTGAGATATGGGACCCTAAACTGTTGACAATACTCCAAGTGCGGCTTGACTAGTGTCTTATAAAGGTTCAGTATTATCTCGTTGCTTTTACATTCAATTCTTGAAATAAATGCCAACATTTTAGAAAGAATATATTGACACTGTAGTGGAGTCCAGGTGAATAGACAATAGATAATAGACAATAGGTGCAGAAGTAGACCATTCGGCCCTTCGAGTTTGCACCGCCATTCTGAAATCATGGCTGATCATCTACTATCAATACCCGGTTCCTGCCTTTTCCCCATAACCCTTGATTCCCCTATCTATAAGATACCTATCTAGCTCCTTCTTGAAAGCATCCAGAGAATTGGCCTCCACTGCCTTCTGAGGCAGCGCGTTCCACACCTCCACAACTCTCTGGGAGAAGAAGTTCCTCCTCAACTCTGTCCTAAATGACCTACTGCTGTGGCACCCCACTAGTCACCACCTGCCATTCCGAGAAACACCCATTCACTGCTACCCTTTGCTTTCTATCTGCCAACCAGTTTTCTATCCATGTCAATATCCTCCCCCACCCCCCCAATGCCATGAGCTCTGATTTTACCCACCAATCTCCTATGTGGCACCTTATCAAATGCCTTCTGAAAGTCAAGGTACACCACATCCACTAGATCTCCCGTGTCTATCTTCCTGGTTACATCCTCGAAAAACTCCAATAGATTAGTCAAGAGGGCACGACCTCAGTATTGAAGAAGTCCAATGTATTAAAGGCAGCGATAGATATGTTCTTGATTAGCCAGGGCATCAAAGGGTATGGGATGAAAATAGGGGAGGGGGGATGATTGGAAGAATTGGATCAGCCCATAGAAACATAGGAATATAGTAAATAGGTGCAGGAGTAGGCCATTCGGCCATTCGAGCCTGCACCGCCATTTATTATGATCATGGCTGATCATCCAACTCAGAACCCTCCCCCTGCCTTCCCTCCATACCCCCTGATCCCCGTAGCCACAAGGGCCATATCTAACTCCCTCTTAAATATAGCCAATGAACTGGCCTCAACTGTTTCCTGTGGCAGAGAATTCCACAGATTCACCACTCTTTGTGTGAAGAAGTTTTTCCTAATCTCGGTCCTAAAAGGCTTCCTCTTTATCCTCAAACTGTGACCCCTCGTTCTGGAATGGCGAATGATTGAATGGGGGAGCAGACATTATGGGCCGAATGGCCTACTTTTGCTCCTTATGGTCTTATGGTCTATCATTGCATTTACGTTCCTTACCACAGACTCAGCCTGTGAATTAACCTTCTGGGAGACTTGCCCGAGGACTCACTTGTCCTGTTGCAGCTCTGATGATTGGACCTTCTCCTCAATTAGATAATGCTCTGTACGATTGTTCCTTTGGCCAAAATGCATCGCCACACATTTTGCAACACTGTGTTCCATCTGCCAGTCTTTTGCCCATTCTTCCAATATGTCTAAATACTTTTAGAAACGCAGTGCTTCCTAAGCACGAACCTACCCCTTCACCTATTTTTGTATCAACTGCAAACTTTGCCAGAAAGCCAAAAATTCCATTATCTCAATGACTGACAAACAAAGTGGAAGGCAGCAGTCCGAAAACTGACCCCTGGGGAACATCACTAGTTCAATGCCTGGGGACATAACCTAATGCAAGTAGCAATCTCATTCATCCTTCCTGCTGGTCTTCTTATAATTGCAAACCTAATGCTGATAGAAATCCGAATCATAACGATCCCACATTTGAGGCTGAACACTGTCCTTCTGAAAGGTTTGCTAATGTTGCTGCTCCGGGAGTGGTGGTTAAACTAGTGTTGCAGGGCCGGGGCGTGGGGTGGGCTGCAGGTGAGAGGGTACGAACGACATGCTTGAATAGGAGATGCAGGGGAATGGGAACAACAAAGCGCCGGGATTACTCGTCGAGTGATTGTGAGGAAAGCAGACAGAAACATAGAAACAGAAAAAGCTGCAGTGCAATACAGGCCCTTCAGCCCACAATTCTATGCCGAGCATGTACAAACGTTAGAAATTACCTCGGGTTACCCATAGCCCTCTATTTTTCTAAGCTCCCTGTAGCCATCCAGAAGTCTCTAAAAAGACCCTAATGTTTCCGCCACCACCACCGTTGCTGTCAGCCCATTCCATGCACTCACCACTCTCTGCGTACAAAAACTTACCACTGACTTCTCCTCTGTACCCAATTCCAAGTACCTAGACCCGTCTCCAGCCGTCTCGACCCTTGTCTTGCCACTGGATCCAGATGGGAATTGGGAAGAGAGAGTGAGGCTGACGCTGCGCAACTCTCCCTCACTTAAATAAATATCAAGCGCTAGTGTCGACACCATCATATAATGGTGTCAAGGTCTTCATCGACGACGACGGACGAACCATCTACTTCCAAACACCTTAAAACTCTGCCCTCTCGTGTTAACCATTTCATCCCTGGGAAAAAGCCTCTGACCGTCCACACGATCAATGCCTCTCATCATCTTATACACCTCTGTCAGGTCACCGCTCATCCTCCGTCGCTCCAAGGACAAAAGACCAAGTTCACTCAACCTACTGTCGTAAGACATGCTCCCCAATCCAGGCACCATCCTTGTGAAACTCCTCTGCACCCTTTCTAAGATCTTTCCATGCACCCTGTCCACATCCTTCCTGTAGTGAGGTGACCAGAACTGAGCACAGTGCTCCAAGTGGGGCCTGACCAGGGTCATTTTCAGTTGCAACGTTACCGCTCGACACTTGAACTCAATCCTACCGTTGATGAAGGCCAATGCACCGTATGCCTTCTTAACCAAACTGTCAACCAGTGCAGACGCTTGGTGTGTCCTATGAATAAGGACCCCAAGATCACTCTGATCCACCCCACTGCCAAGAGTCTTACTTCTAGTACTATATTCTGCCATCATATTTGATATACTAAAATGAAGCACCTCACACTTATCTGGGGTGAACTCCATCTGCCACTTCTCAGTCCAGTTTTGCATCCTATCAATGTCCCGTTGTAACCTCTGACAGCTTCCACACTATTCACAACAGTCGAAACCTTTGTGTCATGAGAAAATTTGGTAATCCACCCCTCCACTGCCTCATCCAGATTATTTATAAAAATCACGAAGAGTAAAGGGACCCAGAACAGATCCCACTTCTCAGCCCAGTTTTGCATCCTATCAATGTTCCGCTGTATCCTCTGACAGCCCTCCACACTATCCCCAACACTCCCAACATTTGTGTCATCAGCAAACTTACTAACCCAACTGTCCACTTCCTCGTCCAGGTTATTTATAAAAATCACGAAAAGTAAGGGTCCCAGAAGAGATCCCTGAGGCACACCACTGGTCACTGACCTCCATGCAGAATGTGACCCGTCTACAACCTCTGTTTACCTTCCGTTGGCAAGCCAGTTCTAGATCCACAAAGCAATATCCCCTTGGATCCCATGCCTCCTTAGTTTCTCAAAAAGCCTTGCATGGGGTAACTTATCAAATGCCTTGCTGAAATCCATATACACTACACTTACTGCTCTACTTTCATCAATGTGTTTAGTCACATGCTCAAAAAATTCAATCAGGCAGGTAAGGCACGACCTGCCTTTGACAAAGCCATGCTGACTATTCCAAATCATATTATGCCTTTGCAAATGTTCATAAATCCTGCTTCTCAGGATCGTCTCCATCAACTAACCAACCGCTGAAGTAAGACTCCCTGGTCTATAATTTCCTGGGTTATCTCTACCTCCTTTTATGAATAAGGGAACAACATCTGCAACTCTCTAGTCTTCCAGAACCTCACCCCGACCCCAATTGATGATGCAAAGACCATTGCCAGAGGCTCAGCAATCTCCTCCCTCGCCTCACACTGTAGCCTGGGGTACATCTTTTCTGGTCCCGGCGACTTATCCAACTTGATGCTTCCCAAAAGCACCAGTACATCCTCTTTTTTAATGTCTATATGCTCAAGCTTTTCAGTCCGCTGTAGATCATCGTTACAATCGTCAATATTCTTTTCCGTAGTGAATACTGAAGCAAAGTATTCACTAAGTACCTCTGCTATCTCCTCCAGTTCCATACACACTTTTCCACTGTCACTCTTGATTGGTCCTGTTCTCTCACATCTTATCTTCTTGCTCTTCACATACTTGTAGAATGCCTTGGGGTTTTCCTTAATCCTGTTCATCAAGGCCTTCTCATAGTCCCTCTTGGCTGTCCTAATTTCTTTCTTCAGCTCCTTCCTGCTAGCCTTATAATCTTCTAGATCTCTACCATTACCTAGTTTTTTGAACATTTCGTAAGCTTTTCTTTTCTTCTTGACTAGATTTTCAACAGCCTTTGTACACCATGGTTCCTGTACCCTACCATCCTTTCCCTGTTACATTGGAAGGTACCTATGCAAATATCCCCTGAACATTTGCCATATTTCTGCCGTACATTTTCCTGAGAACATCTGTTCCCAGTTTATGCTTCCAAGTTCCTTCCTGATGGCTTCGTATTTCCCCTTACTCCAATTAAACGCTTTCCTAACTTGTCTGTTCCTACCCCCTCCAATTCTATGGTAAAGGAGATAGAATTGTGATCATTATCTCCAAAATCATCTCCCTTTGAGAGACCTGATACTTGACCAGGTTCATTTCCCAATACCAGATCATGTACCGCCTCTCGTCTTGTGGGCTTATCTACATATTGTGTCATGAAACTTTCGTGATTGCACCTAAGAAACTCCACTCCATTTAATTCCCTTGCTCGAGGGAGATGACAATAAATATTTGGGAAATTAAAATCTCCCTCCACAACAGCCCTGTTATTATTGCATCTTTTGAGAATCTGTCACCCTATCTGCTTGTGGATGTCTCTGTTACTATTGGGTGGTCTATAAACACACCTGGTAGAGTTATTCTGTTCCTAACTTCCACCCACAGAGACTCAATAGACAATCACTCCATGACTTCCTTCTTTTCTGCAGCCGTGACACTATCTCTGATCAGCAGTGCTACGATCCGAACTCTTTTGTCTCCCTCCAATTCGTTTCTGAAACATCTAAATCCTGGCACTCTAAGTAGCCATTCCTGCCCCTGAGCAATCCAAGTCTGAGTAATGGCCACAACATCATCGCTCCAAGATGTTGGAGCTCCAAAATGGTTCAAGGACTGATCCATGCTCTAAGTTTTCTTTACGATACTCACTGCATTAAAATAGACACATCTCAAACCATCAGTCTGAGCATATCCCTTCTCTGTCACCTGCCTATCCACCCTCTCCCACTGTCTACAAGCTTTCTCGATTTATGAGACAATCGTCTCTTTCTCTGTCTCTTCAGTTTGGTTCCTATCCCCCAGCAGTTCTAGTATAAACTCCCCCAATAGCCTTGGCAAACCTCCCCACCAGGATATTGGTCCCCTTGGGATTCAAGTGCAAACCGTCAATTTTGTACAAGTCACTCCTGCCCCAAAAGAGGTCTCAATGATCCAGAAATCTGAATCCCTTCTCCCTGCCCCAATCCCTCAGCCACACATTTACCCTCCACCTCACTGTATCCCTATACTCACTGTTACGTGGCACAGGCAGTAATCCCGAGATTACCGCCTTTGAGGTCCTGCTTCTCAACTTCCTTCCTAACTCCCTGTAGTCTGTTTTCAGATGTTAAGCCTACAAACAAAGACAGAACTGGAGCGGTTGAGCATGATGTGTGTCATGTTCTGTACGGCATCTATTTCATGTCATGAAGTATTGTAAGCATGACAGACATCTTTAAAGCATGGATCAGCACGTGTAATTATGACGAGTGCGATGGTAGCAGGGGAAGAACTGGCAGCTTAACCCTTTCGGTATTCCTTGGTGTCAGACGGGATATGGGGAGAGTTATTAGAGTGGAAGTAGGTAGAAGTTCTCAACAGGAAAAATATCATGACATTACTGAGACAGGACAGACTGGGGAGCTCGCCTGCTGAAGCTATATGGGTGGAATTGAGGAATACGAAAGGGATGAACATGTCAAAGGATTGTATCTTGGACCACCAGATAGTCAGCTGAACATAGAAGATCCAGCAGACAGGTTTAAAGAAAATAAGGTTGATGTAGTAGGTGATTTTAATTTTCAACTGGGACTTCTATACTGCATAACGGTCTTTTAAGTTAGTTTGTCAAATGTGTTCAGGAAAGTTTCCTGAATCAATATATAGAGGTCTCAATATAGAGTATGCGATAGTCGATCTCCTATTAGGGAGAGATACAATGCAGGTGACATGCGTCTGTGCAGGGAACAGTTCGGATTTAGTATTTATATTGCATGTGGATTCGGATATGTTGTTTTCCCGCAAAGGTGAAATATGAAGGTACAGAGTTTGCATTATCTTGTTAGACTAAAAGGTAAAGTTAACAGGTTTGGGACCCTTGCTTTTGAGGGATATTGAGGCCCTGTTTAAGATGAAGACGGAGGCACATAGCAGGTATCGGCAAAAAGGATCATTAGCGGTACTCGAGGACTGTAAGCAATGCAAAAAAAAAACAAACTTAGAAGGGTGAAATCAGAAGGGCTAAAGAAGGCATTACACTGCTCCAGCAGAAAAAGTGGCGGTGAATCTTAAGGGCTTCGACAGATATATGAGTAACAAAAGAATAAGAAGGGTCAAAACTTGTTCCCTTGAAGATCAGTGTAGTCACCTATCCATGAAGCCGAAGGAGTTAGGAGAAGTCTCAAATGGACTTTTAGCATCTGTGTCTACTCAGGAGAAGGACACAGAGTCTAGACAAGTGAGGGAAAACAGCAGTGAGGTCATGGACCGTAAACAGATTGCAGATGATTCCCCCCGCCCCCCAATCCCTCCCCACTGATCTCCATCCTGGCACTTATCCGTGTAAGCAGAACAAGTGCTACACATGCCCTTACTCTTCCTCCCTTACCACCATTCAGGGCCCCAAACAGTCCTTCCAGGTGAGGCGACACTTCACCTGTGAGTCGGCTGGGGTGATGTACTGCGTCCGGTGCTCCCGATGTGGTCTTTTATATATTGGCGAGACCCGACGCAGACTGGGAGATCGCTTTGCTGAACACCTACGCCCTGTCCGCCAGAGAAAGCAGGATCTCCCAGTGGCCACACATTTTAATTCCACATCCCATTCCCATTCTGACATGTCTATCCACGGCCTCCTCTACTGTAAAGATGAAGCCACACTCAGGTTGGAGGAACAACACCTTATATCCCGTCTGGATAGCCTCCAAACTGATGGCATGACTATCGACTTCTCTAACTTCCGCTAATGCCCCACCTCCCCCTCGTACCCCATCTGTTATTTATTTTTATACACACATTCTTTCTCTCACTCTCCTTTTTCTCCCTCTGTCCCTCTAAATATACCCCTTGCCCATCCTCTGGGTTCCCCCCCCACCTTGTCTTTCTTCCCAGACCTCCTGTCCCATGATCCTCTCGTATCCCTTTTGCCAATCACCTGTCTAGCTCTTGGCTCTATCCCTCCCCCTCCTGTTTTCTCCTATCATTTTGGATCGCCCCCTCCCCTCCAACTTTCAAATCTCTTACTAGCTCTTCCTTCAGTTAGTCCTGACGAAGGGTCTCGGCCTGAAACGTCGACTGCACCTCTTCCTACAGATGCTGCCTGGCCTGCTGCGTTCACCAGCAACTTTGATGTGTGTTGCTTGAATTTCCAGCATCTGCAGAATTCCTGTTGTTTGCAGATGAGGAGTTTTTTACACTCTTGAGTCAAATTAGGGTGGACAAATCCCATGGCCTGAGAAGGTGTCACCTCGGACCTTGTGGGAGGCTAGTGGAGAATCTGCTGGGGCCCTAGTGGGGATATTTAAAACGTCGTTAGCCACCTGTAAGGTTCCGAGGACTGAAGGAAAGCTAATCTTGTCTTATTATTTAGGAAAGACTCTAACAATACAAGAAAAGTTATAGGCCAGTGAGCCTGAGGTCAATAGTTGGTACATCTCTGGAAGGTACTCCAAAGGACCAGATAAATAAATATTTGGATTGTCAAAGTCTGAGTGGGTCTAGTTAACATGGCTTTGTGCGTGGTCGCTTATGTATAAGCATTCTTGTGCTTTTTTTTCCGAGGGTGTTACTGTGAATGTGGATGAAGTAATGGAAGTGAAATTGTCTACATTGACTCTATCAAAGCCTTTGAAAAAGTCCGCATGGGAGGTTGTTCAAAAAGGTTCAGTCGCTTGGCATTCACGATGAGGTATTCAGTTGGTTTTAACATAGTATTAGCGGGAGAAGCCAAAGAGTCTTTGCAGATGGTTGCCTCGCTGACTGAAGGCCAGTGACCGGTGATGTGCTGCAGGGATCAATGCTGATCAATTGTTGTTTGTCATATCTGCGAATGTTTGTCGATGAACCATAAATGCATGCCTTCTAGACTTAGAAATTCCAACCCTCAGAAAACGATACAGGCTGCCTACTCATTCAAACCTCTTTCAACATGAGGAAACTGTTAGGACTCTCCGAAGATTCCTCCACTCCTGAGAAAACCCGTGTTTGTTCAACCGCTCCTCAAAGTCAGGCAGCATCCTGGTAAATCTTTTCTGCATCCTCTCCAAAGCCTCGATATGCTTACGATAATGGAGAAACTAGAACTACATAAACGCAATAAGGCTCGGCCATAAGCCATGAATGGTGCAGAGTGGTAAAACAGTGGACTCACCTCAGCTGAATTATTATGTCAGTCCTGGGCACCGCGTTATAGGAATGATGTGACAGCGCTGGAGGGGATGTAGAACGAATTCAATCGTACGTTGTCTTAGAGGAGACATCGGAGAAGCTGTGTCTAGTTTACTTGTATTGGGTCATGTCAGAATATGGCAGAATTAGATAAATTCTGAAGCTGAACAAAACTAGTTTATTACAAAAGGTAGAGAGGATCTGAAGGTGGCTGTTCTCACTCAGGGAGTAGTGAGTACCTGAAATACATTTTTCACATAGTCATACTTTATTGATCCCGGGGGAAATTGGTTTTCGTTACAGTTGCTCCAGAAATAATAAATAGTAATAGAAACATTAATAGTTAAATAGTAATATGTAAATTATGCCAGTAAATTATGAAATAAGTCCAGGACCAGCCTATTGGCTCAGGGTGTCTGACCCTCCAAGGGAGGAGTTGTAAAGTTTGATGGCCACAGGCAGGAATGACTTCCTATGACGCTTTGTGCTGCATCTTGGAGGAATGAGTCTCTGGCTGAGTGTACTCCTGTGCCCACCCAGTACATTATGTAGTGGATGGGAGACATTGTCCAAGATGGCATGCAACTTAGACAGCATCCTCTTTTCAGACACCACCATCAGAGAGTCCAGTTCCATCCCTACAACATCACTGGCCTTACGAATGAGTTTGTTGATTCTGTTGATATCTGCTACCCTCAGCCTGCTGCCCCAGCACACAACAGCAAACATGATAGCACTGGCCACCACAGACTCGTAGAACATCCTCAGCATCGTCCAACAGATCTTAAAGGACCTCAGTCTCCTCAGGAAATAGAGACGGCTCTGACCCTTCTTGTAGACAGCCTCAGTGTTCTTAGACCAGTCCAGTTTATTGTTAGTTCGTATCCCCAGGTATTTGTAATCCTCCACCATGTCCACACTGACCCCCTGGATGGAAACGGGGGTCACCGGTACCTTAGCTCTCCTCAGGTCTACCACCAGCTCCTTAGTTTTTTTCACATTAAGCTGCAGATAATTCTGCTCACACCATGTGACAAAGTTTCCTACCGTAGCCCTGTACTCAACCTCATTACCCTTGCTGATGCATCCAACTACGGCAGAGTCATCGGAAAACTTCTGAAGATGACAAGACTCTGTGCAGTAGTTGAAGTCTGAGGTGTAAATCGTGAAGAGAAAGGGAGACAAGACAGTCCCCTGTGGAGCCCCAGTGCTGTTGATCACTCTGTCGGACACACAGTGTTGTAAGCACACGTACTGTGGTCTGCCAGTCAGGTTCTCAAGAATTCATGACATCAGGGAAGCATCCACCTGCATCGCTGTCAGCTTCTCCCCCAGCAGAGAAGGGCGGATGGTGTTGAACGCACTGGAGAAGTCAAAAAACATGACCCTCACAGTGCTCGCTGGCTTGTCCAGCTGGGCGTAGACACGATTCAGCAGGTTGACGATGGCATCCTCAACTCCTAGTCGGGGCTGGTAGGCGAATTGGAGATTAAGAAAGACAGTTACCAAGGCAAATATAGGCTACCAGCAATACCCGGAAAATAGGATCAATAGAGACGAGTCGCCATCCTTCTTAGCAGCCATCTCTTCCACAACTGGTCAGGTGTCAGGTCTCTCAGTGGGACAGCATTTTGGAGATAGTGATCACATTTTGGAGGGGGTTAGGAGCAGATAAGTTAGAAAAGGTTTCATTGAAGTAAGGGGGAAAATAGGATTAAGGAAAGTCCCAAGGCACTCTACAGGTATGTGAGGAGCAAGAGGATAAGACGTGAGAGAATAGGACCAATCAAGTGTGACATTGGAAAAGGGTGTATGGAACCGGAGGAGATAGCGGAGGTACTTAATCAATATTTGCTTCAGTATTCACTACGGAGAAGGACCTTGGCGATTGTGGGGTGACATACAGCGGACTGAAAAGCTTGAGCATAAAGACATTAACAAAGAGGATGGGCTAGAGCATTTGGAAAGCATCAAGTTGGATAAGTCACCGGAACCAGACGAGATATACCTCAGGGTACTGTGAGAAGAGCGGGAGGAGATAGGTGAGCTTCTGGCAATGAACTTTCAAATATCAAGTGGGACGGGAGATGTTCTAGAGTATCGCAGGGTTGCAGATGTTGTTCTCTTAATCATTAAAGGGAGTAGAGGTCACCCAGGAAATTATAGACCAGTGAGTCTTACTTCAGTGGTTGGCAAGTGGATGGAGAAGATCCTGAGAGGCAGAATTTATGATCATTTGGAGAGACATAACATGATTACCAATAGCCACCACGGCTTTGTCAAAGGCAGTTTGTGCCTTGCGAGCCTGACTGAATTTTATGAGGATGTGACTAAACGCATTGATGAAGGTAGAGTAGTAGATGTAGTGCATATGGATTTCTGCAAGGTATTTGATAAAGGTACTCCATGCAAGGCTTAATGAGAAAGTAAGGAGGCAGGTGATCCAAGGGGACCTTGCTTTGTGGATCCAGAATTGGCTTGCCCACAGAAGGCAAAGAGTGGTTCTACTGGAGGTTGGTGATCAGTGGTGTGCCTCAGGGATCTGCTCCAGGACCCCTTCTCTTCATGATTTTTATAAATGACCTGTACGGGGAAATAGAGGGATGGGTTAGTAAATGTGCTGATGACTCAAAGGTTGGTGGTGTTGTGGATAGAGTGGAGGGCTGTCAGAGGTTACAGCGGGAGATCGATGGGATGCAAAACTGGGCTGAGAAGCGGCAGATGGAGTTCAACCCAGATAACTGTAGTGTGGTTCATTTTGGTAGGTCAAGTATGATGGCAGAATATAGTATCAACGGTAAGACTCCTGGCAGTGTGAAGGATCAGAGGGATCTTGGTGTCCCAGACCACAGGACACTTACAGCTGCTGCGCAAGTTGGCTGAGTGGTTAAGAAGACATACAGAGTATTGGCCTTCATTAACCGTGGGATTGAATTCAAGAGCCTAGAGGTAATGTAACAGCTATATAGGACCCTAGTCAGACCCCACTTGGAGTACTGTGCTCATTTCTGGTCACCTCACTACAGGAAGGATGTGGAAACTATAGAAAGTGTTTAGAGGAGATTTACAAGGATGTTGCCTGTATTGGCGAGCGTGCCTTATGAGAACAGGTTGAGTGAACTTGGCCTTTGCTCCTTGGAACGACGGAGGATGACAGGTGACCTGATAGAGGTATAAGGTGATAAGAGGCATTGATCATGTGGATAGTCAGAGGCTTTATCCCAAGGGTGTAATAAATAGCACTAGAGGGCACAGTTTTAAGGTGCTTGGAAATAGGTATAGAGGAGATTCCAAGGGCAAGTTTTTTTACGCAGAGAGTGATGAGTGCATGGAATGGGCTGCTGGCGACGGTGGTGGAGGCGGATACAGTTGGGTCATTTCAGAGACTCCTGGATAGGTACATGGAGCTTAGAAAAATAGAGGGCTGTGGGTTGCCTGAGGTAATTTCTAAATAAAGACATGTTCGGCATAGCATTGCAGGCCGAAGGACCTGTATTGTGTTGTACGTTTTTCTGTGTTTCTATCTGAAACTTCTATTGCCAGAGCGCTAATCTGCAAACCTTGCCCTTCCCTCTGTCATGTTTTCTAATTTTAACAACTCTCAGCTCGTGGACCCTCCCTGTGAGGCTCCGTGCATTTAGTTAATTGCCGGTGAGTATTTGATGGCTGATATGAGAGTGTTGGGCTGAAGGCCTGTTTGATCTGTATGTCTCCACCACTGTTTTGATTAAATTGTTTGTCTCCTTGCAAAGTGTACAATTTCGTTTTCCCACATGGTATCCAATTTGCACGACCGTTGTTTTCTGACTGTACAAATCGATATCCATCCGTACCTTTCCACATCACTAGAGCTCTGCCAGACCAACAACTGTGCCTACCATGTCTGTTCCTGTGTACAGACACAATTGATGAAGCTCTGTCTTTCGAGTCGCTACAATGCTGTCACTGTTCAATATGTTCTTACCCTCATCACACACACTTCTGCCCGAGATGATGCCAATACGATTCTCCGTTCTGAAGTAGGAGTGTCTCAGTCTCGGCAGTCTTCGAGATTAGTACTCCAGCAGAGAACAGCGCCTCCTGGTGGGAATTTGCTGAACCTCATCTTTCCAGTGGCCGTTGCTGACAAGGGAATCCACCAGGGTAGGGTTTGTA
Source organism: Mobula birostris (assembly GCF_030028105.1). Lineage (NCBI taxonomy): Eukaryota > Metazoa > Chordata > Chondrichthyes > Myliobatiformes > Myliobatidae > Mobula > Mobula birostris. The sequence continues at coordinate 229,960,649 of NC_092372.1, read as the reverse complement.
TAGCGTCACGCTTGTATGCATATCCCAGCCAGTGACAGAGCAGGTAAATGAAGTGTAGCTAGACGGATGCTGGGCGAAGATTAATCCTAGCTAAGTGGGAATGAACTGATTCAATTTTGATAAGCTTTCTTACATCTCTACTCCATCCTCTCTCTCTTGGTTTTCGTCTTCTCACTGCCCTTCCTCACCTCCACTCACAATTTGCCTCCTTCTTCTTAAATTTGAAGGAGAGAAATCAAAACCGGCTTTGAATTAGAAATCAGAGAACAGTGAAGTGTACATTTTTCAAGTTTTTCAGACTGCTATTTTTCTGCCTAGTGGATCGGTACTGGATCATCCCTGGTTGGATGATTTGGACGGAAGTTGGCATGGTCAGTAGGCAATAAACACTTAAGAGGTCCCGCAGCTCCAGGAAATATACATGAAAGGTCGTGGCCCCAAACAACGACTCTTTATTCCTTTCCATAACTGCTGCCTGGCTTGTTGAGTCGCTCCTGCATTTGGTTTGGAGAGCGGGTGTACCGCTGACACCGGAATTTGTGATATAACGGACATTGGGGTATGTTTTTGTCATGTTACTATGGGAACTCGATCGAACGAGAATGTGGAACAATGAAAACCAGCTGGAATTTCAAAGTTCAAAGTTCAAAGTAAATTTATTACCATAGGACATATGTGTCACCATGTACAATCCCAGGATTCATTTTCTTGGACGAATACTCAGTAAATCTACATTGAGAAACCGCACCCAACACGACTGAGAAGCAACCAATGTACAAAAGACACCAAAAGAAATAATAGCGCATGAACAAGCAATGAACTGCGAGAACATGAGTTGACGGCCTGAATAGGTTGTTTGAACAGTTCGGCCAGGAGGCAAGTGAAGTTAAGTGAATTTATCCTCTCTGCTTCAAGAGCCTGATTGTTGTGCAGGTAATAACTGTTCGTGAACTCGGTGGCGTGATTCCTAAGGATTCTCTACACTCCTGCTGATGGCAGCAGCGAGAAGAGAGTATGGCCTGGGTGGTGGGGATCTTTGATGATGGATGGTGTCTTTCTGCAACAAACGTTTTTTGTAGATTTAATTCCCAAAAGTGTGAAGTGATGTACTTTGGGAAGTTAAACTGTGAAGAACATTCACAGTAAATAGCTGATAAGGGGGCGTTTTTCAGAACAGAGAAACCTAGGAGTACAAGTACATACCATCCAGAAAGAAGCAACAAAGGTAGAGAGAGCTGTGAAAAAGACATATGCCTTCATTGATAGAGGTACTGAGTATGACAGAGCTAGATAAAAGAGAGAATATACAGCATAGTACAAGTACAACTCAAGTTTTGAATGTCGGCCCACGATGCTGAGAGATTTAATAAACTTAAGATCAATCTAATCATTTCCTTCTATGTAGCTTTCCGTATTTCTGTCATCCACGAGCCTATCTAACAGATCATTATGACAACATGCCCTATTATTTTTCAGCTGCGCGGGCCAACTTTTGCTCCTAGCAGGAAACGTTTACAGGGATTGAAAACTGCCCGGCACTTTAGATTGTTTTCCTCCTTCAGGAAACAGTGTTTAGCTAGCTACTCGATCCATGTTTCTTATCTTCTTGTACACCTCTCTGAAGACGCCTCTCATCGTTCTGTGTTTCAAAAAGAAAGCCCATAATTCGCTTAACTCCTCTGACAAGACATGTGTCATTGTCCGGTCCGTGAAGTCCGGATTCCGGTTCATGGCCTGGTCCATCGTTCGTTATTCCAAGTTTTCTGGTTTTCCATTTTTCTCTTGGGTGCTCTAATTGAGGCAGCTGATTCACATTTTGGGGTGGCTACATAAATAGCTCCTTGGCTCAGCTTCAGTTGCTGGACTGTTCCTGTCCAAACCCCCTGTCTGAATCCCTTCTCTGCCCCTTCCTCCTGAAGTCTTGCCCTGCAACCGGTGTCTGAAGCCTTGCCTCGCCTTGCCTCGCCTTGCCTCGCATGGAGCCTTCCCTCACCTGTAACCCTTGCCTGAAACCTTTACAGGAAAGGAATGGATGGTTAGGGCCCGAGTGCAGATCGGTGGGAATAGGTGAGAGTGAGTTAGGCACGGACTAGAAGGGACGAGATGGCCTGTTTCCGTGCTGTAATTGTTATATGGTTATATAGAACATAGAATAGTACAGCACAGTACCTGCCCTTCGGCCCAACATGTTGTGCCGACCCTCAAACCCCGCCTCCCATATAAGACCTCATCTTAAATTCCTCCATATATCTGTCTAGTAGTCTTTTAAACTTCACGGGTGTATCTGCCTCCACCACTGACTAAGGCAGTGCATTCCACGCACCAACCACTCTCTGAGTAAAATACCTTCCTCTAATATCCCCACTGAACTTCCCACCCCTTACCTTAAAGCCATGTTCTCTTGTATTGAGCAGTGGTGCCCTGGGGAAGAGGCGCTGGCTATCCACTCTATCTATTCCTCTTATTATCATGTACACCTCCATCATGTCTCCTCTCATCCTCCTTCTCTCCAAAGAGTAAAGTCCTAGCTCCCTTAATCTCTGATCACAATGCATACACTCTTAAGCAGGCAGCATCCTGGTAAATCTCTCCTGGACCCTTTCGAATGCTTCCACATCCTTCCTATAGTGAGACGACCAGAACTGGGCACAGTACTCCAAGTGTGGCCTAACCAGAGTTTTATAGAGCTGCATCATTACATCGCGACTCTTAAACACTATCCCTCGACTTATGAACGCTAACACACCATAAGCTTTCTTAACTATCCATTCTTGTCCACCTGTGAGACAACTTTCAGGGATCTGTGGACATGTACCCCCAGATCCCTCTGCTCCTCCACACTACCAAGTATCCTGCCATTTACTTTGTACTCTGCCTTGGAGTTTGTCCTTCCAAAGTGTACCACCTCACACTTCTCCGGGTTGAACTCCATCTGCCACTTCTCAGTCCACTTCTGCATCCTATCAATGTCTCTCTGCAATCTTTGACAATCCTCTACACTACCTACAACACCACCAACCTTTGCGTCATCTGCAAACTTGCCAACCCAGCCTTCTAACCCCATATCCAGGTCGTTGATAAAAATCACGAAAAGTAGAGGTCTCAGAACAGATCCTTGTGGGACACCACTGGTCACAATCCTCCAATCTGAATGTACTCCCTCCAGCACCACCCTCTGCCTTCTGCAGGCAAGCCAATTCTGAATCCACCTGGGCAAACTTCCATGGCTCCCATGCCTTCTGACTTTCTGAATAAGCCTACAATGTGGAACCCTGTCGAATGCCTTACTAAAATCCATATAGATCACATCCACTGCACTACCCTCATCTATATGCCTGGTCACCTCCTCAATGAAATCTACCTGGATTGTTAGACACGATCTGCCCTTCACAAAGCCATGCTGACTGTCCCTGATCAGACCATGATTCTCTAACTGTCCAGAGATCCTATCTCTAAGAATCTTTTCCATCAGCTTTCCCACCACTGACGTGAGGTTCACTGATCTAAAATTACCCGGACTATCCCTACTAACTTTTTTGAACAAGGGGACAACATTTGCCTCTCTCCAATCCTCCGGTACGTTTCCCGTAGACAAGGAGGACATAAAGATCGTAGCCACAGGCTCAGCAATCTCTTCCCTCGCCTCGTGGAGCAGCCTGGGGAATATTCCGTAAGGCCCCGGGGACTTATCCGTCCTAATGTATTTTAACAACTCCAACACCTTCTCTCCCTTAATATCAACATGCTCCAGAACATCAACCTCACTCATATTGTCCTCACCATCATCAAGTTCCCTCTCATTGGTGAATACCGAAGAGAAGTATTCATTGAGGACCTCGCTCACTTCCACAGCCTCCAGGCACATCTTCCCACCTTTATCTCTAATCGATCCTACCTTCACTCCTGTCATCCATTCTTTCTTCAGGTATTTGAAAAATGCCTTGGGGGTTTCCTTTACCCTACTCGCCAAGGCCTTCTCATGCCCCCTTCTTGCTCGTCTCAGCCCCTTCTTAAGCTCATTTCTTGATTCCCTATATTCCTCAATAGACCCATCTGATTCTTGCTTCCTAAATCTCATGTATGCTGCCTTCTTCCACCTGACTAGAAAGGCCAGGGAGCGGTGGTCACTGTCCCACAGATGCTCACCCACTGAGAAATCTGTGACCTGACCCGGTTCATTACCTAGTACTAGATCTAGTATGGCATTCCCCCAAGTCGGCCTGTCCACATACTGTGACAGGAATCCGTCCTGGACACACTTAACAAACTCTGCCCCATCTAAACCCTTGGAACTAATCAGGTGCCAATCAGTATTAGAGAAGTTAAAGTCACCCATGTTAACAACCCTGTTATTTTTGCACCTTTCCAAAATCTGGCTCCCAATCTGCTCCTCTGTATCTCTGCTGCTACCAGGGGGCCTATAGAATACCCCCAATAGAGTAACTGCTCCCTTCCTGTTCCTGACTTCCACCCATACTGATTCAAAAGAAGGTCCTGCTACATTACCCACCTTTTCTGTAGCTGTAATAGTATCTCTGACCGGTAATGCCACCCCTCCTCTCCTTTTTCTGCCCTCTCTATCCCTTTTAAAGCACTGAAATCCAGGAATATTGAGAATCCATTCCTGCCCTGGTGCCAGCCAAGTCTCTGTAATGGCCACTACATCATAATTCCATGTATGTATCCAAGCTCTCAGTTCATCACCTTTGTTCCTGATGCTTCTTGCATTGAGGTACACACATTTCAGCCCTTCTACCTTACTGTCTTTACAGCGTTTATTTGCTTCTCTTTCCTCAAAGCCTCTCTATATGTTAGATCTGGCTTTACTCCATGCACTTCTTTCAATGGTCTATCTGGGTCCCATCCCCCTTGCAAATTAGTTTAAACCCTCCCGAACCATGCCAGCGAACCTACCTGCAAGGATATTTCTCCCCTTCGAGTTCAGGTGCAACCCATCCAATCTGTACAGGTCCCACTTCCCCAGAAGAGATCCCAATGATCTAAAAATCTAAAACTCTGCTCCCTGTACCAACTCCTCAGCTACGCATTCAACTGCCGTCTCCTCCAGTTCTTACCATCACTGTCACGTAGCACTGGCAGCAATCCTGAGAACGCCACCCTTGAGGTCCTGTTCTTCAGCCTTCTGCCTAGTTCCCGAAACTCACACTTCAAGACCTCATCCCTCTTCCTGCCTATGTCGTTGGTCCCAACATGTATCATGACTTCTGGTTGCTTTCCCTCTCGTACCAGGATGTCGTGCACCCGGTCAGAGACATCCCGGACCCTGCCACCCGGGAGGCAACAAACCATGCGGGTGTCCTTCTCATGTCCACAAAATCTCCTGTCTGCTCCCCTGACTATAGAGTCTCCAATGACGACAGCTCTCCTCTTCTCCGTCCTACCCTCTGCATCACTAGGTCAGACTCAGTGCTGGAGGCCCTGCCACAGTGGCTCACACCTGGTCGGTTGTACCCGCCAGTAGTATCCAGGACGGTAAACTTATTATTCAGGGGAATGGCTACAGGGGTGCTCTGCACTACCTGTCTGCTCACCTTGGCTTTCCCCCCTCTGACTGTCACCAAACGATCTGCTTCCGACAGCCTAGGTGTGACTACCTCCCTGTAGCTCTCATCTATGACTGCCTCATTCTCCTTTATGAGTCGAAGGTCATCCAACTGCTGCTCCAGATTCCTTACACGGTCTTCCAGATCGCCCAGCCGTATGCACTTCTGGCAGATGTGACTCTGCGGGAGAGGGGAACTCCCCCAAAACTGCTACATCTCACAGGAGAGGCACATCACCGTCTCAGGAGACACTGTAAGAACTAACTGCGAGCTAGCTTGTCCTCCGCCTCTTCTCGTCGAAGCCTCTCGAGTCAAAGCCTCAAAGCTCCACTCCTTCACTGGCCCACTCACGCACAGGCCGCATCGCTTGAGCTATCCCTCTATTTATCTGTTTGAGCTTTTCAAAATGCTTGGGCACCTGACCTCGATTGCCCAATCAGCCGCTTTCTGCTGAGTCTGAGCTATTCAAATCTTGATTGTCTAATCAACGGCTTTCTGCTGATCTATTCAAATCTTGAAGGTTATATGGTTAACCTTCGCCTGCACCGGGGTCAAGTTCAACTGCCGGAGCAAGATCAGGAGCTGTCTATTGTTGTTTTGAACTGTCTCTGTGCCCACACGTTCACTAGGTCGGTCAGGCTGTTTACCGCTACCTAATGTTGGGATCTGTCTCTGTGTCCACGCCTTCGCTGGGTAGGACCGTCCGTTTGCCGCTACCTAGTGTAGAAAACTGGCTCGTCGTGTCCAGCATTCTGTTTATGAGGCCCGGCCCTACGTCCTGTTCCCAAGGAGGGGTCCCGGCTCTGTGTTCCATGTCCCTGTGTTCCTGCCTCTCGAGTCCAAGCCTCCATGTTCCTGTGCTCTAGACCAAGGCTCTGTGTTCCTGTCCTCCCCAAGACTAAGGCTCTGATTTCTGTGTTCCTGTCGTCCCAAGTCCAAGGTTTCGAGGTTCCTGTCGTCCCAAGTCCAAGACTTGGCTGTTCCCAAGACCAAGTCAAGGCTTCGGGGTTTCGTCCTGTCCTTGTGCCTCGCACAGCCCAGGAGAACCTCGGCCTGACCAAGCCACGTCCAAGAACCTCGTCCTGTCCAAGTCAAAGTTTTGTGTTCTCGTCCTGTCCATGTGATTCGTCCTGTGCTGGAGTTCCCCCGTCTTACTCAGGAGTCTTGCGTTCTGTCTTGTAGCCTCGCCTAGTCCTGTCTCCCAAGACCACGTCATGTCTTCGCCTAGTTCCGAAGTCCAAGTCCGAGTCAAGACCCAGGTTCTGGGTCCTTGTCCAGTGCCTGACTCGGAGTCCGAACCCAAGCCTCGTCATGTCCTCGCCTCGAAGAACCCAAACCATGAAGAACCCAAGTCATGTCCAGTCCTGAAGTCACGATATGTCCTCGCCTAGACCCGGGGTCCGAGCCAGAGTCAAGAACCAGGGTCCGGGTCCCTGTCCAGTCTCTGGCTCGGAGACCAAGCCCAGACTCCTAGTTCCCAGTTCCTTGTCGTGGTCCCGCTTGCCTAGCCAATGTCCTAGCCCAAGTCTGCGTTCTTGTCCCAGTTCTCTAGTCATAGAAAATAGGTGCAGGAGTAGGCCATTCGGCCCCTCGAGCCTGCACCCCCATTTATTATGATCATGGCTGATCATCCAACTCAGAACCCCGCCCCAGCCTTCCCTCCATACTCCCTGATCCCCGTAGCCACAAGGGCCATATCTAACTCCCTCTTAAATATAGCCAATGTACTGACCTCAACTGCTTCCTGTGGCAGAGAATTCCACAGATTCACCACTCTCTGAGTGAAGAGGTTTTTCCTAATCTCGGTCCTAAAAGGCTTCCCCTTTATCCTCAAACTGTGACCCCTTGTTCTGGACTTCCCCAACATCGGGAACAATCTTCCTGCATCTAGCCTGTCCAATCCCTTTAGGATTTTATACGTTTCAATCAGATCCCCCCTCAATCTTCTAAATTCCAACGAGTACAAGACCAGTTCATCCAGTCTTTCTTCATATGAAAGTCCTGCCATCCCAGGAATCAATCTGGTGAACCTTCTTTGTACTCCCCCTATGGCAAGGCTGTCTTTCCTCAGATTAGGGGACCAAAACTGCACACAATACTCCAGGTGTGGTCTCACCAAGGCCTTGTACAACTACAGTAGTACCTCCCTGCTCCTGTACTCAAATCCTATCGCTATAAATGCCAGCATACCATTCGCCTTTTTCACCGCCTGCTCTACCTGCATGTGTCTTGCATACGGATCCACCCCCTAGCGCCCCTTTATAGAAACATAGAAACATAGAAAATAGGTGCAGGAGTAGGCCATTCGGTCCTTCCAGCCTGCACCGCCATTCATTATGATCATGGCTGATCATCCAACTCAGAACCCCACCCCAGCCTTCCCTCCATACCCCCTGACCCCCGTAGCCACAAGGGCCATATCTAACTCCCTCTTAAATATAGCCAATGAACTGGCCTCAACTGTTTCCTGTGGCAGAGAATTCCACAGATTCACCACTCTCTGTGTGAAGAAGTTTTTCCTAATCTCGGTCCTAAAAGGCTTCCCCTCTATCCTCAAACTGTGGCCCCTCGTTCTGGACTTCCCCAACATCGGGAATAATCTTCCTGCATCTAGCCTGTCCAATCCCTTTAGGATCTTATACGTTTCAATCAGATACCCCCTCAATCTTCTAAATTCCAACGAGTACAAGCCCTGTTCATCCAGTCTTTCTTCATATGAAAGTCCTGCCATCCCAGGAATCAATCTGGTGAGCCTTCTTTGTACTCCCTCTATGGCAAGGATGTCTTTTCTCAGATTAGGGGACCAAAACTGCACACAATACTCCAGGTGTGGTCTCACCAAGGCCTTGTACAACTGCAGTAGTACCTCCCTGCTCCTCTACTCGAATCCTCTCGCTATAAATGCCAGCATACCATTCGCCTTTTTCACCGCCTGCTGTACCTGCATGCCCACTTTCAATGACTGGTGTATAATGACACCCAGGTCTCGTTGCACCTCCCCTTTTCCTAATCGGCCACCATTCAGATAATAATCTGTTTTCCTATTTTTGCCACCAAAGTGGATAACTTCACATTTAATTGCATCTGCCATGAACTTGCCTACTCACCCAACCTATCCAAGTCACCCTGCATCCTCTTAGCATCCTCCTCACAGCTAACACTGCCACCCAGCTTCGCGTCATCCGCAAACTCGGAGATGCTGCATTTAATTCCCTCCTTATGACAACATGCTTTTTAATCCAGGAGGCATCCTGGAAAATTTCCTCTGCATTGTGTCCAAATTTTCGCATTCTTCCAATAATGAGGCGACCAGAACTGAAAACTACATTGCTAGGTGATCTAACAACTGTTTTATAGAGATGCAGCATTGCTTCGCTCTCAAAAGACTCAATCTGCGACTAATGTGTATAGTTACCGCAGCAATGCTGCAGAAATAATGTGATAAGGCTACACAGAATGCAGAACAAACCCTCAAAAGGACGTTCCTTATTGGAGTAAATAAGTTATAAAGAGAGTGAAACATGTTATGAGTACGTTTATAAAATCATGAAGTGCATAGATTGCCGCCGTTATTTTCCCGGGAAATTGAATTCTTGAAGGAGGTATAGGCTCAAATGGAGAAGGGAAAGATTTAAAAGTCACCTGAAAAGGAACGATTTCAGGCAGATCAAAGCTCTCTCTCTCTCACGCACTCCCCCCCTCTCTCTCCCCCCTCTTTCTTTCCCTCTCGCTCTCTCTACCTCTCTCTCTCTCTCTCCCGCCCTCCTCTCTTCCCACCTCTCTCTCTTTCTCTCTATCACCCTCTGCCCTCTCTCTCTCTTTTCTTCATTCTGAAAAGGGATGGTTTCACACCGACCACTATGTGCTGCGGTCTGTTTCACATTACAAGTATCCCTCACTCTTTCTCTTCCTCCGTGTCTCCCCTCTCCCTCCACCCTCTCTGCTTCCCTCCAGCTCGCTCGCTGTGTCGCCCACTCACTCGCTCTCCCTTTATCCGCCCTCCTCTCAGACATCTATGCCTCCCTGTTCTCATGCAGCAGCCGTTCCCTGTTTCTCCTTCTCCCCTCTCCATCCTCCTCAGTAACTAAGTTTGACAATTCCCTTGGCCTGTGTGTCTCGGCGGTTCCCGAGATTCCACTACTTCTATGACCAAAAGTGATGGCTCCTCCCACGGCTCGGCTGACGTCGGACCAGCCAAGAGCTGAAACTGCTGGCAGTGGTCCCCCGTGTTCTGACGAGTGTCTGAACTTCTGTATAAAAGAAGCGACGCGCCAGTATTCCGCACTCCTTCAAAAATCCGGTCGGAGGTGAGGAACATTCTCTGTCTTCGTAGGCTGCCTGCTCCGGGAACCTAGGTATCTGGCTAATGTGTTGGGGTGTGACCCCTGAAATGGATAAAAAGTAGGTATGTGTGTGCGTGTGTGTGTGTATGTGTGTGTGTGAGAGAGAGAGAGAGAGAGAGAGTGTGAGAGAGAGAGAGAGTATGAGAGAGTGAGAGAGAGAGAGAGAGAGAGAGAGAGAGAGAGAGAGAGACGGTGTCACCACACAGTAATTTCAACGGTGTCTTGCACAGGAGAGTGGCGGAAATCGATCACTGGTAATTGGAATGGTCATTGAGAAACCAGCAAGAACTGGGAACAGTCAGCATACAGTGAGAACACATTGATTTTCTGATTGTCCGGCTATGTGCTGTGGGTTAACGCCGGAATCGGTGCATGACCCAATTTCGCATTTTGCATCAGTAATTTGTCTGAGAGAACAACGAGTCACACAAACTTATCGGGATTGGGAAACAGAGGAAGAAGTTAAAAACCTTGGGGGTAATGTAGATAAATAGTGAGTGTGTAGATTCAATAACACAGAGTTAAATCTGAGACTATCAACCTTGGCACTCCTGAAAGAAACGCAGACTATCTTAGTGAAACGGTTACGATTAATCGGTCTTGATGTTCAAATGGAGCTGGATGTGAGTGCGCACCAGTCAAGGATATGCAGCAAGAGATTTTGTTTCTGCCTCGCAGGGGAGGAATGTAGCTGTAGACGGTAGGTCAGTGGGTACTGTATACACGGCCTAAAGGAAATTTTCACACCTTCCATATATCCGAAGGAATTCACAAGATTAAGATGCTGGGATCCTTAGAGATGCGGGATATTGGGTTCCAAATCGGCTTGTTCGCAGAAGACAGGGACGATTAATTCTGATTGGAAGTCTGTGACCAGTTGCCTTCCGTCAGGACCAATGCTGCGACCTCCGTTGTTATGACAAATACTGAAATGTACAGTACGCGGGATGATTAGTAACTTGGCAGAAGATAAAGATATTGCTGACATTCTGGATCGTGAAGACGATTGTGATGTCAATTGGCAGATTATAAAAAAGGTGGACATTTGGGCAGAGAATTGGCAGATGGAGGTTAATCCGGTCAACTGTGAGGAGTTTCTAGCTGGAAAATCAATGGCCAGGTTAAATTAGGTTCAATTGCATTAGAGCATTTTCATATATACCGGACTGGAATGTAACTTCTTTCTTCCACGAAGCTCACAGGGTATGAAGTGTAAATGGCAACAGTAGCTACGACAATCCAAACAACAGCGTGCGCAGGATAGCAAAATGGTGTTAAGATTGTGGTGCAAATTTGAATGAATGCTAAAGTCACAATATTGGAATAATGAGTGAGCAAAGTTGAGAGATACTAGAAACTGGCAGCAATGCTGGGAAGGGGTGTGAAGGGGGTGACTGCTTCAGAAGTGTGATAGCAATTTGAAAAAGCTGTCCTAAACCTGAAGATTTGGGCATTCAATCGCCTGCATTTGTACCCAGCAGAGAGAAATAGGAATGGATAGGATTGGAGGCGTCTAGGACAAAATCGTCATGACTGTACGTGAACGGAATTTGCCACCTTATGATAAACTGGGCAGCGTTTGACATTCTCCGCAATTTCCTTTCAGGTTAAGGTTCAACCAGGATCGTAGGGATCATTGAAGTATAGAAGGATCCCAGAGAACGTCCATAGCTGTCAGAAACTGGCAACAGCTGTACATACTGTGGCCGACAATGTGTACGACACACCCACACACGGGCTTTTATCGGTTAAGTGCCTTGAACATGATAGCCGGTAATTCATGTTGTGTAGAACATTGGATAGGCGTTAATTGGAGTATTGTGTTCATTCTGCTTGCCGCATTTCTGGAATGGAGGTTGTTGACAGGGTGCGGTAGAAGTTCACCTGGGGTTTGCCTGGATTGGCGGATTTTAGCCATAAGGAGAGGTTGGACAAATGTTGTTTGTTATCTCTGGAGTGTCAGAGGGTAAATGGACGATCTGACAGGTATATAAAATTAGGTAATGTATAGATATGGTCGAGAATCAGAACCGTTTCCCGAAGTGCAAGTGTTCAGCAGCAGCCGACTTCGTTTTAAGGTACGAAGCGTCAAAGCTAAAGGGGATATAGGAGGCAATTTTTTTAAAAGAAGACAGTGGTAGGCGCTCGCAATGCCCTGCCTGGGAAAATGGGGAGTGGGGTGAAGATAATGCTGAACAGTAGCTAGCCTATTCGGTGTAGATAGTAGGATGAGAACTCTCCACCTCTGTCACGGCCTTTCTACAACCCAGTCGCTTCCCTCCTATACCCTTTCCTCAAACCCTATCAAAAGACACACTCCAGCCGTGTTGAAAATTTCTGCGATTCAGCCGGACTCTTTGCGACCACCTGTGTTCTGTCGGTCTGAATCTTTCCCCCTGCTGCCCTGCGAGGTTCCGTGCATTCTCGCCAAAGGTTCGCAAACATCTACCTGAAACTAAATCAATTCCCAAAACAGAATCATGTTGCACGTGGTGCGGACGGCCAAGCCTAGTTGAGGCAGAAAGGGTGGGAGAAAATGAAAAGCGTTGGTTAATATAAATGGTTTTGTGGACGGTTGAAATTATTGGCGTAAAATCACAAGTGAGCTTGGATGGGCGGAGAGTGGCTGGAAAATACTGGCACTAAATAAGGAGCAGGGCGATCGGGGAGACCACACAGGAGCAGCGGGCGCGGCGGTTCAATTCAGAATGGGTTGGGCTACCCGCAACAAGCGGAGGAGTTGTGATTTCAGCATATAGAGTTCGGGTTAGACGTAGAACCGAACTTCCCTTTACACCGACCCGTCATGTTCCCAGTGGAACAGTTAAAAAACAGAGTGAGGTTACGTCTGCACAGCCCAGTCAAACACTCCCAATTATACGCAGGGAGAAGCCGCCTCAGTGCTGTTCCATCAGACTGCCGGGACACGGGATAGGTACGGAATGACGTTCCCACAACACTGCGGGTCTGTCACAGAATCTCGGACAGAAACGTTAACGCATTCTTCGTTCAGATATCCTGAAAATTTGCAGTTTTCCCGTTTGATTTCAGGTTTCCGCTTCTACCGGACGTTAGCTTCGACTGGCCACCAATTTGCTGCGGGTCGTCATGAAGACGGCGGTGTGGATTATTTTGGCTGTTTGCTGGATCGCAGGCGCGCAGAAATGCGGTAAAACAACACGTTTTCTTCCTGTGTCTGCTCAGCGTCCCTCACCGTGCGACCTATTTCATTCGGGTTCATTACCCCGGAGCGTCCCGGATCACTTCCGCACACACAGAGAAATCCCAGAATCAGGCCTGGACTGTGTGTGATGTTTACACTACCGCACTTCCATGAAGATGGAGCGTCGATCCGATAACCAGTCCAGCGAAGCCACCCACTCACACAAACACATGCAAACCCATTCAACAACCAACCAATAACATTGACCCATCTCGGGAGGTTCCAACAGTTGTAAGGATAGTATCATGAAGCTTTCTGTCAACGTCGGCGAGCCTCGGGTCTTGAGCTCTGCGAGGTGCGGCGGCCGCGCCCCATGTTCCAAGATCAGACTCTGCCGGAGGGGAAGGCCAGCTGTCGCCAGGCGTTAGAAACATAGAAAACCTACAGCGCAATACAGGCCCTTCGGCCCACAAAGCTGCGCCGAATATGTCCTTACCTATTACCTAGGGTTACCCATAGCTCTCTATTTTTCTAAGTTCCATGTACCAACTCAGTAGTCTCTTAAAAGACCCCATCGTATCCGCCTCCACCACCGTCGCCGGCAGCCCATTCCACGCACTCACCACTCTCTGCGTAAAAAAAACTTACCCCTGACATCTCCTCTGTACCTACTCCCCAGCACCTTAAAACTATGCCTTCTCGTGCTGGCCATTTCAGCCCTGGGAAAAAGACTTTGACAATTGTGTGGATGACTTACAGCGGACTGTACCGCTTGAATATATTGAGATTAAGGAAGAGGAAATGCTGGAGCTTTTGAAAAGTATTAAGTTTGTTAAGTCACTGGACGGGATGTACCCCTGGCTACTGTGGGAAGCGAGGGAGGAGATTGCTGAGCCTCTGTCGATGATCGTTACGTCATCAATAGCGACGGGAGAAGTGCTGGAGGATTACATAGAAACGTAGAAAACCTACAGCACAATGCAGGCCGTTCGGCCCACAGAGCTGTGCCGAACATGTCCTTACTTTAGAACTAGCTAAGCTTACCCATAGATCTCTATCTCCACAATCGCCAAGATCCTTTTCCAGAGTGAATACAGAAGGAAAGTATTCATTAAATACCTCTGCCATCTCTTCCGGTTCCATACACATTTTTCCACTTTCACACTTGATTTTTTCTATTCTCTCACGTCTTATCCTCTTGCCCTTCACAGACTTGTAAAACGCCTTGGCTTTTTCCTTAATCCTGTCCGCCAAGTCCTTCTTAAGGCCCCGTCTGGCTCTCCTAGTTTCATTCTTAAGCTCCTTCCTTCTAGCCTTATAATCTTCCAGATCTCTATCATTACCTAGATTTTTGAACCTGTCGTAAGCTCTTCTTTTTTTTTGCCTAGATTTTCAACAGCCTTTGCACACCACGGTTCCTGTATCCTACCATCCTTTCCCTGTCTCATTGGAAGGTATCTACGCAGAAACCCACGCAAATATACCCTGAACATTTTCCACATTTCTTCTGTACGTTTCTCTGAGAAAATTTATTTCCAATTTACGCTTCCAAGTTCCTGCCTGATAGCTTCATATTTTCCGTTTCTCCAATTAAACGCATTCTGTTCCTATCCCTCTCCAATGCTATGGTAATGGAGATAGAATTGTGATCACTGTCTCCAAAATGCTCTCCCACTGAGAGACCTGACACCTGACCAGGTTCATTTAGAAACATAGAAAACCTACAGCACAATACAGGTCCTTTGGCCCACAAAGTTGTGCCGAACATGTCCCTACCTTAGAAATTACTAGACTTCCCCATAGCCCTCTATTTTTCTGAGCTCCATGTACCTATCCAGAAGTCCCTTAAAAACCTTCTCGTTCCTCTTCCAACACCATTGCCGGCAGGGCATTCCACGCACTCACCACTTTCTGAGTAAAAAACTTACCCATGACATCACCTCTGTACCTGCTCCCCAGCACCTTAAGCCTATGTCCTCTTGTGGCAACCATTTCAGCCCTGGGAAAAAGCCTCTGACTATCCACACGATTAATGCCGCTCATCATCTTATACACCTCGATCAGGTCACCTCTCATCCTCCATCACTCCAAGGAGAAAAGGCCGAGTTCACTCAACCTATTCTCATAAGGCATGCTCCCCAATCCAGGCAAGATCCGTGTAAATCTCCTCTGCACCCTTTCTATGGCTTCCACATCCTTCCTGTAGTGACTCAACCAGAACTGAGCACAGTACTCTAACATTACTTATCGGCTCCTAAATTCAATTCCACGATTAATGAAGGCCAATGCACTGTATGCCTTCTTAACCACAGAGTCAACCTGGGCAGCTGCTTTGAGCGGCCTATGGACTCGGACCCCAAGATCCCTCTGATCCTCCACACTGCCAAGAGTATTAGCATTAATACTATATTCTACTAACATACCAAAATAAACCACTTCATACTTATCTGGGTTGAAGTCCATCTGCCACTTCTCAGCCTAGTTTTGCATCCTACCAATGTCCCGCTGTAACCTATGACAGCCATCCACACTATACACAACACCTCCAACCTTTGTGTCATGAACAAACTTACTAACCCATCCCTCCACTTCCTCACCCAGGTCATTTATAAAAATCACGAAGAGTGAAGGTCCCAGAGTAGATCCCTGAGGCACACCACTGGTCATCGAACTCCGTGCAGAATATGACCCATCTACAACCACACTTTGCCTTCTGTGGGAAAGCCATTTCTTGATCCACAAAGCAATGTCCCATTGGATCCCATGCCTCCTTCCTTTCTCAATAAACCTCGCATGGGGTACCTTATCAAATGTCTTGCTGACTACATCTACTGCTCTTCCTTCATCAATGTGTTTTGTCATATCCTCAAAAAAATCAATCAAGCTCGTTAGGCAAGACCACCCCTTGACAAAGTCATGCTGATTATTCCTAATCATATTATACCTCTCCAAATGTTCATAAATTCTGCCTCTCAGGATCTTCTCGATCAACTTACTAACCACTGAAGTAAGACTCACTGGTCTATATTTTCCAGGGCTATCTCTACTCCCTTTTGTGAATAATGGAACAACATCTGCAATCCTCCAGTCCTCCAGAACCTCTCCCGTGCTCATTGATGATTCAAAGATCTTTGCTAGAGACTCAACAATCTCCTCCCTCGCCTCCCACATTAGCCTGGGGTACATCTCATCCGGTCCCGGGGACTTATGCAACTTGATGCTTTCCAAAAGCTCCAGCACATCCTATTTGTTAATATCTACATCCTCAAGCTTTTCAGTCTGCTGCAAGTATGCGCTACAATCACCAAAATCCTTTTCCATAGTGAATACTGAAGTAAAGTATTCATTAAGTACCTCTGCTATTTCCTTCGGTTCCATACACACTTTCGCACTGTCACATTTGTAGGTCCTATTCTTTCACGTCTTATCCTCTTGCTCTTCACATACTTGTAGAGAGCCATGGGGTTTTCCTTAACCCTGCCCACCAAAGCCTTCTCATGGCTCCTTCTGGTTCTCCTAATTTCCTTCTTAAGCTTCTTCCTGTTAGCCTTATAATCTTCTAGATCTCTAACATTACCTAGCTCTCTGAACCTTTTGTAAGCTTTTCTTTTCTTCTTGACTAGATTTATTACAGCTTTTGTACAGCACGGTTCCTGTACCCAGCATAAGTTCCCTGTCTCATTGGAACGTACCTATGCAGAACTTCACACAAATATCCCCTGGACGGCCTGAAACGTCGACTGCACCTTTTCCTACAGATGCTGCCTGGCCTGCTGCGTTCACCAGCAACTTTGATGTGTGTCCCCTGAACTTTTGCCGCTTTTCTTCCGTACGTATCCCTGAGAACATCTGTTCCCAATTTCTTCCAATTTCCTGCCTGATAGCCTCATGATTCCCCTGTTCCAATTAAACGCTTTCCTAACTTTTCTATTCCTATCTCTCTCCAACGCTATGGTAAAGAAGATAGAATTGTGATCACTATCTCCAAAATGCTCTCCCACTGAGAGACCTAACACCTAACTAGGACAACAGGAATTCTGCAGATGCTGGAAATTCAAGCATACGCCAGACTACAACAGCACCCCCCTTATCGACGGGTTG
Organism: Mobula birostris; assembly: GCF_030028105.1. Taxonomy (NCBI): domain Eukaryota; kingdom Metazoa; phylum Chordata; class Chondrichthyes; order Myliobatiformes; family Myliobatidae; genus Mobula; species Mobula birostris. The sequence continues at coordinate 229,943,478 of NC_092372.1, read as the reverse complement.
AATAATAAGTTTAGGATTAGTGCGGAGGGAGTGGAGAGCAGAGCGTTCCGAAGGGGTGAGGTTGGAATGGGGACAAGGTGCGGTGAAGTCGAGACGGTTGATGTCCCGTCGGCAGTTAGCGATATATGCTGCGTTCACCAGCAACTTTTATGTGTGTCACCTTACCAGGTTCATTTTCCAATACCAGATCAAGTACAACCTCTCCTTTTGTAGGCTTATCTACATATTGTGTCAAGAAACCTTCCTGAACACACCTAACAAACTCCACCCTATCTAAACCCCTTGCTCTAGGGAGATGCCAATTAATATTTGGGAAATTAAAATCTCCCACCACAGCAACCATGTTATTATTACTCCTTTCCAGAATCTGTCTCCCTATCTGCTACTCGATGTCCCTGTTACCAATGGGTGCTCCCAGTAGAGTTATTGCCCCAAACTTCCACCCACAGAGACTCCGTAAAATGAAAATCTCTGACGTCCACTTTTTCTGCAGCTGTGACACTATCTCTGATCAACAGTGCCATGCCCCCATCCTTTTTGCCTCCCTCCCTGTCCTTTCTGGAACATCTAAAGCCTGGCACTTGAAGTAGCCATTCCCGCCCCTGCACCGTCCAAGTCTCTGTAATGGCCACAACATCATAGCTCCAAGTGCTGAACCACGCTCTAAGCTCATCCGCTTTGTTCATAATACTATTCGCATTAAAATAGACACATCTCAAGCCATCGGTCTGAGTACGTAGCTTCTCAATCACCTGCCTATCCTCCCTTCAGCACTGTCTCCAAGCTTTCTCTATTTGTGAGCCAACCTTCCTTTCCTCCGTCACTTCAGTTCGGTTCCCACCCACTAACGATTCTATTTTAAACTCTCTCCAATAGCCTTTGCAAACATCTCGCCAGGGTACTGTTCTCCTTGGGATTAACTTCCAAACCATAGAAACCATAGAAACCATAGAAACTACAGCACAGAAACAGGCCTTTTGGCCCTTCTTGGCTGTGCCAAACCATTTTCTGCCTAGTCCCACTGACCTGCACACGGACCATATCCCTGCATACACCTCCCATCCATGTATCTGTCCAATTTATTCTTAAATATTACAAAAGAACCCGCATTTACCACCTCGTCTGGCAGCTCATTCCATACTCCCACCACTCTTTGTGTGAAGAATCCTCCCCTAATGTTCCCTTTAAACTTTTCCCACCTCACCCTTAACCCATGTCCTCTGGTTTTTTTTTCCCTTGCCTCAGTGGAAAAAGCCTGCTTGCATTCACTCTATCTATACCTATCATAATTTTATATGCCTCTATCAAATCTCCCCTCATTCTTCTACGCTCCAGGGAATAAAGTCCTAACCTATTCAACCTTTCTCTGTAACTCAGTTTCTCAAGTCCCAGCAACATCCTTGTAAACCTTCTCTGCACTCTTTCAACCTTATTTATATCCTTCCTGTTATTTGGTGACCAAAACTGAACACAATACTCCAGATTCGGCCTCACCAATGCCTTATACAACCTCATCATAACATTCCAGCTCTTATACTCAGTAGTTTGATTAATAAAGGCCAATGTACCAAAAGCTCTCTTTACGACCCTATCTACCTGTGACGACACTTTTAGGGAATTTTGTACCTGTATTCCCAGATCCTTCTGTTCCACTGCACTCCTCAGTGCCTTACCATTAACCCTGTATGTTCTACGTTGGTTTGTCCTTCCAACGTGCAATACCTCACACTTGTCACTGTTAAACTCCATCTGCCATTTTTCAGCTCATTTTTCCAGCTGGTCCAAGTCTCTCTGCAGGCTCTGAAAACCTTCCTCACTGTCTACTACACCTCCAATCTTTGCATCATCAGCAAACTTGCTGATCCAATTTACCACATTATCATCCAGATCATTGATAAAGATGACAAATAACAATGGACCCAGCACTGATCCCTGTGGCACACCACTAGTCACAGGCCTCCACTCAGAGAAGCAATTCTCTACCACCACTCTCTGGCTTCTTCCATTGAGCCAATGTCTAATCCAATTTACCACCTCTCCATGTATACCTAGCGACTGAATTTTCCTAACTAACCTCCCATGCGGGACCTTGTCAAAGGCCTTACTGAAATCCATGTAGACAATATCCACTGCCTTCCCTTCATCCACTTTCCTGGTAACCTCCTCGAAAAACTCCAACAGATTGGTCAAACATGACCTACCACGCTCAAAGCCATGTTGACTCTCCCTAATAAGCCCCTGTCTATCCAAATGCTTGTAGATTCTGTCTCTTAGTACTCCCTCCAATTACTTACCCACTACCGACGTTAACCTTACTGGCCTATAATTTCCCGGATTACTTTTCGATCCTTTTTTAAACAACGGAACAACATGAGCCACTCTCCAATCCTCCGGCACTTCACCCGTAGACAGCAACATTTTAAATATTTCTGCCAGGGTCCCCGCAATTTCAACACTAGTCTTCTTCAAGGTCCGAGGGAACACTCTGTCAGGTCCCGGGGATTTATCCACTTTAATTTTCCTCAAGACAGCAAGCACCTCCTCCTTTTCAATCTGTACAGTTTCCATGGTCTCACTACTTGATTCCCTCAATTTCATAGATTCCATGCCAACTTCCTTAGTAAATACAGACGCAAAAAACCTATTTAAGATCTCCCCCATTTCCTTTGGTTCCGCACAAAGCCGACCACTCTGATCTTCAAGAGGACCAATTTTATCCCTTACAATCCTTCTGCTCTTAATATACTTGTAAAAGCTCTTTGGATTATCCTTCACTTTGACTGCCAAGGCAACCTCATGTCTTCTTTTAGCCCTCCTGATTTCTTTCTTAAGTATTTTCTTGCACTTCTTATACTCCTCAAGCACCTGATTTACCCCCAGTTTCCTATACATTTCATACAACTCCCTCCTCTTTATCAGAGTTGCAATATCTCTTGAGAACCAAGGTTCCTTATTCCTATTCAATTTGCCTTTAATCCTGACAGGAACATACAAACTCTGCACTCTCAAAATTTCCCCTTTGAAGGCTTCCAACCTACCAATCACATCTTTGTCAGAGAACAACCTGTCCCAATCCACGCTTTTTAGATCCTTTCTCATTTCTTCAAATTTGGCCTTCTTCCAGTTCAGAACCTCAACTCTAGGACCAGATCTATCCTTGTCCATGATCAAATTGAAACTAATGGTGTTATGATCACTGGAACCAAAGTGCTCCCCTACGCAGACTTCTGTCACTTGCCCTAATTCGCTTCCTAACAGGAGATCCAATATTGCATCCCCTCTAGTTGGTCCCTCTATATATTCATTTAGAAAACTTTCCTGAACACATTTTACAAACTCTAAACCATCTAGACCTCTAACAGTATGGGAGTCCCAATCAATATATGGAAAATTAAAATCCCCTACCACCACAACTTTATGTTTCCTGCAGTTGCCTGCTATCTCTCTGCAGATTTGCTCTTCCAAGTCTCGTTGACTATTGGGTGGTCTGTAATACAATCCCACTAATGTGGCCATACCTTTCCTGTTTCTTTTGGTACAATTCCTTTTGGTACAAGTCACTTCTGCCCCAAAAGGGTCTCAATGATCCAGAAATCTGAATTCCTACCTCCTGCTCCAATCCCTCAGCCACGCATTTATCCTCCACCTCACTCTATTCCTATACTCACTGTAGCGTGGCACAGGCTGTAATCCTGAGATTACTACCTTTGTGGTCCTGCTTCTCAACTCCCGTCCTAACTCCCTGTAGTCTGCTTTCAGGACCTCCTCACTTTACCTGCCTATGTCGTTGGTACCAATATATACCAAGAACTCTGGCTGTTCTCCTTCCTACCTCAGGATATCTTGGACGCGATTAGAAGCATCCCGGATCCTGGCACCTAGAAGACAAACTACCATCCGCGTTTCTTTCCTGTCTGACCCCCTAACTATAGAATCCCCTATCACTGCTGCCTTCCACTTCCTTTCCTTACGCTTCTGAGCCGCAGGACCAGATTCTGTGGGTTGGTTGCAAATGTTGTTCAGTCGTTCAAGAAAGGGAGTAGATATAACCCAGGAAATTATAGACCAGTGAGTCTGACTTCAGTAGCTGGGGGGGGGGGGGGGGGGGGGGGGCGGGGCGCAAGTTGATGGAGAAGATCCCGAGAGGCAGGATTTTGGAGAGAAATAATCTATCTAGTGATAACCAGCATGAGTTTCAGAAGGGCAGAAGGGAAGGTCGTTCCTTAATTGGCCTTCATCAATCTTGGGATTGAGTTTAACAGCCGAGAAGTAATGTTGCAGCTATATCTGACCTTGGTCATACCTCACTTGGAGTGCTGTGCTCAGTTCTGGTCGTTCACTACAGGAAGGATGTGGAAACCATAGAGAGGCTGCAGAGGAGATTTACAAGGATGTTGCCTGGATTGAGGAGCATGCCTTATGAAAGTAGGTTGAGTGAAATTGGCCTTTTCTCCTTGGCGTGACGGGCGATGAGAGGTGACCTGATAGAGCTAGAAGTGATGATTAGAGGCATTGTAGATAGTCAGAGGCTTTTCCCCAGGGCTTTTATGGTGGTCACAAGAAGGCACAGGTTTAAGGTGCTGGGGAGTAGGTATAGAGGAGATGTCAGGAGTAAGTTTTTTACGCAGAGAGGTGAGTACGTGGAATAGGCTGCCGGCAACGGTGGTGGAGGCGGATACTATAGGGTCTTTTAAAAGACTTTTGGATAGGTACATGGAGCTTAGAAAAATTGAGGGCTATGGGTCAGGCTAGTCATTTCTAAGGTCGGGACATGTTAGGCACAGCTTTGTGGGCCGAAGGGCCTGTATTGTGCCGTAGGTTTTCTATGTTTCTATGAGCCTGATTGAGTACTTTGTGGGTGTAACAAAACACATTGATGAGGTAGAGCAGTGGATGTAGTGTATATGGATTTCAGTAAGGTATTTGATGAGGCTCATTCACAAAGTAAGGAGACATGGGATCCAAGGAGACCTTGCTTTGTGGATCCAGAATTGGCTTGCCCACAGCAGGGAAAATGTGGTTGAATATGGTTCGTATTCTACATGGAGGTCGTCGATCAGTGGTGTTCTGCAGGGATCTGTTCTGGGACCCTTTTTCTTTGTGATTTTTATAAAAAACCTGGATAAAGTAGTAGAAGCGTGGGGTGATGAAAGAAAGGTTGAGATTATTGTAAATAGTCTGGAGGGTTGTCAGAGGTTACAGCGGGACATCGATACGATGCAGATGTGGGCTGAGAACTGCCAGATGGACATCAACCCAGATAAGTGCGAAGTGGTTTCTTTTGGTAGTTCAAAATTGAAGACAGAATATAATATTAATGGTAAGACCCTTTGGGAATGTAGCTGTTCTGCGGGATCTTGGGGTCCGTGTCCATAAGACACTCAAATCTGTTGCGCAGGTTGATAGTGTTGTTAAGAAGGTGTATGGTGCATTGGCCTTCATAAACCGTGGAATTGAGTTCAAGAGCCATAAGGTAATGTTACAGCTATATGAGAGCTTGGTCAGACCCCATTTGGAGTGCTGTGTTCAGTTCTGGTCACCTCACTGCAGGAAGGACGTGGAAGCCATAGAAAGGGTGCAGAGGGGATTTACAAGGATGTTGCCTGGATTGGGGAGCATGCCTTCTGAAAGTAGGTTGAGTGAACTCGGCCTTTTCTCCTTGGAGCGACGGAGGATGAGAGGTAACCTGACAGAGGTGTGTAGATGATGAGAGGCATTGATCCTGTAGATAGTCAGAAGCTTTTTCCCAGGGTTGAAATGGCTAACACAAGGGGGCACAGTTTTAAGGTGCTCGGAAATAGGTACCGACAGGGATGTCAGGGGTAAGTTTTTCACACAGAGAGTGTTGAGTGTGTGGAATGCACTGCCAGTGGCACTGGTAGAAGTGGATACAATAGGCTCTTTTAAGAGCCTCTTTGATTGGTATATACTTAGAAAAATAGACGGCTATGTTTCGAGAGTAGGTTGCGTGGTCGGCACAACATTGTGGATTTCTATGTTTTATGTTCCGTGTTTTCTGAATCTCCGTCAGTTGTGGAACGAGTTTCCGTTCTAGTACGACACGAACTGGTGGCGTTTTGTGTTTGTAGGGAATGTGGCGCTCCGAGGAAAGGCCACCCAGTCCAGCACTGGATATGGCGGAGTGGCGGACAGAGCCATCGACGGGAATAGGGATACTAACTACCACAGATGTTCGTGCACTCACACATTGCATCAAGTACGGCCATGGTGGAGTGTTGACCTTTTCGACGAGGTTGCTGTGTTTGTGGTGAAGATCACGAATAGGGGCGACTGCTGCTGGGATCGCTTCAGGAACGCAACGGTCATTATCGGCAATTCTCAGCATCACCACTGCAGTGGCAAAGTGTAAGTGCGCCGGGGTCGGAATTTCTTGATATACAGGGGATACCGGGAAAAGCCCCAGCCGGAGGTTGGTACAGTGTAATATAGTCGTAGAGTCACCACGGACCAGGTGATTCGGTCCTTGCCGTCTGTACTCATCCAGGTCACCAGAACTTGTTCCATACCCTTCGCGACACTTTAGGTGAATGTCCAGATATTTATTCAGCGCCGTGAGAAACTCTACCTCCACCATCCCCTCAGATAACAGCCTCTCTCTGGGGAGGTGTGTCTGTCCCTGAGATTTCCGCACACATTTACCCACCCCCCGATAATTTTACCTTCTCCACCTTTCCGGAGAAGGGATCCCTCATATCGACACTGCCTCTGCCCCTCATAATTGTACTTCATTAAGAGATTCAACACGGAATAGGCCCCTGATACTCAATGATCAGCACTGCCCAGTTATCACCTATTTAACACCAGCCCAAGGCAATTTACAATGACCAAGTAACCTACTCACCGACACGTCTTTGGACTCTAGGAGCGAAGTGTTCCTCCTGCTTGAATCACTCGCGGTTCACTGAGAGAACTTACGAAGGCCTTACTGACGACATCGGCAATAAATTCCGAACTGCGGAACGCCGCAAGCGGCAACAGCGTCGCTCTAACCATTACAGTACTACTGAGGCCACTTTGTATTGCTCAATAAATTCCATCATCAGCCTCCCCCCCCCCCCCCCCAAAGAAACAAGTCTAGTCTTCCCAGTAGCTCTGCATAATTGAAACGGTCCATCCGGGAAAAATCCTGGACAATCTCCTCTGCCGTCTACCCCCACGAGTTACAATCACGTCAGTCAGTCTCAATTTGGTAGGGTGAATAATGGGAGGATAGTTGGGTGGCAGGACGTGGTTTAAAAGGAATATCTGGCAGTGCAGGTCTTCTCCAGATGTTCTGTGAGGTTCCTCATTTTCCTTATACTCATTGTTTGCCTTCTCCGCCTTTAAGGCGTGACGTGTACTTCCTCATTTTAGTGGGTCACTGAGCGTGACGACTGAACTGCTAGACTGTAACACACACACACACACACACACACACACAGAAAGAGAGCTGACACAGACGCAGACACACACACAGCTGACACAGGCAAAGAAAAAAAAAGTCTAGAACCTAAGGTCACAGAACTCCAGAATATTCTGCACTTACAAATACCATCTGTCTTCTGGGTTCGTCAATCCTGCATCCACACAATCTAGATTCCTCGATCCCATGACTCATGACTCTCATGATGAGACTTCCATGAAACCTTGTTCTACACCTCACTAAATTCCACGTACAGTTGAAGTCAGAGGTTTACATACACCTTGGCCAAATACATTTAAACTTAATTTTTCACAATTCCTGACATTTAATCGTAGAAAACATTCTCTGTCTTAGATCAGTTAGGATCACTACTTTATTTCAAGAATGTGAAATGTCAGAATAATAGTAGAGAGAATTATTTATTGCAGCATTTAGTTCTCTCATCAGTTTCCCAGTGGGTCAGACGTTTACATACACTTTGTTAGTATTTGGTAGCATTGCCTTTAAATTGTTTAACTTGGGTCAAACGTTTTGGGCAGCCTTCCACAAGCTTCTCACAGTAAGTTGCTGGAATTTTGTTCCATTCCTCCAGACAGAGCTGGTTAACTGAGTCAGGTTTGTAGGCCTCCTTGCTTGCACAGGCTTTTTCAGTTCTGCCCTCAAATTTTCTACGGGATTGAGGTCAGAAAATTATGTCAAGTCTGGTTCATCCTTGGGAGCAATTTCTAACCGCCTGAAGGTACCACGTTCATCTGTACAAACAATAGTACTCAATTATAAACACCATGGGACCACGCAGCCGTAATACCGCTCCTGTCTCCTAGAGATACACATGCTGTCTCCTAGAGATGAATGCACTTTGGCGCAAAAAGTGCAAATCAATCCCAGAACAACGGCAAAGGACCTTGTGAAGATGCTGGAGGAAACAGGTAGACAAGTATTTATATCCACAGTAAAACGAGTCCTATCTCGACATAACCTGAAAGGCTGCTCTGCAACGAAGAAACCACTGCTCCAAAATCACCATAAAAAAGCCAGACTACAGTTTGCAATTGCACATGGGGACAAAGATCTTACTTTTTGGAGAAATGTCCTCTGGTCTGATGAAACAAAAATTGAACTGTTTGGCCATAATGACTATCGTTATGTTTGCAGGAAAAAGGGTCAGGCTTGCAAACCAAAGAACACCATCCCAACCGTGAAATATGGGGGTGGCAGCATCATGCTGTGGGGGTGCTTTGCTGCAGGAGGGACTGGCGCACTTCACAAAGTAGATGGCATCATGAGGAAGGAAAATTATGTGGATATATTGAAGCAACATCTCAAGACGTCAGCCAAGAAGTTAAAGCTCAGTCGCAAATGGGTCTTCCAAATGGACAATAACCCCAAACATACTTCCAAAGTTGTGGCAAAATTGCTTAAGGACAACAAAGTCAAGGTATTGGAGAGGCCATCACAAAGCCCTGACCTCAATCTGATAGAAAATGTGTGGGCAGAACAGAAAAGTTGCGTGCGAGCAAGGAGGCCTACAAACCTGACTCAGTTAACCAGCTCTGTCTGGAGGAATGAAACAAGATTCCAGTAACTTACTGTGAAAAGCCTGTGGAAGGCGAACACAAATGGATGGACCCACGTTAAACAATTTAAAGGCAATGCTACCAAATGCTAACAAAGTGTATGCAAACTTCTGACCCACTGGGAAAGTGATGAAAAAAATAAAAGCCGAAATAAATCATTCCCTCTACTATTATTCTGACATTTCACATTCTTAATATAAAGTAGTGATCCTAACTGACCTGAGACAGGGAACGTTTTCCAGGAGTAAAATCAGGAATTGTGAAAAACTGAGTTTAAATGTATCTTGCTCAGGTGTATGTAAGCTTCTGACTTCAGCTGTATAAACATCCACCGCTCTGCATTCATCAATTTGTTTTGTCTCTTCCTCGAAGAAAAAAACCTGGCTTGTTAACCATTCTTCAAATGCTCGTCAGTCACGTCACAAAGAATCCTCTCCACCAGTTTGCTCACAAATGACTGAAAGACGCTCTGGTCTATAATTGCCAGGATTTTCTCTATTACTCTTTTTGATCAAAGGTATATCCTCGAATCCTCTGACACGAACTCTGCTGTTAAATAAGCCGCAAAGGTCATCGCCAACGCCGCAGCAACCTCTTCCCTCGCTGCTCCTAGAAACTTGGGATATTTCGTTTTCAGGCCAGAGTCTTATTTATCCTAATGTATCTCCAGTGCTGCAACATTGTATCTTTTCTAACCTCAGCATACTCCAGCACATTAGGCTATGCTAGGCTGACCACACATTGTTCATGTCGCGTCTCACAGGTGAATACTGAAGCAAGATATTCATTAAGGTCCTCCCTTAGACCCTTTGACTGCAGCACATGTCTACCAGTTTTTCATTGAGTGGTCCTACCCTGATTATATTCATATTCCTGTGCTTTACACACATGTGTGACATCTTAGGGTTTTCCTTAATCCTACTCGCCAAGGCCTTCTCATGTTCTAGTCTTGCTCTCCTAAGTCCGTTACTGAACTTTTTGCTGGCCACCTTTCCTAGGACCAGTTTGTGAAAACTATGCTTCTGAAATGAATTGATTTCTACCCAAGAAAATGAATGCCTCCAAATGTAAGAAGCTGAAAACACAGCAAAACGATTACTGTTTTCCTCCGAATGGCAGCTACTCTGCTTTCACAGAAATCCAGAACTGGTACAGGGACGGGTCAGGAAATATCATCATCACTGCACAATCAGACTGCTGCTCGCAAAGTTCTTCTCTTCTCTCATAGTCAAGTTCTGAGGCTTAGTGGAAGGTTTAGAGAAAGAGTCATACATTCATTCACTGGTGTTGAAAGGGAGGGAAATATTGTTCAATTTTGTTCTGCAGTTCTTGCAGGTGGTTTTCAATAATACTCGAGACTTTCTGATATCCTTCCTCACTCTTAATGGCAAGAAGCAGTGGAAACATTTTAAGATTTTCGCTTATTCACTCCTCATCAGCCTACCGTCCTCCCCTCCGTGCAATATAGCTCTCACCAATTATCAATGGCCTTCCCCCATCTCCCGTTAAAAATTGAGAATGTACTCAAACAAATAAACACGGCCCTACTGCGCATTGCCATACTGGATGAGAGATGTCTAATGAGATTGCTAACGGGGCTGCTAGGTCACTTGTCACCGCTACGAGTTCAAAAAGCAATGCTTTAGAAAAATGATGCTCTTTCGCTGAAGCCCTCACGACCTCACGCGGAAACTCAGTTGAGAAACGCTATGGAGTGAAGGTTATCAGTGGGTGGGGTCGATTCGGTTGCAGAGGTCTCAGTGGGCGGATGCCGCTCCTGGGGCTTGTGCATGTGTGAAATCTCCCTGGACGTGAACTCTGGTCAGTTTCTGTAGCCTGTGGCTGGATCCCTGCGTTGGGTGTCACTTTGCACTGTGTCTATGGGCGGGTGGTCTGTTTGTCGGTCTCTACGGTTAACTCAAAGGGAGGACAGTTGCTCTAGTATCCTGCACGTACGCCCGCCAATTCCCTGCAGCCGAACCGCGGCCTTTGGACGGAGGGCGAGAGTGTACCTACTGCCGTTTACAGAACACTGCATTACTTTTTTTTTCCTTCCAGTTGTGGGGTGATCAGTGCGCTGGGAGCCGGGGATACCGCTGTTCTAAAATGCAATTGCATAAAAGGTCGGTTTGTCACCGTTGTCCTGGGTGGCACCGGCATCCTGACCATGTGCGAGGTTGAGGTGTACGTGAACGAATCCGGCTGAATAAAACTGTGAAACATGCACTTCCCAGTGTCCCAGTCTTCATTTCGAGCTCGGTGTCTTTGCTGGGTGACCAGCACATCTGGTATTGCAGGTCCGGTGGGAGGTGGTTGGGGTGTCATAAGGTGGGAGTAGCAGTAAAGGGGAAGGGGAGTTGAGCCCTTGTTAAACGTGATCCCCGTGCTCGATAGCGCTCCAGCTGAGGAGGCGAAGTTTCCAACACGGTATAACAAGAAAGATGCTTGCATGGATAGAAGATCCTCTGATAAAAGATTTGTCAGAAGACAAACACTGGAATACAGGGAATGTTTATTATCTGAATGGTGGCCGATTAGGAAAAGGGGAGGTGCAACGAGACCTGGGTGTCATTATACACCAGTCATTGAAAGTGGGCATGCAGGTACAGCAGGCGGTGGAAAAGGCGAATGGTATGCTGGCATTTATAGCGAGAGGATTCGAGTACAGGAGCAGGGAGGTACTACTGCAGTTGTACAAGGCCTTGGTGAGACCACACCTGGAGTATTGTGTGCAGTTTTGATCCCCTAATCTGAGGAAAGACTTCCTTGCCATAGAGGGAGTACAAAGAAGGTTCACCAGATTGATTCTTGGGATGGCAGGACTTTCATATGAAGAAAGACTGGATGAACTGGGCTTGTACTCGTTGGAATTTAGAAGATTGAGGGGGGATCTGATTGAAACGTATAAGATCCTAAAGGGATTGGACAGGCTAGATGCAGGAAGATTGTTCCCGATGTTGGGGAAGTCCAGAACGAGGGGCCACAGTTTGAGGATAGAGGGGAAGCCTTTTAGGACCGAGATTAGGAAAAACTTCTTCACACAGAGACTGGTGAATCTGTGGAATTCTCTGCCACAGGAAACAGGTGAGGCCAGTTCATTGGCTATATTTAAGAGGGAGTTAGATATGGCCCTTGTGGCTACGAGGGTCAGGGGGTATGGAGGGAAGGCTGGGGCGGGGTTCTGAGTTGGATGATCAGCCATGATCATAATGAATGGCGGTGCAGGCTCGAAGGGCCGAATGGCCTACTCCTGCACCTATTTTCTATGTTTTTCTGGTTGACTGCTGGTCACTCGTGCCATTCCACAGAGGTCAGCGTTGCGAGCGCTTCCCTTTACAGTGTATGTCAATAATTTGGAAGACGAAATTGAGGGCTTTGTGGCCAATACACAGAGGGGCAGGTAGTGCAGAAGGAGCAGGAAATCTGCAGATAGGCTGCGCTTTATCAGGAGAATAGCAAAGAAATGACTGATGGAATATAGTGTAGGGAAATGCATGATCATGCACTTTGGTAGAAGGAATAATAGCGTACACCTTTTTGCTCAACGAGGATAAACTCCAGAAATCAAAGGTGTTAAAGGAATTTGGAGCCCTCATGCACTATTCACTAAATGTTAACTTGCATGTTGAGTCGGAGGTAAGGAACACAAATGTCCTCTTAGCACTTATTTCGAGAGGACAGTAAGATATGAGCAAGGAGGTAATGCCCAGGCTTTATAGCCACTTATCAGACCACACTTGGAATATTCTGAACAAGAGAATCTCTACAGATTCTACAGATCCTCCCACCCTGTTACTTGTAAAAACGCCATTCACTTCTCTCAATTTCTCCGACTTGCCGCAACTGCTCTCAGGAAGATGTTTTTCATTCCAGAACGAAGGAGATATTTTCCTTTTTTCAAAGAAGGGGTGTTCCCTTCCTCCACCATCAACGCTGCCCTCGACTGCATCTCTTCCATTTTGCCCACGTCTGCCCTCACCCCATCCTTCCGTCACCCCACCAGGGATAGGGTTCCTCTTGTCCTCACCTACAACCCCGCCAGCCTCCGCATCCAGCACATAAATATTCGCAACGTCAGCCATCTTCCAACGGGAACCCACCAGCAAGCACATTTTTCCCTCCCCGAACCCCCACTTTCTGCTTTCCACAAGAATCTCTCCCTATGCAACTCCCTTGTCTATTCGTCCCTCGCTACTGATCTTCCTCCTGATACTTACCCTTGCAAACGGAACAGGTGCTACACCTACCCCCGCACCTCCTCCCTCACTGCTATTCAGGGTCCCAAGTAGTCCTTGCAGTTGAGCGACACTTCACCTCTGAGTATGTCGGGGTCATATACTGTGTCCAGTGCTCCCGGCATGGTCTTCTGTATATCAGCGAGACCCGACGTAGAATGGGAGACCGCTACGTGGAGCACCTACGTTCCGTCTGACAGAAAAAGTGAGATCTCCCAGTGGCCGCCCATTTTAATTCCACTTCCCGTTCCCATTCTGATATGTCTGTCCATGGCCTCATGTAGTGTCGTGGCGAGGCCATACTCAGGCTGGAGAAACAAACCTTTACATTCCATCAGCCTCCAACCTGATGGTATTACTGGATTTCTCGAACTTCCGGTAATGCCCCCCTCCCCCCACGTCCTTCACTATCCGTATCCCATTTTCCGTCTCTCAACTCATCCCCTTGCCCGCCAATCGCATCCCTCTGGTTCCCCGCCCCCATTTCTTTCTTCCAACTGCCTTCTGTCCTCTCCTATCTCTTCCCCTTTCTCCCGCAGCTCTTTCACCAATCAACTTCCTGGCTCTTTACTTCATACCTCCCACTTCAGGTTTCACCGATCACCCATGTGTTTTCTCTCCGCTTCCCCTACATTTTAAATCTACTGCTCGGCTTTCTTTCTCCAGTCGTTAGAGTTTAGAGGAATTGGAGGGAGGGGAAATTCTCATTAAAACCTGTCGAATATTCAAAGGGCAAGAGAAATTCGACGTGAAGAGGATGTCTTCCATACTGGGGGAGTCTAGGACCAGGGGATGTAGCCTTTACAATGCTGATGAGGGCAAATTATTTGAGCAGGAGGGTGGTGAATATGCGGAACTCATTGCCACAGTCGGCTATGGAGGGCAAGTCATTGGGTATATTTCTAACGGAGGTTGATTTAAGTTCTTGATTAGTCAGGGGGTCAAAGGCAGGAGAATTGATTGAGAAGGAGAATAATCAGTCAGATTCGATGGAATGGAGGAACAGACTCGGTGGGCCAAATGGTCCAATTATGTCCTTTGTCTTATAATCACAGCGTCTGATTCTGCTCACGGTCTGATCAACGGGTTTAGCGCCGGGCCTGTGGTCAAAACTGGTCGAGCTGGTGAGGCTGGGAGCTATGCCTTCCTCCCCGGTGCGACGCACACCATACCAGCCAGGATCACGGTACCAAATGCAGAAATGCAGCACAGTGACAGAAAACAGAACCACACAATTTTCATTTCCAAAACATTGACCGGTACTGCCGTTGTTTTAAACTCGTGCGTGGGGAGTAACTTGTTAAATATACAAAGGAAAACTTTCCAATCAGTATCTACATGACCCCGTTAATGAATTATTCTATTCTCCACACACCATGTCCATATGCTATTTCCTGCACATTCATGTTCCAATGTAAAATTCTCGTGAACGCATCTGTGATACTTGCCTCGAAAAACCCAGGCATCGCATTCCAGTTATGGACCACTCACTGCATTAAACTTTCCCTCCAACCTCCAGTACCTGGCCCGAAATTAAAGACTCGTGTTCATCGAGCCTCCGACTGCCAGACATAGCGACGTAGGGACTTCGATCATCGGGCTCAGACCTTTAGGCTTAGCGACTTGTCTCTGGTATTCAGGCTTCACCGTTCCACATTGACCACTGATCACCTGTTTTTAATTCCGGATAAGCAAGGCCTTCCGACCCGGGACTCGCCCTCCTGGGGTGGAGAGTGTCACTGCCCCCACCCCCGTCGTCAGCTCGCAACCACAAGCCTCCCCTCCGAACACGGCCCACGTTGACCTGAGGGATATCGTGAAATTTCTTCCTAACTCCCATCCTTCAGTAACTTCTCCAGTAACTTTACTACCGTTGACTAGAGAGAAACCGGGATTCTCCAGGATTATTCCTATTTCCCTTTTTAAACAATGACGCAGCATTAACGACTGATCAGTCCTCCATAACCTCACCTGTTGCTAGGGATGACACAAAGATATTGGTCAAGGCACGAGAAACCTCAGCTCCTGGTTTTGCAATAACCTCGGGTACTGCTTATCCCTTCGAGGCCCTGGACCCATCCACCCTACCGTTTCCAGGGTTATACCAATTTGAAATATAGGAATGGGGAAGACTAATGCAGATATTAAATTTCTGAAGTAGGTCAAGGCCGACTTTGATGGGTTTTAGAGAGAGAATAGTCTATAGGGAATATAGTTTATTGAGAATGACTCCAGGGAGAGTGTTCGGTACTGTGTGTTGGATGTGGGAAGTCTGCCATACCTCCAGTCTCTCGGATAAACACATCTGGACCAGATGCACCGATCTGCAGCTCCTGATGGAACGTAGTAAGGAAATGAAGCAATACGTACAAATCACTGGAGCAAGAGTATAGTTGACTTTTAGGGCTGTGACAACTCAGCAGGACTGGAGAAAAAAAGATGAGGAGTCAGAGTTAAACATAGAAAACATAGAAAAATAGGTGCAGGAGTAGGCCATTCGGCCCTTCGAGCCTGCACCGCCATTTATTATGATCATGGCTGATCATCCAACTCAGAACCCCGCCCCAGCCTTCCCTCCATACCCACTGATCCCCGTAGCCACAAGGGCCATATCTAACTCCCTCTTAAATATAGCTAATGAACTGGCCTCAACTGTTTCCTGTGGCAGAGAATTCCACAGATTCACCACTCTCTGTGTGAAGAAGTTTTCCCTAATCTCGGTCATAAAAGGCTTCCCCTTTATCCTCAAACTGTGACCCCTCGTTCTGGCCTTCCCCAACATCGGGAACAATCTTCTTTCATCTAGCCTGTCCAATCCCTTTAGGATTTTATACGTTTCAATCAGATCCCCCCTCAATCTTCTAAATTCCAACGAGTACAAGCCCAGTTCATCCAGTCTTTCTTCATATGAAAGTCCTGCCATCCCAGGAATCAATCTGGTGAACCTTCTTTGTACTCCCTCTATGGCAAGGATGTCTTTCCTCAGATTAGGGGACCAAAACTGCACACAATACTCCAGGTGTGGTCTCACCAAGCCCTTGTACAACTGCAGTAGTACCTCCCTGCTCCTGTACTCGAATCCTCTCGCTATAAATGCCAGCATACCATTCGCCTTTTTCACCGCCTGCTGTACCTGCATGCCCACTTTCAATGACTGGTGTATAATGACACCCAGGTCTCGTTGCACCTCCCCTTTTCCTAATCGGCCACCATTCAGATAATAATCTGTTTTCCTATTTTTGCCACCAAAGTGGATAACTTCACATTTATCCACATTAAATTGCATCTGCCATGAATTTGCCCACTCACCCAACCTATCCAAGTCACTCTGCATCCTCATAGCATCCTCCTCACAGCTAACACTGCCACCCAGCTTCGTGTCATCCGCAAACTTGGAGATGCTGCATTTAATTCACTCATCCAAGTCATTAATATATATTGTAAACAACTGGGGTCCCAGCACTGAGCCTTGCGGTACCCCACTAGTCACCGCCTGCCATTCTGAAAAGGTCCCGTTTATTCCCACTCTTTGCTTCCTGTCTGCTAACCAATTCTCCATCCACATCAATACCTTACCCCCAATACCGTGTGCTTTAAGTTTGCACACTAATCTCCTGTGTGGGACCTTGTCAAAAGCCTTTTGAAAATCCAAATATACCACATCCACTGGTTCTCCCCTATCCACTCTACTAGTTACATCCTCAAAAAATTCTATGAGATTCGTCAGACATGATTTTCCTTTCACAAATCCATGCTGACTTTGTCCGATGATTTCACCGCTTTCCAAATGTGCTGTTATCACATCTTTGATAACTGACTCCAGCAGTTTCCCCACCACCGACGTTAGGCTAACGGGTCTATAATTCCCCGGTTTCTCTCTCCCTCCTTTTTTAAAAAGTGGGGTTACATTAGCCACCCTCCAATCCTCAGGAACTAGTCCAGAATCTAACGAGTTTTGAAAAATTATCCCTAATGCATCTACTATTTCTTGGGCTACTTCCTTAAGCACTCTAGGATGCAGACCATTTGGCCCTGGGGATTTACCTGCCTTCAATCCCTTCAATTTACCTAACCCCACTTCCCTACTAACATGTATTTCGCTCAGTTCCTCCATCTCACTGGACCCTCTGTCCCCTACTATTTCTGGAAGATTATTTATGTCCTTCTTAGTGAAGACAGAACCAAAGTAATTATTGAATTGGTCTGCCATGTCCTTGCTCCCCATAATCAATTCACCTGTTTCTGTCTGTAGGGGACCTACATTTGTCTTTACCAGTCTTTCCCTTTTTACATATCGATAAAAGCTTTTACAGTCAGTTTTTATGTTCTCTGCCAGTTTTCTCTCATAATCTTTTTTCCCCTTCCTAATTAAGCCCTTTGTCTTCCTCTGCTGAACTCTGAATTTCTCCCAGTCCTCAGGTGAGCCACTTTCTCTGCCTAATTTGTATGCTTCTTCTTTGGAATTGATACTATCCCTAATTCTCTTGTCAGACACGGGTGCACTACCTTCCTTGATTTATTCTTTTGCCAAACTGGGATGAACAATTGTTGTAGTTCATCCATGCAACCTTCAAATGCTTGCCATTGCATATCCACAGTCAATCCTTTAAGTGTCATTTGCCAGTCTATCTTAGCTAATTCACGTCTCATACCTTCAACGTTACTCCTCTTTAAGTTCAGAACCTTTGTTTCTGAATTAACTATGTCACTCTCCATCTTAATGAAGAATTCCACCATATTATGGTCACTCTTACCCAAGGGGCTTCTCACGACAAGATTGCTAATTAACCCTTCCTCATTGCTCAAAAGCAATGAGTTAGAAGATTGGAGGAAGGGGAGGAAGAAAGTCAAAGTGATACGATAAATTGGGAGAGGGAGGAGGAGCGAAATAAAGAGCTGGGAAATTGATTGGTGGAAGTGATGCAGGGCTGGAGAAGGGGAATTCAATAGGAAAGAACGGAAGACCATAGAAGAGAGAAAATGGGGGAGGGGCACCAGAGGTTGGCGATTGGCAGGCAAGGATATAAGGTGACAGAGGGAGAAGGAACTGTAGTCGCAGCTCAATGACCTTCGACTCAGATGGGAGAATTAGGAGATGATAGATAGGAACTGCAGGGAGGTAGTCAGCCCAAGATTGCAGGCGACAGGTGACTGGGTGACTGTCAAAATAAGGAGGGGAAAACACAGCCTGTGCAACGTAAGTTTGTGGCCATATCCCTCAATTAGAAGCATACAAGTCCAGTTTGGCACCAATGACATAAGTAGACAAGGAGCTCGGTACCAGGCAGAGAACCAGGACCTCCAGGGCAGTAATCTCTAAACTGCTGCTTGTGTCAGGTTCCAGTGAGAGTAAGCATAGGATGAGTTGGCATGTGAATGCGTGATCGAGGAACTGGCGAAGGGAGCATGGATTAAGATATTTGGATCGTTGGGGTCTCTTCTGCGGAACGTACAACCTGTACAAATGGAGACGGCTAACACTTGTATACAGTAATGTACTGGTTACGATTTTTACTGCTGTGCCATAGGTGTTTCAATTTAGCTGCTCCGTAAGAGCAGTCTGTCCTGCTTTCTGCTTGTTTGGATTTGAGCTAAGATAAGAGGCTGGTTATTCAACTTAGGAATGTGCTGTCAGCCAATCGCGATAGGGGATATGGGAGAATAACCATATAACCATATAACAATTTGAGCATGGAAACCGGACATTTTGGCCTTTCTAGTCCGTGCCGAACGTTTACTCTCACCTAGTCCCACCGACCTGTACTCAGTCCATAACCCTCCACATTCCTTTCCTGTCCATATAGCTATCCAATTTAACTTTAAATGACAACATCGAACCTGCCTCAACCACTTCCGCTGGAAGCTCCTTCCACACAGCTACCACTCTCCAAGGAAAGAAGTTCCCCCTCATGTTACCCCTGAGCTTTTGCCCTTTAACTTTCAACTCATGTCCTCTTGTTTAAGTCTCCCCTACTCTCAATGGAAAACGCCTATCCACGTCAACTCTATCTACTCCTCTCATAATTTTAAGTACCTCTATCAACTCCCTCCTCAACCTACTACGCTCCAAAGAATAAAGACCTAATTTGTTCAACCTTTCTATGCAACTTAGGTGATGAAACTCATGTAACATTCCAGTAAATCTACTCTGTATTCCCTCTATTTTCTTGACATCTTTCCTATAATTCATTGAATATAACTGTACACAGTACTCAAGTTTGGCCTAACCAGTGCCTTGTACAATTTCAACATTACATCCCGACTCTTATACTCAATGTTCTGATTTATAAAGACCAGCATACCAAAAGCTTTCTTCACCACCCCATGCACATGAGATTCCACCTTCAGGGATCCATGCACCATTATTCCTAGATCCTTCTGTTCTATCTCATTCTTCAATACCCTACCATTTACCATGTATATCCTATTTTGATTAGTCCTACCAAAATGTAGCACCTTACATTTATCAGCATTAAACTCCATCTGCCATCTATCAGCCCACTCTTCTAACTGGCCTAAATCTCTCTGCAAGCTTTGAAAACCTACTTCATTATCCACAATTCCATCTATCTTAGTATCATCTGCATGCTTACTAATCCAATTTACCACCCCTTCATCCAGATCATTAATGTAGATGACAAACAACATTGGACCCAGTACAGATCCCTGAGGCACACCACTAGTCACCGGCCTCCAATCTGACACACAGTTATCCACCACTACTCTCTGGCGTCTCCCATCCAGCCACTGCTGAATCCATTTAACTACTTCAATATTGATACCTAACAATTGAACCTTCCTAACCAACCTTCCGTGTGGAACTTCGTCAAAGGTCTTACTGAAGTCCATGTAGACAACATCCACCGCTTTACCCTCGTCAACTTTCCCAGTAACCTCTTCAAAACATTCAATAAGATTTGTCAAACATACCCTTCCACGCAAAAATCCATGTTGGCTGTTCCTAATCAGACCCTGTCTATCCAGATCCTTATATATACCATCTCTAAGAATACTTTCCATCTATTCACCCACCACTGACGTCAAACTCACAGGCCGATAATTGCTAGGTTTACTCCTACAACTCTTTTTAAACAATAGAACAACATGAGCCATATGGTAATCATCCGGCATCATCCCCGTTTCTAATGACATTTGAAATATTTCTGTCAGAGCCCCTGGTATTTCCACACTAACTTCCCTCAAGGTCCTAGGGAATATCCTGTCAGGACCCGGAGACTTAATCCAATTTTATATTCCTTAAAAGCTCCAGTACTTCCTTTTCTTTAATCATCATAGTTTCCATAACTTCCCTACCTGTTTCCCTTATCTTACACAATTCAATATCCTTCTCCCTAGTGAATATCGAAGAAAAGAAATTGTTCAGAATCTCTCCCATAATTTTTGGCTCCACACATAGCTCCACTCTGATTCTCTAAGGCACGAATTTTATCCCTCACTATCCTTTTGCTATTAATATAACTGTAGAAACCCTTTGTATTTCTTTTCACCTTACTTGCCTAAGCAACCTCATATCTTCTTTGAGCTTTTCCAATTTCTTTCTTAAGATTCTTTTTACATTCTTTATGTTCCTCAAGTACCTCATTTACTCCATGCTGCCTATATTTATTGTAGATATCTCTCTTTTTCCAAACCAAGTTTCCGATATCTTGAAAACCATGGCTCTCTCAAACTTTTAACCTTTCCTTTCAACCTAACAGGAACATAAAGATTCTGTACTCTCAAAATTTCACCTTTAACTGACCTCCATTTCTCTATTGCATCCTTCCCATAAAACAAACTGTTGCAATCCAGTTCTCCTAAATCCTTTAGCAACTCCTTAAAGTGAGCTTTTCTCCAATCAAAAATTTCAACCCTGGGTCCAGACTTATCCTTCTCCTTAAATATATTGAAACTAATGGCATTTTGATCACTGGGCCCGAAGTGCTCCCCAGCACCCATCTCCGTCACCTGATCTATCTCATTTCCTAACAGGAGATCCAACACTGCCCCTTCTCTAGTTGGTACCTCTATGTATTGCTGCAAAATCTATCCTGCACACATTTTACAAACTCCAAACCATCCAGCCCTTTTACATTATGGGCTTCCCAGTCTATGTGTGATAAATTAAAATCTCCCACAATCAGAGCCTTGTGCTTACTACAAATATCTGCTATCTCCTTGCAAATTTGCCTCTCCAATTCTCGCTCCCCATTTGGTGGTCTATAATACACCCGTATAAGTGTTACTACACTTTTCCCATTCCTCAATTCCACCCATATAGCCTCCCTAGACAAGCCATCTAATCTATCCTGCCAGAGCACCGCTGTAATATTTTCTCTGACAAGCAATGCAACACCTCCCCCTCTTGTCCCACCGATTCTGTCACACTTGAAGCAATGAAATCCAGGAATATTTATTTGCCTGTCACACCCCTCCTGTAACCATGTTTCACTAATAGCTAGAACACCATACTTCCAGGTGTCAATCCATGCTTTAACTTCATCCACCTTTCTTATAACGCTCCTAGCATTAAAATAAATGCATTGAAGAAATTTTCCACCTCTTACTCTCTGTTTATCACTAACGGTGCAAACAACTTTACTATTTTCTTTTTCTTCCTTCTTCCCTACATCTGTTCGTACACTCTGGTTCCCCTCTCCCCTTGTAACTAGTTTATATCCACTGAATGTTCTGGAAAACGCTGTGTCTTTGTCTTTGTGGGCGGAAGCTGGATGAAGAAAGGGGGAAACGATGGCTGAGGATGCCGCCCCTGTTGCACAAGGTGCTTTGTGCAGCTGAATGGCTTCCAAAAGGAAGAACCAATACTCCCCCGGGACGTCCGTTTTGTTCGATATGGATTTCGATGGACTTTCGGAAGGTGGTATGTGCTTTCATGAAGACTGAGGGTCCAGCGCGTGAGTGACAGACAATCAAGATGAGCCCCAACTTGAGTGAACATTTGACTGTTTTAGAGTAATTAGCCCCTTTTTAAAAAAATCTTTGCTTTAATAACTGTTTGTTGAAATTAACATTCTTAAGTATACGAGGGATGATTGATAAGTTCGTGACCTAAGGTAGAAGGAGGTGAGTTATACAGCTCTCCTTACGTGCTCGTGCAGATCGACTCTTTGAGTGAATATGCAGAAAGTTTGAAGTTAATAACTCATCTCCTTCTACCTTAGGCCACCGACGTATCAATCCCCCATGCTGTGGACCAAGCCGCCGACTTCCACAAAGAAGCGAACTGTATTCAGGACCGCTGGACTAAGTGTGTAAATGTAGGAGGGAACGATGTTGGAAACTATGCTGTTTTTTTTTTAATTGACTCCTTCTACCTTAGGCCACGAACATATCAATCACCCCTCGTACTTCATAAATTGTATTCAGTGTATGATCTGCTATTTCTTGCCGGGGGCAGTAAATCACACAGCATTCAAACAGACCGGGGTTTGGGTTGGAGAGACATCTCAGCCTCACGGATCTGGCAGGACCAAAGTACATCCTAGACGTACGAAGCCGGAGAAAGATGGGTTTATCACCGCTGTTAATGAGCTGGGTTTCCTTGACGTCCGAGAAAAAGTGGGGAGGGGTGTCTATTTGAACAAGAGGGGATTCAATATTCTAGTGGACAGGTTGACTAGATTTGTTCGCGATGGTTTAAAATAATTTTGGCAGGTGTATGGAAACCGGCGTGATCGTGCTGAAGATATGGTGGCTAGTTTACAAACAGAGACAATATGCAGTGATGAGAGGCTGTTGATAATACAAAATTGACATCAACGGGATGAGTTGCAATGTAACAGGCGAACAAAACAGAAAAGGTAGAATACCGGCCTGAAGGTGTTATATTTGAATGCTTGCAGTATACGGAATGAGGTAAGTGAATTTCAGTGCCGTTACCGTTTGGCACGTATGATGTCGTAGGCAGCACTGACACATGGCTGAAAAGATTATAACTGGGAACTTAAACACGCAAACACGAGGTGTGCAACTGGGAACTTAATGTCCAAGGATACACATTGTATCGAAAGGATGGGCAGTAAGGCAGAGGGAGCGGAGTTGCTCTGTTGGGAAAAACTGAAATCAATTCATCAGAAAGAGGTGATATAGGGTCAGGAGGTGTTGAATCATTGTGAAAAGAGCTAAGGAACTGCAAGGGTAAAAAGACCCTAATGTGAGTTGTATGCAGACCTCCGAACAGTCGTAAGAGGGTGGTCTACAAATTACAACAGGAGATAGAAAATGCAATCTAAAACGTAGATGATACAATAGTCATGGGGTATTTCAATATGCAGATAGATTGGCATTGGAAGAGGGAGATTCCCTGGAATGACGACAGAGTGGCATATCAGAGCAGTTCCTGGTTGAGCCCACTAGGGTCCGGAGGTTTAATGGGTACATTTAATGTCAGAGAGGTATACAATATACACTCTGAAATTCTTTTCGTTCGCAAATATCCAGGAAAAGCGCGTGGATCATATAATGTTGTGGCCATTACAGAGATTTAGATTGCTCAGGGGCAGAAATAGCTACATTGAGTCCCAGGCTTTAGATGTTTCAGAACGTTCAGGGAGGGAGGCAAAAGAGGTGGGGGCGTGGCACTGCTGATCAGAGATAGTGTCGCGGCTGCAGAAAAGGAGGAAGTCATGGAGGGATTGTCTATGGCATCTCAGTGGGTGGAAGTTAGGAACAGGAAGAGGTCAATAACTCTACTGGGTGTTTTTATGGACCACCCAATAGTAACAGGGGCATCGAGGAGTAGATAGGGAGACAGATTCTGGAATGGTGTAATAATAACAGGCTTATTGTGGTGGGGGATTTTAACTTCCCAAATATTGATTGGCCTCTCCCGAGAGCAAGGGATTTAGATGGGGTGGAGTTTGCTAAGTGTGGTCAGGAAGGTTTCCTGACACAATATATATATATATATATAAAAGCCTACAAGGCAGGAGGCTGTACTTGATCTGGTATTGGGAAATGAACCTGGTCAGGTGTCAGGTCTCTCAGTGGCAGAGAATTTTGGAGATAGTGATCACAATTCTATCTCCTTTACCATAGTATTGGAGAGGGATAGGATCAGACAAGTTAGGAAAGCGTTTAATTACATCAAGAGGAAATATGAGGCTAACAGGCAGGAACTTGGAAGCATAAATTGGGAACAGACGTTCCCAGTGAAATGTACGGCAGAAATGTGACAAATGTTCGGCGACATTTGCGTGGAGTTTCTCATAGGTACGTTTCAATGAGACATGGAAAGGATGATAGGGTACAGGGACCGTGGTGTTCATAGGCTCTTGCAAATCTAGTCAAGAATATAAGAAAATCTCACGAAAGGTAAAAAAAAAAATAGGTAATGTTGGAGATCTAGAAGATTATAAGGCTAGCAGGAAGGAGCTTAAGAATGCAATGAGGAGAGCCAGAAGGGGCCATGAGAAGGACTTGGCGGACAGAATAAAGGAAAACTCCAAGATATTCTACAAGTATGTGAAGAACAAGAGGATAAGGTGTGAGAGAGTAGGACCAATCAAGTGTGACAGTGGAAAAGTGTGTATGGAACAGGAGGAGATAGCAGAGGTACTTAATGAATGCTTTACTTCAGTATTCACTGTGGATAAAGTTCTCGATGATTGTAGTGATGACTTGCAGCAGACTCAAAAGCTTGAGCATGTAGATATTAATATATAGAATGCGCTGGAGCTTCTGGAAAGCATCAATTTGGATAAGCCACCGGGAACACACGAGATGTACCCCAGGCTATTGTGGGAGCCGAGGGAGGAGATTTCAGAGCCTTTGGCGATGACCTTTACATCATCAATGGGGACGGGAGAGGTTCTGGAGGGTTGGAGGGTTGCAGATGTTGTTCCGTTATTCAAGAGAGGGATTTGCGGTAGCCCAGGCATTTATAAACCAGTGCGGCTTACTTAAGTGGTTGTTACGTTGATGGAAAAGATCCTGAGAGGCAGGATTTATGAGCATTTGGAGAGGCATATAAGGATCAGGAATAGTCAACATGGCTTTGTCAAAGGCTGGTCGTGTCTTACGAGCCTGATTGAATTTTTCGAGTATGTGACGAAACATATTAATGAGGGAGAGCTGTAGATGTAGTGTATATGGGTAGCTCCAACCTGACGGCATGATCATTGATTTCTCGAACTTCGGGTAATGCCCCACCCTATTTCCCATCCCATTTTCCTTCTCACCTTTTCTCCTTGCCCGGCCATCGACCCCCTCTGGTGCTCCTCTCCCTTTTCTTTCCCCCATGGCCTTCTGTCTCTTACACCAATTTACTTCCCAACTCTTTACTACATATCTACCCTTCAGCTTTCAGTTTCGCCCCGTTCTCGGTCACCAGTGCACCACATCATTATCATCAATTTATAATGCAGTTTACATGATTTCTTCAGATGCACTCATCCTCTCTCATTAAAGAAACACAGCCTATAAAATAAAGGATTATATGAGCAACGGATATGGAAAACATCAACTCTCTATTCTCTTCAACTCGAGATGAAAATACCCTGCATTCACTGGATTAAAACAGTTCAGGGGAACGATATGCACTGTATGGATTGCATTAACTTATCAGAGAGAACGATGGATGGTGGTAATAAGCGCTGATATCACCCCAAATGCTCATTTGCTGTATATTAAAACAGATGCAGACACGGTTAATTTAAACAGTAAATTCTATTACTTGACAACTGCACGTTTAACTTTAAATATACAAGACGGGCAAAGTTTTACAGATTGCTTAACACGAACGCTCACAGAATGCAAAGAAGCTTTGCGAGAGAGTTGGCAGGATTCAAGGGCCACACCCATTGAAGGGGCTTTAGTTCCTTAGACCACAGGATACTGGGGTTGAAAGGTTGCCCTTACACAGTTGTATAAATCATCAAGTTAATACAAGACAGTCATAGTCATAGTCATAGCCATACTGTATTGATCCCGGGGGAAATTGGTTTTCGTTACAGTTGACCATAAATAATAAATAGTAATAGAACCATAAATAGTTAAATAGTAATATGTAAATTATGCCAGTAAATTATGAAATAAGTCCAGGACCAGCCTATCGGCTCAGGGTGTCTGACCCTCCAAGGGAGGAGTTGTAAAGTTTGATGGCCACAGGCAGGAATGACTTCCTATGACGCTCTGTGTTGCATCTCGGAGCAATGAGTCTCTGGCTGAATGTACTCCTGTGCCCAACCAGTACATTATGTAGTGGATGGGAGACATTGACCAAGATGGTATGCAACTTAGACAGCATCCTCTTTTCAGACACAACCGTGAGAGAGTCTAGTTCCATCCCCACAACATCACTAGCCTTACGAATGAGTTTGTTGATTCTATTGGTGTCTGCTACCCTTAGCCTGCTGCCCCAGCACACAACAGTAAACATGATAGCACTGGCTACCACAGACTCGTAGAACATCCTCAGCATCGTCCGACAGATGTTAAAGGACCCCAGTCTCCTCAGGAAATAGAGACGACTCTGACCCTTCTTGTAGACAGCCTCAGTGTTCTTTGACCAGTCCAGTTTACTGTCAATTCGTATCCCCAGGTATTTGTAATCCTCCACCATGTCCACACTGACCCCCTGGATGGAAACAGGGGTCACCGGTACCTTAGCTCTCCTCAGGTCTACCACCAGCTCCTTAGTCTTTTTCACATTAAGCTGCAGATAATTCTGCTCACACCATGTGACAAAGTTTCCTACCGTAGCCCTGTTCTCAACCTCATCTCCCTTGCTGATGCATCCAACTATGGCAGAGTCATCCGAAAACTTCTGAAGATGAGAAGACTCTGTGTAGTAGTTGAAGTCCGAGGTGAAAATGTTGAAGAGAAAGGGAGACAAGACAGTCCCCTGTGGAGCCCCAGTGCTGCTGATCACTCTGTCAGACACACAGTGTTGCAAGCACACGTACTGTGGTGAAGCAAAGCTCGAGGGCTTTGGTTTACTGTCAGACGGGGAAATTTTCAAATAGATTTCTTCAAGCAGATGGTGGTTAGCATATGGGATTTGTTGCCAGGATAAGCAGCTGTGGATGGAACAATAACAACATTGAAAGAACATTTGGGTAAGTACAGAGATAGGGAATACTAAGAGGGCTTTCAGCCAAAAATGGGCAAAGAGGAACAGCTCAGTTGAGTAGAACGATCGGGTTCGCCCGAATGACCTATTTCTGTGCTGTACTACTCTGTGAATCCATGACTTAATAATCTATAATATTTGCGAATGAATTTGGTTTAACAAGACAACGCATGCAGGGCGAATAACTGATGACCTTTACCAACATAAACTAACTCATAGAACAATTTACAGAAGAAAAATCAACTTGAAGCAATTAAATCAACTTATCTGTATGTAAGGAGTTTGTTTTAGAAACATAGAAACAGAGAAACCCTACAGCACAATACAGGCCCTTCGGCCCACAAAGTTATGCCGAACATGTCCCTACCTTAGAAATTACTAGGCTTACCTAGAGCCTGCTATTTTTCTGAGCTCCATGTACCTATCCAGAAGTCTCTTAAAGGACCCTATCTTATCTGCCTCCACCACCGTTGCGGCAGCCCATTCCACGCACTCACCACTCCCTGAGTAAAACACTTACCCCTGACATCTCCTCTGTACCTACTTCCTAGCACCTTAAACCTGTGTCATCTTGTGGCAGCCATTTCAGCCCTCGTAAAAAGCCTCTGACTATCCACACGATCAATGCCTCTCATCATTTTATACACCTCTATCAGGTCACCTTTCATCTTACGTCGCGCCCAGGGGAAAAGGCCGAGTTCACTCAACCTATTTTCATCAGGAATGCTCCCCAATCCAGGCAACATCCTTGTAAATCTCCTCTGCACCCCCTCTATGGCTTCCACATCCTTCCTGTAATGAGGCGACCAGAACTGAGCACAGTACTCCAAGTGAGGTCTGACCAGGGTCCTATATAGCTGCAACATTACCTCTCGTCTCCAAAATTCAATTGCACGATTAATGAAGGCCTATACACCGTACACCTTCTCTGTTTTATTTTCCAAAAGAGCAATAACAGAAATAAATCAAAGATAGTGTGCAGCAGAGATTATAGAAAGAACGGGCAGGAGATGAAACTTAATCTCAGCAGGTTGATGAGTTACGGGGCAATAGAGGCGTGGTGCAGTTAAATTAGAGAGCAACAAATACTGCACTGGGAGCGTTGTATTTGAATGCCGGCAGAATAAGGAATAAAATGGAAATTTAGCTACAGATTGGCAAATATGACGCTGTGGCCATCTCTGAAACTTGGCTAAAGGATGGCTGCCATTGGGATCTGAACGTCCAATGATATACGGTGTATTGGAAAGATAGGTTAGTAGGCAGTGGGGTTGGTGCGGTTCTGTGTATAAGGAATAATATTAAATCATTGGAACGATGACATAGGACTGGAAGGTATAGAATCTCTATGGGTTGAGTTAAGAAATGGCAAGGGTAAAAGGGCTCTAATGGCAGTTGTATACATGCCTGCAAACAGCAGCCGGGATGTGGATTGCAAATTACAGTAGGAGATAGAAAAGGCATGATAATCATTGGGGATTTTAACATGAAAGTGGATTGGGCAAATTAGGTCAGTACTGGACCTCAAGAGAGAGAGAATTTGTAGAATGCCTTTTCAGAACAGCTTGTTGTTTAGCCCACTAGGGGATCAGCTGTGCTGGATTGGGTGTTGTGCAATGATGCAGAGGTAATAAGAGAGCTTAAGGTTAAGCAACCAATAGGGAACAGTGAGCACAATATGATCGAGTTTACTTTGAAAATTGAGAGGGGAAAAATAAAATACGATGTGTCGGTATTTCAGTGGAATAAAGGAAATTATAATACCACGAGAGGGGAACTGGCTGAAGTTGACTAGAAAGGGACATTTCCAGGAAGGACAGCAGAGCAGCAATGGCTGGAGTTTCTGCGAAAAATGAGGGATGTGCAAGACAGGTGTATTCCAAATAAGAAGAAATTGTCAAAGGGGATAAGGTAACTACCGTGGCTGACAAGTGAAGTCAGAGCCAAAGTAAAAGCAAAAGAGAGGGCGTACAAGGAAACCAGAGCTAGTTGGAAGACAGAGCTTTTAAAAACTTGCAGAAGGATATTAAGAAGGTCATTCGGAAGGAAAAGATGAATGATCAGAGGGAGCAGGCGACTAATATCAAAGAAGATACTAAAAGCTTTTAAACGTAGATAAAGTGTAAAAGAGAGTCGAGGGTAGATATAGGACCAATACAAAATGACACTGGAGATATTGTAATGAGATTTGCAGAGACGGCAGAGGAACTAAATACGTATTTTGCATCAGTCTTCACTCTGGAAGACGTCTGCAGTACACCAGACATACAAGAGTGTCAGGGAAGTGAAGTTTGCGCGGTGAGAATAACGACTGAGAAAGTGCTCAGGAAGCGTAATAGTCTGAGGGTGGATAAATCTCCTGGATCTGATGGAATGCACACTCGAATTCTAAAGGAAGTAGCTGGAGAGATTGCGGAGGCACTAGTGATGATCTTTCAAGAACCGATAGATTCTGGCATTATACCGGATGACAGGAAAGTTGCAAAATTTACTCCATTATTTAAGAAGGGTGGGAGGCAGCAGAAAGGAAATTATAGACTTGTTAGCCTGTCATCAGTGGTTGGGAAGTTGTTGGAATCGATTGTTAGAGATGAGGTTACGGAGTACCTGGAGGCACATGACAAGATAGGTCAAAGCCAGCATGACTTCCTGGAAGGAAAATCCTGTGTGATAAACCTACTGCAATTCTTTGAGAAAATTGCAAGAAGGGTAGACAAAGGAGTTGCTGTAGACATGGTGTACTTGGATTTTCAGAGGGCCTTTGACAAGGTGCCGCACATGAGGCTGCTTAGCAAGATAAGAGCCCATGGAATTACAGGGAAGTTACTAGAGTGGATGGAGAATTGGCTGATTGGCAGAAAACAGAGAGTGGGAATAAAGGGATCCTCTTCTGACTGGCTGCCGTTTACCAGTGGAGTTCCACAGGGGTCGGTGTTGGGACCGCTGCTTATTACGATGTATGTCAATAATTCAGGCTACGGTATTAATGGATTTGTGACTAAATTTGCCAATGAAACAAAAATAGGTGGAGGAGCGGGTAGTGTTGAGGAAACAGAGAACCTGCAGAGAGACTTAGATAGTTTAGGGGAATGAGCAACGAAATGGCAAATGAAACACAATGTTGGAAAGTGTATGGTCGTGCACTTGGTGGAAGAATTAAATGGGCAGACTATTATTTAGACGGAGAGAGGATTGAAAATTCAGAGAGACAAAGAGACTTGGGAGTCCTTGTGCAAGATACACTAAAGGTTAACCTCCAGGTTGAGTAAGATGTGAATTCATTGTTGGCATTCATTTCTAGAGGTATAGAATATAAGAACAGAGATCTGATGTTGAGGCTCTGAAAGGCACTCGTGAGACCACACTTGGAGTATTGTGTGCAATTTTGGGCTCCTTATTTTAGAAAGCATATACTGACATTGGAGAAGGGTCAGATAAGATTCACGAGAATGATTCCAAGAATGAAAGAATTACCATATGAGGAACGTCTGGCAGCTCCTGGGCTGTATTCCCTGGAGTTCAGGAGAATGAGGGGGGATATCATAAAAACATTCAGCATATTAAAAGGCCTGAAAAGATTAGATATGGCAAAGTTATTTCTCATGGTAGGGGATTCTAGGACAAGATGCCACGACTTCAGGATTGAAGGTCGCCCTTATAGAACTTAGATGCGGAGAAATTACTTTAGTCGGAGGGTGGTTAATATGTGCAATTTGTTGCCACGAGTTGCTGTGGAGGCCAAGTCATTGGGAGTATTTGAGGCAGAGATAGATAGGTTCTTGATTAGTCAGGGCATCAAAGGGTATGGGGTGAAAGCAGGGGAGTGAGGATGACTGGAAGAATTCGATCAGACCATGAATGAATGGTGCAGCAGACTCGATGGGCCGAATGGTCTACATATGCTCCTATATCTTATGGTTTCATGGTCTTAATAACTCCGTAATTGTTACACCACAGATTCTTCTGTACTCAGTCAGTCATCGAAAATTTAAGAGTATCATGGCTGATTGACTTTCAAATAATCCATTGATCACACTCCATCGGACAACATCACCTTGCTATACCAAGTCGTTCATAGATATATATAAAGGTATTTTGGTGACAAAATCCACAACGGAATAAACTGCAAAGTGCCAGAATTTCAAGACCCTTTGAAAGACCGAATACATTTATCGTTGCTCCACACGAGGGAGCTCCACACACATAGTCATAGTCATAGTCATAGTCACAGTCATAGTCATAGTCATAGTCATAGTCATAGTCAAACTTTATTGATCCCGGGAGAAATTGGTTTAACACATTGCTGTATCCAATAGTAATTGAGATTATCAAACAGTTCTGACAAATTCGACGGATAAAGAGTCGCGTTTATTGTCACATTCAAAAGTATACTTACGCACAGAGTTAAGTGAAAATGTTCCCTACGCGTGCATCAATAAAACATTTTGACTGCAGTCTTGTGACTAGTAGTGTGTCACGGGGCTCGACCTGAGTCTGTTGTCGTTTGAAATCTATAGCAACGACCTGGATGATTGTGATAAACTGTATCAGCAAATCTGCAAGTGGCACAAAATTTGCCTTGGGGGTGGGGAGGCGTAGTGAACTCCGAGGAAGGTTACTAACGCTTGCAGTTGAAAAATTGCAGATGGAATTAAATGAAGGCAATACTCCAAATTAGGCCTCACGAACTTGTTATGCAACATTCAAACTCCTTACATAATACTTAGATTTATGAAAGCTAATGCACTGTCTTTACGACCCTATCACTTTGGAAGAACAAACCAGGCATGGTTACACAGTGACTGGTAGCACATTGAGAAGTGCGATTTAACAGATAGATGCAGATCCATAATTCCTTGAAAGAGGCGTCACTGGTCGATAGGGTCGTAAAGAGAGGCTTTGCTGAATTAACTTTCGTAAATCTAAATTTTGTGTACAGGAATTTGAATGTCGCATAACACGTTCGTGAGGCCTAATTTGGAGTATTGTGTGCAGTTCTGGTCACCCACCAGCATATATTAATATATTAATAAGCTTGAAAGAGTACAATAAAAAGATACAAGAATGTTACCTGCTCTTGAGAGAACCTGAGTTATAGGGAAAAGCTGAGAAGGTTAGAACATTATTCCTTGGAGCGTAGGAGAATGAGAGGATTTAATACATAATTATGATATGCATGGATGGGATAAATGTAAGCAGGCTTTTTTCCACCCAGTTGGGCAAAACTAGACCTAGATGTCATAGGTTAAGGATGCAAGCTGAAATGTTTAAGGGCAACATGAGAGGGTACTTCTTCATTCAGAGCATGGTGAGATCTGGTAGCGGAAATGGTGAATGCGGGTTCGATTTCAACATTGATGAGAAGTTTGGATAGGTACATGAATGACAGGGCTATGGAAGGCTATGGACCTGGTGCAGCTGGACAGACGAGGCAGAATAATGGATCGGCACGAACTAGATGGACCAAAGGGCCTGTTTCTCTGTCGTAGTTCTCGATAACTATGACGTAGCATCATATCTGCAGTATCCACAAGAAAAACACGTGTGAAATATGAATCATTACCAGAATGAAAACAAAAACACGAAGTTGATTTTAGTGCAAAGTTATTAACGTGTTACTGAGCTGTAGTGCGACGGGAGTTTGCCCGTTCAATGATAGCAACGAAAAATGGCTCACCAGGTTCCGGTGATCTTTGATGCACATAGCTTCAGAGCAGGAAACTGATTAACTTCTCAAACATTAGTAAGGCTAATGGCCGAAGAAATCGAGTCAGACAGAGGAGCGTAGCCCATGGCAGAAACAGAGGTAAGTGAAAGGCAGCTAAGGAGAAGAGAAGCGGTAAAAGGGGAGCCACTCTTGGGAATGGAAAAAGAGAATAAGGGGAGGTGTGAAACATTATCGGAAGTCGGAAAAATTGTTGTTTTTTCCCGTCAGCTTGGAGGCTACCCAGACGGAATATGAGCTGTTACTCCTCCAACCTCATCGTGACCTCATCATTGCAGTGGAGAAGTTCATGGACTAACATCGAGTGTTGATTGGCACTAAAATTAATTAAAAGCAACAAGAGAGGAAAGCCAGTAATATAAAAGAGGATACTTTTTTTTTTCAGATATATAAGCAGTAAGAGAGGTAATCGTGGATATCTATCCACTGGAAAATTTATACCGGAGAGGTAAAGATATGGCGGAGAAACACAAGAAATAATTTGCATCAGTCTTTACTATTGATGACTCTGGCAGTATGCCAGGAATTCGAGAGTGTCAGGGGTCAGAAGGGATTGTAGTTGCTACAACTAAGGGTACGATATTTGAAGGCAGATGAGTCACCAAGGTTCTGAAAAAAGAAGTCGAAGAGAATTTAGAGGTGTTAGAAATGATCATTCCATAACCACTAGATTCTGTAATGGTTGCAGAGGACTAGAAAATTTCACATGTCACTCTACTCCTTAAGTAGGGAAGGAGGCAATGAAAAAATAAATAATAGGACAGTTAGCCCGACATAAGTGGTTGGGAAGCTGTTGGAATCCATTATAAAGGATAAGGCTTCTGGGCACATGGAGGCCCTTGAAAGAAAAAAGTCAACGTCGGTATGGTTTCCTTCAGGGAAATCTTGTCTGACAAATCTGTTACAATTCTTTGAGGAAAGAACAGGTAGGGTATACAAAGTAAAGTCAGTGGGAGTTGCTTTTCTCGGTTTTCAGAAGGCCTTTGAGAAGTTCCGCACAGTAAGCTTCTAATTAAGGTAAGTGACTGTGATATTGCAGGAAAGACACTAGTATGATTGCCGGCTGCTGGCGTGGTGGCATCGGCGCTGGACTTTGGGGCGGAAGGTCCAATCCGGCCGGCCCCCATGCACGCTTTCCATCCGTGCTCGGTTGAGCGTCAAGCTAGCAACTAGACCTCGTAAAAAATAAATTGCCTGCTACAGAAACATCAACAGCAAAAAGATGATGGACAATGCTCTCTCGTGACTTATGTGGAGAGGATTTTTCCTATAGCGGGCGAGTCTAGGAGCAAGGGGCACAGCCTCAGAATAGAGGGTTACCCATTTAGAACAGTGATGAGGAGGATTTTTTTAGGCAGAGTGTGGTGAATCTGTGGAATTCATTGACACAAACTACTGTGGAGACCAAGTCACTGTGTATATTTAAAGCGGGTATGTTTATGTTCTTGATCAGTAAGAGCGTCAAAGATTATCAGATGAATGCGTGAGAATGGGGTTGGAGGGATCGTACATCAGCCATGGTAGAAGGACAGAATAGATTTGAACGGCCGAATTGCCTAGTTCTGCTCCTACAGTTTATTGTGTTTTGGTAAAATGGAGAACAGTTACTATTTATTCCGTCTAGAGCTGCACTCTTTATTCTGCATTGTTATTGTTTTACCAGTATCTCAAAGCACTGTGTAATGATTTGATCCGTCAGAGTAGTATGCATGATCAATGTTTATCGGTACACTTGACAATAATAAACTAATTCCAACTCTAATTCATATTATCTTAATCTGTATCCCAACGCTTGTAGCTATTCTCAGCCCCAAACTAATCTCACGAAGGATATCTTATAGAGGAATTAGAGTTTAGCACCTTAAAGTAATTTTTAATTAACAGGAATAGTCCGCTGTATAAAATGCTGCTGATGTTTTCTCTCATGGTTTATGTCATAGCTCACTTGAACATGTGATAAAACAGTCGTTATCTATTGACATTTTGAACCAAACGCTCTTGTTGCAACCCCAAGCAAAAACTTTGAACTTTATTGTCTTAAACTTTATCTTCCTCTATCTTCTTTCCCCACTCATTTGTTCCTCTTTCCTGTTAAAGGAGTTCGCTAATCTTCATCGATCTCAACGTGTGCAAAAATGGAGTAAAATATGGTTTTTGTGTCCCCAATTAATTTTTCCATATCAAAACCAAGAATCAACCACAACAAACTTAAATTGAATTAATATCAGATCAATTAACATCAACAGTTTAATATATTTCATGACCTTAACCTTTGTTGCTCCTTACGTCACATGATCAAAATTTAGAAGTGCCTTTTGACCAAAAACAAAACAGCATAAGGTTGGAAACTCCTGGAAATCTGCACGTGCCGGAAATCCAAGGCAAACACACACAAAATACTGGAGGAATTCAGGATGTCAAGCACCTTCCTGATGAAGGGTCTCGGCCCAGAACGCTGACTATTTTATTCATTTCCATAGATGCTGCCTGACCTGTTGAGTTTTAAGACCATAAGACCATAATGCATACGAGGCCATTCAAACCATCGAGTCTTCTCTGGCATTCCATCATTACAAATCCCAGATTCCGGTAAACACCGTACACCTGCCTTCTCGCCATATCCTTTGATACCCTGACGGATGTAAACGATCAACTTCTGCCTGAAATATACCCACGGACGTGGCCTGCTCTGCAGTCTGTGGCAGAGCATTCCACAGATTCTCTACTCTCTGGCTAAAATAAATTCTCCTTACCTCAGTTCTAAAAGGGTGTCCCTCAATCTTAAGGCTGTGCCCTCTAGGTCTGGATACACCAACCATAGGAAATATTCTCTCCACATCTACCCTATCTAGTCTTTTCAGCAATTGGTAGATTTCAATGAGATCCCCACTGTTACGTACACGCAGCCCGGTAATCAGCAGCAATAGAGCACACCTGGAGTACGGTATTTCTGTTAACAAAGCACTATTTTATTAGTAACTACTCACATAGTAACTTAAACCAAGGAAATCAAGAGTTAACGGTGTTATGCATATATAGAGGTAAGTATATAAATCCCCAAACTTCTTCAGACTTCGGTGGTAAGTGATACAGTCTTACGCTGGTGTGGTAAGGAAGTACAGGTCAGTCCACGGGATTGAAGTAGGGGAGAGAGAGAGAGAGAGAGAGAGAGAGAGAGAGAGAGAGAGAGAGAGATTTGTAATCCAAGTAAACAGGTGTCCTCGATCCTCCTCGATGTCCTCTAAATTTCCAAGTTAGACAAACTTGACCAACTTAAGAGGGCCGGCTTCTAGTGATAATCTACCAACCCAGGCAAGGGTTAGACACACCGGTAGATTCCACAGGGTCGCCCTTACACGCACTGATAGTCACGGATCGGTTCCTCTTAATCGATCCCCAGCTCCACCTTTGTGGGCACTTAAAAGTTCGGTGTCGTCTGCGTGTCCTGCGAAAGGGACAGTTATGCTTGTTTAAATACCGGTGTGCTGAACACCAGTTGTCCATCATGTAGCTCCTCCCCTCTATCTCCCTCTCTGAAACCAGCAGCTTGCGCTGTACGGCTCTCTCTCACTCTCTCTCTCTCTCTCTCTCTCTCTCTCTCTCTCTCTCTCTCTTTCTGATAGGCATGGTTCTTAAAGGCACAGTGCATAATGAATAAAACTTAAGATTCCATCACACCTCCCTCCTTTTCGGGAAACATTTTGATCAAGAAGCAATTTTTTTTCATCTGAAGATTACAAAGCGTAAGGCATCACTTAATTACTAGGTAACACGTTACAAAGGCGTACGCAATCTTTAACTTAACATCTGGACAAACAATCTGCTATAATGTTATCAGTACCTTTTACATGATTTATTTCCATGTCCCATTCTTGCAAGATCAGACTCCAGTTCAATAACCTTCTATTTTTATCCTTCCTCTTACTCAGAAATACGAATGGATTATGATCAGTGTAATTCACAAGTTGTTTCTGCGCTGGACAAATGTAGACATCAAAATGTTGTAAGGCTAAAATGAGTAATAACAATTCATTTTCAACAGTGGAATAATTCTTCTGATGCTCATAAATTTCTTTGAAAAGTAAGCCACGGGATGTTCAATATCATCGTCACTCTTTTGTAACAATACTGCCCCGGCAGATTCATCACCGGCATCTACAGCTATAGAAAATGTTTTTTTATAAAATGAAGTGTTTTGAACACAGGTTGATAACATAGAATAGTTTTCAATCATTAAAATGTTTCTTGACAGGATCCATTCCAAACAAATCCTCCACCTTTCTTTAGCAGGTTCGTTAAGGGGAGAGCGATATCAGCGAAGTTTTTCCAAAACTTGAAGTAGTACCCAACCATACCAAAAAGCCTTCTTAGAGCTTTCTTTCCCGTCGGAACAGGAACCCCAGCGATGGCCTGAACCTTGGCTTGAACAGGAGCCAAGATAAGTAACAGTGGCATGACCAAATTCACTTTTAGCGAGGTTACCCAGTAGGGCTGGCCTTGGAAAGCCTGTCAAACAGCTTCTCTACTGCCGAGATATGCTCTTCTTGCGTGTCACTCCATACAACCAAATCATCAGTATAAGACTCTGTATATTCTAATCCTCGAATCACAGAATTACTCATTCTTTAGAATGTCCCTGGAACCTTTTTCATTCCAAAGGGTAAAACATTATATTCATACAATCCAGAGAATGTTAGAAACGCAGAAATTTCTCTGGTCCTCTCTGTCAAGGGTACACACCAGTATCTTTTCAACAAATCAATCTTCGTAAGGAATTTAGCCTTCCCAATCCTATCAATACAATCATCTACCAAAGACAAGAGACAATAGACAATAGGTGCTGGAGTAGGTCGTTCTGCCTTTCGAGCCAGCATCGCCATTCACGTGATCATGGCTGATCATCCATAATCAGTACCCCGTTCCTTCCTTCTCCCCATAACCCTTGACTCTGCTATAATTAAGAGATATATCTAACTCTTTCTCGAAAGCATCCAGAGAATTGGCCTCCACTGCCTTCTGAGGCAGAGCAAATACACAGATCCACAACTCTCTGGGTGAAAAAGTTTTTCCTTAACTCCGTTCTAAATGGCCTACCCCTTATTCTCAAATTGTGGCCTCTGGTTCTGGACAGGGGAAGCAAATGTCTTTGTCACTGCATTTACTTTTCTGTAATCAGTGCACAGTCTCACACTGCCATCGGGCTTTGGCACGATAATGCAGGGCGAAGCCCAATCAGGTGTAGATGGCCTAATGATACCACTTTTTCAGCATGTATTCAATCTCTTGGTCAGCCAATTTACTCTTCTCTAACTTAATTCTGTAAGGGTGCTGCTTAACTAGGTCAGATTGACCTACATTTACGTCATGTACAGCTATTGTACTTTGTTCAGGTATATCGGGGAACAAATTCTCATACTTAAAAATTAGTCTCTTCAATTGTTGTTGCTGCCCAGACTCCAAATGTTTAACTTTATCGCTAATGTTTTCCAAAACAACAGACTTAATCACCAGGTAGGAACAATATTCGGCTTGTTAAAATTATCTGGTACCACGTTCCCATGGCCCCATTTGTTTCCATAACAATACCGACAGGTGCTGTTTCTGGGTCTTGATAACTTTTTATCATGTTGCCGTGAATCACTTGGGTGGCATTCCTACGATCGGGTGTTCAAATAACATAATTCCCAGAGTCAATTTTCTTAACCATCTGGTTTGGTCTACTAAGCTTCGATTGCAGCGGAGCGGGTTGATTAAAATTGGAAACAACACCAAGACTTTATCTCCTACATGATATGTCTGTTCGCGAGCTGGTTTATCATACCAGATTTTGATCCGACCCTAAGAACTCTGCAAGTTCTCCTTTGCAAGGTCACAAACATTTTTAAGTTTATATTTGAATTCCAAAACATAACTCAACAAACTGACTTGTACCTTCCCATCAGACTTGATAACAACCCACAATTTAAAACCACCTTATGCAAAGACATGGACATAGTCCCCTTTCCAATAACTATAACAATATTTACTTAGTCAGTTTTTGTCTCGTCACCAAATTTCAAAACACTTTCCAATATCAGTGACTGAAAAGCCCCAGTATCTCGCCAGATCCTCACTGGGGCCGGGCTCGGTCCTTCTTTTATGACACAAACCCATCTGAGACAAACCGACCGACTCCCTCCTCTGCTATGTCAGTCCCCCCTTCCTTGACGGTGTCCCAGCCGTCTAAACACAAGCATTTGGGGTTGCCTCCTTTTCTTTTCCTTTCTCCTTCTTCAGAGGAAAACAATTAGTCGCCACATGACCGGGCTTCTTACAAAACTTGCAAGTGAGACCGGAAAATTTTCCCCTCCACTGCTTCCCTTCATCTCTACTTTTGTCATCAGTCCCCGGCTTACTTTCTGGTTTAGCCTGCGGGTTATCCCTGCTACTCTTTTGGTAGTTCTTATTCGGGGGAAAAAACTTAACCTTATAGGTTAAAGCAAACTCGTCTGCTAACTTAGCAGACGCTGAAAGAGTCGCAGCCTCTTTTTTTTTATCTAAGTACGTCCTTATTTCAACAGGGATGCAGCTTTTAAATTCTTTAATCATAATCAACTCTCTCAAGTTGTCAATGTCCTCATCCGCCCCTTTTGAGGTACACCAACGATTGGAGTACACACGTATCTCATGTGCAAACTCCACATAGGCTTTGTTCCTAGACTTCCTCAAGCCTCTGGACATTTGTCTGTACGCCTTCGGAACCAACTCGTAAACCTTAAGCACTGCACTTTTCACCGTATCATAATCATTTGCCTCTTCAAGTGTCAGGGCAGAATACGCTTGCTGGGCCTTCCCTTTTATTACACTTTGTAATAAAACAGCCCACTGGTCCCTCGGCTACCGCCGATTCTGGGACATTTTTTCAAAATGCAGAAAGTGCTTATCAATTTCTGCTTCAACAAATAAAGGTACCATCTTAATTTGTCGACTGACACTAAACCTATCACTAAGGTCTGGCATTTGACCTCCTTGCTGCCACCTCTCCGTCTCGATCTGTGTTTTTCTGTTTCCTCTCTCTCCTTGTTGGCCTCTCTAGCCTCGAGCTGTTTTAGTTGCCACTTATGCTGTCTTCGCCTATCCTCAGCCTCCATCTTGAACTTTTTTACCTGAAGATGAAGCTCTGTCTCAGTAGGGTTACTTTCAGCAAACATTTCCAACACCTCCTCATGAAACCTTCCCTCGGATATATAACACTATTCTATTAACATCTGTATCTGAGCCTTCCTCATTCGAGTGTTCAGCTTAAGCTTTAACCTTTGAGCAATTTCTAACAACACAGCCCTCTTAGCATCATCCAATGCTTCAGGGGTTGGTTCTGCCAGAAACCCACCAACCTCAACCTCCATTGCTGCTGATTTCCCACTCAAGCAAATCAGAAGAGATTTTCCCCAATCAGATCGACCGTTAATGAATCAATTAAGCCCCAAACAATTTGTTCAGACCCGGACGAGTCCCCAGTTAATGTTACGCACACTCAACCCTGTAAAAGTAGCAGCAGCAATAGAATACATCTGGAGTCCGGTTTTGCTGTTAAAAAAACACTATTTTATTCGTAAATACTCATATAGTAACTTAAACCAGGGAAATCAAGAGTTAACGGTGTTATGCATATATCGGGGTAAATATATAAATCCTCAAACTTCTTCAGACTTAGGCCGTAACTGATACAGTCTTACGATGGTGTGTTAAGGAGGTTCAGTTCAGTCCACAAGATTGAAATGAGAGAGAGAGAGATTTGTAATCCAGGAAAACAGGTTTCGTCGATCCTCCTCTTTCTTACTCTCTCTCTAAAGCAAGCTGTTTGCGCTGTACGTCTCTCTCTCTCTCTCTCTTACAGGCATGGTTCTTAAAGGCACAGTGCATAATGAATAAAACTTAAGATCCATCACACCCACGCATTCTTCTCAATTCCAGTGAGTACAGGCCCAAAGCTGCCAAACACTGCTCAAATATTAACCCCTTCATGCGCGGAATCGTCTTGATGAATCTCCTTTGGACTTTAGACTCTCTCCAATGGTAACACATTCTTTCTGAGACGTGAGGCCCAATACTGTTGACAATACTCCAAGTACGACATGATTAACGTCTTTTAAAGGTTCAGCATTATCTCCTTGGTTCTATATTCTCTTCCCCTTGAAATAAAAGTCAGCATTGCATTTGCGTTATTTACCACAGACCCAAACTGTAAATTAATATTCTGGGTGTCTTGAACGAGGACTCCTAAGTCCCTCTGCATCTCAGCTGTTTGAACCTTCTCCCCATTTAAAGATTTTCCTGCAATATTGTTCCTTTTAACAAAATGTATTGCCATACGTTTCCCAAACCTGTGTTCCATCTGTCACTTTTTTCCCAGTTCTTCCAATACAGAATATCGAAGTCGCGCTGGAAAAACATTGATTCCTAATCACTACCTACCCCTCCACCTACCTTTGCATCATCCTCAAATTTTAACAGAAAGCCATCAACTTCCATAA
Source organism: Mobula birostris (assembly GCF_030028105.1). Classification (NCBI taxonomy): domain Eukaryota; kingdom Metazoa; phylum Chordata; class Chondrichthyes; order Myliobatiformes; family Myliobatidae; genus Mobula; species Mobula birostris. The sequence continues at coordinate 229,901,913 of NC_092372.1, read as the reverse complement.
TCTAAATTATTGACGTTATTTGAGAAGCTGTACCCATTACTGACCACTGTAGATCACCACCAGATACTGACAGCCAACCAGAAAAGACCTCTTTTATTCACACTCTCTGCCGCCAGCCTGTCAGCCATTCCTCTACCCATGCCAGTGTCTTTCCTGTAACACCATAGGAGTTTATCTTGTTCAGCAGCCGCATGTGAGGCAGCTCATCAAAAGCCTTCGGAAATTCCAAGTCAATGACATTCACTCCTTTGTCCATCCTGCTTATCACGTCCTCAAAGAACTCTAACAGATTTGTCAGGCAAGATTTCTCTTTACAGAATCCATGCTGACCTTGACTTATTGTATCATTGGTATCCAATTACCCCAAAACCTCATCCTTAATTCACCATTTGTTTTTCGATTAGAAAGAAGGGGAGTGGCATTTCAGGGTACACTGAAGCTGCCGCAATCAACAACGGTACTGGAATTACTGCAGTATGCTGAACTATAAATGTCTATTCACGAATAGCCGAACCGCTATTTGATTTCATCTATAGCTATAGGACTGGACTTGGAATGGGGCCAGGAGTCAAAGCCGCTCGGGGGAAATCGATGGGATTTCGGACGGGAAAACCGTGAGCTCCAACGTGCGCATTAGACTTTCCATTAAAATGGGTCCTTTTGTTTTCTTTACTAACCGTCTAGTCAAATTAAGAATTATAAAGCTAAATAGTTTAATTGCATATGGGGTACTGTTTGTTATTTTGTGGTAGAACATAGAATAGAACAGAGAACATAGGATAGTACAGTACAGTACAGGCCCTTCGCCCCACAATTTTGTGCCGACCATCAAACCCTGCCTCCCATATAACCCCCCACCTTAAATTCCTCCATATACCTGTCTAGTATGCTACGTAACCGGCAACAATGAATATCAATGGAGACAGGTTATATAAAAATAACCAAACATTTATTAAACACCGATAAACGATAAGGGAAAAAAAAACAAACGAAAACTTTTCTCCAGGTAAAATTTTTAAAAGGAAAACTAGCACAGAGAGTCAAGGTAAACCAGAAATTAAATCTGAAGTTAGTGAGCAAAGTAAGGATGAAGGGAGACATGTGAAGGAAAGACATTTTGGTATTATTTGTAATTATTGTAAGAGACCTGGACATTTAGTAGCTAATTGCTTCCGATTGAAACGGAAAGAGAAAGGAGTGGTCCCAGATGCTTGTGTGCAGCATATGGACAAACCTGTAAAGCCACAGGGTTTAGAAAATATTGATGAAGATGTGTCAGAGTCTGACCACGTTAAGAAGGGGTATGAACATTTTATAACAGAAGGATTTGTATCCTTGAAAGAAGGATCCAATGCAGTACCAATAAGGATAACTTAGAGATACTGGAGCTTCGCAATCACTAATATTAGACAGTGTGCTAAGGTTTAGTGATGAGTATGACACTCGTGAGGTAAACTATATAAGAGGGGTAGGGAGTGCCCTTATGCCAGTACATTTACATAGTGTAAATTTAAGGTCAGGATTAGTTACAGGGGCTGTTAAAGTAGGGCTACAATCCAATTTACCTGTGAATGACGTTTCTCTGTTGTTAGGGAATGATTTAGCAGGTGGACAAGTTTTTCGTGAAGTGCATTTGTCAATCAATTCAAATTCTGAGGAACCACAGAGGGATTCTAACACAGATTCTTCCTGTGTTGTAACAAGAGCTATGGCTAAAAAGACTGATGTACAGGATGAGGTTGTTACCCATGACAGTTCAAATCAAGATTCGAATTTTGAGGATGTGTCAGAAACTTTCTTACCTACCTTATTTGATCAGGATTTTGGTGGTAAGTCTGATCAGGAAGATTTGTCTTTATCTCGGAAGGAGATGATAGCAGAACAGGGTAGAGATCCTGAGATAGTCAAATTAAAAGAACAAGCTCTTCCAGATAGTAAAATTGAAAAAGTACCAGTTGGATATTATTTTGAAAAGGGGGGTATTAATGAGGAAGTGGAGATCACCTACAATTCCTGCTACTGAGGAATGGGAAGTTAATCATCAGGTTGTTGTTCCTAAAATTTACCGAAATGAGATTTTAACTATGACTCATAGTATTCCTTTTGGTGGTCATTTAGGTGTAAAGAAAACTATGCACAAAGTTTCTAAACATTTTTATTGGCCTATTTTAAGACAAGATGTGGCGACATTTTGTAGAACGTGTCATACCTGTCAAATTGTTGGTAAACCTAATCAGGTTACTCCAGTGGCCCCACTTCAATCAATTCCAGTTTTTAGTGAGCCGTTTTCAAAAATCATTGTAGAATGTGTAAGGTCCTTTGCCAAAAACTAAAACTGGACATCAATATTTACTAACTATTATGTGCACAGCGTCTAGGTTTCCAGAGGCAGTACCTCTTAGGAATATAATAGTCAAAACTGTGACAAAGGTTCTTATAAAATTCTTCACTTATTTTGGGTTGCCTAAGGAAATACAATCAGATCAGGGTAGTAATTTTATGTCTGGGTTGTTTCAGCAGATAGTTTATAAACTGGGAGCAAAGCAGATTATTTCCTCAGCCTATCATCCAGAATCACAAGGAGCCTTGGAGAGATTTCATTCTACACTAAAAACCATGATTAGGACATATTGTGTGGAAAATGAAAAGGACTGGGTGTCATGGTCCGGAGCAGGGTCCCTTTCAATTTAGTTTGTTTATGTTACGATCCGAACAGTTGATTCCCTGTTTTCCGCGTCCCGCGACTTTGGTGATTAGAGGTAATTAACACTCGGCTGAACCGGTAGTTTATAGTCTCCGGCTTTCAGTCGTGCGGTGCGGGAGCGTCTGCAAAGTCACAGCGTGCCAATATCATCTGGCCGGAGCAAACCTTGTCTCCGCCCGAAGCGAGTACGGGTAATTCGCCTTTCCTCACCGGAGCAACCCTGTCCAGTTACCTCGCCGAAGCGAGCCTGCAAAGTTTCCTCATCAAGCTGGGCCCGTCAGTTAACCCGCTGGAAAGAATCAAGAGCCGCCGTCTACTGTTCCCGGGCTGAGTCGAGAGCTCGGCACTATCCAGAGTTTCCAAACACCACGCCCTGGCTCCGGCGGCATCCAAGTACCACGTCCACGTCCTGGATCCGGCGGCGTTCAAGTACCACGTCCACGTCCTGGTTCTGGTGGCGTTCAAGTACCACGTCGACGTTCTGACCCTGGCGGCTTTCAAGTAGCATGTCAAGTCCTGGCCCTGGCGGCTTCCAGTTCTGAGTCTAGTCCTGGCCCTGGCAGTCTGTGATTCTTGTCCTACCATCTTGTCTGAATCCCTTCTCTGCCTCTGTCGGCTCTAGCCCTAGTCTGCAGCCCCCGTCTGCACTTCCGTCTAGTTCCATCAGCGAAGTTAGATAGGTACTGTCTGTTGTTCATTCGTGTTGGTCTTGTCTTGTCTTGTCCTCGCCTCCGTGGAGTAAGTCTGGCCGTCTTGCCGTTGCCCCGCGGAGGGTCATGTACCCAAGGAGGGGTCCCGGCTCTCTGTTCTGTGTGTGAGTCCCGGCCCTATGTCCTGTACCCAAGGACGGGTCCCGACTCTGTGTTCTTGCGCAGTCTCTGGCTCGGAGTCCTAGCCTCTTCATGTCTCCTCTAGTTCTAGGAGCCGATTCCGAGTCCAAGACCAGACCCTTGTCCCAGCCTAGTCGTAGTCCTGAGTCCTTGTCCAGTTCGCTATTCCCGCTTCTGTCTCGCTCTCCTGGTATCATACAATAAACTAAACCTAAGTAACCTCACAAGATGTGTCTTGCATTTGGGTCCACCCTGCTCCCTATGCCCCCGCCATTGTGACACTGGGATGAAGGTATACACTTACTACTTTTTGCAGTAAGGGAGGCAGTACAAGAATCATTAGGTTTTCGTCCTTTTGAACTTGTGTTTGGACATAGAGTTCGAGGACCTTTGGCTTTGTTGAAGGAACAGTGGATTAATAAAGAAGTACACACTAATTTGTTAGATTATGTTTTGAAATTTAAAGACAGATTGTATAAAGCTTATAGCTTGGCCAAGGAAAATTTAAACTTAGCTCAAGAGAAGATGAAGACGCGGTATGATAAGGATGCTAGGATGAGGTCATTTAAGCCTGGAGATAAGGTGTTGGTTCTCTTCCGAGTGCAAACGAACCCATTGCAAGCCAAATTCCATGCTCCTTATGAGAGTAAATCTAAGCTGAATGATGTGGATTATGTGGTAAAAACCGCAGATCGGAGAAAGACAACACAGCTGCGTCATATAAATATGATAAAACCGTATTATGAGAGAGAAGTTGCTACTATGATTGTTGTGATCGATAATGAATCATTCTGGAAAATATTGATGAAAAATTAGCTCATTTACAGCCAGAGCAGATGAAACAGTTAATTTTTAAGTATAGAGATTTATTTCCAGATGTCCCTAGAAGAACCACAGTAGCTACACATGATGTAGATGTTGGAGATGCAAATCCCATAAAACAACATCCATATCGAATGAACAGGGGAAAATGTGAATTTTCTGAACAAGAAATTACGTATATGTTAGAGAATGATATTATAAGACATTCTAATTCTAATTGGACTTCACCGTGCATAAGCCAGATAATAGTATTAGTTTTTGTACGGATTACAGAAAGGTGAATGCTGTGACAAAGACCGATGCATATCCAATCCCTAGGTAGATGATCGTGTGGATAAAGTTGGACAGGCCAAATTCCTTACAGAGATTGATTTGTTAAAAGGTTATTGGTGTGTTCCATTGACGGATAGAGGTAGAGAGATTTCAGCATTTGTAACCCCATCTGGGTTATATGAATATAATGTCCTTCCATTTGGGATGAAGAATGCACCAGGTACTTTTCAGAGGATGATTAATGGCGTGATTCAGGGTTTATAAGATACAGATAACTATATTGATGATTTGGTTACAGGGAATAGTACGTGGAAAGCACATATTGCGGCGGTGGAGAAATTATTTGACAGACTTTCAAAAGCTAACTTAACTATTAACTTAGCTAAAAGTGAATTTGGTTATGCCACAGTGACTTACCTTGGTTATGTTGTGGGTCAGGGAACATTAACACCTGTTCAAGCAAAAGTTCAGGCAATTTTAGAAGTACCCACTCCAACTGGTAGAAAAACTCTCAGAAGATTCTTCGGTATGGTAAGATATTACAGAAAATTTAGTAAGGATTTTGCAAACATTGCTCTTCCACTAACTAATCTCTTGAAGAAAAATGAGAAGTTTGTTTGGACAGAGTTTTGTCGGGAGGCATTTGATAAATTGAAAGCTATAATATGTAGTCAACCTGTACTTCAATCTCCTGACTTTGAAAAAACAATATTGTTAGCTGTAGATGCTAGTGATGAAGCTGCAGGAGCAGTGTTGCTTCAAAAAGATGATGGTGGTGAAGTTGATCGTCCAGTAGCTTATTTTTCTAAGAAATTTAATGCTCAACAAAGAAATTATTGAACAATAGAAAAAGAATTGTTATCTCTTGTTTTGGCTTTACAACATTTTGAAGTGTATGTTGGTACTACTCATAAACTACTCACAGTTTATACAGATCACAATCCAGTGGTGTTTTTCAGTAAGATGAAAAACAAAAATAGAAGATTACTGTATTAAATTGGAGTCTAATGTTACAGGAGTACAATATTTTGATCACTCACATTAAGGGTAAAGACAATGTGATCACTGATTGTTTGTCTAGATGTTAAATGTACAATGAAAATTTGTTTTTTTGCAGTGATATTTTAACATCTGTAACACTCCTACTGTACATTAGTTTGTAAAGGGCTGAAAGATAAGATTGTATGTATTGTGTATTTTGCAAATTTTATACCTTTGTATTTGTTTTTGTATAAGTTGTTAAAATTTTGTTCTTCAGGAGACCAATTTCTTTGGAGGGAGGTGCTACATGCTCAAGGAGGTCTGTGTTTTTTTGTGAGAATGATGTAATGGTCTTTTCGAGGTCACCTGATGTGATTTTCCCACCGATGTGAGGTCACGTGATGATATGTGCACCATGACTATATAAGGGTCGACCTGGCTAACATAGTTGGTTTTTTAGTTTGTAGATTTCCACGTAGAACATGCAGTACTCCGTTTCTGTTACGTGTTTGTTTTTGTGACGCAGTTTCATTTTTAAAACGGAGTGTGCGTTCTATTGCAAGATCCCATATTATTGGTCTGGAAATTTTTCGCCAGATAGAAACATAGAAACATAGAAAATAGGTGCAGGAGTAGGCCATTCGGCCCTTCGAGCCTGCACCGCCATTCAGTATGATCATGGCTGATCATCCAACTCAGAACCCTGTACCGGCCTTCCCTCCATACCCCTTGATCCCTTTAGCCACAAGGACCATATCTAACTCCCTCTTAAATATAGCCAATGAACAGGCCTCAACTGTTTCCTGTGGCAGAGAATTCCACAGATTCACCACTCTCTGTGTGAAGAAGTTTTCCCTAATCTCGGTCCTAAAAGGCTTCCCCTTTATCCTCAAATTGTGACCCCTCGTTCTGGATGTGTTGATTTACCCAATTCCAACAGTAGAAGGGAGAGTGGAGTATTTATCGAAGTACAGGACCGAAGGATCGAGAGAAGTCGGCATCGTTTGGCAGTTTTAATAAAGAATCCACCTTATTGAGGCTTCATTGGAGGAGTAGCTACCTGCATCGGAGATAACTCTTGCCAAAAAGAGCTAGGAGTTCATGCAGCCGTTTGCTCTCTCTAAAAGAAATTAAGGTCAGTTGTTTAAACTGTTTATTTTCGGCATCGTGAATCCTGTGGACAGAACCAGCAGGAAAGTTACGTCCGTGAAGAAATCCTTCTGCAGAGAAGAACTTCCAGTTTAACGTGTAAATCTGTTGGACTTTCGAAGTTATCACTTTAAGAACTAAATTTGCCTTTATCGTTTTACGAACTGTTTTCGCATTTAATGCTTTAAGAACCAGTGCCATGTGACGAGGTGTTGAACGGCTGCATAACGGTTAACTTCCGATTAAAGTTTTCGTTTTTTTTTTCCTTATCGTTTATCCGTGTTTAATAAATATTTAGTTATTTTTATAAAACCTGTCTCGGTTGATATTTATTGTTGCCGTTTACGTAACATACCAATGTTGTATTTCATCTGCCAGACCTTGGCCCACTCACTTGACCTATCTATATCCCTCTGCAAACTCTCCACATCCTCTGTAGAATTTGCTTTTCCACTCAGTTTAGTGTCATCAGCAAATTTTGCGACGCCAGACTCAGTCCCCTCTTCCAAATCATCAATGTAAATGGTAAACTGCTGCGGGCCCAGCACCGACTCCTGCGGCACCCCACTCACCACAGACTGCCAACCGGAAAAACACCCATTTATACCAACTCTCTGCCTTCTATTGGTAACCAATCTACTATCCATGCCAATACACTTCTTCCGACTCCATGCATCCATATCTTATTTATAAGTCTCTTGTGCGGCATCTTATCAAACGCTTTGTGGAAATCCAAGTATACAACATCCACCTGCTCCCCTCTATCCACTGCACTCATTATGTCCTCAAAGAACCCCAGTAAGTTTGTCAAACAGGACCTGCCCTTTCTGAATCCATGCTACATCTGTCTAATGGAACGAATCCTTTTTAAATGTTTCGCTATTTCTTCCTTAATGACAGCTTCAAGCATTTTCCCCGACTACAGAAGTTAAGCTAACTGGCTTATACTTGCCCGTCTTTTGCCGACATCCTTTTAAAAAAAAGTGGCGTAACATTTGCTGTCTTCAAATCCACCGGGTCCTACCCAGAGTCTGGAGAATTTTGGTAAATGATTACCAACGCGTCTACTATAACCTCCGCCAATTCCCTCAGCACCCTGGGATGCATCCCATCAGGACCAGGGGACTTATCTACCTTCAGGCCCTCTAGTTTGCTCATCACTATCTCTTTAGTGACAGTGATTTTATAGAGGTCCTCACCTCCCATTTCTCTTCTGAAGGAGCTTAATCAGTGTGGGACATTATTCCATGAAGCGCGGAACAATGAGGGGTGAGCATGCAGTTGCGTAAGACTGTAAAACTCTGCGTGTTCTTTTATGCATTGGAATACGTGCAGATCAGCAGTTTGCAGAGGTCCCGAGCTCCCGTTTTGAATTTCAGCTATTAGAAAATTTCCAGGTTGTACCGTATCAGAGTCCCGCCACACACAATCAGCTCCCAGTTGATCAGGGAAACACGCCGTTAGTCAGGTGGCCTTCCAGTCAGACTGAAAACGAAAGGTCAATGCTTCCTCATTCAACAGAATATCATTATCAGTTCGCCATTGTTTACATGATCTGTTGTTTATTAGTACAATTAAGACAGACCCATACTTCTTATTATGAAAATAATAATGAAATTAGGAAAAGCAGCCAGAGCGCGAGTGGGCCAGTGAAGGAGTGGAGCTTTGCGGCTTTGACTCGAGAAGCTTCGATGAGAAGAGGCGGAGGGCAAGCTAGCTCGCAGTTAGTTTTTACAATGTCTCCTGAGACGGTGATGTGCCTCTCATGTGAGATGTGGTAGTCTTGGGGGAACGCCTCTCTCCCGCAGAGTCACATCTGCCAGAAGTGCATACGGCTGGGCGATCTGGAAGACCGTGTAAGGAATTTGGAGCAGCAACTGGATGACCTTCGACTCATAAGGGAGAATGAGGCAGTCAGAGATGGGAGCTACAGGGAGGTAGTCACACCTAGGCTGTCGGAAGCAGGTCGTTGGGTGACAGTCAGAGGGGGGAAAGCGAAGGTGAGCAGACAGGTAGTGCAGAGCGCCCCTGTAGCCATTCCCCTGAATAATAAGTTTACCGCCCTGGATACTGTCGGCGGGGACGACCGACCAGGTGTGAGCCATGGTGACAGGGTTTCCGGCACTGAGTCTGACCCTGTGGTGCAGAAGGGGGGGACGGAGAAGAGGAGAGCTGTCGTCGTTGGAGACTCTACAGTCAGGGGAGCAGACAGGAGATTTTGTGGACGTGAGAAGGATACCCGCATAGTTTGTTGCCTCCCGGGTGCCAGGGTCCGGGATGTCTCTGACCGGGTGCACGACATCCTGGTACGAGAGGGAAAGCAACCAGAAGTAGTGATACATGTTGGGACCAACGACATAGGCAGGAAGAGGATAAGGTCCTGAAGTGTGAGTTTCGGGAATTAGGCAGAAGGCTGAAGAACAGGACCTCAAGGGTGACGTTCTCAGGATTGCTGCCAGCGCTACGTGGCAGTGATGGTAAGAATTGGAGGAGATGGCAGTTGAATGCGTGGCTGAGGAGTTGGTGCAGGGAGCAGGGTTTTAAAATTTTTAGATCATTGGGATCTCTTCTGGGGAAGGTGGGACCTGTACAGATTGGATGGGTTGCACCTGAACTCGAGGGGGAGCAATACCCTTGCAGGTAGGTTTGCTAGCATGGTTCGGGAGGGTTTAAACTAATTTGCGAGGGGGATGGGACCCAGAGCGATAGAGCAGTGAAAGAAGTGCATGGAGTAAAGCCAGATCTAACATACAGAGAGGCTTTGAGGAAAGAGAAGCAGAATAAACGGTGTAAAGACAGTAAGGTAGAAGGGCTGAAATGTGTGTACCTCAATGCAAGAAGCATCGGGTGTCATTAGGGCTGGAGGTCCGCGACCAGTGGTGTTCCGCCGGCATCCATGCTGCGACCACTGAAAATGTAGATGCTGGGTTAATGCGTCTTGCAACTGGCACTAAGATTGGTGGCTCTATGGATAGTGAAAAGTGTCGACAAAAAGAAAGAGCAGAATTATTGTTTATATGCTGATATGCATGCAGGTATTCTGGATGGAATTTAGTCCGGCAACTGAGAAGAGCTGTAATTTGGAATCAGAATCACAGTCAGGTTTAATATCACGGGCATATATTCGGGAGTGGGGAAGACTGGACTGGAAAAATTAGATCAGCCCATGATTCAATGACGGAGCATTGCCGACGGGCCGAATGGCCTACTTCTGCTCCTATATCTTATGGTGTTATGATATTATGTCGCGAATTGATTTTTATTATTGCTTGTTTACTTGTTTTGGCAGGTCCAAAGGGAAGGGAAATTATGGAATTAAGTGCATGACGCTAAACATAATTGAAGGAAAAGGTCTTGAGTTCAAAGTTCATAAATCACTGAAAGTATCTCTGCAAGTAGATAGTGTGGTAAAGAAGGCGTGTGGCATTCTTGTCTTCATTAGCCATGGTAAAGAGTACTGAGTAATAAAGTCAAATTATAGTTACATAATCCGCATTACAGTATTATGTGTGATTCCGGTCTCCTCGTTACTACATGCTTTTACAAAGGTATAGAACAGGCTAACAAAGATATTTCTGCGTTCAGACGCACGGGCTATAAGGAGAGGTTGAGCAAGCTTGAGTTATTTTCCCTGAAGCGTCAGAGGGTTTTGTCAGAATTTTATAAAATTTACGGCTCTGTATTGTTGTACGAACAGACGCCACGGTACTGTGGCGGTTAGCGCAACGCATTTACAGCTTGGATCGTCGCAATTCCGTCATCCTCGGTAGGGACTTTTGTACTTCTTCCGAGTGGAAGGCATGGTTTTTCCCGGGTGATCCGCTTTCCACCCAAAAAACCGGGAGGATAATTGGTTATTATTAATTGTCCCATCATCAGCGCTGCGCTCAAGCGCATCTCTTGCATTTCACGCACGTCTGCTCTTACCCCATCCTCCAGCTACACTGTCAAGGGTAGGGTTCCTCTTATCCTCGCCTACCACACCACCAGCCTCAAACCTCATATTTTGGGTAGCCTCCAACCAGCCTCCTATCCCTTATCCCTCCCTAACCTCATCACGCCAATGGACTTCCCAGCTCTTTACTTCATCCACCCTACTCCCTCCAGTTTTCAGCTATCACCTCGTTGTTCTCGCACCCCTCCTCCCACTTTTAAATTTTCTCCTCATCTTTTTTGAAGAGTTTCGACTCGTTTCCATAGATGCTGCCTGGCCTGCTGAGTTCCTCCAGTATTTGTGTATGTTGGTCGGATTTCCAGCATCTGCAGAGTTTTTCCATTTTAACGTACTAAACAGCATTGGAATGTCCAGTCAGTGGTAATGGCGGAAGCATAAACAATTATCACATTTATGGGGCACATGTGCACATGTAGCTGATGGGTCGGGGTGGGGGATCGTAGTAACATCAGGGGCCAAAAGAGAGTTTGGCATCATGTTCAAAACAGGCCAAATTAAAATAAAGGGTCCGTTCCAGCTCTGTTTTGTTCTATTATCTACGGTCCCTGTCCGACAACGTGTCTCTGGGTCACCGTAGACGGCAAAGGCTTTCCCCTTTTCCATTATTTCAAAGAAGTTCGAACAGCAAGCATCGTTGGTGAATTGTGCAGCAGCTTCCAATAATAATAAAAGATTATAACATAGCACAGTCTAAAGGCCCCCTTTCACTATGAGGCTTCACTGTCAGTGAGGAGAAGAGAACGGATCCTATTCCCAACTGCGGTCCGAGGCCAAGCTGCCTCCGAAACCCGCAGGCACAGCTCTACCCTATCTGCGCTTCAAAGGCAGGTCAGTGCAAGTCGGATGAAGACGGGATGGCTTGTCATTGCGAAAGCCAGGTAGTTGTGGCCAGAGTAAGGACCTGTCTACAAGCTCCCCTTCTCTAAATTTTATGTTAGTTTAGAGATACGTCGCGGTAACAGCTCGCGGCAGCAAGTTACGTTTATTTTATCAAAAATACATAGCATCCAATAGTGGTAGAAAACCGGAGTACTCGGGGAAACCAAAGCGCGATGGGGAGAACGTAAAGACTCCTTACATTCAGCGGAGGAAGTGAAATCCATTCTGTGATCTGTGGTGCTATAGGAGCTTTGCACGAACGGCTACGCTGCCGTGGCTCTCCTGTTGCCACACGAGTAATTGGCCTGTTCCTAAGAGGGAGGGAGAGAGAGAAAGAAAGACAATGATAGTGGGTGACAGCACTAGTTAAGTGCAGGATGGATTGACAGATAGTGGCTGCTGATTGACAAGGGGATGCAAATGAATATTAGCGGAAGGTGGAAGCGGGTTGGGGAAATAGATCGTCGTTGTCTCCGCTTGAGAGAAGAGACCAGAAGGCCATAAGAGATAGGAACAGAATTAGGCCATTCGACCCATCGAACCTGCTCCGCCATTCCATCATGGCAGATTTATTATCCCTCTCCTACCCTCTCCCTGTAATCTTCAACGCCCTGACTAATCAGAAACCTATGAATCTATGCTTCAAATATACAAGATGATTGAACTCCACAGCCATCCGTGGCCATAAATTCCACAGATTCATCGCCCTTAAGCTCAAGAAATCCCTCTTCATCTCTGTTCTAAATGGACGTCCCTCTGTTCTGATTCTGAACGTTCTAGCCTTAGATTCACCCAATATCGGAAATATGCTCTCCACATCCACTGTCTCTAGACCTTTCAATAGTCGATAAATTTAAATGAAACATCCATTCATTCTTCTAAACTCTGCGAGTACAGGTGCAGAGCCGTCAAACCTCCCTCTTTCTTAAAACCTTTCATTCCCAAAATCATTCTCGAAAAATTCTGGTGGACGCTTTCGAATGCCAGCACGCCATTTCTTAAATAAGGGCCCCAAACCTTCACGTAATACTTCAAGAGTGGTCTCACAAATGCGTCATAAATCACATTCTTGCTCGCATATCCTCGTCCTCTCGACATGTTATGCTAAATACGCCTTTATTACTTCAGTCGAAGTTGATATCTTCCCTACAATATATTCCACCTGTCACATCTTTTCCATTCTCCTAATCTGTTTGTCATTCTGCAGACTCCCTGCTTTCTCAAAACTAGCTGTCCCTTCATCTATCTTTATATCGAATGCAAACGTGGCCACAACGCCATCAATTCCGTCGGCTCTTATCAAGTCAATCGGCTCTTTTCTTGTCAAGCAGCCTGCAGAGCGATATCTTGTCAAAAGTCAGGTTAACTGACCTATAGTTTCCTTTCTTCTGCATTTCTCCCTTCTTAAGCTGTGGAGTGATGTTTGCAGTTTTCCAGTCCTAAAGAACCATTCCAGAATATAGTTATTCTTACTGGATCGCTGCTATTGCCTCCACAAAACTTTTCAGTTTCCTCTTTCAGAACCATAGGACGTAGTCCATAAATATAACTATATATATATATAAAATGCCTATAAAACTTATTCACACCTCTTGGAAGTTCTCATGTTTTATTGTTGACTACATTCATCACAGTGAATTTAATTTTGCTGTTTTTACACTGATCAACTCTTTCATGTCGAAGTGAAAACAGATCTCTACAACATGATCTAAATTAATTACAAATATATATAAAAATAATTAATAGCATAAGTATTCACCCCCTTCATTTCAGTATTTAGTAGATGCACTTCTGGCGGCAATTACAGCCTTGAGTCTGTGTGGATAGGTCTCTATCAGCTTTACGTGTCTGCATACTGCAATATTTCCCCATTCTTCTTTTCAAGATTGCTCAAGCTCATGTTTGATTGCATGGGAATCGTAATTTAATAATCTTTTTCATGTCCAACCAGATTTTCTTAATTCGATTGCGTAACGGACTCTGACTGGCCCACTCCAGGACATTACCTTTGTTGCTTTTAAGGCATTCCTGTGTAGCTTTGGATTTGTGATTCGGTTATTGTCTTGATGGAAGGTAAATCTCCCAATTCGCAGTTCTCTTGGTAATTGCATCAGTTTTTCCTCCAGGATCGCTCTATATGTTGCTGCATTCATTTCACCCTCTACCTTCATAAGCCTTCTCGAGCTGAGGCAGTGACGCAACCCCACCGCATAATTCAGCCACCACCATGTTTCAGGGTAGGGATGATGTGTTTTTGATGATGTGCCGTGTTTGTCTTACACCAAAAATAGCGTTTAGTCTGATGGTCAACAACCTCAATTTTGGTTTCATCAATAGGTTTCAATGGGTATATTTAATGTCAGAGAAACGTATATACTTTACATCCTGAAATTCCTTCTCTTCGCAAATAGGCACAACAGAGAAGTACCCCAAAGAACGAATGACCGATAAAGGTAGTAATCTCGGGATTACTGCCTGTGCCGCGCGATAGTGAGTATAGGACTAGAATGAGGTGGAGGATAAATGCGTGGTTGAGGGATTGGAGCAGGAGGTAGGGATTCAGATTTCTGGATCATTGGGACCTCCTTTGGAGCTGGTGTGCCCTGTTCAAAAAGGAGGGGTTGCACTTGAATCCCACGGGCACCTGGCGGGAACGTTTGCGAAGGCTACTGCTGAGAGTTTCAACTAGAACTGTTGGGGGGCGTGGGGGTGGGAAACGAACTGAAGAGACTGGAGAAGAAGCGGTTAACTCACAAATAGAGAAAGCTTGGAGAGAGTGTGAGAGGGAGGATAGGCAGGTGATAGAGAAGGGACACGCTCAGATGGACGGTTTGAGATGTATCTATTTGAACGCAAGGAGTATTGTGAACAAAGCGGATGAGCTTAGAGCGTGGTTCAGGACTTGGAGCTACGATGTGGTGGCCATTACAGAGACTTGGATGGCTCAGCGAAAGGGAAGGTTATTTCAGGTGCCGGGTTTTAGATGTTTCAGAAAGGACAGGGAGGGAGGCTTTGGAAGCATGGCGGCGCGACGCAGTTTGCAACGGCCACTCCAGTGAATGATATCTGTTATTTGTCAAGTAAGATGCCGTGCACAATCCTGATTTGATGAAGAGAGACGTGAGAGTACGAGGGAACATCTGGTGGAACTTCTGAAATGCCTGTTTCGCCGCCGCTGCTACTGTGTGATCTAGAATCTCCGGACGGGAAGGCCCCGAGTCCTCGGCTTTGCTTGTTGTTCGGCCGGGGCCGTGTCGAAGCGCTCGGCAGAGATGATGCTCGGTGCTCGGTGTCAGAGGCTCGAAGTTTTCGGACGGACTCAGAGTCGGCTGCGGCCGGGTGCTCCAATGCATCGGCAAGTTTGCGGCGCTTCCGTCTGCATGAGATGATGGGGCTATCAGGACTTGAGACTTTTTTTTTTACCGTGCTTATGGTCTGCTCTTTATCAAATTACGGTATTGATTTGCACTGTTGTAACTATGTGTTATAATTATGTGGTTTTGTCAGTTTGTCTTGGTTTGTCCTGTGTTTCGGTGATATCTTTCTGGAGGAACATTGTACCATTTTTAATGCATTCATTTCTAAATTAGAATAAACGAGGACTGAGTGTCCTCATAATCTAAAAGAGGTCGGGGTTTGGCACTGTTCATCAGAGATAGTGTCAAGGTTGCAGAAAAGGTGGATGTCATGGAGGGATTTTCTATGGAGTCTCTGTAGGTGAAGGTTAGGAACAGGAAGGGTTCAATAACTTTACTGGGTGTTTTTTATCGGCCGCCCGATAATAAACAGTGATATTGAGGAGCAGATAAGGACACAGATCCTGGGAAGGTGTAACAATAACAGAGTTGTCGTGCTGGGAGATCTTAATTTCCGAAATATCCATTGGCATCTCCCTAGAGCAAGGGGTTTAGATGAGGTGGAGTTTGTTAGGTGTCTTCAGAAAGGTTTCTTGACACAATATGTAGATAAGCCTACAAGAGGAGAGACTGTACTTGATTTGGTATTGGGAAATGAACCTGGTCAGCTGTCAGATCTCATAGTGGGAGAGCATTTTGGAGATACTGACCATATTTCTATCTCCTTTACAATAGCATTGGAGAGAAATAGGAACAGACAAGTTAGAAAAACGTTTAATTGGAGTAAGGGGAATTATGAGGCTATCAGGCAGGAAATTGGAAGCTTAAATTAGGAACAAATGTTCTCTGGAAAAGGTAAGGAAGAAATATAACAAATGTTCAGTGGATATTTGTGTGGAGTTCTGCATAGGTACGTTCCAAAGAGACAGGGAAGTTATGGTAGGGTACAGGAACCGTGGTGTATAAAGGCTGTAGTAAATCTATTCAAGAAGAAAAGAAATGCTTTCAAAAGGTGCAGAGAGTGAGGCAATGTTAGGGTTCTAGAAGATTATAAGGCTAACAGGAAGAAGCTTAAAAGAGAAATTAGGAGAGCCAGAAGTGGCCATGAGAAGGCCTTGGCGGTTAGCAATTAGGATAACTGCAAGGTATTCTGCAAATATGTGAAGACCAAGAGGATAAGACGTGAAAGAATAGGACCTATCAAGTGTGACAGTGGGAAAGTGTGTATGGAACCAGCGGAAATAGCAGGGTTACTTAATGAATACTTTTCTTCAGTATTCACTGTGGAAAAGGATCTTGGTGATTGCAGTGCAGACTCACAGCAGACTGAAAAGCGTGAGCATGTAGATGTTAAGAAAGAGGATGTGCTGGAGCTTTTGGAAAGCATCAGGTTGAAAAAGTCGCCGGGACCGGATGAGATGTATGCCAGGCTACTGTGGGAGGCGAGGGAGGAGATTGCTGAGCCTCCGTCGATGTTCCTTGAATCATCAATGGGTTTAGGACAGGTTCTAGAAGATTGGAGGTTTGCAGATGTTTTTCTTTTATTCAAGAAAGGGAGTAGAGATAGCCCAGGAAATTATAGACCACTGAGTCTTATTTCAGTGGTTGGTAAGTTGATGGAAAAGATCCTGTGAGGCAGGAATTATGAATATTTGAAGAGGTATAATAAGATTAGGAATAGTCAGCATGGCTTTGTCACGGGCAGGTCGTGCCTTACGAGCCTGATTGAATTTTTCGGGGATGTGACTAAACACATTGATGAAGGAAGAGCATTAGAGGTATTGTATATGGATTTCAGAAAGGCATTTGATAAGTTACACCATGCAAAGATTATTGAGAAAGTAAATGGCATGGGATGCAAGGGGACATTGTTTTGTGGATCATGAAATGGGTTGCCCACAAAAGGCAGAGAGTGGTTGTAGACGGGTCATATTCTGCAAGGAGGTTGTTGACCAGTGGTGTGTCTCACGGATCTGTTCTGGAACCCTTACTCTTCGTGATTTTTATAAATGACCTGGATAAGGAAGTGGAGGGATGGGTTAGTAAGTTTGCTGATGACACAAAGGTTGGCAGTGTTGTGGATAGTGTGGAGGGCTGTCAGAGTTACAGTGGGACATTGATAGGATGCAAAACTGGGCTGAGAAGTGGCAGATGGAGTTCAACCCAGATAAGTGTGAAGTGGTTCATTTCGGTAGGTCAAATATGATGGCAGAATATAGTATTAATGGTAAGACTCTTGGCAGTGTGGAGGATCAGAGGGATCTTGGGGTCCGAGTCCATAGGACGCTCAAAGCAGATGCGCGGGTTGACTCTGTGGTTAATAGGACGTACGGTGTATTGGTCTTCATTAATCGTGTAATTGGATTCAGGAGCCGAGAGGTACCGTTGCAGCTATATACGACCCTGGTCAGAACCCACTCGGAGTATTGTGTTCAGTTCTGGTCGCCTCACTACAAGAAGGATATGAAAGCCATAGAAAGGGTGCTGAGGAGATTTACAAGGATGTTGCCTGGATTGGGGAGCATGCCTTTTGAAAAAAGGTTTCGTGAACTTGGCCTTTACTCCTTCGAGCGACGGAGGATGAGAGGTGACCTGACTGAGGTGTATAAGATGATGAGAAGCATTAATGGTCTGGATAGTCAGAGGCTTTTTCCCAGAGCTGAAATGGTTGCCACAAGAGGACATAGGCTTAAGGTGCTGGGGAGTAAGTACAGAGGTGATGTCATGGGCAAGTTTTTTACTCAGAGAGTGGTGAATGCGTGGAATGCCCTGCCGGCAATGGTTTTGGAGGAGGAACGATAGGGTTTTTATGAGACTTCTGGATGGGTACATGGACTTAGAAAAATAGAGGGCTATGGGGAAGTCTAGTAATTTCTAAGGCAGGGACATGATCGGCACAACCGAAGGGCCTGTATTATGCTGTAGGTTTTCTGTGTTCCTATGGTTCTATGTTTCTGGCCGCTAAAACCCCAAAGCCCCGCCAGCTCCCTCCTCCCACAGACAAGCAACAGTAAGGCAACTACCCCCACCCCCACCGCGACCAGCAAAAAGCATTAGCGCCCTTCACCGAGCACTCAAGTGTACAGCAAGCATCAGTGAAGCCACAGACTTGCGGCATCCCAAAGACTTGTCGTTCACCCGGTGATTCGACAAAGGACAGGCTTTCACTCTCTCCCTGATAAGGGCTGTCTCGGTTTCACAGCGAGAGGGGAGACATAACAAATAACTCGCTGATTAACAATATTAAAAGTCTGCTGCATCGCTTTTTCCGAGCTCTGCGCCCAGAGAGTCGGCCCCAGAAAGGACACACACCCTACGGATGTTAAGCTGCTGTTCCGCGTTCTCGCTTGACGCCTCAGTCAAGTGCAGCAGCCATGTCTCCAGCGCCACGAAAATGCGGAACGAAGGCGCGCTAGTCTCCCAGGCCATTCCATGGGATATCAGTTTGCGAGGCTCTGAGAACAGGTCCCATTCCCGCAACAAACCGAAGTGAGAGTGTAACTCCAGGTCAGGGTCTTCAAAAAAACTTTGAAAAGGAAAAGAAAAAAGGTATATCAAAGATAGTAATAGAGCTGTTTCCGAAGATGCGAGCGAAAGAGTCGCCGTTTAGAGACATTTTGCTCCGCCCCTCCGCCACTCTCAGACCACAAACCATCTTCTAGCTGCTTCCCAGTCTCGTAAATGCCTCTGGTAAGCTCTAGTTGAGATTTTATGTGAATTCTTTTTTCAGCAAAGCTGCGACTGGTGAAGCACCGGGCAACGGTTGTTGTACGCGCAGCGTCTCCCATCTCAGCCATTGAAGCTTGTAGCTCCTCCAGACTTGTCATAGGTCTCTGGTGGCCTCCCTCCCTAGTCCCTTTCTCGCACGGTCACTCAGTTTTGAGGACGGCTTGACCTAGACAGATTTACAGCTGTGCCATATTCATTCCATTTCTTGATCATTGACTTAACTGTGCTCCAAAGAAGATTCAGTGACTTGGAAATTCTTTTGTATCCATCTCCTGACTTGTGATTTTCAATAACCTTTTCGCAGAGTTGCTTAGATTGTTCTTTTGTCTTTGTGCTGTAGTTTTTCCCAGGATGCGGACCCACCAGCCGATGGAACTTAAAAGTACAGGTGTATTTTTACGACAATCATTTGAAACACCTCGACTGCACACAGATCTCCAAAATCTGATCTCTATTTATCGAATTATCTAAATTCTAAAACCGATTGGTTGCAACAGTGATAATCTGATGTGTGATATGAAAGGGCATGAATACTTATGCAATCAATGGTTTTGTGTTTTATATGTGTAGTGAATTTACATCACTTTATATAAATCTGCTTCACTTTGACACGAAGGAGTCTTTTTCTGTTGATCAGTGTGAAAAAAAAACGAAATAATATCCATGTGATTCAACGTTGTAAACCAATAAAGCATGAAAACTTCCCGGAAGTGTGGGGTATAGGTATTGAATCTTCAGTACTTTCAGCTTCCCAAGCACCATCACATCATTGGCGGCAACTGCACTCACTATTGCTCCTGACACTATCGAATTTCTGGCATACCTCTAATGTCTTCCAGAGTGAAGACTGACACAAAATATTGATTAGATTCATCCGCCATTTCTCCACCTTACATTGCTACGTCCTGAGCGTCATTCCTCAGTGTCCAACATCGACTCTCGCTTCTCTTTTGCAATTTATATATCCGAATTAAACCTTGGTATCGTCTTTTATATTACTGACTGGCTTATTTTCATATTTTATCTTTTCTTTCCTAATGGCTTATGTGCAGTAAATGTCATTTTTTGGATTTAAAAGATTCTCAACCCTGTAACTTCGCACTATTTTTTCCTATATTATATGTCCTCTCATTTCTTGCATAATGTCTTTAACTGTTCTTATCAGCAATGGCTGCCATAGTTGACTCATCCTCCTGTTAGAATACGTCTTCACCTTTGAGATGTATCTGACATACGCCTTAGAATTGCCCCCTGTACACCAGCCATTACTGATCTGCCGTCATCCCAGATACTGTCCCCTTCCAATATTATCTGTCCCTTTGTCTCAACCGATGCCGCTTGACGGGCTGGACTCGCATGGCAATTTCTGTTTTGAAGGGTTATTTTATACTTGCTTCACACAGAAACGATCCCAAGAAAATGTGGGCATTAAAAATGTTTGCTTTCTGCTCAGATTTCAGACAAGGAACTGATCAATGTTGGCAAACGGTGAATGAACCATGTCTCAAAAGGCCGAAGCTTCCCTGGAGCTGACGAAGTCTGCTGTTGAGGCTGTACAGGGAGTGATGGCTTTCATCGAATCAGCAGAGAAGCTGGCTTCCGCATGCGGGGTGTTCCGTCCGCTCATAAGTTTAGCCGCGGCCATTGTTAAACTAGCCCTAGGCAAAGTGGACAGCCCAGAGCTGACCTACATGAAAGAGCAGTTCCAGATCGTCAGGAACAAGCTGGATGTTATTTCTGACCAGATCAAGGACGTCCTTTGGGCGGTCCAGGAAAACATGAGAAAACATAAAGAACCAGTTTCGGAAGTACATGGACATCATCTACGCGGGGCCACAGTACCGGCAGACTGAGAAGGAAGAGTTTCTCAAACACTTCGACGCGAGCAAGGGGGACCAGAATCTCAACACTCTCTACGATGCTGTGATGGGTTACTCGGCCTCTTCAGCAACCCATCCTGGACACCGTCATGAAATGTGATCAGAGGAACCGGCGCCTGATGGAGCAGTTCTGTGTCCGTCTGAAGAGCCTCTTCTGTACCGGCATGATACCCTGGCTGGCTCACGCGGCCATCACCGGGAACGACGCCAAGGCGCTGGAGAAACAGTGGGACGAGAAATTGTCCAAGGTCGACGAGAAAATTAAATCCATGATAGATCGCTGCATCAATGAGTTTGCGGAGCAGGCGAAGATAGATACAGAGAGATTCGTAAAGGAGAAGGAAGGGAGAAATAATAACCAATGCTCATCCTATGTATTGGAAAAATTTTAAAAAAAGTATGATTGGGTCTGCTGGTCAGTGCGAGCCTATAATTCCGTCAGGGGATTTGATAATCACTGTCTCGTTGCCTGTAACTTCATTTGCTTTTTCAGGCTCAACAATGTTAATATTGTTGTCGCCTACAGCACTGACCCAAAGGCAGTTGATGAGAGACTCGTCAGGCAGCTAATGGAAGGGAGAGACCACTTCAATGATGCCAGAGAAGTGGCCGTATATGTATGCCATGGTCTCCCCGCTGGGCACGGTGTCCACGCAGTGAGACGGTATAAAGGTCTATGCTGCGCCTCGAGCTTTCCCGCTGAATGTGATTTCTGTAAGGACTATAGTGGTGTTACCCTGTACGTTCACCGAGCATAAACCTATGATTGTATGGGACACACCATGTAATTCCCCACTGCGCCCCGAGTCACGCGTATATTACCCTGCTATCCATCACACGCAAAATTCAAAAACCGCATTGTGCCATTTAACCTCAGCGTCACCAACATTCTGTAGTATCTCTCCGCTTCCCGACCTGAGTTCCGACTGCAGGACTCAGGTCACCCCTGACACAGCTCCCAGAACGCTAACTTGAAGCGCTACCGCCAGCGCTGTGATTCACTGAATTATAAGAGCCTGACATTGCCCGCTTCCTAACACCCCTTTATAAAATGCACCGGCACTCTTCCTCACCCTTAACGGTTCTGTCACAACAGGTGCTGAACACATGAGAGCCTTGCAAACGCCTTGCAGTCCTCCTTCCTAACCCGAGGGCCGGAGGTTTTCTTTTTTTGTAATGGGTCAGTGAGGAAGGCATACATGGGGTCAAGGGGAGTCTGAAAGAACAACCGTACTCCCACGGCGACAGGGTGGTGACATCGGAGCGGGTTTGCTATGCCACAGCCGTCAAATGGCGACCAGATAATAACTCGCCTACAGGCTTCTCTCCCCCAGTATTCACCTTTCAGTCTTCAGATCCCTTACCTGAGCCTTTGCCGGGTTGAAGCTGCGGCACGGGCGGGGCAAGGAATACCAAAGACTAACAGTTGATCAGCCGGAACGCCAAGCTGTGGTTCCGTCAGGCCAAAAACCGTGCTTCCCCACAGAGGGGCAATTTCAATTGTACTTTGTTTCTGCGATAATCTGATCTGTGCTGCTTGTGCTGCCTGCAACAATGAAATCGTTCAAATAGATTTACTTTAAACTGTACCAGATTTATGTAATGGCTGGGTTTTACTTATACTGATTACTTGGAACTAAGAAATAAAACTGATTGTTAGACTGTTTGGGACTGAGCTAAATAAACGCAAATGGAATGCTCAAAATCTGATAACTGTTTCACTCTTCAATTTATGCGGTGCCATCGTCAGTTCCATCGGGAGAAACACTATCCCAATAACAATGCAATGTATGGCCATCGGTATTTGTGATTTGTCGACAGTGCGGATTAGAAAATTTGCAGGCGACACAAAATTGGCGCATTCTGAACAGGTCTGGAGGTTGTGAAAAGACACAGCAGAATGTAGATCAGGCGAAGATTGAAGGTGAGAAATAGTGACTGAAATTTAATCCGGACTAGAGTGTCATGTTGCTGTTGACAGGACACATTAGAGAGGAAGTTACAATGACATGGCATGACCCTTAGGAAATTCGTGTACAGGGGCATTTGGGGGTCCCACTTCACAATTCCATGAAAAGAGTGAAGCAAGTATTTCGGGAATAAAGAAACTGCAGTGCCTGCTGGCCTTCAATGGTTGGGACACTAAGGATTACAGATAGGATCCCTATTACATCTGGATATGTATTTGTGCGACCTCTGGTCGCCGCATTATAGCGCTGGATTTGGAGTTGCAGAGGAGTACAGACGAGGTTGTCCAGGATGCTGCCTGGATTATTAGGAATGAGATATAAGGAGAGTTTTGGTGGAATGCTAGCAGTTTTCTGAATATATCTGAAACATATAGAGTTAGCCAGCGCCTTTTCCTTCCCCTGGTTTGAAATGTCTAATACTAGAGGGCAGAGATATCAGGTAAGGGGGGTGAGGTGAAGAGAGATGTATATGGCAAGTTTATTTCACGGAGACTGACAAAGGTATGGAATGTACTTCCAGGAGTGGAGATAAAAACATATAGAAATAATGGTGCTGTTTTTAGAACCATTAAATAGAGATTTAAACAAGATGGGAATGGAGGAATATGGATTCTGTGCCTACGTCATGGCTACAGCATCACGCTTGCACTCTATTCCAGGCGTTAGCTTCATCTGATTTAGCCAAAATGGTCCTTGCACTAAAATAAATTTTAACATATGAACCTGACAGAGTCTCTCTCTCTCACTCTCTCTCTCCTCCATCTTGTTCTCCCCTTTCCCGCCCTCTCCAGTTTTCCCCATCCTTCCTATCTTTTATCCCTCCCTCACGTTTTCCCTCATATTTTTTTCTACCCTCTCTGGTTCTCACCCCTCCATCCCTTAGTCACCTGTCCTCCCCACCTCTCTCTCTTACTCTCCCTCACACATCAGCAGATACGCTAACTCTCTACCACACTCCCCACTCTCTCACATACACTTGTTGATATGTGAGCTGCAGTTAAAATACAAGCACAAAATTGACAAGCAATGGTTCTATTTAAGAGAAACACCAAGATCAGGACAAATGTTCAATACTCCCTGAATCACTATCAGCGCTGACATATGTTCAGAAATTAATTGTTTTTCTACAGCAGTATAGAGCAATATACAAACAAATTTTCAGTTACAATACGCAATGCATAAAAATAAGTGTAACCCCCCCCCCCCCCCCGGGCAAGCTTCAGGGTCGCTCAGCTCGCGGTCGTCTCGGGAAATAGCCCTCGACCCCGCCAAACTGGGTAATCAGTTTGTGTGGATGCTGTGTGAGGTACCCCACCCCGCCCAAATAACAGACAACACACCAGATACGATTAAATGAAATACAGTTTACAGATATTACTGGAACTATATAATTAATAGAGATAAAATATAAAAGGAAAATAAAAGGCGCCACGCTTATCAAAGTTCAATCTGTTCGTGCACAAACAGTTGGAGCTCGAGACCCTCCTTCTTCACCCTGCGGTCCCCTCGGTCCACCTCGACCTGCAGCCTGGGACCAACAACGGTGGTCGACCAGACGCTCCACAGGAGTTCGCCTCCGTCTCCTCTCCTCGCCGAACACCCTGGACCTCGGACTCCTTTTCGGGCTCCGACCCCGTTAACCGACACACGGCACCTTGTCCATCCTCCTTCTCTCTCGCGCGCCTTCTGCCCAAAAACCTGCGCATCACAATAACTTACAGACACACAGAAAGAATAACATCTTTCCAAATTGGTTCGTTCAGCCTCTTATCAATAACATAATCTAAACAAATTGCTAGCGGGAGGACTTTCACAGCAGTTAACATAACAAGGAATCCATTTCAATTATAACATGATAAAGAAGCCATTTTAATTAGCCTACACAGTAACATAAAAGATGAAACCCTTTACATAAGCAAGTCGTGTGATGTGAGAGCAGAAAGCGCCGTAGTGTACATAAGTTCATGGCCCATTCAGAAACCTCACGGTGGAGAGGAAAACGCGTTTGTAAAACGTTGAGGGTGGGTTTTCTGTTTCCTGACCTCCTCCCTGATTATAGTGATGACGAGAGGGCATGTCCTGGATGCTGGGAGCATTTCAACATGGATGCCGCTTTCTTGAGGCACCTTATTTTGGAAATGTCCTCCATGGTGGGGAGGCTACTGTTCATGATGGACGGTCTGATTCGACATCCGCCTGGAGATTTCTTTATTTCTGAATCTGTGCATTGGCGCCCCAGTCCTCAACCCTGAAGATTCAACATAACCATGACATTCTCCCCCTCCCCCACAAGATCCTCAATAGCAGCCAGCCTTCACTAGCTCCGCAGCCAGTATCAAGTCACTTGAGATTGTGCTCTCAGCCATACTTATTTCCTGCGCTGCTCCCAAGGCTGCGAAACCCCGGTGCGCTCGACCTGAAATTGCCATCTACATCAGCACATTACTGATGCTCGCTCAATGTCATACTGAAAGGGTAGGCCAGAGCGACACACGCATTGGTGAGGGATGCGGAATGTATTAGAACCATAGAAACTACAGCACAGAAACAGGCCTTTTGGCCCTTCTTGGCTGTGCCAAACCATTTTCTGCCTAGTCCCACTGACCTGCACACGGACCATATCCCTCCATACACCTCCCATACATGTATCTGCCCAATTTATTCTTAAATGTTAAAAAAGAACCCGCATTTACCACCTCGTCTGGCAGCTCATTCCATACTCCCACCACTCTCCGTGTGAAGAAGCCCCACCTAATGTTCCCTTTAAACTTCTGTTTTTTTTCTCCCCCAGCCTCCGTGGAAAAAGCCTGCTTGCATTCACTCTATCTATACCCATCATAATTTTATATACCTCTATCAAATCTCCCCTCATTCTTCTACGCTCCAGGGAATAAAGTCCTAACCTATTCAACCTTTCTCTGTAACTCAGTTTCTCAAGTCCCAGCAACATCCTTGTAAACCTTCTCTGCACTCTTTCAACCTTATTTATATCCTTCCTGTAACTTGGTGACCAAAACTGAACACAATACTCCAGATTCGGCCTCACCAATGCCTTATACAACCTCATCATAACATTCCAGCTCTTATACTCAATACTTCGATTAATAAAGGCCAATGTACCAAAAGCCCTCTTTACGACCCTATCTACCTGTGGCGCCACTTTTAGGGAACTTTGTATCTGTATTCCCAGATCCCTCTGTTCCACTGCACTCCTCAGTGCCTTACCATTAACCCTGTATGTTCTACGTTGGTTTGTCCTTCCAACGTGCAATACCTCACACTTGTCTGTATTAAACTCCATCTGCCATTTTTCAGCCCATTTTTCCAGCTGGTCCAAGTCCCTCTGCAGGCTCTGAAAACCTTCCTCTCTGTCTACTACACCTCCAATCTTTGTATCATCAGCATTCTGCCCTATTACAGCAGATGCATCTTAAACCCTCGTTTTCTGGGAATAACGTTGTGAAATGAGAGAGCAAGGCAGATAGTTAATGGATATACTGGAACTCGACGTTTTAATGTAGGCACATAGAATATTTAACATATAAACCTACAGCACATTACAGACGCATCGTCGAGCAATGTTGTGGCGTCATTAAACCTACTCTAGAAATTGTCTAGAATTTCCCAACAGCATAGCCCTCGATTTTTCTGAGCTCCATGTACCTTAGGGTCTCTTACAAGACCCCATTGTATCCGCCCGCACCACCATTCCTGGCGGTGCATTCTACCCACCCACAACTCTCCATGTGTAAAAGTACCCCTGACATCCCCTCTGTAGCTCTTGCCAAGCACCTTAAAACTATGCCCTCTTGTGTTAACCACCACCTCTGGTAAACATTCTCAGGCTATCCACACGATCAATGCCTCTCATCATCTTATACACCTCTATCAGGTCACATCTGATTCCCTGTCGCTCCAAGGAGAAGAGGCCAAGTTCACTCAACTTATTGTCATACGGCACGCTCTCCATTCCAGGATACGTCCTTGTATATCTCCTCTGCACTCTGTCTAGAGTATCCACATCCTTCCATTGGGGTCTGATACAGCTGTAACATTACCTCACGGTTCTTGAAATCAATCCCACCGTTGATGAAGGCCAACACACCGCACGCCTTCTTAACAACACTGTCAACCTGCTCAGCAGATTTTAGTCTCCTATGGATGCAGACCCCAAGTTTTCTCTGATACTCCATACTGCCGAGTCTTACCATTACTGTAATACTGTATTCTATCTTCAAATTTGACCTGCCTAAATGAAACATTTCATACTCATTTGGGTCCATTTTCCAGCTCTGCATCGTAGCGATGTCCTGCTGCATGCTCTGTCTATCCTCCAAGCTATCCACAACACTACCAACCTTTCCGTCATCAGCAAACTAACTAACCCACCCTCCTACTTCCTCAGCCAGGTCATTGATAAAAATCACAAAGAGAAGGGGTCCCAGAACAGATCCCTGCGGAACACCACTGGTCAGCGTACTCCATGCACAATACGAACCATCTACAACCATCCTCTGCCTTGTGTAGGTAAGCCAATCCTGGATCTACAAAGCAACGTCTCCAAGGATCTCATGCCTCCCTATTTTCTGAATGAACTTTGTATGGGGACTCTTATCAAATGCGTTGCTGAAATCCATATATACTACATCTACTGCTCTACTGCACTACCTTCATCAATGTGTTTAGCCACGTCCTGAAATAAATTCGATCAGGCTCGGAAGACACGATCTGCCCTTGACAAAACCATGTTGACGAACCCTAATCAGATTATGTCTTTCCCAATGCATATAAATCCTGTCTGTCAGGATCTTTTCCAACAACTTGCTCACCACTGAAGTAAGACTCACTGGTCTATAATCTTCCGAGTTATCTCTACTCCCTTGTTTGAGCAAGGGAACAACGTTGGCAACACGCTAGTCCTCCGGTCGTTCTTCGTCCCTATTGATGATGCAAAGATCATCGTCAGAGGCTCAGAAACAGTACACAGATTTAGATTAGATTATGAGAACACCCAGCCCTCTTTTATTGTCATTTAGAAACGCATACATGCAATAAGAAATGATACAATGTTTCTCCGGAGTGATATCACAGAAAACAGGACAAACCAAAGACTAATACTGACAAAACCACATAACTATAACATATAGTTACAGCAGTGCAAAGGAATACCATAATTTGATGAAGAACAAACCATGGGCACGGTAAACAAAGTGTCACAAGTCCCCGAGTCGATCGACTCCCGAGTCCCCGATAGCAGGCGGCAAAAGGGAGAAACTCCCTGCCATAAACCTCCAGGCACCGTCAACTTACCGATGCCTTGGAAGCAGCCGACCCCAGCCGACCCTGAGTCCATCTGTCCGAAAACTCCGAGCTTCCGAGCAGCCTCTCCGATACAGCCTCCCGGGCGGCATCCTCTACCGAGCGCCTTCGAACTCACCCCGGCCGCTGAAACACGCAAAGCCGAGGATTTCGGGGCCTTCTGCTCCGGAGATTCCGGTTACCACACAGTAGCAGCGGCAGCGAAGCAGTCATTTCAGAAGTCTTCCAGATGTTCCTCTGTGCTCTCACGTCCGTCTCCATCAAATCAGAATTGTGCACGGTCCCCTACTCGACTTGGCGCCCTATCTAACTTATTGCTTTTCAAAAGGTCCAGCACATCCTCTTTCTTAATGTCTACACACTGAAGCTTTTCAGTCCGCTGTAATTCATCCTCACAATTGCCGAGGTCCTTTTCTCTGGTGAATACTGAAGCAAAGAATTCATTAAATACCTCCGTTACCTTCTCTGACCCCATGAACACCATGCACTATCGCGCCTGATTGGTGCTATTCTCACACCGCTCATCCACTTACTCTTCACATACTTGCAGAATGGCTCTGGGGTTTCCCCCAATCCTGCTCGCCATTGCCTTCTAATGGCCCCTTCTAGCTCTCTTAATTTTATTCTTAAGCTCCTTCCTGACAACCTTCTAATTTTCTCGAACTCTTTTCATGAACACTTCGTAAGCTTTTTCTTTCTGCCTTAACTGAGTTTTCCATATCCTTTGTACACTATGGTTCTTTTAGCCTAGCGTTCTTTCCCTACCTCAATGGAACATATTTAAAAAGAACACCATGAAAATGTTCCCTGAACATTTGCCACGTTTCTACATCTGCTCCCATTTTATGCTCCCAGATTCATGCCTAATAGCATCGTATTTCCCCCTATCCCAATTAAATGCTTTCGCGAATTGTCTGTTCTATTCCCTCTTAAGGCTATGGTTGAGTTCAATAGAATTGTGATCACTGCCTCCAAAATTCTCTCCCACCGAGAGAGCTGACACCTGACCAGGGTCATTTCCCAATTCCAGATCAAGTACAGCTTCTCCTCTGCTTTACATATCTACAAATTGTGTCAGGGAAAAAAAATCTTGAATGCACCTAACAAACTTCACCCCATCTAAGCCACTACCTCTAATGAGATGCCAGTCAATATTAGGGAAGTTAAAATCTCCCACCTCAACAACCCTATTGTTATTGCACCGTTCCAGAATCTGCCTCCCTATCTGCTCCTCGATGTCCCTGTTTTCATTGGGGTCCAGGATCGATAAAAACCACACAGTAGTTATTGCCCCCTTCCTGTTTCTGACTTCCACCCACACTGACTCAGTCGATAATCCCTTCATGACTTCTTCCTTTTCTGCAGCCGGGACAGTATCCCTGATTAACAATGCCACGCCGCCACTTCTTTTCCCTCCCTCCCTGTCCTTTTTGAAGGATCTAAACACTGGCACACTCAGCGGACACGCTCTAAGTTCATTTGTCTTATTTATAATACGCATTGCATTAAAATAGACACATCTGAAACCATCAGACTGAGTGCATCTTTGCTCTATCGTCTACCTATCCTTCCTCCCTATAAGCTCTCTCTGCTTGTGCCGCAACCTCCCCATCCTCTGCCACTTCAGTACCGTTCTCAACCCCTGCAAATCTAGCTTGAACCCTCCCCAGTAGCAATAGCAAATCTTCCCACCAGGATATTGGGAGTCTGGGACGACCACAATCGGATGTCCTGGACCCTTCACAAACGCGAGAAGGTCTGCAGATGCTGAAAATGCAACCAACACACACAAAAGTCCGGAGGAACTCAGCACGACAGGCATCCTCTATGGAAAAGAGTAAACAGTCGACTTTCCGGACGAGACCTTTGATTTAGGACGCTTTGCCGGTAAATGATATGATTCCTGCAACGTTCCTCAGCTGGGTATGAAATTAAAGCTGCTTTAATGATCCGATGAGGAAAGCATTCCGAATGGAGCATTTAGGGAGTACATGAAGCCACAATTCGTCGCAGAACTGGAAGACCCCATATCCGAGACTTGGAAATTACATCCGGACAAAGACGATCATCTTGCCATCATAGACTCCTTTTGCGGATGTTGTTTTACTGTGCCTGGAGGCTCTGGGAAATAAGTCAGGTTTTCTTTCTTTCTTTTCAAATCTTTTTATTATTATTATCCAAAACTAACATAATTACATCAAAGTAAGCAACACTTACAATGTCTCAAAAAAAAAACATTATTTTAAAGATTGAAAAAAAAAATTGATGATAAAAAACCCTACTAAGCAAGAAAAAGTGGGGGGGGGGGGAACCCATTAGGTGTTCAACCCCGGAGCCATGCATCATACAAAATGCTTCTAAAGATAAATATCAAACCGCCAGCAAGAAAAAAAACGTACCAAAAATTTACTATTAGATCGTGGTGGAAATTTATCAATTAACTCAAATAATAACGAGCAAATGAACCCCATCTTTTCTCAAAATCAAACATAGGTTCAAAGGTTCGACTTCTAATTTTCTCCAAACTAAGACATAGCATCACTTGAGAGAACCATTGTGACAAATTGGGAGCCGATGTATCCTTCCACTTCAACAAAATGGCCCTCCTAGCTATCAATGTAACAAATGCAATAACATGTTGGTCCGACAGAGAGATGCCACGGATATTTTGAGGAATTATTCCAAAAAGTACAGTTAATTTGTCGGGTTGTAAGTTAATTTTAAGTGCTTTAGAAATTGTCGAAAAAGCTGACTTCCAGAACTGTTCCAGTTGGAACAAGACCAAAAGATGTGTGTCAGCGTAGCTGTCTCAGTTTTATATCTATCTCAATAACTATCGGCATTGGGGAATATTTTAGACAGTCCCTTCTTCGTCAGATAGTAACAATGTACAATTTTAAATTGAATCAGTGAATGACTAGCACGGATCGAAGAAGAGTTAACCAGTTTCAGAATCTGCATCCAATCCTCCGTCATAAAAGTCAAATTGAGTTCCTTTTCCCAATCTTGTTTAATCTTAAATAAAGGACACTTATCCCATTGTAACGGTAAATTATAAATTCTTCCAATAGAACCCTTCATTGAAGGGTTCATACTCATAATAGTATCTAACAGGTCAGTATCCAATATATAAGGAAAATTACTTAAATATTTTTGTCAGAAATGTCTAACTTGAAGGTATTGTTATAAATGTGAGTATGAAAGAGAATATTTATCAACTAATTATTCAAAAGACATCAGTCTATCTTCTTCAAATAAATACAAAAAAAGAATTAATACCTATATTTTTTCCAAAGTAAAATAATTGGATCACTCAAAGAAGGCTTAAAAAGTAATTTCGATAAATTAAACTACAAAGTTTAATTCTTTAAGATTAAAAAAAATTGCGGAACTGGAGCCAAGTTTGTAAAGAATGCTTAATCACAGGGTATAAGTTTAAATTACCAACTTTAGTTAATTGTACAGGTAAAGCAGCTCCCAATAACGAGGTTAAATAGAACTGTTTCACAGCTTTGAATTCCAAGTCTACCCAAATTGGCCGATCGTCCTTATCAACCCAATATAACCAAAAGGACATGCATCGCACATTAACAGCCCAGTAATAAATTCTTAAATTAGGCAAAGCGAGACCTCCATCCTTTTTCAAATTTTGTAAGTGACATTTACTAATCCTTCGTCTTTTATTATTCCAAATAAAAGATAAAATAATAGAATCAATCTCATCAAAAAAACTTTTTAGTTAAAAAACAGGAATATTCTGAAATAAATACAAAAATTTTGGTAAAATCATCATTTTGACCATATGGATGCGACCAACAAGTGAAAATGTAAGTGGACTCAATCTACTAAATAAATACTTCATAGAGTCTACCAAGGAACCAAAATTGACTTTATAAACATCCTTATAGTTTTTAGTGATTATAACACCTAAATATCTAAAAGAATCCGTGACTTTGAAAGGCGTATTATCATATATAGAAACAGATTCATTTAAAGGAAACAATTCACTTTTACTAAAATTTACTTTATAACCTGTGTTACCTGCTGAAGGAGATGGTTTTTTTGTGGGAATGATGTAATGGTCTTTTGGAGGTCACCTGATGTGATTTTCCCGCCGATGTGAGGTCACGGGATGACATGTGCGCGCCCCCCCCCCGCCGTGAGTATATAAGGGTCGACTCGGGTGACGCAGTAGGTTTTTGGAGCTTGTAGATTTCTGGTTAGAACGTGTTGTGCCTCCGTTTTTGTTGTGTGTTTGTTTTTGTGACGTAGTTTCATTTTTAAAACGGAAGGTGCGTTCTCTTACAAGATATTGTATTTGAACTGGAAATTTGTGGCTGGAAGTGCCAATTTACTCAATTCCGACAGTTTTGAAGGGAGAGTGAAGAATTCATCGAAGGATCGAGAGAAGTCGGCATCGTCGTGCAGTTTAATAAAGAATCGACCTTATTGAGTCTTCGTTGAAGAGAACCTGCATTGAGATAACTCTTGCAATAGCGCAATGAGTTCATGCACAAAGGCTCTCTCTCTCTAAAAGGAATTTAACGTCAGTCGATTTAAACTGTTTATTTTCTGCATCGGGAATTCTGTGGACAGAACCGGCAGTAATGGTGCGTCGGTGAAGAAATCGTACTCCAGAGAAGTTTCTCCCGATTGAATGTGTAAAACTGTTGGACTTTCGAAGTAATCGTTTTAAGAACTATATCTGACTGTATCGCTTTAAGAACTGTTTTCGCATTTAACGCTTTAAGAACCAGAGCCGAGCGGAGTTGATGAACGGCTGCGTACCTGTTTAACCTCCGGTTAAAGTTTTCCTTTTTGTTTTTTTTTCCCCTTATCGCTTATATGTGTTTAATAAATGTTTGCTTGTTTTCATAAAACCTGTCTCGATTAATAGTCATTGTTGTCGGTTACGTAACACCTGAAAAATCTCCAAATTATTTAAGTAATGTTAGCAAGGCAGGAATAGATTTCTAGGGATTAGATATATAAACCAATAAATCGTCAGCATAAAGAGAAATCTTATGAATGGTCTGATTCACAAAAATCCCACAAGTATCCACGAAGAGCAATAGCAAGGGGTTCTAATATTAAATTAAATAACAAAGGACTTAATGCACAACCTTGACTTGCCCCCCCCTTGAAAACTGAAAAAAGACATACAGTTATTAGTAATAACAGTAGCAATAGGAGCTTTATATACAATTTTAATCCAATTATTAAAATTAACACCAAAGCCAAAGGTCTCTGAAACATTACCTAAATATTTCCATTCGACTCGATCGAACGCTTTTTCAGCATCCAAAGAGACGACGCATTGTGGAGTTTTAAAAGAGGACGAAAATATAATGTTAAATAGTCTCCGGACATTTGAAAAAGAATAACGACCCTTGTAAAGCCTGTTTGATCCTAAACATAATTTTACCCAAAATATTCTCCAACCGACTGGCCATTATCTTTGACAGAATCTTAGCATCGACATTAAATAATGTAATAGGTCTATATGAGGCACAATCAGTAGGATCTTTATCCTCTTTAAGAATCAAAGAAATAGAAGACTCACAGAAAGTAGCGGTAAATCACCTTTCACAAAAGAATCCTTAAACATTTCCAACATATACGGAGAAAGCAATTTTCCAAATTTTTATAAAATTCTACAGGATAGGCATCAAGTCCAGGGGCCTTACCAGATTGCATTGAAAAAAATAGCTTTATGAGTTTCAGCTTCAGTAATCTGGGCATCAAGAGTTTTTTTGATCCTCAACAGAAGTTTTAGGGAAAACAATATTTCGTAAGAAAGCATTCATTTTAGAAGAAACTACTGGACATTGAGATTTATAAAGTTCAGTACAAAAATCTTGAAAAATCTTACTGATTTCTTCATATTCCCAAGCCGGGGTAACATCTTTCTTACGAATTTTCAAAATTTGCCTGTCTGCACTTAGTTTTTTTCCTCTCCCCCTAGTTTAAACTTCGAATTTAATTTTTTTTATTTGCTGATTCATGAGGGGGAACAATATGTCTATGTCGAAGAGGAGTGGAAAGAACTTGTCTGACCCTAATGGGAAAGGAAAGATGGAAAAGGAAAGATCTGATGAAATGCCACCATGAGCTGAAGATATGGTTCGGACACTGAATACAGTTAAGGATCAGAATAGGTCAATTAAAGACCAACTGGAAAAGAATAGTAATGAAATGAAGTCATTTCTGGGAAAACTTAAAGACTTGGAAACTCAAGTTATTACACACGAAGAGGAATTGAAGATAACTAAACAAAATTGGTTTGAAGTTACAACTCTTTTGGAAAGATATCAAGATAAGATCATAGACCTGGAAACTAGGTCTCGTCGAAGGAATATACGAATTGTTGGGCTGCAAGAAACAGCTGTAGATGGAGATTTAACTGCTTACTTTGGTAAGCTTTTTCGTACCTTATTTCCTACCATATTATCACAGCTGCCTACTATAGAAAGAGCGCACAGAGCTTTTACTTCGAAATGTAAAGATTCAAATAAACCAAGGTCTGTTTTGTTTTCATCACTTTAAAATTAAAGATCAAATAATGCGACAGGCAAGAAAACAGAGAGTTTTTAGATTTAGGGAATTTGAGCTCCGTTTTTATGAGGATTATCCGAACGAGGTAATGGAACAAAGATCAAGGTTTGCTCTGGCAATGAAACAGGCATATGATAAGAAACTGTTTCCTTCTTTGCATTACCCGACAAGAGTTAAGGTTTTTCCATTTAACTCTCCACCTCGTACAGTTTTTGATCCAAAAGCTGCAGTGGAGTTCGTTCAAACTATACCTGCCGCCACTACCGAATGAACTGTCTGAAAGGTTGTGTGGTTATCTGTAACTTATTGGTATTTCGGAAATAAAATTTAAGAAGGTTACTTGGATATTTCATTGAGAGACTAATAAAAGAAGATAAGGAGATTTGTTCATTATTGCATACTATTGCTTTTTTTTTGGGAAGAAAATCTACGGTTCAAGTGTGACTGTTTAAGTGGTTACTCGGGCATTCGACAGAGAAAAAGAAGATAAAGGGACTTGTTCCTTTAACCTAATGTTTAGTTTGATGCCTTCT
The DNA here is from genome assembly GCF_030028105.1 of Mobula birostris. NCBI lineage: Eukaryota > Metazoa > Chordata > Chondrichthyes > Myliobatiformes > Myliobatidae > Mobula > Mobula birostris. The sequence continues at coordinate 229,866,978 of NC_092372.1, read as the reverse complement.
TTTGTGTCTTTCTTCATTAATTAATTGGTAGGTTTTGCTACTAATGGGGCTTCTTTGTGTGTGTGTATATATATATATATATATATATATATATATATATGTGTGTGTGTGTGTGTGTGTGTGTATATATATATATATATATATATATGTATGTGTGTGTGTGTGTGTGTGTGTGTATATATATATATATATATATATATATATGTATTTATGTGTGTATGTATATATATATATATATATATATATATGGGAGGGTTCGATTACTGATAATATTATTAATTGAAATTTTCGAAAATTTAGTTGGGTTAAATATGCTATTAACTTTTCTTCTGCTTTATTACAGCGTCTTATAGCCGAATTTAAAGTTTTTTTAGGGATTTAATGTTAAATTTTAAAATGGCGCTGGTTTTTCTTTTTAAGGGATAACTATTTTGGTTCTTTCTTGCTTAGAAAAAAGATTCAATATAAATATGGGATAGCGTGTAAGTGTTTGAATGTAAACACTTTCGTTTGTTGAGACTTTATCGTTCCTCTTACCATATAACCATATATGGTTATATTTAAGAGGGAGTTTGATATTGCCCTTGTGGCTAAATGGATCAGCGGGTATGGGGGGAAGGCTGGTACAGGGTTCTGAGTTGGATGATCAGCCATGATCTGAGGAAGGACATCCTTGCCATAGAGGGAGTACAAAGAAGGTTCACCAGATTGATTCCTGGGATGGCAGGACTTTCATATGAAGAAAGACTGGATGAACTGGGCTTGTACTCGTTGGAATTTAGAAGATTGAGGGGGGATCTGATTGAAACGTATAAAATTCTAAAGGGATTGGACAAGCTAGATGCAGGAAGATTGTTCCCGATGTTGGGGAAGTCCAGAACGAGGGGTCACAGTTTGAGGATAAAGGGGAAGCCTTTTAGGACTGAGATTAGGAAAAACTTCTTCACACAGAGAGTGGTGAATCTGTGGACTTCTCTGCCACAGGAAACAGTTGACGCCAGTTCATTGGCTATATTTAAGAGGTAGTTAGATATGGCCCTTGTGGCTACGGGGGTCAGGGGGTATGGAGGGAAGGCTGGTGCAGGGTTCTGAGTTGGATGATCAGCCATGATCATAATAAATGGCGGTGCAGGCTCGAAGGCCCGAATGGCCTACTCCTGCACCTATTTTCTATGTTTCTATCCCCCTCATAATTTAAAATACATCTATCAAGTCCTCCCTCAACCTTCTACACTCCAAAGAATAAAGACCCAACTTGTTCAACCTTTGTCTGTACCTTAGCAGATGAAACTCAGATAACATTCAAGTAAATCTTCTCTGTACTCTCTCTAGCTTGTTGACATCTGTCCCATAATTCGGTGACGAGAACGGTACACAATACTCCAAATTGGGCCTCACCAACGCCTTGTACAATTTCAACATTACATCCCAACTGCTATACTCAATGCGCTGATTTATAAAGGCCAGCATACCAAAAGCTTTCTTCACCACCCTATCCACATGAGATTCCACCTTCAGGGAACTATGCACTATTATTCCTAGATCCCTCTGTTCTGCTGCCTTCTTCAATGCCCTAACATTTAACATGTATGTCCTATTTTGATTAGTCCTACCAAAATGTAGCACCTCACATTTATCAGCATTCAACTCCATCTGCCATCTTTCAGCCCACTCTTCTAACCGGCCTAAATCTCTCTGCAAGCTTTGAAAACCTACTTCATTATCCACAACTCCACCTATCTTAGTATCACCCGCATACTTACTAACACAATTTACCACCCCATTATCTAGATCATTAGTGTATATGACAAACAACATTGGACCCAGTACAGATCCCTGAGGCACACCGCTGCACACCGTCCTCCAATCTGACAAACAGTTATCCACCACTACTCTCTGCCGTCTCCCATCTAGCCACTGCTGAATCCATTTTACTACTTCAATATTAATATCTAACGATTGAACCTTCCTAACTAACCTTCTTCTGTGTGGAACTTTGTCAAAGGCCTTACTGAAGTCCATATAGACAACATCCACTGCTTTACCCTCGTCAACTTTCCTAGTAACCTCTTCAAAAAAATTCAGTAAGATTTGTCAAACATGACCTTCCACGCACAAATCCATGTTGACTGTTCCTAATCAGACTCTGTCTATCCAGAAAATTGTCTATACCATCTCTAAGAGAACTTCGTATCAATTTACCCACCAGTGACGTCAAACTCACAGGCCGATAATTGCTAGGTTTACTCTTAGAACTCTTTTTAAACAATGGTACAACATGAGGAATACACCAATCCTCCGGCACCATCCCCGTTTCTAATGACATTTGAAATATTTCTGTCAGAGCCCCTGCTATTTCTACACTAACTTCACTCAAAGTCCTAGGGAATATCCCGTCAGGACACGGAGACTTATCCACTTTTATATTCCTTAAATGCGCCAGTACTTCCTCTTCTTTAATCATCATAGATTCCATAACTTCTCTACCTGTTTTCCTTACCTTACACAATTCAATATCCTTCTCCTTAGTGAATACCAAAGAAAAGAAATTGTTCAGGATCTCCCCCATCTCTGTTGGCTCCACAGATAGCTGTCCACTCTGATTCTCTAAGGACCAATTTTGTCCCTCACTATCCTTTTGCTATTCATATAACTGTAGAAACCCTTTGGATTTCTTTTCACCTTACTTGCCAAAGCAGCCTCATATCTTCTTCTAGCTTTTCTAATTTCTTACTTAAGATTCTTTTAAAATTTTTTATATTCCTCGAGCACTTCATTTACTCCAAGCTGCCTATATTTCTTGTAGATCTCTCTCCTTTTCCGAACCAAGTTTCCCATATCCCTTGAAAACCATGGCTCTCTCAAACTTTTAACCTTTCCTTTCAACCTAACAGGAACATAAAGATTCTGTACCCTCAAAATTTCACTTTTAAATGACCTCCATTTCTCCATTACATCCTTCCCATAAAACAAATTTTCCCAGTCCACTCCTTCTAAATCCTTTCCCATTTCCTCAAAGTTAGCCTTTCTCCAATCAAAAATCTCAACGCTGTGTCCAGTCCTATCCTTCTCAATAATTTTATTGAAACTAATGGCATTGTGATAACTGGACCCGAAGTGCTCTCCAACACAAACCTCAGTCACCTGACCTATCTCATTCCCTAACAGGAGATCCAACACTGCCCCTTCTCTACTTGGTACCTCTATGTATTGCTACTAAAAACTATCCTACACACATTTCAAAAACTCCAAACCATCCAGCCCTTTTACAGTATGGGCTTTGCAGTCTATGTGTGGGAAATTACACACATCTGCTATCTCCTTACAAATTCGCTCCTCGAAATCTCGCTCCCCATTTGTGGTCTATAATACACCCCTAGAAGTGTTGCTACACCTTTCCCATTCCTCAATTCCACCCAAGTCGCCTCCCTAGACGAGCCCTCTAATCTATCCTGCCAGAGCACTACTGTAATATTTTCTCTCACAAGCAATGCAACACCGCCCCCTCTTGTCCCTCCTATTCTATTACATCTGAAGCAATGAAATCCAGGAATATTTAGTTGCCAAATACACCCCTCCTGTAACCATATTTCACTAATAGCTACCAGATCATACTTCCAGGTATCAATCCATGCTTTAAGTTTAGTCGTTTTTTTTTTAACTAGGGGGAGGGAGAGAGAATCTTTAAAAAAAATCTGTGCAGACAGAGCGGTCCCTGCCTTCGTATAATATCATAGGGTTCCTGCCTTTTTTCGGGCTTTGGAGGGAGGAGGGTGGGGTTAGAGTTAGGAGTTTTTTCCTATTGTGTAGCTCCGGAGCATGCGTGTTTTCTATGTGGTTGTATTCTTCATCGCCGCCATTTTTGATCATCCCGTATTAGTATGTGCTCTGTGCATGTGTAAAATAAAACAAAATTATAGTGTGGTATTTAAAAGGATTGATGTAATAAGTTGGAATGTACGTGGTTGGAATCATCCTATCAAACGAAAAAAGACTTTTAAAATCATTAACCAATTCCAACCTGATACAATTTTTGCTCAAGAGGCAGATGTCAGGGTGGGAGATCAAAATAGATTTTTTGGATGGTGGAGGGGTTTGAAGATTCATTCCACTTCTCAGAGTAAAACTAAGGGCGCGTCCTTCTTTGTTAAACCCAATATATTTACTCCAGAGGATATTGAGTCAGATTTTAATGGTAGATTTTTCATTGTTAAAGGAGTGATCTGTAACAGAAAAGTTGTTTTAGTCAATTTGTACGGTTCTAACTTAGATGAAAAGGTATTTGCTTTACTGCCTGATTTAAATGAACATGGGTTGATAATGGATTGGGGATTTTAACTGTTATTTAAATCCTTTGATTGACAAAATCTCAACCAATCAGCGACTTTCAAATCGCTCCGCGTCACTTCTCAACTCCTTTTTGACCGATTTTGGATTGATTGAATTATGGAGGTATCTGCACCCTGATGACAGAGAATATTCTTTCTTGTTTATAAAAAAATTCTATATGTTTATAAAAATATTATATTATAATCGATCCTCGCTTCTTGCCTAGTGTTAAAAATTGTGAATATGACGCTATTACTATATCGGATCATGCGCCTCTGCGTTTGTCTTTTGAATTTGATGATGTCACTCTTACCTGCCCACCGTGGCGCATGTCTCAGACTTTATTGCAAAACTCTGACTTTGTCAGTTTCATTGAAATCCAGATAAAAGAATTGTTTCTTTTTAATGATATAGGGGGTACATCCAAATTAATTATATGGGATACATTTCAAGCATTTTTACGTTGTCAGATCATTTCTTATTCAGCTAAGCTTAAAAACAGACTAAAGTAGAATTAGATAAGAGTTCAAAACAAATTAAAGACTTAGATAATATTTATGCAATTTCTCCTAATATTTATTTATTCAAACAAAGGGTGGAACTTCAATCACAATATAACCTATTATTAACTCTTCCTATTGAAGGCTATTTACTTAAGTTAAAGAGCCAATTTTATATGTTTGGAGATAAAAAATAACAAATTGCTTGCATCTCAATTAAAAACCGATCGAGTCAGGTTTTTTAATTCACATGCTTATTAACTGAGCAAATAAAGTACTTGTCAGTAAATTCAGATTCTCTCTGTTACTAACTAATCATTCGAATTGGGGTTAGTATTTGTATCATCAGAATAAAAGGGAAGGGAACGGGAGGAACGGTAGCTGTGCGCTAATAGAACAATACAGGAAAGGGAAAGGTAGGTGATTGTGGTAGGTGGGAAAGTGAATTATGCTTAAAGCTGGGAAGAGGCAAAAGGATGAACAAGAAAGAATCTAATTGACGATTACTGGGAAGGAGTTTGGGAACCTGAAGGAGGAAAGTGAAGGTGATGGGCAAGTCGTGAGGCCGGGGCCGAGGAAACAGAAGTATTAACCGGGCTACATCGTTACGAAAATCAGACCGCAGTAGTGGTTGCTACAATTTAGAGAAATCCACAGCAGAGGTGTCTGATAAGGGCTACTTTTAAGCAGGCGGCGATCAAGGTTTTAAAGGCAGACTTTCGCGGAAGGTTTTATGATTTGAGGAGCAACCAATCAGCAAAAGCGTTTCGTTAAAAAGGGCCAATACGAATAAACCGAATGCAAGCGGAGCGGTCATTCTTGTAAGTATGCCCTTCTTTACATTGGGTTTGGTTCATCGGGCTGAAGCGAGCTCAGGTTTCGGTGAGGCAGAATTACTTGTACGTTACTCTCTTTTTCTCTGTTTTTATTTGTTCATTCCTCTTCTGTTAGTTCATAGTATAGTAAGAATGGCGGGGCATTTGGGACATATCCAATACCCCAGGTAAACACATCTGCACCCGCTGCCCCGAGCTGCAGCTCCTGAGAGGATATATTAAGGAAATGTACATGAGCTCAAAGACCTTCGACTCACACGGGAGAATGAAGAACCAATAGACAGGAGCTACAAGAAAGTACGAGTAAGTATTATTGAGGGAAACATCACTTAGATACTGTTGAGCCCGGCGACCGACCAGTGGAATCCAGAGTGACCCATTCTCTGGCACTGAGTCTGGTGCTGTGGCTTAGAAGACCGGAGAGGTGAAAGCGGCTGCAGTGTTGTTAGGAGATTCCTTAGTCAGAGGGAAAGAAACAAGGATCTGTGGGCGCAATAGAGATACCCGGATGGTATGTTGACTCCCTCTTGCTGGATCAGGGATGTCTCAGATCGTGTCGATGGTATTCTCAAGGACGAGGGAGAGCAGCCATAACACTTGCTATATATTAGCACCAATGACATAGGTAGACAAGGTGAGAAGGTCCTGTGAGAGATTTTAGGGACCTAGGTAAAAAGCTGAGAAACAGGACCTCCAGGGTAGTAATCTCTAAGATGCTGTCTGTGCCAAGTGCTAGTCACGGTAAGAATAGGACGATCTGGCAGGTAAATGCGCAGCTGAGTAACTGTCGCAAGGCACAGAAGTCCAGATTTATGGATCAATGGGATCTCTTCTGGCGAAGCCATGAGCTTTACAAAAGGGACGGGTTACATCTGAACGCGAGGGGATCCAATATCCTTGTGGACAGTTGGCTAGACTTGTTCGGATTGATTGCAACTAACTTGGAAGGGGGATACGAACAGGAGTGAAGGTAACATAGAAAACCTACAGCACAACATAGGCCCTTCAGCCCAAAAACTGTTCCGAACATGTACTTACTTTAGAAATTACCGAGGGTTACCCATAGCCCTCTATTTTTATAAGCTAAATGTACCTATCCAGGAGTCTCTTAAAAGACCCTAGAGTATCCACGTCCACCATCATCTCCGGTAGCCCATTGCACGCACTCAGCACTCTGCGTAAAAATCGTACCCCTAACATCTCCTCTGTACCTACTTCAAAGCACCTTAAAACTGTTCCCTCTCGTGCTAGCCATTTCAACTTTGGGAAAAAGCCTCTGACGATCCACACGATGAGGTGGTTAGTTTACAAATAGAAGCAATATATGGTGAGATTCCTAGCAATGAGAGGCTGTTGATAAGGCATAATTGCATTTACCAGGATGCGTTGCAACATAAAAAGTGGATACGATCAAAAAAGTTGAATATAGGACGAACAGTGTTATACTTAAATGCACGCATAACGATAAACCAGTAGGACAATTACAGACTAGCAAGGACGATGTTGTAAGCATCACTGATCGCGGCTAAATGAAGGTTATAACTGGGAGCCTAATGTCCAAGGATGCACGTTGTTGGAAAGGACAGGCAGGTAGGTAGAGTGGTTGGCATGACTGTGTTGGTAGAAAATGAAAGTAAGTCATTAGGGTGAGAACCAGTTCCGCCAGACGGAGGAGAGAGGCAGTGGAGGGGAACAGGTTGGATATGTCGCCCAGAAAAAAAAGCGGAGACATTTAAAGCCGTCCGTGTATAGGGACTGTACATCCATGGTGAAAATGAGACGCTCACAACACGCTGGAGGAACTCAGCAGATCGGGCAGCATCCGTGGAAAAGATCGGTCGACGTTTCGGTCTGAAACCCTTCGTCAGGACTGCAGAGGGAAGGGGCAGAGGCCCTATAAAGAAGGTGGGGAGGGTAGGAAGGGGAAGGCTGGTAGGTTCCAGGTGAAAAACCAGTAGGGGGAAAGATAAAGGGGTGGAGGGGAGGGGAAGCAGGGAGGAGATAGGCAGGAAAGGTGAAGAGGGAATAGGGGAAAACACAATGGGTAGTAGAAGGAGGCGGAACCATGAGGGAGGTGGTAGGCAGCTGGGGGAGGGGGCAGAGTGACATAGCGATAGGGGAAGGGAGGGGGAGGGAATTACCGGAAGTTGGAGAATTCTATGTTCATACCAAGGGGCTGGAGACTACCAAGACGGTATATGAGGTGTTGCTCCTCCAACCTGAGTTTAGCCTCATCATGGCAGTAGAGGAGGCCATGTATGGACATATCCGAATGGGAGTGGGAAGCAGAGTTGAAGTGGGTGGCTATTGGGACATCCTGACTGTTGTGGCGGACGGAGCGGAGGTGCTCGACGAAGCGGTCCCCCAATCTGCGTTGGGTCTCACCAATGTAGAGGAGACCGCACGGGGAGCACCGGATGCAATAGATGACCCCAACAGACTCACAAGTGAAGTGTTGCCTCACTTGGAAGGACTGTTTGGGGTCCTGAATGGTGGCAAGAGAGGAGGTGTAGGGACAGGTGTAGCACTTGCGCTTACAGGGATAAGTGCCAGGTGGGAGATACGTGGGGAAGGAAGTGTGGACCAGGGAGTCGCGGAGGAACCGATCCCTAAGTGAGACGATCGTGGTCGGGGAAATGGTTCCGAAGTCTGTAGATGGGCTATGTTTCGATCGTTGCTCGACATCATTGCTGCATTTGCAAAGGCAGGTCGTTCATTTATGAGCCTGATTGAATTTTTTGAGGATGTGACTAAACACATTGATGAAGGTAGAGCCGTAAATGTAATGAATATGGATTTTAACAAGGCATTTGATAATGCACCCCATGCAAGGCTTATTGAGAAAGTAAGGAGGCATGGGATCCCAGGGAACATCGTTTTGTCGATCTAGAACTGGCTTGCCCACAGAAGGCAAAGAGTGGTTGTAGACGGGTCATATTCTGTATGGAGGTTGGTGACCAGTGGTGTGCCTCAGGGATTTGTTCTGGGACCCCTTCTCTTTGTGATTTTTATAAATGACCTGTATGAGGAAGTGGAGGGATCGGTTAGTAAATTTGCTGATGACAAAAAGGTTGGGGTTGTTGTGGACAGTCTGGAGGGCTGTCAGAGGTTACAGTGGGACTTGATAGGATGCAAAACTGGGCTGAGAAGTGGCAGATGGAGTTCAACTCCGATAAGTGTGAGGTGGTTCATTTTGGTAGGTCAGATATGACAGCAGAATATAACATTAATGGAAAGAATTTTGGCAGTGTGGAGGATCATACGGATCTTGAGGTCCGCGTCCATAGGACACTCAAAGCTGCTACCCAGGTCATTCTGTAGTTAAGAAGGCATAAGGTGCATTGGCCTTCATCAATCACGGGATAGAGTTTAAGAGCCGAGAGGTAATGTTGCAGCTATATAGTACCCTGGTCAGGCCCCACTTGGAGTACTGTGCGCAATTCTGGTCGCCTCACTACAGGAAGAACGTGGAAACCGTAGAAATGGTGCAGAGGAGATTTACAAGGACGTTGCCTGGATTGGGGAACATGCATTATGAGAATAGGTTTAGTGAACTCGGTCTTTTCTCCTTGGAGCGACGGAAGATGAGGGGTGACCTGATAGAGGTGTACAAGATAATGAGAGACTTCGTTCGTGTGGATAGTCAGAGGCTTTTTCCCAGGGATGAAATGGCTAACATGAGAGGGCACAGTTTTAAGGTGCTTGGAATTGGGTACAGAGGAGATGTCAGGGGTAACTTTTTTACATAGAGAGTGGTAAATGCGTAGAATGGGCTGCCGGAGGCGATGGTGGAGGGGGAAACGATAGGGTCTTTTAAGAGACTCCTGGATAGGTAGATGGAGCTTCGAAAAATAGAGGGCTATGGGTAAGCATAGGTAGACCTCAGGTAAGGAAATGTTCGGCACAGTTTTGTGGGCTGAAGGGCCTGTATTGTGCTGTAGGTTTTCTATGTTTCTATGCTTCTCTGTTTCTACATGAGACAGACGAAGAATCGGCGATTGAAAGCGTAGATCGGACGGAGGATAAAGTATAGGATAGGCCCATTGCAGCCGGCGGAGAGAGAACCCGGAGTTCGCAATATCGAAGTATATCCAAAAAGGAGAAAATCTGCAGAAGCTAGAAATCCAATTGTTACGCCCTGTAAGGTTTCACTGCTAATGTAATGGTTTCTTGTAAGGTCTTTCAAGAGCTCAGAAAAATAGAGGGGTATGGGTAACCCTAGGAAATTTCTCAGGCAAGGACATGTTCGGCACAGCTTTTTGGTGCCGAGGGGCCTGTAATGTGCTGTGGGTTTTCTATGCTTCTATGTTTCACTCCTAATGTAATGGTTTCTCTGTAGCAGCAGTGTTTGGGTTATGACTAAAGATAACGGGGCTTTGGAAAGTGCGCCATCCAATGAGGGGCGTGTTGTTTCTTTCTTGTGGGTCCGAGGGAAGGTACTCACGGTCTTTTGTCGGCGAAGATGAAAACAGAAGACGCTAGTGGAGAGAGTTGGTAGATCTGAGTACGGACTGGACTTGGAGTGAGGGTCCGGGAGTAGACGACGCTCGGAGGAGGTCGATGGGGAACGAATGGCCAGAGAATCGTGAGCTCCAACGTCCACATTAGACTGTTTCATTAAAATGGGCCCTTTTTTCTTTTTGTTTTCTTTACTAACCGTACAGCCAGATTAGGAATTACAATGCTCAATCGTTTAATTGCATGTGGTGCAATTGTGGTATGATATTTTGTGATACGGATTTGTTATCGTGAAACACATCACGGAGCATCCACACCAAAGAGATTTCTGAGGTTTGGCTGGGCCGGAGGCTGTCTTCCCCTAGACAAACGGATGCTGGCCGAAGCTGAGGGTTACACGAGCGAAACACCCTAAATATTGGGGATCTCTGCTGGCCAGGCAGGAAGCGTCTGTGGAAAAGAATGTAACAGTCGCCGGTTCGGGCCGAGACTCTTCATCTCTGTCCACTACAACTGCGAGAATTGCATCCAGGTGCAGCTTCCAACAAAACACGTCAAGGAGTTGAAATCGGAACTGGATGAACTCCAGATCAATCGGGAGGCTGAAGGGTTGGTAGGACACATTGTGCAGAACGCAGGAAACGGGGTGATAATCAGGAAAGAGAAAGGGATTAAGGAAAGAGTTTCGAGTGACACAGTTTTCGGGTCTCTGGTCTCTGTGACTCAGAAGGAAAGGGGAAGGGGAAGAAGCACGCTGTGGTGACGGGGGATTCGTTATATAGGGAAACGTACAGGGTGTTTTGTGGGCGAGAACAAAGATCCCAGATTTCTCTGATCGGGTCCTCAGCATTCTGAACTGGTAGGGTCAACAGCCAGAAGTCGTGGTCTACGCAGGTAACAATGACAATGGGTAGGACTAGCGACGAGGTTCTACAAAACGAGTTCAGGCAGTTAGATGTTAAGATAAAGGGTAAGAAGACATCCAGAGTTGTTTCGTTAGTATCGTTACCCGTGTCATGTGATGGTGCGGCTTGAACTAGGAAGATTATACAGTTTAATACCTGGCTATAGAGATTGTGTAGGAGGGAGGCCACAAGAATTTTGGATCATTGGCTCTCTTCAGGGAAGGTATGATCTGTATAGAGTGAAGGGATTGCATCTGAACTGGAGGGGGAAGGTTTGTTAATTCTGCACGGTGGGGTTTAAACCAGCGATTGAGAGAGGTGCAAACCAGAATAGCAAAATGGTTTGTGGAAAGGATAGGAAGGTAAATGTTCGTAAAACAAATTTAGGAATCAAAGGTTGAACATGGTAAATCAAAATAAAACAGACTAAAACTGCACACAATACTCCAGGTGTGGTCTCACCAGGGCCCTGTACAACTGCAGAAGGACCTCTTTGCTCCTATACTCAATTCCCTTGTTATGAAGGCCAGCATGCCATTAGTTTTCTTCACTGCCTGCTGTACCTGCACGCTTACTTTCGGTGACAAAGACACGTAGATCTCGTCGTACTTCCCCTTTTCCTAACTTGACACCACTCAGATAGTAATCTGCCTTCCTGTTCTTGCCACCAAAGTGGATAATCTCACATTTATCCACATTAAACTGCATCTGCTATGCATCTGCCCACTCACCCAACCTGTCCAAGTCACCCTGCATTCTCATAACATCCTCCTCACATTTCACACTGCCACCCAGCTTTGTGTAATCTGCAAATTTGCTAATGTTACTTTTAATTCCTTCATCTAAATCATTAATGTATATTGTAAATAGCTGCGGTCCCAGCACCGAGCCTTGCGGTACCCCACTAGTCACTGCCTGCCATTCTGAAACAGGTCTGAACGTGTTGTATCTGAACACACACAGTATACGGAATAAGGTATATGACATTACAGCACAGATGCATATTGGCAAGTGTGATGTTTTAGGCATCACTGAGTCATGGCAGAAAGATTATAGCTGGGAGCTTAATGTCAAAGGATGTTCAGTATATCGAAAGGATTGGCAGAAAGATAGAAAGGACTGCATTGCTCTGTTGGCAAAAAAAAAACAAAAGAAAATTAAATTAAATCATTAGAAAGATGTGACATAGGGCCATAACGTGTTGATTCATTGCCGTTAGAGCAAGGGAGTTGTAAGGGTAAAAAGAAATTAAAGGATTGACTATTTTCTATGTGAAAAGTCAATACAAAAATCTGCGGTACAAAGTGACTTGGGAGTCTGCAGGTTGAGTTTGGTGAGGAAGGCAAATCCTATGTTAGCATTCATTGTTGAGAATTTATAAAGCACTGGTGTGGCCTTACGTGGAATATTGTGAGCGGTTTCGGACCACTTATCTTAGACAGGATATGTTGAAACTGGAGAGAGCTCAAAGGAGGTTCAAGAAAATGATTCCAGGATTGAATTATTCGTCATATGAAGGGCGTCTGATGATTCTGGGATTGTACTGACAAAGATTCAGAACAATGAGGGTGACCTCATTGAAATCTAACGAATGGTGAAAGACATTGATAGAGCAGTTGTGGAGAGGATGTTTCCTATAGTGGCTCTAAAACAAGGGGACACAACCTCAGAATAGGGAGGGCTTCTTTTAAGAGAAGATGAAGAATTTTTTTCGCCAGAGAGCAGTGAATCTGTGGAATTCGTTGCCACAGGCAGCTGTGAAGGCCAAGCCCTTATTTATTTTTAAGGCAGAGTTGACAGATTCTTGATTAGCCAGGGTGTAAAGGGATGTGGGTAGAAGGCAGGAGACTCGGGCTGAAAGGAAAGCTGGATCAGCCATGAAGAAATTGCGGTGCAATCGCGATGCCCAAATGTCCTCATTCTGCTCCTATACCGGATTGTCTTATGGTCTAAACAGGACTGGGAAAAAAGCTGAGAAGTCAGAATAAGGTGAAGGAGGGGAGGTGGTAGATGATAGGTGAATCTGGAGGAGGGGGTATTGATGAATTAAAGAGCTGGGAAGTTGATTGGTGAGAGAGATAAAGGTGTGGAGAAGGGAGAATTTGATCGGAAAGTGTAGAAGACAATAGAAGAAAGGGAATGGGAAGGGGCACCAGAGGGTGGTGGTGATCAGATGAGATAGGTGAGAGAGGGAAACGGGAATGGGGAGTAGGGAAAGAGGCGGAGGGGGTGAGGAGATTACCGGAAGTTCGAGAAATCGATGTTCACGCCGTAAGGTTAGAAGCTACCTAGACGGGTTATCAGGCGCTGCTTTTTCAACGTGAGTGTGTCCCTCATCGCAGCAGTAGAGGAGGCTATGGACTAACATAGCGAAATGGGAACGGGAAGGAAAATTGAAATGGGAGGCCACCTAGGGATCTTACTTTCTCTGGCGAATGGAGCATAGATGCCCGGCGAAACAGTCTTTCAATCTACGTCGGTTCTCACCGATATACAGTAGACCACATCGGGTCAAACAGGTATATCGCTTCATGGGGTTTGCGAAATTTTATCGTGCTATCGCGGCTCCCACAAATACACTGAGCAGGAAGACCACTGCAGGGTTCCAGTAGACAAGAGATGCCGGCCAAGCATTGTAGGAACTACCGCAACGTTTCACCACTGGGTGCTGCAACACCCAGATCCATCATGGCCATTCTTAGTTGAGGTGGATGCATCCGATATTAGCATTGGAGCTGTATACTGGACAATAAACTGGACTGGTCAAAGAACACTGAGGCTGTCTACAAGAAGGGACAGAGCCGTCTCTATTTCCTGAGGAGACTGGAGGTCCTTTAACATCTGCCGGACGATGCTGAGGATGTTCTACGAGTCTGTGGTGGCCAGTGCTATCATGTTTGCTGTTGTGTGCTGGGGCAGCAGGCTGAGGGTAGCAGACACCAACAGAATCAACAAACTCATTCGTAAGGCCAGTGATGTTGTGGGGATGGAACTGGACTCTCTCACGGTGGTGTCTGAAAAGAGGATGCTGTCTAAGTTGCATGCCATCTTGGTCAATGTCTCCCATCCACTACATAATGTTCTGGGTGGGCACAGGAGTACATTCAGCCAGAGACTCATTCCACCGAGATGCAACACAGAGCGTCATAGGAAGTCATTCCTGCCTGTGGCCATCAAACTTTACAACTCCTCCCTTGGAGGGTCAGACACCCTGAGCCGATAGACTTATTTCATAATTTACATATTACTATTTAACTATTTATTATTTATGGAGCAACTGTAACGAAAACCAGCTTCCCCCGGGATTAATAAAGTATGACTATGACTATGACTATTCTCTCAGCGCTCTGCCATGGATAGCGACCTGCACCCTTGTGCCTTTCCTTCATGTTGCTTGACTCCGGCCGAGAACAATTACGACGCTGGGAATCGGGAACTTCTGGCTGTCAGAGAAACCCTGAAGGAATGGCGACACTGGTTGAGGGGGCAAATTTTCCGTTTTTGGTTGGAGAGATCGCAAGAACCATTGGGTTCTATTCTTCATCCCCACCTGTCGTCCCGGGGCTAGTATACCGGGGCCGACGCCCTTTCCAGGCTGTTCGACGGGTCTGAGGACAGTGCTGATTTAAAGCGTAATCTTCCTCGCTCATGCATTGCTTCTCCGATGATCTTGATAATAGATTACACGATGTGAGGGCCGCCCAGCAGTCGAACGCAGGCAGAGGTGAGGGACCTCCCAACCAGCTGTTTGCCCCTGCTCAGGTGTGCTCCAAGTTTTGGAAGTCTTGATCTACCCAGTACTAGCTGCCTGTAGCATGCATACGCCGCCATGCCTTCTTTCTTTAATAATCTTTTTATTGATTTAAAAGCAGCATAAATACAAACAAGAGGAGAATTATCTCAAATATATATATCTCAGTAACAATACAAACCGAGATTAAGATAGAGATTGTCAAAATCATACATACTGTTAAGCTAGTATAAAATATATAATAAAAAAAGAAAACAGCAGATCTCCTGTTATCAGTTCATGGGAAGGAAAGAAAAAACACTGAGTTTTAAATGAACAGAAAAAAACCCACTACAATACATAAAAAAGAAACAAAAAAAAACGGGACTGGGCAGTCCATTTTGAGGATACGACCAAAAAAAAGAAAGACTTTCTGATCAAATCTAAAACTTCGAGAAAAAAAGTTTGGAAGAGCAATAAATCAAATTAAATGAAAATTTTGGATAAAAGGTCGCCATATTCGCTCAAATTTAAAGGATGTATCAAATGTCCGACTTCCTATTTTCTCTAAACATAAACAGGACATAATGGAGGAGAGCCAATAAAAGACAGTAGGTGGATTAGAATCCTTCCACTTCAATAAAATGGCTCTCCTAATCAGTAAAGTCCAAAAGTCTATCATACGTTGAGCGGAAACAGAGGAGTATTTCCTGCTTCCGATGGGATAATCCCAAAAATTGTCATAAGTAAATTATGTTGTAGATCCAGATCAAAGACTTTTGTTAGCATTTTAAAAACATCTCTCCAAAAGTTATCTAGCTTTATACTAGACCAATACATATGAGTTAAAGTGGCCACCTCAATATTACATCTGTCACAAATAGGATTGATATTGGAAAAAATACGCGCTAGTTTATCCTTTGACATATGGACCCGTTGCATTACCTTCAATTGTATCAAGGAATGACGGGCACAAATAGATGAGTTATTAACCAAATGAAAAATTTTACTCATTGATTATCTGAAAATGACTCTTGAAATATCGATTCCCAAGCGCGTTTAATTTTATCATTAGATATAATTTGCGAGTTCAATAACCGTTTACAGATCATAGATATCAACCCTTTATGAAATGGTTTAAACTGAAAGAGAGCATCTGTCATATTAGGTAGGTAAGCAGAAGGGTAATTTGGCAACAAACCACGTAAAAAATTCCTAATTTGTAAATATCTAAAAAAGTGTACTGTATATTAGATAAATCAAATTTATCCACCAACTGGGAAAAAGACATTAAACAGTCCCCTAAAAACAAATCTGAAAAAGTTATTATTCCCTTGGTTTTCCAAATTTAAAAGGCCAAATCCAAAAATGATGATTAAAAAATAATTGAGATGGATATTACTAGAAAGAATAAAATTATTTAACTCAAAAAATCTACGAAACTGAAACCAAATTCTTAATGTATGTTTAATAATGGGCTTAAAATCTTCTCTCCTAATCTTAGAAAACGAAAAGGGAAGAGGAGCTCCCAGTAAAGAGGCCAAAGAGAATCCTTTCACCGAGTTTTCCTCTAAATCTAACCATGAAGGACATTCATGTATACCTGAATAGTGAATCCAAAAAGTAATACATCGAATATTAATTGCCCAATAGTACATTCTGAAGTTAGGGAAAGCCATACCACCATCCATTTTTAATTTCTGCAATTAGAGTTTACTCAATCTAGGATTTTTATTGTTCCAAATATAAGATAAGATTATAGAATCTGTTCTGTCAAAGAACTTTCTAGGAACAAATGAAGGAACTGCTTGAAATATATATATATAAAATTTCGGTAAAACTATCATTTTAATAACATTAATTCGACTTATTAATGATAATGTCATAGACAACCATTTAGAAAGCATTTGATGATGCAGCCAATTAATGGGAAAAAAATTAACTGTATAGAGATCCTTAAAACTTTTAGTAATTTTAACACCAAGATAGGTAAAGCAATTTTTTGCAATACTTAAAGGTACTTGATGATTTGGATACTTGATGATTTGACAGTTAGTCCTGACGAAGGGTCCCGGCCCAAAACGTCAACTGTACCTCTTCCTATAGATGCTGCCTGTAATTTACGTAAATTTTATGTAAATGTAAATTTAATTTATACCCAGAAAAACTACTGAATTCAGAAAATATAGATAACATAGAAGGAATAGATTTCCTAGGATCTGAAATATAAATTAACAGGTCATCTGCACATAATGAAACCTTGTGTATTTTGTCCCCTCTCTTAATACCCTGAACAGTAATAGAATCTCTAAGAGCAATAGCAAGGAGTTCTTAGACCAAGTTAAATAATAAAGGGCTAAGAGGGCATCCCTGTCGAGTACCCCTATATAATCTAAAATAGGAAGATTTTTTGATTATTAGTTATAACAGCAGCCATAGGAGCATGATAGATCAATTTAATCCAGGAAATAAATCCCAGCCCAAGATTAAATCTTTCCAAAACCTCAAATAAGTAAGACCACTCCACCCTATCAAAGGCTTTCTCCGCATCAAGTGAAACAACACATTCAGATTCCTTAGATGGAGAAGAATGAATAATATTTAATAATCTTCGAATATTAAAATGTGAATATCTATTTTTAATAAATCCAGTTTGGTCATTGGAAATAACAATAGGTAAAATATTCTCAAGTCTATTAGCCAAGATCTTAGAAAGAATTTTAAAATCCACATTCAATAGAGAAATTGGTCTATAGGAGGCGCATTCAGATAAATCTTTATCTTTTTTTAGGAATTAAAGAGA
The DNA here is from genome assembly GCF_030028105.1 of Mobula birostris. Taxonomy (NCBI): domain Eukaryota; kingdom Metazoa; phylum Chordata; class Chondrichthyes; order Myliobatiformes; family Myliobatidae; genus Mobula; species Mobula birostris. The sequence goes on along the minus strand of NC_092372.1, from coordinate 229,849,417 downwards.
TTGACGCTTCATAAAAAGTTTTTGGGAGAGTCCCAGAGGATCAATGAAAATTTGACATACATGAGGAATAGGTATATCAGTAAAAGTCTTACAAAATTCCACTGTAAATCCATCCGGTCCCAGAGCCTTAGCTGATTGCAGAGCGTATATAGCCCTTGCTATTTCCTCTTGTTTAATAGGTGCATCTAATGTATTCATAACTTGAATAGAAATTGTAGGTATATTCAATTTCTGTAAAAAACTATACATAAAAATAATAGTCTGAAAATTCAGATTCATAAAGATTAGAGTAGAAATTCATAAATATCTTGTTAATTTCATAAGGATCTATCGTTGCAGTTCTATCAAGTCTTCGTATTTTCAGGATCTGTCTTCTAGCCATATTTGTTTTGAACTGACCAGCTAATAATTTGCCTGACCTGTCCCCATGTATGTAAAATTGGCTTTTGGATTTAAGAAGTTGCTGTTCAATGGGAATAGTCAAAAGCAAATCATGCTGTGTTTGGAGTTCCACCCTTTCCTTAAAGAGATCTTCACTAGGCATTACAGAATAAACATTGTCTATTTCTATAACCCTATTAGTGATCAGTAAATGTTCCACCTTAGGTTTTCCTTCTTGAACTACCGAATATGAAATTATCTGTCCTCTAAGAAAAGATTTCATCTCATCTCAAATAACCAAATTTTGAATTGAACGATCTTTTTTTTAAATTTTTTATTTTTATTTGGATCAGGAATTCACAAGTATCATGTACTTTTTTGACATGTATAACCTTTTCCATTTTTTTATATATGTATAAAACTACAATTATTTATACATTCCTAAGTACACATTAAGATGATATAAAAAGAAATGAGACACTTAAATTGATAATTATGTACAGTTGAAATTCTAATCTATTAGGCTGAGTAAAGATATTAGTTGTTAAGAAAAATAGTAATAATAGTGGATTAATAATAATTTCCATATATCACTTCTGGACCATTTCTTCTGGTCCAAAATGTTGTATGTAAGCCTATGTAACAACCATTGTAGGTGTTTATATCCTAACTTGTTCAAGTTTGCTCATACCCCCAAACATAATTATCCAATCCCTATGTACTTATTTACTTAATTTTATCATTTTTTACCCCTTCCCAAATCTTTTCCTTTACTTGCGTTAATTCTCTATTTTCCAAAGAAAAAAACAGTAAATATTTAGACCAGGGGTGCTTACCTTAGCAATATTACTGTGTTGATGAGAAGAGCAGTATAGATCATTAGGAGAGTCACCTAAAGTCTGCTCGCTTTGGGGTTATATATTCAATCCATTTATTCCAGATTTGATAAAATTTTTCTTTTTGAATTCTCAGGGAGTAAGTCATCTTTTCCATTTTAAATATTTCCAAGATAATTTCGTGCCAATCTTCTAATGTAGGGGGTATTGGATTTAGCCACTTTCTAGTGATTGATTTCTTACTTGCCACTAAAAGGGCCTGCAGCAAATTTATATCTTCCTTCTGTTCAAGAAACAATACATACCCCAAATAGAGCGTCTCAAAGTTCAGAGGTGCCTGGGTCTTAAATACCTTAACTAATGTTCTATGAATACCTTTCCAATATAAACTTAATTCAGGGCAATCCCAGAAAATATGGAAATGATTTGCCTCCTTGGAGCCTCACCTTCTCCAACACGTCACGTTTGTGTTTTTATATTTTTCCTGATATGGGGTCTTGAAGTATCTTTTCCAACAATGTTCTCTCCAAGTCAAATTATAAAATTTTCCAACAATGTTCTCTCCAAGTCAAAGAATTAGTCGAATACCACTGAAAGCTGCATATTTTCCCCCAAGCCTCTTCTGAAAGTACCAACCCCGCTTCTTTCTCCCACTTCTCTTTTACAATGTGTTTTCATTTTTAGCATGGGAGAGTGCATTATATAATCGAGAAACTGATTTACGAGGTATTGAACTGCAAGCCGAATTCAGAATCTTGAAAAAATTCTAATTCTACTGTTGATGAGTCTGTATATCTACAACTCTGGTTAACATAGTGTCGTACTTGCAGGTACCTAAAAAAGTCATTGTGTTCTAGGCCATGTTTCTCCTGCAGGAATCGCAAACTTTGTAATACTCTTTTATGTATAAATGAGAGGCAGGTTGTAAGACCTTTCTTTACCCATAGTTCAAATCTTTTATCTCCTCTGTTGGGAAGGAATTCGGTATCATATGCACACCATCTGAAAAGTTTTAACGTGTTATTGATTCCACATGAATTAACCACCTTCTGCCATACTTTTAATGTAAGATTTATCCAACTGTTTTTAAACTTTTCCAATTGGGCCATCAATCCTTTGTCAGCTATTGAGGCCTGTAGAGGAAAACTGTCAACCAATCCAAATTCTATTTCCTTCCATCTAGGCTTATATTCCCTATTACACCAATATAACAGAGGGGTTATCTGTGAAGCATAAAAATAATTTCTCAAGCAAGGAAGTACCATACCTCCTCCTTCCTTCCCTAACTGTAAGGTGTTATATCGAATTCTAGGTTTCTTTCCTTGCCAGATAAAGCGGGAAATCCATTTGTCCCATTCCCTGAATTGATTATCATCCACTTCCACAGGAAAAGTCAGGAAAAGATACAGTAACCGAGGGAGAATATTCATTTTTATGGTATTTATCCTTGAATTTAAACTTAAAAAGGGGATAAGATTCCATCTATGCATATCTGCTTTTATCTCTGAGATTAATGGCCCATAACTTACCTGTGACAGTGTTGAAAGATCCTTCAGCAGGGTTATTCCTAAATATTTTAATGATTTAGCTTCCCACTTAAGATCATATGGATCCTGCAGTTTTTTGGATGGTGTATAATTTACGGACATAACCTGCATTTTCTTTACATTTATTTTATAACCTGATATTTTCCCAAAGTCATCCAACAGTGTAAACAATCCTATAAATGACTTTTCTGGTTCACTCAAATAGACTAAAACATCATCTGCGAATAACGCCACTTTCTGTTCAATCCCTGCCACCTTGATACCTTTTACGATTTCGCTCTGTCTTATTAGTTGGGCAAGCGGTTCAATATATAGCTCAAAAAGGAAAGGAGAAATTGGGCATCCCTGTCTAGTGCCTCTCTCTAAGATGAAGGAGTCAGAGAGGTCCCCATTTATCTTAATTCGAGCTGTAGGGCTGTCATATAGAGTCTGAATTACTTTAATAAATTTTTCTTGAAAGCCGAATCTTCCTAACAGTCTGTATAGGAATGCCCAACTAACCGAATCAAAAGCTTTCTCGGCGTCTAATCCCACTACCATTGTCTCTGTCTCGTTCTTAATAACCTGCTCTAGTATGTGTAGAGTACTCCTTATGCTGTCCTGAGTTTGTCTTTGTTGAATAAATCCAGTCTGGTCTAAGTGGATTAGGTCAGGTAAAAGTTTTTCCAATCTGTGCGCTAATATAGATGTAAATAATTTGTAATCTAAATTACGAAAACTAATTGGCCAATAATTACCACATTCTAGTTTATCTTTACACTCTTTAGGAATAACTGAAATAATCGCTTCTCTCCAGGGAGGTGGAATTTCTCCTCTCTGCAAGATCCAATTAAAGGTGTTAAGTAGTAATGGGGCTAACTGTGACTTCAGCGATTTGTACCACTCTGAGGTAAACCCATTAGAACCTGGTGACTTTCCAGCCTTTAATCTAGGGATGGCCACATTCAGTTCTTTGGCAGTTACTGGTTCTAATAGGCATTCATTTTGTAAATCTGTAAGTTTAGGCAGATCTAAAGAATTCAATAAAGTGTCTATATAAGGCTCATTGGAGGCCCGGGGTTGGGAGTACAGCTCTCAATAATATGTTTCAAAACTCTCTTGAATTTTCCCTGTTGTACTCTCCACAAGCTTTGTCTTTGGATTCTTTATTTTATGAATTGTATTGTTTGCTTGTTGTTTTCGTAATTTATATGCTAATAATCTAGTTGATTTACCTCCTACTTCATAATTCTTTTGTCTCGGGTGAAGAAAATTTCTTTGAGTTTCCAATGTCTAAATATCATAAATTTCTCTTTGCAATTTCCTAATTTCCTGTTTTAAATTAGAATTACTTTTGTTGCTATCTACAACTTGAAGTTGTTTTAATTTTCCTTGAAGGTCTGCTAATTTTTGTGCATTGATTTTTTTCATGTGAGTGGTAATGGAAATAATTTTCCCTCTCAGTACAGCTTTCAATGTATCCCATAAGATCACTGGTGACGTTTCTCCCGCGTCATTAAGGTCTAAATATTCTTTGATTTCTCCCCTTAATCTCTCCATTACTTTCGGGTTATTGAGTATATGTGAGTTTAGCCTCCATAGTGTTTTCCTCATTTTCTTTTCCAGGATTAGAGACATAGAGACTGGGCTATGATCCGACAGATCAATTGTTGCAATATTACAGTTTTTTATCCTGAGTCTATCTGTATTAAAGATAAAGAAATAGTCTATCCTTGAATAGGCTGAATGAGGGAAAGAGTAATGCGTATAATCTTTACTAGTGGGGTGTAATTCCCTCCACACATCTATAATTCTCAACTCCTCCATCAATAAATTCATTTTCTGAGTCAGTGGTTTATTCTGAGTAACTATTCTTGAAGAATCTAATGCAGGATTTAACCTAATATTAAAATCCCCTCCACAGATTACTACCCCTTGAGAACTGACCATTAGGTCAAAAATGTGTCTATAAAATAACCATTCACAACCTGGAGGAGCATAAACATTCAGCAGTGTTATTTCTGTACCTTCTATTCTTCCTGTAATTTTTACAAATCGTCCATCTTTGTCTTTATCTCTGAAATATGTTCATAATTAAGAGTACTTGATATTAAAGTAGCTACCCCTCTTTTGTGGCTCAATTTATATGATGAATAAAATACATGCTTAAAGCCCATTCTTTTTAATTTTCCATGTTCGGATTGGCTCATATGTGTTTCCTGGAGGAAAGCTATTTGTGCCCTCTCTTTTTTCAATTTAGACATTATCTTATTTCTTTTAATTGGATTCAAAACCCCATTAACATTATAGGAAATTATTTTTACCAATTCATTTTGCATTTTTCTCTAGTAAAAAAAAAACTCTCCTTTTCTAACCAAACAGTAAGCAATCCCTTCTCAACAGTAAACCAAAACATATAACCACACCCTAGGCATTTTTGAACGTATAACATTTGAAAATTTTTCCCGACTTCCCACAGTGAGGCCTGAGCACCGAACCTGAGGCCTCAGTTCAGAGGGATAACCTCTATCTTCACCGTGTTAGAGGACCCTCAGCAGTGTGAATAAACAGACAGAATTCTCTCCTATTTATGTTTCGACCATATTGCTATCATTCAAGTCATTCCATCTAGCTTATTTTCAGTTATCAGCTTTCATTTTACCTTTAAGTCCCATTTACTCTTTTCAGTCATTTCTCTTAATAAATCTGTATTGTCTGTAATTCGCGTCTGAATATTTGCAGCTTTTCCTTGTAGTTTGACACTCTGTTTCGTGTGGAGCATCCTCGCCACACTGGCTGCCACGACTTCTGCTGAATCCTCTCCAGTAACGACTCCGGTTGGGTGATAACTTTAATAGATAGTCCCCGGTCCGCCAGGTCCGACGTTGCCTCCCCCACCGTAGCGTAAGTTTTTGTCCCTTCGTCGTAAAAGACTCTCAGCCAAGCTGGATATAGGGTCTGGAATCTGATGTTGTTTTCCTTCAGGACCCTCCGTGTTTCCGCGTATTCCTTCCGTCTGGCAAGGATCCCCGGTGCGTAGTCGTGGTCTAAACTGATTTTACAGTTGTTCCACATGAAACCTTTCTTTCGCCATGCCCTTTTAAGCACCTCTTCCTTCGTTCTGTAACTGAGAAATCTGACCAGAATCGATCTGGGCTGGGCGCCTGCTGGAGGCTCTGGTGCCAACACGCGGTGAGCTCTTTCTATCTGTAGGTCTTTTGCGTCCGGTATATCCAGGTTCTCTCTAAGCAGCTTCTCCACGAAGGGAATCATCAATCCGGGTTTACCTTCAGCCCCTTCGGGAACTCCGTAGATCCTCACGTTTGCCCTCCTTGAGCGGCTTTCTTGGTCTATTAGCTTCCACTGCTCTTGCAGCTTTAGCATTTCTGCTATCACTTCCTCTGCGTTTTGTAGCTTCTCCTCAATTCCTACCATCCTCGCTTCGGCTTCGTCTATCCTCGAATTAGTTTTTACTATTTCTCCTTTAATATCCTCCAGCTGTTTGTTGTTACCTTGTCGGAACGCGCGAATCTCTCTGAGAATCAAAGACAGAATCACCGATTCCTCCTCATTATCTCCGTCCTGGCTTGCTGTGGGGGAGCTAGGCCCTTCGCCTTGCTACGTCTCTTTGTGTTTATCAGCCTTCAGAGCGGACTTTTTAATCTTGTTCTTAGACATCATCCTTTCCCCTTTTATTGATATAGTTATACAATATTAAGTATTTGTCTAATTTCGATTTTGGGGCAGTTTACCTTCTTTTTTGTCGAGAGACCTTTTCCGTACGCCGCCATTCCCTTGATGACCCGGAAGTCCCTCTCGAATTGAACAATCTTTATTGTCATTATACATAGGTACAATGAAACTCTGTTTGGCTTCCTCTCAGGCAATTAAATAAAGCGGTAGATTAAAACAAGACAGAACTGTAATAGAAAAAAAAGTATTAAATAGATAAGTAGCAGAAAATAAGTCGCAGCAGCACCAGAGTATCACAGTAATGCACAAAGTGCCGTTAGTGCAGGTATTTGAGTCCCTTGTGTGTGCATGTGTGTGCTCACAGTTTCAGTCATTGTTCTGTGGGAGCGGTGTGATGGAGGCCACAGCATTCACTTAATCGTATTTAGTTTAGACTGGATTAGATTAGATTAGATTATGAGGACACTCAGTCATCGTTTATTGTCATTTAGAAATGCATGCATTAAAAAATGATACAATGTTCCCCCAGATTGAAATCACAAAAAAAAGACAAACCAAAGACTAACACTGACAAGACCACATAATTATAACATATAGTTACAGCAGTGCAAAGCAATACCATAATTTGATAAACAGCAGATCATGGGAACGCTAAAAACGTCTCAAATTTCCGATCGACTCCCGGTAGTCCCCGATAGCAAGCGGCAGAAGGGAGCAACTCTCCCTTCCATAAACCTCCAGGCACCTACAACTGTCGGTGCATTGGAAGCACCCGACCACAGCTGACTCTGAGTCCGTCCGAAAACTTCGAGCCTCCAGCCAGCCCTTCGACACCGAGAACTGAGGACCATCTCTGCCGAGCGCTTCGACCCCATCCCGGCCGCCGAGCAACAAGAAAAGCCGAGGATTCGGGGCCTTCCCCTCCGGTGATTCTGGATCACACAGTAACAGCGGCAGCGAAGCAGGCATTTCAGAATTTTCTCCAGATGTTCCTCCGTTCTCTCACGTCTGTCTCCATCAAATCCGGATTGTGCACGGCACCCTACTTGACAGATTACAGATATCATTCACCGGAGTGGCCGCACAAACTGCGTCGCGCCGCCATCTTCTCCTCCTCCAATTTAATTCCAAAAAAATAGAGAAATTTGCTCTTTAATAAAATATACAAAAGTTGAATCTTGTAACAATGGAACATTAAATCTCACCTGAGGTAGCTGAATATTATCAGAGAGCTTCAAAGATAGTTTAATAGGTGCATGATCCGACAACGCAATCACATCATACGCACACTCAACAACAGAGGGCACCATTCGCGTGTCCAGCAAAACATAATCAATTATTGAATATTTATGGTACACATGTGTAAAAAAAAGAAAAATATTTTTCTTTGGGTATTTAAATCTCCAAATGTCGACCAGACATTATTCTAATAAAAAAGAATTAATACAAGTCGCAGCTTTATTAGGAAGTGACGGATTGGTGGACGATCTGTCAATCGACGGATTGAGACAGCAGTTAAAGTCACCGCCCATAATCAATTTATATTCATTTAAATCCGGCAATACAGAAAATAGCTTCTTAAAAAATTCAGGGCGATCTATATTAGGTGCATATACACACACCAAAGCCACCTTTTGACCACACAACAGACCAGTGACAATTAAATATCTTCCAATTAAATCAGTAACAGTATTAAAATGAACAAAGGAGATTTTAGAATTAATAATATTAGATACCCTTCTTATTTTATTTACTGATAAAGAGTGAAATAGGGGTCCCTTCCAAAATTTAAAGAAGGATTTTCATCCTGCTTACGGATATGAGTCTCCTGCGCAAAAATAATATCTGCATGAAGTGTTCTTAATTTCTTAAAAATCTTTCTGCGCTTAATAGGTTGGTTCATACGGTTTAAATTCCAATATATTATATTAATTTTATTAAGATCCCTATTAAAAGTTTAATTTAAAAATTTTATAAAGTAATCTAATGCGCAGGCGCAGCCTAAATCGGAAGAAAGGGCGAAGCTTGACTCGATCAGAAAGAACAGCAAACTGATTGACAAAGAAAAACCCCGCTGGACTGCCGAGTCGAGGAAAACTAATCTAATAGATCCATTCCTACCCGACAAAAATCCAGAAGCCATCCAATAGGCGGACAACATGCTATTCGAATAACCATTAACCCCTGTCTCCAGATAGCAGCTCTTGTTTATAAAGTAAAAGGTTACCACCACCAAAAAGACTTGACAAAGAATACATAAAGAAGTAACAGATTCCAAATATTTTCATATCATGTCTGACAGTAGGTAAGACCGAATTAACGACGGCCGTCTTAAATCCATTTAACATACGCAGCCATGTATTCAAAAAAGGATAAATCCAATCAACGAATATACTACAACTAATATTAAAGACTTACAAATCCAAGAAAAAATAAGTAAATATATATATGTTAAATTCAAAACTAGACCTATAGAAACATAAATCATTACAGCACAGAAACAGGCCTTTTGGACCTTCTTGGCTGTGCCGAACCATTTTTCTGCCTAGTCCCAGTAACCTGCACCTCGACCATATCCCTCCATACACCTCCCATCCATGATCCTGTCCAAGTTTTTCTTGAATGTTAAAAGTGAGCCTGCACTTACCACTTCATCTGGCAGCTTATTCCACACTCCCACCACTCTCTGTGTGAAGAAGCCCTCCCTAATGTTCCCTTTAAACTCATCCCCCTTCACCCTTAACCCATGTCCTCTGTTTTTTTCTCATATAGAACATAGAATAGTACAGCACAGTACAGGCTCTTTGGCCCACAATGTTCTGCCGACCCTCAAACCCTGCCTCCCATATAAGCCCCCACCTAAGATTCCCCCATATACCTGTCTAGTGGTCTCTTAAACTTCACGGGTGTATCTGCCTCCACCACTGACTCAGGCAGTGCATTCCACGCACCAACCACTCTCTGGGTAAAAAACCTTCCTCTAATATCCCCTTGAACTTCCCACCCCTTACCTTAAAGCCATGTCCTCTTGTATTGAGCAGTGGTGCCCTGGGGAAGAGGCGCTGGCTATCCACTCTATCTATTCCTCTTATTATCTTGTACACCTCTATCATGTCTCCTCTCATCCTCCTTCTCTCCAAAGAGTAAAGCCCTAGCTCCCTTAATCTCTGATCATAATGCATACTTTCTAAACCAGGCAGCATCCTGGTAAATCTCCTCTGTACCCTTTCCAATGCTTCCACATCCTTCCTATAGTGAGGTGACCAGAACTGGACACAATACTCCAAGTGTGGCCTAACCAGAGTTTTATAGAGCTGCATCATTACATCGTGACTCTTAAACTCTATCCCTCGACTTATGAAAGCTAACACCCCATAAGCTTTCTTAACTACCCTATCCACCTGTGAGGCAACTTTCAGGGATCTGTGGGCATGTACCCCGAGATCCCTCTGCTCCTGTACACTACCAAGTCTCCCCTAACCTCAGTGGAAAAAGCCTGCTTGCATTCGCTCTATCTACACCCATCATAATTTTATATAACTCCATCAAATCTCCCTTCATTATTCTACGCTCTAGGGATTAAAGTCCTAACCCGTTCAACCTTTCTCTGTAACTGAGTTTCTCAAGTCCCGACAACATCCTTCTAAACCTTCTCTGCACTCTTTCAACCTTATTAACATCCTTCCTGTAATTTGGTGACCAAATCTGCGCACAATACTCCAATTTCGGCCTCACCAATGCCTTATACAACCTTACTATAACAGTCCAACTCTTATAAGCAATACTTTGATTAAAGAAGGCCAATGTACCAAAAGTTCTCTTTATGATCCTCTCTAACTGTTACGCCACTTTTAGGGAATTTTGTACCTGTATTCCCAGATCCCTCTGTTCTATTGCACTCCTCAGTGCCCTACCATTTACCTTGTATGTTCTACCTTGGTTTGTCCTTCCAAAGTGCAATACCTCTGTTATGGTCTGGTCCGTGAAGTCCGCATTCCGGTTCATGGTCCGGTCCGTGGACTCAGGACTCCGGGTCTTGCAGCTGTCCCTTGTTTTGTTTGAGTTAATCATAGGCACCTGATTCCCATCTTGTGGCTTGGAATATAAGTAGCCTTGGGCTTGAGTGTGGGCTTCCGGTTTGTCTTGTCAAGATCCCCTGGGAGCAACCTGCTGGTGGAAGGCTAGAGCGGCCGCTTTCCATCTTAGGTCGCGTTGGGGAACCATTCTCTCATGGAGCCTTGCTGTCAGGAGTCGAAGCTGCCTTTGCGGTATGGATTCAGCCGTTTACTGAGCCAGCTGAGTGGCCATCAGCCACTCCGAACTAAGTAGGGATCTAGCTGTTTCTGTAGCCAGCCGAGGTTGCTGGTCGTAACTGCTACTCGGAGCAACCCGATGCAGAGAGGGAACTGTCTGTTATTCTTTGGTGTTTGTCTTCTCTTGTCCGCGCCTCTGTGTGGTAAGTCAGGCCGTTATGCCGTTGCCCTGTGGGGAATCCTGTCCTGTCTTGTCTTGTCTTTGCCTCTGTTGGGTAAGTCCGGCCGTTCTGCCGTTACCTGACGATGGTCCTGTCCCACTTTGCTGTGGAGAAGAAGTAGAGTCCCGGCTTGTCTTAGTATTAGACCCGGCTCTATGGCTACGTACTGTCCTGTCTCATGTTGGTGTCCTGTTAAAGATGAGTCCCTGCTTTTCGAAGGATAAGTCCCGGCTCTATGTTGAGGTACAATTCCCAGTCTGTCTCCGAGCTCCAGCCTCCGAGTTATCAGCCTCCACATTCCAAGAGCCAAGACCCCAGCCTGCAAGCCTCAAAAGCCAAGACCCCAGCCTCAAGCCTCAAGCCTCTAGACCCCAGCCAAGTCCTGTCCTGTAGTCACGTCCTGCCGCTGCTACTGTGCGATCGAGAATATCCGAAGGGGAAGGCTCCAAATCCTCAGCTTTGCATATTGCCTGTTGCCGGGGCCTGGGTCGAACCGCTCAGCAGAGATGGTGCTCCGTGCCCGGTGTCGGAGAGCTGGTCGGAGGCTCGGAGTTTTCGGACGGACTCGGAGTCGGACTGTGGTCGCCTGCATCCAGGATGCTGCATCGGCAAGGTTTACCGTCTGCGTGAGATGATGGGACTTTCGAGAGATTTTGAGACTTTTACCGTGCCCATGGTCTGTTCTTATCAAATTACGGTATTGCTTTGCACTGTTGTAACTATATGTTATAATTATATGATTTTTGTCAGTTTTTAAGTCGGTTTGTCATGTGTTTCTGTGATATCATTCTGGAAAAACATTGTATCATTTCTTAATGCATGCATTAATAAATGACAATAAAAGAGGACTGCGCGTCCATCTAATCTAATCTAATCTAATTTAATCTAATCTAATGTTATGTACTTGACTGGTTCTGGGACCCAAGCCCGATGCAAGACGACAGGTCCTGGGTCCTTGTCCAGTCTCTGGCTCAGAGCCCAAGCCCAGGCTCCTAGTGCTAAGTTCCTTGTCTGGGTTCCCTGTATTGTCCATGTCCTAGCCCAAGTCTGCGTTCTTGTCCCTGTTCCTTGTCTGTATCCTGTCACGTCCCTACTCTAGTCAAGTCCTGTTCCTTGTACTTCAGTGTCTGTGTCTTGCATTTGGGTCCGTTCCTAACGCCCCCATTGTGACAACCTCATATTTGTCTGTAGTAAACTCCATCTGCCATTTTCAGCCCATTTTTCCAGCTGGTCTAAATCCTTCTGCAAGCTTTAAAAACCTTACTCACTGTCCACTACACCTCCAATCTTTGTATCATCAGCAAATGTGCTGATCCAACTTAGCACATTATCATTCAGATCATTGGTATAGACGACAAATAACAATGGACCCAGCACTGGTGATACACCACCAGCCACAGGCCTCCACTCAGAGAAGCAATCCTCCACTACCACTCTCTGACGACTTCCATTGAGCCAATGTCTAATCCAATTTACCACCTCTCCACGTATACCTAGCGACTGAATCTTCCTAACTAACCTCCCATGCGGGACCTTGTCAAAGGCCTTACTGAAGTCCATGTAGACAACATCCACCGCCTTCCCTTCATCCATTTTCCTGGTAACCTCCTCGAAAAACTCGAATAGATTGTTTAAACATGACCTACCAAGCACAAATCCATGTTGACTCTCCCTAATAAGTCCCTGTCTATCCAAATACTTGTAGATCCTATCTTTCAGTACTCCTTCCAATAATTTACCTACTACCGACATCAAACTTACAGGCCTGTAATTTCTGGGATTACTTTTGGAGCGTTTGTTAAATAATGGAACAGCATGAACTACCCTCCAATCCTCCGACACCTCACTTGTCGATACCGACATTTAAAATATATCTGCCAGGGCCCCTGCAATTTCAACACTAGTCTCCTTCAAGGTCCGAGGGAATACTCTGTCGGGTTCTGGGGATTTATCTACTCTGATTTGCCTCAAGATAGCAAGCACCTCCTCCTTTTCGATCTCTACAGTTTCCATGACCTCACTACTTGTTTGCTTTACTTCCATTGACCCATGCCAGTTTCCTTAGTAAAGACAGACGCAAAAAAAAATTTAAGATCTCCCCCGCTTCTTTTGGTTCCGTACATAGCCGGCATTCTTCGAGCACCGATCGGGCACGCTGCTCACTTCCTTGCCACGAGCCCTGTAGTCCTCTGCCGCTGCCGTAGTGCGTTGGGTTTCTGAGTTTCTCCAGCATCTGTACTTACTAACTGTTAGAACCGTTAAGTCAAGCTTCTTTCTGTTTGCTTTTCTCGGCCTGGTTGTGACCGGTTGTGCTTTTCTCGAGTTCTTTGATTATTTAAGGGGACACGCTCTGCACTCCGTCAGCGGAGTCCTACTGTGTGTTGGAGAACAATTAGTCTCCCGGTGACGCTCGGTCGTGACTCCGATGGCATCTTGGTATTCCTACGCTTACGTTCTTGCTTTCGTCTCTACGTGGGAAGTCTGCCACTGTTTCGCTCTTGATCCAGTCTCGCCAGCGCCCACCGTGACAGTCTGCTGTCCTTCCGCACTTGGGAACAGTCCTGTCAGCGGCGACCTAGGTATTCCTTCTCTGGAATCTAAGCAGAAAACCAGACTTTTTTTTATTAAAATGCCCGCAATTTGTTTCTGACGATTGGTACTGATTGCGGATATCAGAATCAGTTTTATTATCGCCGGCATATGTCGGAAAATTTGTTAAATTTCCGGCGGCAGCAGCAAAATGCGAATTTTATTTTATGCATAAATATATTATGCGAATATATTTAAATTAAATACATTGTGCAAAACGTAGGAAATAAAACAGCAAGCATAAAAACCCTGCAGAACACAAACTGGCATGGGAGCCCTGCGGGGCACGCAGCATCAGTGGAGGCAAAGGAACGGGTAATATTGGATTGGGCCACGACCAGCGATTACAGAAGCTGTTTGGAAGGGACAGTATCTGGGATGACGGCAGATCAACAATGGCTGGTGTTTCTGGGGGCAATTCGAAAGGCACAGGTTAGATAAATCAGAAAGATGAAGATATATTCGAACAGTACACTGAGGCAGCCGTGAATGACAAAATAAGTCAAATGCAGCATATAAGCAAATGCGAATGTAGCAAAAAGTAGTGCGAATTTAGAGGAATACACATCAAAGTTGCTGGTGAACGCAGCAGGCCAGGCAGCATCTCTTGTAAGAGGTACAGTCGACGTTTAGGGCCGAGACCCTTCGTCAGGACTAACTGAAGGAAGAGCTAGATTAGCTGCGTTCACCAGCAACTTTGATGTGTGTTGCTTGAATGTCCAGCATCTGCAGAATTCCTCGTGTTTGCGAATTTAGAGGATTGAGATTCTTTTAAAAACCAGCAAAAACGCAACGACAAAAGCCAAGGAGAGAAACTATTAAATATGAAGGTCAGCAGGCCAACAATGTAAAAGAGGTGTGCAAAAGAGCAGAAGAGGAAGCCTGCTGGGCTACCAGCGTCTGAGACAGAACCAGCGGCAGATGGAGAACAACTGTGCCCTCATTCACACCGAAACGTGGCTTCAGGATGCATCGCGCAGGCGGCGATCCAGCTGGAGGGTTTCGACACGTTTCGGGCCGACAGGGTTCCGGCGATCTCAGGCAAGCCCCGGGGTGGTGGTATCTACATTTACATAAATGATATCTGGTGTATTGATGCTTTAGCAGTGCCATCCCACTGTTTACCCGTGATTGAGTTCATTGTAGTGAAGTGCAGACCGTGTTACATACCGATAGAGTTCATTATTATTGTGTCGGTAGCCGTTAAACTACATCCCCACTCTGCAGATGCCGGCGAAACACACCGTGAACTTTACAGCGCCATCAGTGACGTTCCAACCAACCACTCTGATAATATCTTCATTATGGCTGGTAAATTTAATCATGCAAACTTAAAACATAGTCCTGCCTGAATTCCACCGGCATGTTGGTTTTGCTACCAGAGGTGAAAGTACACTGAACATAGCGGGTGCCTATAAAGCAGTTCCACGACCCCACAATGAGCTCTCACATCATTTACCTGTGACGCTAATTCCAGCATACAAACCACTGATTTACATGGCCAGAATAGCTCTAAAATTCGTGAAAAACGGGTCTGAGGGTCAAGCTCAGCCTTGCAAGTCTGTTTAGAAAACTCGAAATGGAGAATGTTCGGGGTGCTACTACTTATGTATAACTGTACTGAGGATGCTGTTAACACGAACACACTGGTGTCAGAGCAAATCAAAAGCCATGGTTTACTGCAAAAGTCGTGAACGGCTGAGGGATTGTGATGTTGCCTTTAAATCAGGGGACGTGACAGCTCTCAGTGAAGCAAGAATCGTCCTCTCCCGCTCCATCAGGAAGGCAGAAAATGGAGTATTCTCAGAGAATATACTACATTTCTTTGATACCAGAGACACGAGGCTCATGTGGCAGGGAATTCAGAGGATTCCAGGCTACGAGTCTATCCTGTTTGTCAGCGAGCAGGACGCCTCACTCCCTGACAGGCTGAAGGTCGTTAACGCCTGCTTGGAACTGGCGTGGAAGGTACCCCTCCCTCCAGGGGAACAATCACTCCATCTGGCTGAGGAAGAGCTTGGTCAGGGTCTGCTCAGGTAAAGCTGTGGGTCCCAGTAACATACCGGGTCGTGTTCTGAAAGGCTGTGCAGCCCAGCTAAATGAGGTTCCGACGGATGTCTCTCGAACAATCCACTGTCTCTTTGGTTTTCAAGGTGTCAATGTAGGCGACAATGACCAGCCTAAATGACTACCATCAGGCAGAACCCTAATAGATTTGTTAGCTCTCAATGGCCTATACATTCCTTGGAGTGCATCTACTTACATTCTTGAGCAAATACAAGATTATTTACTACCCTCCAATCCCTGGTAACGCCTGTTACTAATAATGCAAAAGATCTTTACAATCTCCTGAGTAACTGTGAGCATTCTAGGTAATCAGCCATGAGGCCCTGGAGATTTACTGAAGTTAGGATTTACCAGAGACCAAGCACGACTTCCCCTTCAATCTAAAATGTCCCAGCTCATTTTTAGGGAGCTTGTTTAAGGTTAAGAAACCCCACTCTGCTTTCACAATCCTCCTTCTTCTCGGTAAATGACAACGCCAGTCACCAGTAGCCTCACAGCCACTTCTATGACTTCAAGCACCATAATCCCCCGCCCCACCATCGATTTTTCCTTCAGTGTACATATCCCCTTCTATTTTTCTTCTTTTTTTTCTTAACTTGAACATGAGTATAAACTGTCTTGGGATTCTCTCCACTCTGCTCCGTCTAGTCCAGACCTAACCAGTTCCCCTCTACCACCACTCTGCTCCGTCTAGCGGAATTAGTCCTTACTCTTAATAATTTCTCCTTTGGCACCTCCCACTTCCTCTAAACTAAAAGTGTAGCTATGTGCACCCATATGGGTCCTAGCTATGCCTGCCTTTTTGTTGGCTTTGTGGAACAATCTATGTTCCAAACCTATTCTGGTATCTATCCCCCACTCTTCCTTCGCTACATCGACGACTGCATTAGCGTTGCTTCCTGCACGCATGCTGAGCTCGTTGACTTCATTAACTTTGCCTCCAACTTTAACCCCGCCCTCAAGTTTACCTGGTCCATTTCCCACACCTCCCTCCCCTTTCTTGATCTCCCTGTCTTTATCTCTGGAGACAGCTTATCCACTGATGTCTACTATAAGCCTACCGACTCTCACAGCTATCTGGACTATTCCTTTTCTCACCTTGTCTCTTGCAAAACTGCCATCCCCTTCTCGCAATTCCTCCGTCTCCGCCGCATCTGCTCTCACGATGAGGCTTTTCATTCCAGGACGAGGGAGATGTTTTCCTTTTTTAAACATAAGGCCTTCCCTTCCTCCACCATCAACTCTACCCTCAAACGTATCTCCCCCATTTCACGCACATCTGCTCTCACTCCATCCTCCCGCCACCCCACTAGGAACAGGGTTTCCCTGGTCCTCACCTACCACCCCACCAGCCTCGGGTCCAACATATAATCCTCCGTAACTTCCGCCACCTCCAACGGGATCCCACTACTAAGCACATCTTTCCCTCCCCCTCCCCCTACTTTCCGCAGGGATCGCTCCCTACGCGACTCCCTTGTCCATTCGTAACCCCCCCATCCCTTCCCACCGATCTCCCTCCTGGAACTTATCGTTGTAAGCGGAACAAGTGCTACACATGCCCTTACACTTCCTCCCTCACCACCATTCATAGCCCCAGACAGTCCTTCAAGATGAGGCGACACTTCACCTGTGAGTCGGTTGGGGTGATATAGTACGTCCGATGCTCCCGATGTGGCCTTCTATGTATTGGCGAGACCCGACGCAGACTGGGAGATCGTTTTGCTGAACACCTACGCTCTGTCCGCCAGAGAAAGCGGGATCTCCCAGTGGCCACACATTTTAATTCCACATCCCATTCCTATTCTGACATGTCTATCCACAGCCTCCTCTACTGTAAAGGTGAAGCCACACTCAGGTTGGAGGAACAACACCTTATATTTCGTCTGGGTAGCCTCCAACATGATGGCATGAACATTGACTTCTCAAACTTCTGCTAATGCCCCACCTCCCCCCATACCACATCCGTTATTTATTTTTATACACACACATTCTTTTTCTCTCTCTCCTTTTTCTCCCTATGTTCCTCTCACAATACCCCTTGCCCATCCTCTGGATTTTTCACCCACTCCTCCTTTTCTTTCTCCCTGGGCCTCTTGTCCCATAATCCTCTCATATCTCTTTTGCCAATCACCTGTCCAGCTCTTGGCTCCATCCCTCCCCTTCCTGTCTTCGCCTATTATTTCGGATCTCCCGCTCGCCCTCCCACTTTCAAATCTCTTACTAGCTCTTCCTTCAGTTAGTCCTGACGAAGGGTCTCGGCCTGAAACGTCGACTGTACCTCTTCCTGGAGATGCGGCCTGGCCTGTTGTGTTCACCAGCAACTTTGATGTGTGTTGCTTGAAATTCCAGCATCTGCAGATTTCCTCGTGTTTGAGATTCTCATTGACGCTATTTGTCAAGAATTTTTCATGGTCATTTTCCCCCTTCCTAATCGCCCGACGGTTTTCTACCATCTTTATATTCTCTAAGGATCCAGTGAAATTTCAGCACTCAAAACCTTAGTTTTGCTTCTTTTATATTCCTGAAAAAACTGAGGCCTATGATTTTCATTACTCCTTGTCGGTCCTAAGTTCTGATCAATTTGCCTTTAAATTGTTAGATGTGGACCTGTCTCAGAGCAGCTGCTCCTAACCAAAGTTCCTCATTCACAAGCACCATCGCACATTAGCACGCCCGCCAGTCATCTGTCTATGGCACCAGTATATGTCATGGTCTGGTCCGTGAAGTCCGCATTCCGGTTCACGCTCCGGTCCGTGGACTTAGGACTCCGAGTCTTCCCGCTGTCACTTGGATGAGTTAATCATAGCCACCTGACTCCCATATTGGGGGTTGGAATATAAGAGCCTTGGGGTTGAGTGTGGACTGCTGGTTTGTTTTGTCAAGATCCCCTGGGAGCAACTTGCCGGTGGAAGGCTAGGGCAGCCAATTGCCATCTTTAGCCGCGTTGTGGAACGACCCCTCATGAAGCCTTGCTATCAGTAGTCGGAGCTGTATTTGTGGTATGGATTCGGCTGTATCCCGGGCCTGCTGAGTGGCTGCCAGCTACTCCGAGCTAGGTAGGGAACCAGCTGTTTCCATAGCCAGCTGAGGTTGCTGGCTGAACTGAGACTCGGTGCTACCCCGGAGCAGAGGTGGAACTGTCTGTCGTTCTTTGGTGTTGTCCCTTCTTGACCTCACCTCCGTGGGGTAAGTCAGGCCGTTTTACCGTTGCTCTGCGGGGGGATCTGTCTTGTCTTGTCTTTGCCTCTGTCGCGCAATTTTTCAGTCCTCCGCAACCATACCAAATTCCAATGATTTTTGAAAGATCACTACTAATGCCTCCGTAATCTCAAGCTCTATCTCTTTCAGAACCCTAGGGTGCAGTTCGTCTGGTTCGGGTGAATTCTGCACCTTTAGGTCTTTCACCTTTCTGTGCACCTTCTCCCTTGTCATAGTAAATTCACTCACTTCACTTCCCTCCCACCCTTCAACGTCTGGCATACTACTGGTTTCTTGTACAGTGAAAACAGATGCAAATTACTCATTTAGTTCATCCGACATCTCCTTGCCCTTCGTTATTATTTCTTTGGCATCATTTTCTCGTGATTCTGCATCCACTCTCATCTTTCTTCTGTTTTACATATTTGAAAAGGCTTCTACTATCCACTGATATTGTTTGCTAGCTTGCTCTCATATTTCATTCTTCCCTCCTAATAATTCTTTTAGCTGCTCTCTGTAGGTTTTCAAAAGATCCCCAGTCCTCTATCTTCCCGCTACTTTTTGGTTGTATGCCCTCTATATTGATTTTACATTAACTTTGACGACCCTTCTCAGCCACAGTCGTTATATTTTGGCATTTGAACTTTTTTTTTCGTTTTTGAAATATATCGATCCTCTTCATTTTTCCCAGGATCTAACGCCATTGCTGCTCTGAACATAGAAGAGCGAACATAGAAATCTGCAGCACATTACAGGCCCTTCGGCCAATAATATCGTGCCGACCATGTAACCTACTCTAGAAACTGCCTGGAATTTCTCTGTTGCATAACCCTCTGTTTTTCAATGCTCCATGTACAGATTCTAAAATGATCCTGCAGAATCCGCCTCTACCACCGTCGCTGGCAGTACAACGCTCTATATGAAAAACCTACCTCTGACATCCCCCTTGTACCGATTTCCAAGCACCTTAAAACTACGCCCCCTTCCTGTTAACTATTTCAGCCCTGTGAAAAAGCCTCTGGCTATCAACACGATCAATCCCTCTCATCATTGTATACACCTTTATCAGACGGGTCTCATCCTCCGTCACTCCAAGGAGAAAAGGCCAAGTTCACTCAACCAATTCTCATAAGGCGCTCCCTCCAATCTATGCAACATCCTTGCAAATCTCGTCTACACTCTATCAATAATGTCCACGTCTTTCAGTAGTGAGGTGACCAGAAATGAATGCAATACTCCAAGTGGGGTCTAAACCAAGGACTTATACAGCTGTAATATTCTAATGGAAACACCACCATTTTGGTCTCTGTGCATCGATCTTCCAATGCTGCCCACTTCATTACCCTCTCCAAGCTCCCATCAGCTCGTGAGACTGGCACACCCATGGTTCAACATGTGGTCAAGCTGCACGCTATTCCTCAAGACATCTTGTCTGATCGTGGACTACAGTTCAATTCCCGCCTTTGGAGGGCTTTCTGCTTTCTTGCAGCAGCCAGGGCCAGCCCCTCGTCTGCTTTCCACGCCACTCCAGTGGCCAGACTGGGAGAGAGAACCAGGAGTTGGAGACAACCCTGCACTGCCTTGCCTCTTTCAACCCCACGTCCCGGAGGCCCCAATTGCTTTGGGCAGAGATCCCACACAATAACCTCCAGTCGTCCGCCACGGGTATATCTCCCTTTGAATGTCAGAAGGGATTCCAGCCCCCCGCTCTTTCCTGATCAGGAGATTAATGTAGCAGTTCCTGGTGCTGAACAACTGATCCGGCGCTACAAGTACACCTGGAGATGAGCCAGGGCTTCTCTGCTGCGCACCCAGAAACAACAAGACCAACAGGCCGACCGGTTCCGCCGACAGGTAAGGCCATTCAAGCCAGGAGAGGAGGTTTGGTTGGCAGCAAGGGATCTCTCCCTGAAAGTCGAGAAGCGAAAACTGGCACCACACTACTTGGGGCAGTGTGTAGGGAAAACGTCTGTAAACAAGGTGTCGTATAGATTGCGTCTACCAGCATCACTAAAGATCCACTCAGTAGTTCCACGTTTCCCATTGCAAGCCGGTTACTACCTCTCCCCTGTCCACGGTCACCCCACCTCCCTCTCCTTCCCGCTTGGTAGATGTTTCCTGCTCTATACGGTGCGGCACCTCCTGGCATCTCGCCAGATGCGTGGTAAAGTCCAGTACCTTGTGGACTGGGAAGGGTATGGCCCAGAAAACGTTCTTGGATCCCAGCGAAGGACATCTTGAATCGGTCGCTCATCCAGTATTTCCAGCGGACATAGGTCTGTTGCGCACCAGGGGCTGTGCCAAGTGTGGGGACCCAGTTAAAACGACGAATACGACAGCATAGCAGATACAGAAAATGTGCTTGTGAATATGCAGGTGTCAGTTAATCATTATTTCATTGTAATTGTATTTAATTCCATTCTTTTTATGATAGCGCTTGTCGACACTTCAGTAAAGCACAGTAACGTTTCGCTGCCTCCTTGCATTCGGCCTTGCCTGAGAAATTGGACTGTCGAGTCAACTGACTCTGAAGTCTATCGGTATTCATTTTAGATTTAGTTATTCCACTCAGCCGCAGGGTTGGCTTCGTTTTCCATTTGATAGTTTTAGATAACTACCCGGTTTGGTCTAGAGATTGCTGTATTCTTTTCCCTCTAACTCTCTTCGTCTGTGAACTGTCGACCCGCTTTAGTGTCTCTCGCTCCACACTTGGTCCATATCTGAACGCAGTGACACCATTCCTGCCCTGAGACATACAAGTCTCTGGAACAATAGTCACAGCGTCATAGTTCCACATACTGATCCACCTGTAAGCTCAGCCGCCTTGCTTATGATACACCTTGCCTTAGAATAGATACATCTCAAACCATTATCTGAGTACATCTTTGCTCTATCATCTGCGTATCCTTCCTCCCAAACTCCCTTCAAGTTGTCTCGAGTTTAACCCTCCTCAATAGAATTAACAAAGCTTCCCCCCAGGATATTGGTTCCGTTCCAGTTCAGGTGCAACTCATCCTATTTGTACAGGTCACCCGTTCCCCTGAAAAGGTTCCAGTGATCCAAGAACTTGACCTGCTACAAGCACAATCTCTTCAGCCACTCGTTCATATGCGCTATCTTCCTGTTCTGACCCTATTTAGCTCGTTCCACCGGGAGCAATTCGGAGATTACCACCTTGGAGGTCCTGCTCTTCAGCCTCCTTCCTTCGCAGAAAGTAGAGACGCTGCTGGGCTTTCTTGGCTATGGAGGTGGTATTGATGGACTAGGTGAGATCCTCCGCCAAGTGAACGCCAAAAAATTTGGTGCTCTTAACGATCTCAACGGAGGAGCCGTCAATGTTCAGCGCAGAGTGGTCGCTCCGTGCTCTCTTCAACCATCTCTTTTGTTTTGTTCACATTCAGAGACAGGTTGTTGGCTCTGCACCAGTCCGTTAGACGCTGCACCTCCTCTCTGTATGCTGACTCGTCGTTCTTTCTGATGAGACCCACTTCAGAATGTCTATATGGCAGTGCAGTGACAGAGAAATAGAGGGCTTGGGAGCTGACTGTAATGGTTGATCAGATTGATTGCCTGGGGAAAGAAACCTTTTAAGATGCCCTTATGTTTTTTGCTTTAATAGTCTATAGCGCTTTCCAGAAGGGAACTTTTGGAAAAGACAGTATGCTGAATGGGTAAAGTCAACAATGATTTTTCCTGCCTGCTTTATTGTCCTGGACACATTCAAGTCTTACAGTGACGGTAGACTGCAACTTCTGACCTTTTCGGTTGAACGGGCAGTCCGTTGTGATTTTCGTATTTATGAGGGGATGCACAGCCAAACCAGACAGTAATGGTTACCAGACAGTAATGGCTTATGTGAAGGTTCTCTTTGTAATGGCAGTGTATAATTGTATTATTATCTTCTGGGAAAGATGTAATTTTACCAACTGACGTAAGCACCTCCATCTCCGAGCCGTAAAACCATCAGTCACCGGAGAGAAGTGGGCCGTTAAGCCCATCGAAGCTGCCCCGACATTCAATTATTACTTACTTATTATCCCTCCTAAACCCATCCTTCCACCTTCTCCCGGTAACCTTTGACGCACTTATTAATCAATAATCTATATACCTTCATAGTCATAGTTATAGTCATACTTTATTGATCCTGAGGGAAATTGGGTTTCGTTACAGTTGCACCAACCAAGAAATGAGTATCAATATAGCAATATAAAACCATTAATAATTAAATAATAATTTGTAAATATTAGACTTCGCTTTAAATATACCCAACGACTTGGTCTCTACAGCCACCTATGGCAAGGAACTCCATCGATTCGCTACCATCTGGCTAATGCAATTCCTCTGCATCTCTGTTCGAAAGCTAACTTCCTCTATCCTGAGGCTGTGCCGACTGATCCTGGATTTTCCCACTGCAGGAAACATCCTCTCTGTGTCCATTCTCTCTAGATCATTCAATTTTCTTCGGTATTCACTAAGGAGAAGGATATTGAATTGTGTAAGATAAGGGAAACAGGTAGGGAAGTTATGGAAACTATGATGATTAAAGAAAAGGAAGTACTGGAGCTTTTAAGGAATATAAAATTGGATTAAGTCTCCGGGTCCTGACAGGATATTCCCTAGGACCTTGAGGGAAGTTAGTGTGGAAATACCAGGGGCACTGACAGAAATATTTCAAATGTCATTAGAAACGGGGATGATGCCGGATGATTACCATATGGCTCATGTTGTTCCATTGTTTAAAAAGGGTTCTAAGAGTAAACCTAGCAATTATCGGCCTGTGAGTTTGACGTCAGTGGTGGGTAAATTGATGGAAAGTATTCTTAGAGATGCTATATATAATTATCTGGATAGACAGGGTCTGATTAGGAACAGTCAACATGTACTTTTGTGTGGAAGGTCATGTTTGACAAACCTTATTGAACTTTTTGAAGAGATTACTAGGAAAGTTGACGAGGGTAAAGCGGTGGATGTTGTCTATATGGACTTCAGTAAGGCCTTTGACAATGTTCCACACGGAAGATTAGTTAGGAAGGTTCAATCGTTAGGTATTAATATTGAAGTAGTGAAATAAATTCAGCAGTGTCTGGATGGGAGACGCCAGAGAGTAGTGGTGGATAACTGTTTGTCAGATTGGAGGCCGGTGACTAGTGGTGTGCCTCAGGAATCTGTACTGGGTCCAATGTTGTTTTTTTATATACATTAATGATCTGGATAATGGGGTGGTAAATTGAATGAGTAAGTATGCAGATGATACTAAGATAGGTGGAGTTGTGGATAATGAAATAGGTTTTCAAAGTTTGCAGACACATTTAGGCAAGTTAGAAGAGTGGGCTGAAAGATGGCAGATGGAGTTCATTGCTGATAAATGTGAGGTGCTACATTTTGGTAGGACTAATCAAAATAGGACATGGATGGTAAATGGTAGGGCATTGAAGAATGCAGTAGAACAGAGGGATCTAGGAATAATGTTGCATAGTTCCTTGAAGATGGAATCTCATGTGGATAGGGTGGTGAAGAAAGCTTTTGGTATGCTGGCCTATATAAATCAGAGCATTGAGTATAGGAGTTGGAATGTAATGTTGAAATTGCACAAGGCATTGGTGAGGCCAAATTTGGAGTATTGTGTACAGTTTTGGTCACCAAATTATAGGAAAGATGTCAAGAAAATAGAGAGAGTACAGATAAGATTTACTGGAATGTTACCTGCGTTTCATCACCTAAGTTACAGAGAAATGTTGAACAAGTTGGGTCTTTATTCTTTGGAATGTAGAATGTTGAGGGGGGACTTGATAGAGGTATTTAAAATTATGAAGGGATAGATAGAGTTGACGTGGATAGGCTTTTTCCGTCGAGAGTGGGGGAGATTTAAACAAGAGGACATGAGTTGAAAGTTAAAGGGCCAAAGTTTAGGGGTAACATGTGGGGGAACTTCTTTAATCAGAGAGTGGTAGCTGTGTGGAACGAGCTTCCAGCAGAAGTGGTTGAGGCAGGTTCGATGCTGCCGTTTAAAGTTAAATTGGACAGCTATATGGACAGGAAAGGAAAGGAGGGTTATGGGCTGACTGCAGGTCGGTGGGACTAGGTGAGAGTAAGAGTTCGGCACGGACTAGAGGGGCCGAGATGGCCTGTTTCCGTGCTGTAATTGTTATATGGTTATAATATTTGATATACTTCAGTAAGATCGCCACGTCCTCCATTCTTCTAAACTTCAGCGAGCGTGGGCACTGAGCCATTAAAATCTCCTCAAATACTAGCACGTTCCTTTCCTGTCCATATAGCTGTCCAATTTAACTTTAAACGGCAGCATCGAACCTGCCTCAACCACTTCTGCTGGAAGCTCGTTCCACACAGCTACCACTCTCTGATTAAAGAAGTTCCCCCTCATGTTACCCCTAAACTTTGGCCCTTTAACTTTCAACTCATGCTAGGATCATTCTCCTGAGCCTTTTCTAGACACTCACCAATAGATAAGGGGTGCAGACACTCCTTAAATGTTATCAGCGACCTTGCTTTAACTACTCTATCAGACAGTGCATTCTAGTTATTCTTCACACTCTGGGAGGCGAAAGTCCGCTTTACAGATCACTTGCCTCGGTTTTCAGCATGGGACTTCCATGGGGACAATTGCTGCAATAGAATTGTTGAACACCTTTCCAAAACCCATATGCACTCATTTACTGCTCTATCGTCACCAGTTAATTTTATCATTTCATCAAAGACTTCAATCAGGCTAGTGAGACATGACCTGGCCATCACAAAGCCATGCTGACTATTCCTATTCAAACTATGCTCTCCATATGCTTGTAAATCCTGTTCCTAATAATCCTCTCCAATAATTTTCCACCACTGAAGTAGGAGTCGCTTGTCTATGATTCCCAGGATTATCCCTATTACCTTTCGTGAACTAAGGAATAAAGTTTACCATCGTCCAATCGCCTAGTACTTCTCCTAGATCATCACTATAGGACACAAAGATCATCACCACAGCGGCCGCAATCTCATCGACACTTACAGCAGTAACATGGGGTATGTCTCGTCCAGCCCTGGAACATCTATCATGTTTTTTTTTACAGAAGTTCCAACACTTCCTCTTTCTTCATCCAGACATGTCCCAGCATATCAGCGATTTTTACGATGTCTTCATAATTGCGAAGATCCAACTCGCTGCTGAATAATGAAGCTAAATTTTCACCAAATACCTCCCCTACCTCTTCCGACTCCAGGCACTTGTTTCTTCTTTCACCCTTGATCGGTCAAACCTCTACTCTAGTCACACTTCTGTTCTTCACATATGTGTAGAATAATTTTGAGCTAACAGGTCAAGGACTGCTCATGCACCTCCCCCCCCCCACCCCCACCTCCAGCTCTCCTAAGTCCCTTCGAAAGCTCTATTCTGTCTACTTTGTAACTCTTACGAGCCCTGAAAAAATCGTTGCTTCTTAAACCTTAAGTATACTCCCTTGTTCTTCTTGACTGAATGCCTTGCTAGATCTTTTATCAACCGTGGCTCTTTCACCGTACTAATCTTTCTCTGCCTCAATGGAAAAACATTTCCAAGCCCTCATACAAGTACTCACTGCTCTAAACTACCTCCACTTTACTGCAATGCACTTCGCTGGAACATCCATTCGAATTCAGTGCCAATTTCCTTTTCAATGACATCACCAATTCTCCCTCCCCAATTAAACACTTTCTCATATCGTTTGTTCCAATCCCTTGTCCAAGACTGTAGTAAAGGTTAAGGTCAAGGAAACCATAGAAACTCCTTCTTGACTGTGCCGAACCATTTTCCGCCTAGTCCCACTGACCTGCACACGGGCCATATCCCTCCAGACACCTCCCATCCATGTATCTGTCCAATCTATTCTTAAATGTTAAAAAAAGAACCCGCATTTACCACCTCGTCTGGCAGCTCATTCCATACACCCACCACTCTCTGTGAAGAAGCCCCCCCAAATGTTCCCTTTAATCTTTTCCCCCCTCACCCTTAACCCATGTCCTCTGGTTCTTTTTTCTCCCCTTGCCTCAGTGGAAAAAGCCTGTTTGCATTCACTCTATCTATACCCATCATAATTTTATATACCTCTATCAAATCTCCCCTCATTCTTCTACGCTCCAGGGAATAAAGTCCTAACCTATTCAACCTTTTTCTGTAACTGAGTTTCTCAAGTCCGGGCAACATCCTTATAAACCTTCTCTGCACTCTTTCAACCATATTAAGATCCTTCCTGTAATTTGGTGACCAAAACTGAACACAATACTCCAGATTCGGCCTCACCAATGCCTTGTACAAGGAGTTTGTTATTGTCTCTCAAATGCTCACCCACCTAGAGATCTGTCATCTGACCGGATTCTTTGCCAAGTATCAGATCCACTGTAGCCTCTTCTGTGGTCGGTCAGTCCACACATTGTGCAGAAAATCCTTCTGGGCCACTGACCAAGTCCTTCCCCGACCGAACTTTGAGCTACGGACAGCTTGTGCATTCATACTAGTCACACCTTTTCTGTTTCAGGAAGGTGAATCCGCCTGGGGCCATTCTTTCATTTTCTGACACATCCTCTATCAACTTTGTTGACTCTAGGTGAAGTTGTTGTCCTTAATAAGAACAATGAGAGCGAATTTCCATACAATACTTCCAGCAGACCTACTCCCAGTGTAGCCAGCGCTAGCTGCAAGAAATCTGGACTCAATCCAGATTTGATTCCTTTTAAACCAACCGAGCAGTTGGCTGTGGAAATCTGTATAAGGCGAAGAATTATTATTGATCGCTGAAAAATAAGAACAATGAGGAAGCGGTAAGTTGTTTCGGATTAAAGGAGTATGTGGTGGGTCGGGTTGTTCCGTTGAGATGCGATAGGCACGTGAAATTCAGTTTCGAATTAAGTAATAAAAATCTCCCCGTAGGATCGGAGGAGTCACTGTGCTATTTTCCGTGGCTCGTACTCGGGTTAGCTTCAGCAAATCAAAAGATCATGAAGAGTTTGATGATGTTGACGGTGAAATGTTTCAACAGACAGAGAGTCATTGGCCAGAGTACTCGAAATTATGGGCATTTAATGTAAAACTAGAAGCAGTGACACTGAGTTTTGGACACGAATCTTCTGCCAGTCAGGGGTTAGGGAATGAATTCGGAATAACTGCAAAATGAAAGCAGAGCTAAACTGAGAAATTGAATCTTTACAGAACGATGGTAGCGATCGAAGAAACGGGGCTGACACAGGAAGAGCAGCTGATTAGACATCTGCCCTCATAGCTGTCCTGTGTGTACTATCGTACTGTGTAGTCTGTATGGTGCGTGACCATATGTACTGTTGTGCATGCTGGCCCCAGAGGAAAGTTGTTTCGTTTAGCAGTATAAATTTGTGTGGTTTCTTGACAATTAAACAAACTTAACGTTGAAACTTAAACTTAAGTGTATTTTTGGATTTCCCCATATCTGTTTCGCTACAAGGAGAGGGTTTAATCCCCCGTACCTCATTGCTCATGTGAATGTGACAGTCCTCCGCTATCGCTGAAGTCCACCTGGTGAAAAGAACCTCACAATAATTTTCGGGAAGAGCATCTTCATTATGAAAAGCCTTCCAGGTCTTCAATTCTGTCAAGTTCCTTTCCTCCCTGCTTGCCCCATGGGCAAAAAGCTAATTCTTGTATTAAACTCCGCAACTGAAATCCTTCTGAAAAACCTCCATCAAATTTCTGGGACCTTCGCATCCTTCCGTACGCATGGCGACCGAGAGGGATAATGATTCTCGACGTGAGATAAATTTGAGAAAAGAGACAAGAAACTGCAGATGCTGTAACCTGCAGCTCCAAACAATCTACGTGGGACCTCATTCTCCCTCATTTTTTTTGTGTCTCTCTGTGTCTCTCTGTGTGTCTCTCTGTCTCTCTCTTTCACCCCCCCACCACACCCCGTGGGGTGACATTACAATGTATATACAGCAGAGCCTCTACTTTCATCCGTAGTTTCGGCGTTCCATCTAAAATTTTGACCAGCTTCTACAGATGAGTGGTGGAGTGTTTATTAAATCGTAGTATCACGTTTTTGTACGTAAAAGCCTACTAGCAGTTGTGGTTACAGCCCGGTATATCACGGGTACAGCCGTTCCTTCCATTGAGCATATCTACACGGAACGCCATCGCAGGAAAACAGCATCCACCAAAAAAAGAACCGCATCATCCAAACCATGGTCTCCTCGCTGCTTCCACCAGGTTCAGGAAAAGTTATTACCCCTCAAGCATCAGAGCCTTGAACCAGGGGGGATAATTTCACTCAACTTCATTCCCCCATCACTGAGCTGTTTCCATTGAACTAAGCTCGCTTTTATGGACTCTTCATCTCATGTCCTCGATATTTATTGTTTACTAATTTATTCATTATTATAATTAATTATTTTTCTCTTTGCTTTTGTATTTGCAGTTTTTAGTTTACATTGTTGTTACCCGCCCTGCTGGGTGCAGTCCTGCATTGATTCTATTCTGCTTCTTGTATTTACTGTGATTGTCCGCAAGAAAAGGAATCTCGGGATTGAAAACGGTGACGGTTGTGTACTTTGATAATGACTTTTCCACATCCAGGTCCCTGACCACTCTATTTTATACCGTTTCTACTGATGAAATGCTGAAGAATGTGGGTCATCTCAAACCATCGAATCGAACCAGTCACCATTTGCCATCACTCTTCACGACTCCCACTTTTGTGTTCACCACGTTCGCACGGAATGGCATTCCCATGGTGTAGTCCCACAGTAGTAATCAAAGCTCCTACAGCCATTTCTGTTACGTTCAAGGCTACTGTCGTGATAAGGCATACGATAAGCAAAAACATTAACCCTTTACAATACAGAAACCATTTAATAGTCTTATCACAGTGGGATAGAAGCTGCTCCTGAGCCCAGTCGTACGTGCTTTCCGGCTTTTATAATTTCTGCCCGATGGAAGGGGGAAAACAGACAAAGTCCGGAGTAGGTGGGAACTTCGATTATGCTAGCCGCTTTATTGAATCGGCGGGAAGTATAGGCAGGGTCCATGGAGATGAGTCTTGTATCCGTGATGAGTTGAGCTGTGCCTACAACTCTCTGCAGTTTCTTGCGGCTTGTTTCAAATTGTCCACTCAAAAGTAATAGAAAGTCTTGTGGTAAACGTATGAACGTTCTCTGATACATCTGCAGCAACATTTCCACAATGTTATTTCTTCCGGCACAGAATTGTTCTGATTTACCTGCTGGGACTGACGTGCCTGTCTGGAATATTGCCCGTTTTTCATGCTGCAAGTGAGTTCACCACCTCGTCAGCCCTCTGTAACGCACGCGTTCACAACTTCCGCCAGCGAGTGGTAGGTACTGATACAGCCACAGGAATCTCTCTCACAAACAATGAAGGGGCGCGAAACTAACACTGCGCGGCAAAAAAAAAAACAAATCAGGTAACGATCTGAACGTCGGGTAGAGGGTAACTAGAGTCATAGAGACATAGGACAATACAGCGCAGAAGCAGGCCCTTCAGCCCATTTATTGCTTGCCCAGTTTTTATTCTGCCTTGAGCCATGGACACGCACCTGAAACATAGCTCTCCATACCTCTCCCATCCATGAACTTATTCATCTAATCATGTGTTGAAATCGAACTGTAATCCACCCGTGTCACACTCTCACCACCCTCTGAGTGAAGACGCTTCTCCTCATGGCCTCCTAAATATTTCAACTTTCTCCCTGAATCATGAACTCTGGGCTTACCCAACCTCTGTGGGGAAAAAAAAAAAACTTCTTGCATTTACACTCTCTATACACCTCATCATTTTGTATTCCTATATCAAATAATAAATAATTCTCCTACAATCTATGGAATGAAGTCCTAGACTATTCAACCATCCCTTATAACTCAGTTCCCCAAGTTGAAGCGGCATCCTTGTAGTTTTCTCTGCATTCAGTCAATCTTATTCACTGTTTTCCTTTTAGGTGCTGTAGATTTCCAGAACTGCACACAATACTTCCCATTACGATTCGTCAATGTCTTATACAACTTCAACATAACATCCGAACTCCTTTACCTTAATACCTTTGGTTGATGTGGAGAAAACTTTATTGATAACCAACTCCATCTGTGACGAAACTCTCAAAAATTATGGAACTGTATCCCACGATCCATACTCCTCTGTTCTACCGTACATCTCAGTCTCTTGCCAAAGTGCAACAGCTCACACTTGTCTGGATTAATTTTCATTTGCGATTTTTCAGTCCCCAGTCCAGAATCTGGTGCATTCATTGGTAGCCTACTTCGCTGCCGACTGTACCCCAAATATTGGCATCATCCATAAATTTGGTGATCCAGTTTACTACATTATCATCCAGATCATTAATATAAATAAAACACAACAATGAGCCCTGCACCAATCCCTGCAGCACACCGTTAGTTGCAAGCGTCCAGTCAGAGAGATAATCATCTTGTATCATTCTCCAGATTCTCCCTCGAAACCAATGTCAAATTCAATTTAAGAACTCATGATGTTTCTTGCAAATATTTACTATGTCTCTAAATATTGGCTCCTCTAAACCCCGCAAACTATTGGGCTGTCTATAACATTATACCAGAAACGTACTCATCCATTTCTTATAGGTTCCACACCTACGGCCGCAGTAGATCAGCCCACCAGTCTGTCCTGTCCGAGAACTGCCGTGACATTTTCCTTGACCAGCAATGCCACCCCTCCCCTTTAACCCTTCTCGATCTACCAGAATCAGAATTAGAACCAGTTTTAATATCACGGGTACATGTCGCATAGCTTATTCTCATGTCTAAAACGTGGAACCATTGAAAATTCAGCTCCCAGTCTTGCCCCTCCTGCAAACAAGTCTCTCTAATGTCTACAGTGTCATAATTCCATGTACACAACCCAGTACACTTAATCCCATCCTGCTCATCCATTCGATTCCTGACTTTGTATCTAAGCTCAATAACAGTTTTCCCCACCATCACTCCATTATCTGCTCAGGCGCACTGGTTCCCATACCTGTTTGAAGGATTTTGCTTTTTTTTCCAATCAGATGGTAGCTGGAACTCATTCCCTCAATCTCACAATATTTAGTGTCCAGTTACAAACAGCAGAAAATCTGCTTAGGCTGGAAATCCAAGCACCTTACACAAAAATGCTGGAGGAACTCGGCAAGTCGGCAGCATACACGGAAAAGAGTAAACGTTGACGCTTCAGGCTGAGTCCCTTCATCCATCCTGATGAAGGGGTTCGGCCCAAAGCGTTAACTGTTAGCTTTTTTCCAGAGCTATCTAAGAGGTGTTCATATAACAACTTTACTAGCCAAGGGGCGAGTAAATAGTTCCGGATCATGTAGAGTTTAAATAAATTATTACAAATGTGTACTTATAGAGCTATAGATTAATGCATTCACAAGCTGGTCCTTGCAAACCAAGATCACCACTTCTCCTAATCGCATTTATTTTATATTTATTTGGATATACAGCGCGGAACAGTTCCTTCTGTCCCAACGAGTCGCACCACTCAGCAACGCCCAGTGGAGGGAGGGAGAGGCTGGACAAGGGTAGTACCTTGTGGGTGAAAGGCATGGAAACACGTGCGGGAAGAGAGAGAAACTGGCAAATATGAGCAAGTGTTGAGAAGTATGGGGTGTTGGAGAGCATTCAGATGGCTCAGAAGGAACAAAAAATATACCAAAAACGGGATGAGGTGTGCTTGTAATTGCATTATACAGGAGAATACAATCGTTATGTTAGTTAATGGGATCTACATAATCCCCACCCACTCGAGGACCATAAGACCATAGGGGTAGAAGTAGGCCATTCGGCCCATCGAGCCTTCTCGGCCATTCAATCATTGGCTGATTCAGTTCTTCCAGTCATCCCCACTCCCCTGCCTTCTCCCCACACCCTTTGATGCCCTGGCTAATCAAGAACGTATCAATTTTGCCTTAAATGCACCCAATGACTTGGCCCAATGACAGCCTCTCGTGGCAACAAATTCCACAGATTTACCATTCTCCGACTAAAGCAATTTCTCTGCATCCCTGTTCTAGATGGACGTCCTTCAATCCTGAAGTCGTGCCCTCTTATCCTAGAATCTCCTACCATGGCAAATAACTTTGCCATTTCTGATCTGTTCAGGTCTTTTAACATTTGGAATGTTTCTATGAGATCCCTCGTCATTCTCCTGAACTCCAGGGAATACAGCCCAAGAGCTGCCAGACGTTCCTCATACGGTAACCCTTTCATTCCTGGAATCATTCTTGTGAATCTTCTCTGAACCCTTTCCAATATCAGTATATCCTTTCTAAAATAAGGAGCCTAACACTGTAAACAATACTCTAAGTGTAGTCTCACGAGTGCCTTATAGAGCCTCGACATCACATCTCTGTTCTTATATTCTATACATCTAGAAATCAATACCAACATTGGATTAGCCTTCTTCACCACCGACTCAATCTGGAGGTTAACCTTTAGCGCATCCCACACAAGGACTCCCAAGTCCCTTTGCACGTCTGCATTTTGAATTCTCTCTACATCTAAATAATAGTCTGCCCGTTTATATCTTCCACCAAAGTGCATGACCATACACTTTTCAACAGTGTATTTCACTTGCCACTTCTTTGCCCATTCCCCTAAACTATCTAAGTTTCTTTGCAGGCTCTGTTTCCTCATCACTACCTGCTCCTCCATCTATCTTTGTATCATCGGTGAATTTAGCCACAAATCCATTAATGCCATGATCCTATCATTGACATATCATAAAAAGCAGCGGTCCCAAGAACGACCTCTGTGGAACTCCACTGGTAAACCACAGCCCGCCAACACAGTATCTTATAAAAAAAAATGGCGGAGTAACATTTGCAACTTTATTATACTGCAGATGTCTTCCACTGTGACGACTGATGCAAAATACGCATCCAGTTCCTCTGCCATCTCTGCGTCTCTTATTACAATATCTCCAGAGTCATTTTCTTTTGGTCCTACATCTACCCTCAACTCTCTTTTACCCTTTATATACTTATAAAGGCTTTTTGTATTTTATTTGATATTAGTCGCCAGCTTCCTTTCATAATTCATCTTTTCCTTCCTAATGACCTTAGTTTCCTTCTGCTACAGCAGACCTTAGTTTCCTCAAAACTACAGCACAGAAACAGGCCTTTTGGCCCTTCTTGGCTGTACTGAACCATTTTCTGCCTAGTCCCACTGACCTGCACACGGACCATATCCCTCCATACACCTCCCATCCATGTATCTGTCCAATTTATTCTTAAATGTTAAAAAAGAACCCGCATTTACCACCTCGTCTGGCAGCTCATTCCATACTCCCACCACTCTCTGTGTGAAGAAGCCCCACCTAATGTTCCCTTTAAACTTTTCCCCCCTCACCATTAACCCATGTCCTGTGGTTTTTTTCTCCCCTTGCCTCAGTGGAAAAAGCCTGCTTGCATTCACTCTATCTATACCCATCATAATTTTATATACCTCTATCAAATCTCCCCTCATTCTTCTACGCTCCAGGGAATAAAGTCCGCACCTATTCAACCTTTCTCTGTAACTGAGTTTCTCAAGTCCCGGCAACATCCTTGTAAACCTTCTCTGCACTCTTTCAACCTTATTTATATCCTTCCTGTAATTTGGTGACCAAAACTGAACACAATACTCCAGATTCGGCCTCACCAATGCCTTATACAACCTCATCATAACATTCCAGCTCTTATACTCAATACTTCGATTTATAAAGGCCAATGCACCAAAAGCTCTCTCTACGACCCTATCTACCTGTGACGACACTTTTAGGGAATTTTGTATCTGTATTCCCAGATCCCTCTGTTCCACTGCACTCCTCAGTGCCTTACCATTAACCCTGTATGTTCTACCTTGGTTTGTCCTTCCAACGTGCAATACCTCACACTTGTCTGTATTAAACTCCATCTGCCATTTTTCAGCCCATTTTTCCAGCTGCTCCAAGTCCCTCTGCAGGCTCTGAAAACCTTCCTCACTGTCTACTACACCTCCAATCTTTGTATCATCTGCAAACTTGCTGATCCAATTTACCGCATTATCATCCAGATCATTGATATAGACGACAAATAACAATGGACCCAGCACTGATCCCTGTGGCACACCACTAGTCACAGGCCTCCACTCAGAGAAGCAATTCTCTATCACCACTCTCTGGCTTCTTCCATCCAGCCAATGTCCAATCCAATTTACCACCTCTCCATGTATACCTAGCGACTGAATTTTCCTAACTAACCTCCCATGCGGGACCCTGTCAAAGGCCTTACTGAAGTCCATGTAGACAATATCCACTGCCTTCCCTTCATCCACTTTCCTGGTAACTTCCTCGAAAAACTCCAACAGATTGGTCAAACGTGACCTACCAGGCACAAAGCCATTTTGACTCTTCCTAATAAGCCCCTGTCTATTCAAGTGCTTGTAGATTCTGTCTCTTAGTACTCCCTCCAATAATTTACCTACTACTGCCGTTAAACTCACCGGCCTATAATTTCCCGGATTACTTTTCGATCCTTTTTTAAACAACGGAACAACATGAGCCACTCTCCAATCCTCCGGCACTTTACCCGTAGACAGCGACATTTTAAATATTTCTGCCAGGGCCCCCGCAATTTCGACACTAGTCTCCTTCAAGGTCCGAGGGAACACTCTGTCAGGTCCCGGGGATTTATCCACTTTAATTTTCCTCAAGACAGCAACACCTCCTCCTTTTCAATCTGTACAGTTGCCATGGTCTCACTACTTGATTCCCTCAATTCCATGGATTTCATGCCAGCTTCCTTAGTAAATACAGACGCAAAAAACCTATTTAAGATCTTCCTCATTTCCTTTGGTTCCGCACAAAGCCGACCACTCTGATCTTCAAGAGGACCAGTTTTATCCCTTACAATCCTTTTGCTCTTAATATACTTGTAAAAGCTCTTTGGATTATCCTTCACTTTGACGGCCAATGCAACCTCATGTCTTCTTTTAGCCCTCCTGATTTCTTTCTTAAGTATTTTCTTGCACTTCTTATACTCTTCAAGCACCTGATTTATCCCCTGTTTCCGATACATTTCATACAACTCCCTCTTCTTCTTTATCAGAGTTGCAATATCCCTTGAGAACCAAGGTTCCTTATTCCTATTCAATTTGCCTTTAATCCTGACAGGAACGTACAAACTCTGCACTCTCAAAATTTCCCCTTTGAAGGCTTCCCACCTACCAATCACATCTTTGCCAGAGAACAACCTGTCCCAATCCACGCTTTTTAGATCCTTTCTCATTTCTTCAAATTTGGCCTTCCAGTTCAGAACTTCAACCCTTGGACCAGATCTATCCTTGTCCATGATCAAATTGAAACTAATGGTGTTATGGTCACTGGAACCGAAGTGCTCCCCTACACAGACTTCTGTCACTTGCCCTAATTCGTTACCTAACAGGAGATCCAATATTGCATCCCCTCTAGTTGGTGCCTCTATATATTGATTTCGAAAACTTTCCTGAAAACATTTTACAAACTCTAAACCATCTAGACCCCTAACAGTATGGGAGTCCCAATCAATGTATGGAAAATTAAAATCCCCTACCACCACAACTTTATGTTTCCTGCAGTTGCCTGCTATCTCTCTGCAGATTTGCTCTTCCAAGTCTCGTTGACTAATGGGTGGTCTGTAATACAATCCCACTAATGTGGCCATACCTTTCCTGTTTCTCAGCTCCACCCATAAGGACTCAGTAGACAAGCCCTCTAATCTGTCCTGCCTGAGCACTGCTGTAATATTTTCCCTAACAAGCAATGCTACTCCCCCACCTTTTAAAAGCTTCCCAATCCTCTATCTTCCCCCTAGCTTTAGCTTCCTTGTATGCCCTCTCTTTTGCTTTTACTTTGGCTTTCACTTCACTTGTCAGCCACCGTAGTGTTCTTCCTCCATTTGAAAATGTCTTCTTATTTGGAATATATCTGTCTTTCACTTCTCTCATTTTTCTCAGAAACTCCAGCTGCTCTGCTGTCCTTCCTGCTAGTGCCCCATTTCAGTCAACCTTTCATGCCATTGTAATTTCCTTTATTCCACTGAAATACCGACACATTCTCCTTCCCGAATTTCAAAGTGCACTCGATCATATTGTGATCAATGTTCCCTAAGCTGTCATATCACCTCCGGATCATCGCACAACACCCAATCCAGCACAGCCGATCCACTAGTGGGCTCAACAAAAAGCTGCTCTAAAAAGCCATCCCTTAGACATACTACGAATTGTTTCTCTTGAGGTCCAGTACTGGACTGGATTTCACAATGCACTTTCATGCTAAAATTCCCAGCGATTACCATGACATCCCCTTTCTGTCATGCCTTTTCTATCTCCTGCTGTAATTTGT
Organism: Mobula birostris; assembly: GCF_030028105.1. Lineage (NCBI taxonomy): Eukaryota > Metazoa > Chordata > Chondrichthyes > Myliobatiformes > Myliobatidae > Mobula > Mobula birostris. The sequence continues at coordinate 229,812,280 of NC_092372.1, read as the reverse complement.
AATCCACATCCTGACTGCTGTTTGTAGGCCTGTATACGACTGCCATTAGGGTCCTTTTACCCTTGTCACTTCTTAACTCAACCCATTGAGACTCTGCACCTTCCAGTCTATGCCTCTCCTTTCTAATGGTTTAATATTATTTCTTATACACAGGACCACAGCACCCCCTCTGCCTACTAACCTATCTTTCTGATACACCGTATATCCTTAGAGAGTCAACTCTCAATGGCAGCCATCCTTTAGCCACGTTTCAGAGACGGCCACAACGTCATACTTGCCAATCTGTAGCTGAATTTCAAGATCGTCCATTATGTTTCTTATGCTTCAAATATAATACTTTCAGTCCAGTATTTGTTGCCTTCCGTTTTAACTGCACCATGCCTCTGTTGCCCTGTAACTCATCCCACTGGCTGTGATTATGCCTCGTCCCCTGCCTGTCCTTTCTATCATCTCCGTTGCGCGCTATCGTTGATTTATTTCTGTTTTCCCCTTCCTGAGCCCCAATACTCCGCTTCCCATCCGCCTGTCAAATTAGTTTAAACCCTCCCCAACAGCCTATTAAAACTGCCTGTTAGGATATTGGACCCCTCTAGGTTCAGATGTAACCTGACTTTTTGTACAGGTTGTACCTCCTCCAGAAGATGCTCCAGTGATCCAGGACAGAAGCCCTGCCCCCTACACCAGTCTCTCAGCTACCCATTAATATGCCTGAACCTGCTATTCTTGCGATCGTTAGCACGTGGCAGAGGCAGTAATCCCGAGATCACTACCCTGGAGCTTCTGCTTTACAGCTTCCCTCCCAACTCCCTGAAGTCCCGCTTCAGGACCTCCTCCCTTTTTCTACTTATGTCATTGGGAGCAACGTGTGCCAAGACTTCTGGCTTTTCACCCTCTCTCTTCAGAATACTCTGCACCCGATCCGAGACATCCCATATCCTGGCACCTGGGAGGCAACACACCATGCGGGTATCTCTATCAGGCTGACAGACCACCTGTCTGTTTCTCTCACTATGGAATCCCCTATGAGTACCGCATTCCTCATTTCTTCTCTCCCTTCTGCGCCACGGAACCAGGCTCAGTGCCAGAGACTCGATCACCGTGGTCGTCCTTTGTCAGATCACCCCTTCAATAGCATCCAAAACGAGATAACGTTTACTGAGGAGGATGGCCACAGGGGTGCTCTCGACTATCTGAGCTCATCCCATCCCTTCCCTGATAGTCAGCCACTTGAGTAACTCCTGCAGCTTCGGGTGACTAACTCCTTTTAGCTCCTATCTATTTCCTGCTCACTTTCCATAATAAGCTGTAGGTCATCAAGCTGCAGCTCCAGATCATTAACACGGTCTCTCAGGAGCTGCATCTCGGTGCACCTGGCGCAGATGTGGCCATCTGGGAGACAGGAAGATTCCCAGGATTCCCACATCTGACACCATAAGACAGGAACAGAATTAGGTCCTTTCGGCATTGAGTCTACTGTGCCATTCCTTCATGGCCGATATTTTTATCCTTCCCAACCCCATTCTCCTGACTTCTCTCTGAAACCTTTGACTCCCTGACTAATAAACGACCTATCAGCCGCCACGTTGAACATATCCAACAATCTGGCCTCCACAGCCGTCTGTGGCAATGAGTTACATAGATTCTCTTCCCTCTGGCTAAAGAAATTCCCGTCATCGCTCTTCCTTTCTGAGGCTATGTCCTCGGGTCCCAGTCTCTCCCCACTATGTTGAGCATCCTCTCCACATACACACTATTTGAATGCTCAGAATAACTTGAAAAGTAACCCTCATCTCCCTCCTCTTCCCACCCTAACCACCAACAGCAAATCTGGCTACTCGGGGACGGGCGATGCAGTCCAGCACTGAATCCTCAGCAGACGCCAACCGAGCCATTGACGGCAACAAAGACGTAGACGCCAGACATAATTCTTGTTCTCAAACAAAAGAGTCCAGCTTCCCCTGGTGGGTATTGGATCTTGAAGAAAGCTATACTGTATCAGCAATTTCAATGACCGTAAGAAGAGACTGCTGCACCGATAAGTTCTTAGGTGCTGAGATCTATATAGCAAGCTCGATGGAAAGTGAAAACAATCATAATAGCCTGTAAGTATTCACCGGCGGACCCTGGTTTATTTTCAGATGTACCTAGCAAAAGTGTTTTTTGTGTCGTAATCCTTTTTTAATGTTATATATTATAAAATATATCAGCTGAATATATAGGGCTACTGCAGCGCAGCGTCTGTGTTCGTGTGCTGGAAGCTGAAATGGACACGACCTGGGGTACTGTCACACTGGTGGGGTATTGGGAGCAACGGTGGACCCAAATGCAAGACACATCTTGTGAGGTTACTTAGAGTTAGTTTATTGTTCGATACCAGGAGAGCTAGACAGGAGCAGGAGTAGCGAACTGGACAAGGACTCAGGACTACTACTAGGCTGGGGCTAGGGGTCTGGGCTACGACTAGCAATTGGATCTCAGAACTAGAGGAGACATGAAGAGGCTAGGGTATGGACGCTTGCCTCTGGCTCGGACCCCAGAACCAGGCAAGGACATGACATGGGCTAGGGAGAGGAGGAACATGGGAACATAGAGCCTTCGTCTCGAGAGAGCAGGTACAAGTAACCATGGACACATACACGGAACACCAGGCCGGGACCCCTCCTTGGGTACAGGACACAGGGCCGGGACTCACGACCCCCGCGGGGCAACAGCAAGACGGCCAGACTTACTCCACGGAGGCGAGGACAAGACAAGACAAGACCAACACGAAAGAACACCAGACAGTACCTATCTAGCTCCGGCGATAGAACTAGACCAAAGTGCAGGCGAGGGCTGCAGACGAGGGCTAGAGGCGAGAGGGGCAGAGAAGGAATTCAGACAAAGGGGTAGGACAGGAATCACAGACCGCCAGGGCCAGGACTCGACTTGGCACTCGGATGCCACCAGGGCCAGGACTTGACTTGGTACTCGGATGCCGCCAGGGCCAGGACTCGACTTGGTACTCGGATGCCGCCAGGGCCAGGACTCGACTTGGTACTCGGATGCCGCCAGGGCCAGGACTCGACTTGGTACTCGGATGCCGCCAGGGCCAGGACTCGACTTGGTACTCGGATGCCGCCAGGGCCAGGACTCGACTTGGTACTCGGATGCCGCCAGGGCCAGGACTCGACTTGGTACTCGGATGCCGCCAGGGCCAGGACTCGACTTGGTACTCGGATGCCGCCAGGGCCAGGACTCGACTTGGTACTCGGATGCCGCCAGGGCCAGGACTCGACTTGGTACTCGGATGCCGCCAGGGCCAGGACTCGACTTGGTACTCGGATGCCGCCAGGGCCAGGACTCGACTTGGTACTCGGATGCCGCCAGGGCAAGGACTCGACTTGGTACTCGGATGCCGCCAGGGCCAGGACTCGACTTGGTACTCGGATGCCGCCAGGGCCAGGGCCATGACTTGGACGTGGTACATGGATGCCGCCGGAGCCAGGACGTGGTACTTGGAACCTCCGGGTAGTGGCGAGCTCTAGACTCGGCCCAGGAACAGTAGACAGAGGTTCCTGATTCTTTCCGGTGGGTTAACTGACGGACCCACCTCGGTGAGGAAACTTTGCAGGCTCGCTTCGGCGAGGTAACTGGACAGGGTTGCTCCAGTGAGGAAGGGCGAATTACCGGCACTCGCTTCGGCAGAGACCAGGCTTGCTCCGGCCAGACGACATCGACACACCGTACCTTTGATAAATTTGCGGACGCTCCCGCGCCGAACAGCTGAAAGCCGGAGACTATAAACTACCAATTCAGCCGAGCGTTAATTGCCTCTAATCACCAAAGCCGAGGGACACGGGAATAGAGGGAATCAACGGTCCGCATCGTAACATAAACAAGCGAAATTTAAACGGACCCCGATCCGGACCATGACAAGAACATGGCGCCCTAGACGTGGGCAACCAATTCTGAGGTCTCGGCGACTGGACAGAAGGACGAGGCCAAATTTGAATCCGTTTGAGTGAGAGTGCAAATAGAATGAGTTTAATGAATTACCTCTCATCAACACACTCTAGAATTCTAGGCAGCTTCTAGAATAGGTTACATGGTCGGCACAACGTTGTGGCTGAACGGCCTGTAATATGTTGTAGATTTTCTTGGTTATGTTTTCTAACCCAAGTTCTCTAAGGAACAAAAGCAAACAAATCATTTGTTCCATTCGTGCTACGATCATTTTCATAATGGATATTGTAGCCTATACCTATCCGTAGCAACATTCACAAAATACTGGAGATCAGCAGGTCAGGCAGCATCTACGGAAATGAATAAACAGCCGACATTTCACACCGCCCTCCTTCTTCGGGATTCCATCCATAAAATCATAAAAAGCCACTTTGCCACTTTGTCTCCGTCCGCGCTAAATCTCATAGTTAGCCTATGTTACTGAAATGTTCATGTGTTGGCAATTGCCGAAGTACAAAGTTCAAAGCAAAGGTACTATCAAAGTATATACAACCCGCCTAAATACCGGTCAAGCATTCGGGATTACAGCTGTCTCTGTCACCGCCTTTCTCAGTTGTGATCATATAACTTTACAGGTACACATCCGATAGATAGGATAGATTGAAGTGCGTATATTTCAATGCTAGGAGTATTATGGGTAAGGATGATGAACTGAGAGCATGGGCCAATACATGGAACTACGATGTTGTCGTCTTTACTGAAACTTGGTTGAGAAATGGGCCGGAATGTATGTTTACCGTCCCGGGTTTTCGAAGTTTCGGAAAAGATAGCGGAGGAGATTAGAGAGGGGGAAGTTGCACTGCTAACCAGGGACAGCGTCACAGCTGGACTGAGGGTAGACATAATGGACGGGTCAGACACATAGTCCATTTGTGTAGAACTCAGGAATAGGAAGAGTGCAATCACATTGCTCAGATTGTACCTACGGACCCCCTAATAGCCACCGGGACATTGAGAAACAAATATGTAATCAGATTAAGGAAATATTTAAAAATAAAAGGGTTGTTGTCTCGGGGGATTTCAACTTCACTAATATATACTGGGACCATCTTAGAGTAAAGGGTTTAGAAGGGGCAGAATTTGTTAAGTGTATGCAGGAAAATTTCTTCAATCATTATGTGGACCGTCCAACGAGACAATGGTTGGTAGTGGACCTCGTATTGGTCAGTAGACTGACTTTTCAGTGGATGAACAATTTAGGAACAGTAACCACAACTCCTTAACTTTCAGGTTAGTTATAGACAAGGATAGGTATGGTCGTTGAGTGCGAGGTTAAAACTGGAGTAGGGCAAATTACGATGGGAAACTAAGAAGTTTTAATTGGGACACCTTTTTCTGTGGCAAGTCCACATCAGACATGTAGAGGCTGTTAAAACATTAATTGCACAGAGTACAGGAAAGTAGTGTTCCTGTTAGATGGAAGGACGAGGATGGGAACATAAAAGAGGGAGGTAGTGAATTTAGTCAAGAGGAAAAAGAAAAAAAGTATGTACAGCTTTGGAAGTTAGGATCAAAGGAAACACGTGAGGAGTATAAAGAAGCTAGGAAAAAAAGAAGGGAATTAGAAAAGACAGGAGAGGCCAGGAGGAGTCCTTGGCTAGTAGGATTAAGGTGAATTCCAAGGCGTTATACACATACAACAATAGCAAGAGGGTAGCGATGGAGAGGGCGGGACTTCTCAAGAATGAAGGGGGATCATTTGTTTGGGTGCAGAGAATGCGAGTGAGGTACTTAATGAGTATTTTGCTTCAGTGATTACCAAGGAAAAGGATATGGAGGACCAGGAGTTCAGTGCCGAGTATTTAAATACGTTAGGGCGTTTAGAGTTCAGGGAGAGGAATTGTTGGTCTTCTTAATGAGTATTAGGTGGATAAGTCCCCAGAGCCTGACGGGATTTACCCCAGGTTATTGAAGGTGGCAAGAGCGACATTACTGGGCAACTGACCATTTTCTTCACATCCTCTCTAGCCACACGCCTTGTTCCGGAGGACTGACGAGTGGCTAATATTGTACTTTTATTTAAGAAGGGAACAAGGGAAATTCCTGGGAAATATAGAGCGGTAAATCTCACGTCAGTTGTAGGGAAACTGCTGGAAAAATTATTAGGATTAGGATATATCAGTATTTTGAAACCCATGGCCTAATTGGGGAGAGCCAGCATGTTTTTTTCTCGCAGCAGGTCGTGCTTTACCAATTTGATTCAGTTTTTTTCAGGTGATGAGAGAGATTTATCAGGGGTAAGGCAGTGGACATTGTCTACATGGATTTTAGTAAGGCAGTTGACAAAGTCCCTCATGGGAGTCCAGAAGATTCAGATGCGTGGGGTACGTGGCGAATTTTCTGTTTGGATTCAGAACTGGCTTGTGTGTAGAAAATAGAGTTAGTGGTTGAAGGGAATTATTCATGCTGGAAGTCTGTAATTAGTGGAGTTCCGCAGGGATCTGTGCTGGAGTCTCGACTGTTTGTGGTGTATATAAATGACCTGGATGAATATGCAGATGCAGGAGTTAGTATATTTGCGGATGATTTATGGAATTATGGATAGTGTAGAAGGCTGGCAAAGAATACAGGACGATATAGATCAGTTGCAGACATGGGCTGAGAAATGCAGAGGGAGATTAACCCAGATAACTGTGAGGTGTTGCAGGTCGGTATGACAAATGCAAGGACACAGTTCACTGTTGAGGGAAAGTGTTGCTGAGCAGAGGGATCTCGGTATCCAGCTTCATAGCCCCTTGAAAGTGGCTACACAGGTCGATAAAGTTGTTAATAAAGCTTACAGAATGCCTGCTTTTATTAGTTGAGGTATTGATTTTTTTTAAAAATCAGGAAATTATGTTGCAACTTTCTGCAACTCTGGTTAGACCACATCTGGAGTATTGCATACAGTTCTGGTCACCCCAATATAGGAAAGATGTTAAGGCTTTGGAAAGGGTACAGAAGAGGTTTACTAAGACACTTCCTTGGTCAAGAGGACATGTGCTGTCACCGGAGGCTGAGGGGAGATCTGATAGAGGTTTACAAGACTGTAAGAGGCACAGATAGAGTGGACAGAGAGCATCTGTCTCCCATGGTTGAAATATCTAATACCAGAGAGCACACAGTTAAAATGGGAGGGTTAAGTTTTTACTCAGACAGTCCAGGATGCTTGGAAAGCGCTGCGTTGGATGGAGGTAGAAGCAAATACAACAGAGGCTTTTAAGAGACGGTTGGGTAAGTACTTGGATGTAAGGAAGATGGGGGGGGAGTGGGGTTATAGACATTGTATCAGTAGGAGAGGTTAGTGTTCAGGGGTTTCTAAATTGCGTTTTAGTTGGTTCGGCACAGCATTGTGGACCGAATGGCTATTCCCGGCCTGAACGGTCTTATTTTATGTTCTATGTTCGACAGGTAGGTATGGTCCTAAAGAAAGTTTTTTGCATATTGGCCTTCATAAATCAAAGTACTGAGTACAGGGATTGGGATGTTATGTTGAAGAAGTATAAGACGCTGCTGGGACCTAATTTGGAGTATGATGTTCATTCCTTTACACCAATCTACAGGAATGATATCAATTAGATTGAAAGTGCACAGAGAATGCTTTTACCGGTGCTGGAGGACTTGAGTTAAAGAGGAAATTTGAGCAGGTTAGGTTTATTCTCCGGAGCATAGACAAATTTGGTGACATTTGTTAAAATGCGTGTCAAATTATGCGCGGTATAGCTAGGGTAAATGGAAGCAAGCTTTTTCACCTAGGTTGGTTGACTCTGGAATTAGAGGTCATGAGTTAAGGATGAAAAGTTAAATATTTAAGGCGAACCTAAGGGTGAACTTCTTCATGCAGAGGCGGGTGAGACTGCCAGCGGAAATGCTGGATTCGAAATCGATTTGAACATTTAAGATATATGTGGATAGGTACATGGATGGTCCGGGTACAGATCGATAGGACTAGGCAGATTAATAGTTGTACAGGGGGGTAAGGGGTGGTTTCTATGCTGTACTGTTCTATAACAATGTGACCCTGCCTGTGAATTTATTACAAAGTTCAAACCTAATTCAGCAGTGAGTTGAATTAGTTTCAATGTCCTGTATAAACCTTTTTCATTGTTCCTGAACTGATAAGTCTATTTGCTGCGCCTGCCGCATTTCATGTATCTACTGTAGTTTGTCTGGCTGTATCCATGATGCTTTTCTTAAGTTGATCGTATCTTGTGCGAATCTTACATTTCCTTAGTATTTCCCTCAGCATTTCACTTCTCTTTCTTACTCTGTTATAGATTTTATACACCATTAGGCGGTCTACTTCTGCTCTTACCGTTCTAATTTTGTTTGGTGATCTCTTCTGCCTTTTGGTATTTCATCTCATTGCTCGCTTTTGAATTTCTATTATTGAGTGCCTCCATTGTGTAGCCTTTACACCACGCAGCTGTTACTGCTGCACCGTATGCAACTGGGCGCAATTCTCCAAATGCTTCAAGTTTGCCTAAATGCTGTGGTAATGAGCATTCTTACGTAGGAGGGTGAACAGCCAGAGGTCGTGGTCCATGCAGATCCCAATGGCAAGGGTCGAAAAAGTGACAAGACTCTACAAAAAGGAGTTCAGGGAGTTCGGTGCTAAATTAAAGGGCGGGACCTCCAGGGTTGTGATCTCAGATTTCTATATGCGCTACATGCTAGTCTGTCCAAAAAAAAATCATAAAATTTAACACGTGGCTATAGAGTTGGTGCAGGAGGGAGCGCATCGGATGTTTAGATCATTGGGCCCTCTTCCAAATAAGAGGGACCTATACTAAAGTTTTATCTCACTGTTATATAGTTTTTTATGTTTATCTGTTACTCCTCTCCCTCCTTCTGTCCTAGGTCGTGTTATTCTAAGCGCGCTGGAGGGTACATACTGCTTCCTAAAATTTGTCATTTCAGCTTTTTTTTTTGTAACTGTTTTTCAGATCGGTTTCCGACCAAGAAACTATTAAAAATGCGTTTTCCATTGGTTGTTGATATCCAAGATATTTATGTTTCATATTTATCCGTCAGTTGTATTGTACCCTGCTGCTCTGTTGTTCTGTATTCTATTGCACCTTTCTTTATGTTTAATGCTCAGCATTTATCTCGTCCAAAGTTCATGTTTATATCTTTGGAAAATAGCTCTACCATTTGAATTAATTGCTTTAGCTTTACTGATGAAGTAGCATATAAATTTGAACCGTCCATGTAAAGGTATATAATTTGTTTCGTTGTTAATGATATGATGCCCAATTTTCGTCTGATTCAGTAGAGGGTGGGTTAAAGCTAAACAGAACCATAATAGGCTTAGATTGTCTCCCGGGAAAATGCCTGTTTTTTTTTTAAAATTTCGGTGGGGTTCTTTTTCGGTTGTTAATAGATAAGATGGTTATATTACGCCAATGTTTCCTCAGATATTGAAAGATTTTCACCTATTGGGTGTAGTTTATAAATGGTAAGAACTTCTATTAACCGTGAGTGCGGGACAGAATCAAATGCTTTTTGGTAATCAATATAACAACTTGAAAGATTTCTGCTTTTCCGCCGGACTTGACTGAGACTTACAGGTCTATTACCAGTTGTTCTTTACATCCTTTCATATCCTTAACGCATCCTGCCTGCTCTTCTGCAAGTATATTGTGGTTATCTAAGTGAGTGGTGATAGATGTAATTGCATGATGTTACAGTTTTATATATAGTTTGTAAACAAATAATAGGGCAATATTTTGATGGATCATTTATGAATTCTCCTTTAAGTAGGAGATATATATTACGTTCTGTCAGGACTTTTAAGGAAATTATTGTTATGTATTAATAGGTATAGATGAAGGCAAGTAATTTTTTTTGCCTATAGTTAAGAATATTATCACAGCCAGTATTTTTCCATTTGTGGGTATATTTATAACCTCTTTTAGCATATCCATTGTAACTTCAGGTATTAGCATTTCATCAATAGTGTCTGTGCATTCTATTTGGTCCCTAATCCAGCTTGCTTCCTGAGTGTGCGTCACCGTGTTTGACCAGATATTGGACCAAAAGTGTATTATCTCTGTTTTTGTTGGTGACATTTTGGCGCATCTAATTTAGTTTCAGTGTCCTATATGAACCGTTTTCATTGTTTCTGAATTCATAATTCTGCTTTCTTCGTCTGGTGCTCTTCATGTATCTATTTTTATGCACCGAGCTTTTGTTTTCTGCATTATTATCATTTTTAAATATTTTTCTCAGCTTAAGCTGATATTATTATTTAATTTTTTCACGCGCTGTTGTCTTTTTTCACATTAGTTTTGTGCCCGTCTCTGCTCTCTGCCCTATAATTGACTATTTTGTGTTTGTTTATATTTACTGTGAATGCCCGCAAAGTGAATCTCAAAGTAGTGAACGGTGACATATATATACTTTGATTACACACTTACTCGGACTTTGAATGGTTACAGTAGTGAATCTGTGGCGGCCAACTCATTGAGTATTTTCAAGTCGAAGTTTCAGAAGTCACGCTGCATTTTCGGACCCAAGAGCACAGGGTCACACAGGGACTCGGAAGAATTAAGCAAAACTAAGAATTTTATTTCTGAAAGATACAAATCTAAACAGAAGAATTACAAGGTCTCAGGTAACTCGAAATAACTCGGCCAGAACTTCGTAAGGCAAAGATCAAGATGAACGAACAAACGACGGGTTAGCACTACCCCTTTAAATACACTCCAAGACACGAAAGAATCTGTGCCCAATCGATAAAACCCCAGACTAATTACAAGCTAATAACTCTTATTAAAAAAGATTAAAGTCCAGGGGTACTTGCATGGACACCTGCAAAGTCTTGCAGAATTGATTGGAAGTACCCAAGGACAATAGCAACTTAAAAGAAAACTAGAGAAGACTATAGCTCTAACATATAAAATGCCCGAAGCGCAATAATACAGCTAGTTATAATTAATAAAATGCAGAAAATATAAAACAGAAATCAAACAGCAAAAAATCTGAGCCCTCAGTATACTCTACCAACGACCGGAAGTCGTGACATGATAAGTACTTTGTTAGTAAGGACGTCAAAGGTTATGTGGAAAACAGGAGACTGGAGTTGGGAGGGCTACTATATCGGGCATGATGGAAAGGCGGAGCAGATTCCATTGATCGAATAATCTCATACTGCTCCTACGTCTCATGTTCGTATCCCTTGTGGGATCTATTTCTGCCTTCGTCTCATGGCAAAACCCTGTCAGAAGCCTTACAAACATCCAAAGACATCACGCCTGCACCCTGCCTTCATGAGAATACTTTCTTCCTGAGAATACTGTACTTAGGTACTTGAGACGCCGTTGCTCCCGCATAAATCCACTATCTCGCCTGCAGCTACTGGTTTTTCAATTGAAGATATATCTGGTCACATAGATTTGTTTTCCATTAACTGTTTTACCACTGATGTAAGACTAACTGGTCTCGACTTTTCTGGATGATCTCTATTGACATTTTTTTTTTCAAGAAGGGACCGGCAATTGTTGTCCTAACTACATTGGGGCGGCATAGTAACCTAGTGGTTCGCGAAACGCTATTACGGAGTATGCAACCTGGTATCAGTTCTACCTGAATCTGTAAGTTTGGGCGTTCTTCTTGTGACCACGTGTATTTTCTCTGGGCGCTCTGGTTTTCTTGCACCTTCCAAAGACGTACGGGTTAGCAGGTTAATTGCGCACTTTGCTGTAATTGGGCGGTGCTTGTTAGTCTGGTCGGCAGGACCTGATACCGTGCTGCATCTCCAAACAAAATAAAATAACAACAAGTAAAATTCGCTAGGGAGGGACCTAACAATCACCGATCTTCCTTAACTTCATTCTCGGATAAGACCTGCCATGGTCATTGTGTTTCAAGGACGTGGCTGGGGACGAACCCAAGAGCAGGACGCAGGCACAGAGACAGGGTCGTGAGGCGATAGCGCATCCGCGAACGTGGAACATGTATTCAGGAGAATCTTTACACAGACACAAGGTTTACGTAGATTATCCAGGGAATGGTGCGGAGTTTATAACTGACAGTCCTAAGGAATCAGGAAACGAGCTTTGCACACACTAGAATAGACCAACGAACTGGCGAAATGTGACAGTGACGCCAGGGTTCGTTACCTGATGGCAGGCAGGTGTGCTGTAATTAATGAAAACTGAGAACAATCAGACGAGGGGATTAAGACCTAATCAAGGAGATAATAGCAAGATGGGGTATTGCCGGACGGGACCATGACACATTGTATGCATTACGTTTCGTGTCATTGTTCCTTTCCTTTGTTATGGGTCTTCCTCGGCACTATTACTGTGTTTGAAACTTGGAAATGGATGTGCCAGCCGTTCATCAGGAGATGCTGGCGGTGACATGTAGTGGGCAGAAAAGTCCATCGCGGCGTACTGATACTTCAGAACCAGTACTGGGAGTACAGCAGAGACTCAGGCGGCGTCTTCTCACCACTCGATTTCCATCTCTTTCAGCTGTGGTACCGTCTATTCAATTACTGGAAAGACAGTGACCTTCCACTGCACTCCCACTCCAATTCGATATGTCTATATCACCATCCCAGGGCATCGGAGAATCCTCGCCCTGTGTGAAGTTGAGGTCTTTGGTGTTCAAGTCCCTTCATTATCGCATCCAGGTATGTTTGAATCTCCGCTCAGTCTCCAATTGCACACACTTTTACATCTCCAATCTGATGGCGATCCTCAGAACATAGAACATAGAATAGAACAGCACAGTACAGGCCCTTCGGCCCACAATGTTGTGCCGACACTCAAATACTCCCTCCCATATAAGCCCCCACCTTAAATTCCTCCATATACCTGTCTAGTAGTCTCTTAAACTTCACTAGTGTATCGGCCTCCACCACTGACTCAGGCAGTGCATTCCACGCACCAACCACTCTCTGAGTAAAAAACCCTTCGTCTAATATCCTCCTTGAACTTCCCACCCCTTACCTTAAAGCCATGTCCTCTTATATTGAGCAGTGGTGCCCTGGGGAAGAGGCGCTGGCTATCCACTCTATCTATTCCTCTTATTATCTTGTACACCTCTATCATGTCTCCTCTCATCCTCCTTCTCTCCAAAGAGTAAAGCTCTCGCTCCCTTAATCGCTGATCATAATGCATAATTTCTAAACCAAGCAGCATCCTAGTAAATCTCCTCTGTACCCTTTCCAATGCTTCCACATCCTTCCTATAGTGAGGTGACCAGAACTGGACACAGTACTCCAAATGTGGCCTAACCAGAGTTTTATAGAGCTGCATCATTACATCGTGACTCAAACTCTATCCCTCGACTTATGAAAGCTAACACCCCATAAACTTTCTTAACTACCCTGTCCACCTGTGAGGCAACTTTCAGGGATCTGTGGACATGTACCCCGAGATCCCTCTGCTCCTCCACACTACCAAGTATCCTGCCATTTACTTTGTACTCTGCCTTGGAGTTTGTCCTTCCAAAGTGTACCACCTCACACTTCTCCGGGTTGAACTCCATCTGCCACTTCTCAGCCCACTTCTGCATCCTATCAATGTCTCTCTGCAATCTTTGACAATCCTCCACACTGTTTACAACACCACCAACCTTTGTGTCGTCTGCAAACTTGCCAACCCACCCTTCTACCCCACATCCAGGTCGTTAATAAAAATCACGAAAAGTAGAGGTTTCAGAACAGATCCTTGTGGGACACCACTAGTCACAATCCTCCAATCTGAATGTACTCCCTCCACCACCACCCTCTGCCTTCTTCAGGCAAGCCAATTCTGAATCCACCTGGCCAAACTTCCCTGGATCCCATGCCTTCTAAATTTCTGAATAAGCCTACCGTGTGGAACCTTGTCAAATGCCTTACTAAAATCCATATAGATCACATCCACAGCACTACCCTCATCTATATGCCTGGTCAACTCCTCAAAGAACTCGATCAGGCTTGTTAGACACGATCTGCCCTTCACAAAGCCATGCTGACTGTCCCTGATCAGACCATGATTCTCTAAATGCCTATAGATCTTTTCCAATAGCTTTCCCACCACAGACGTAGGGCTCACTGGTCTATAATTACCCGGACTATCCCTACTACTTTTTTGAACAAAGGAACAACACTCGCCTCCCTCCGATCCTCCGGTACCATTCCCGTGGACAACGAGGACATAAAGATCCTAGCCAGAGGCTCACCAATCTCTTCTCTCGCCTCGTGGAGCAGCCTAGGGAATATTCCGTCAGTCCTAATGTATTTTAACAACTCCAACACCTCCTCTCCCTTAATATCAACATGCTCCAGAACATCAACCTCACTCATATTGTCCTCACCATCATCAAGTTCCCTCTCATTAGTGAATACCGAAGAGAAGTATTCATTGAGGACCTCGCTCACTTCCACAGCCTCCAGGCACATCTTCCCATCTTTATCTCTAATCGGTCCTACCTTCACTCCTGTCATCCTTTTTTTCTTCACATAATTGAAGAATGCCTTAGGGTTTTCATTTACCCTATTCTCCAAGGCCGTCTCATGCCCCCTTCTTGCTCTTCTCAGCCCCTTCTTAAGCTCCTTTCTTGCTTCTCTATATTCCTCAATAGACCCATCTGATCCTTTCTTCCTAAACCTCATGTATGCTGCCTTCTTCCACCTGACTAGATTTTCCACCTCACTTGTCACCCATGGTTCCTTCACCCTACCATTCTTTATCTTCCTCACCAGGACAAATTTATCTCTTACATCCCGCAAGAGATCTCTAAACATCGACCACATGTCCATAGTACATTTACCTGCAAGAACATCATCCCAATTCACACCCGCAAGTTCTAGCCTTATAGCCTCATAATTTGCCTTTCCCCAATTAAAAATTTTTCTATCCTTTTCCATGATACTGAAAAAGGCCAGGGAGCGGTGGTCACTGTCCCCCAGATGCTCACCCACTGAGAGATCTGTGACCTGACCTGGTTCATTACCTAGTACTAGATCAAATATGGCATTCCCCCTGGTCGGCCTGTCCACATACTGTGACAGGAATCCATCCTGGACACACTTAACAAATTCTGCCCCATCTAAACCCTTGGAACTAATCAGGTGCCAATCAATATTAGGGAAGTTAAAGTCACCCATGATAACAACCCTGTTATTTTTGCACCTTTCCAAAATCTGCCTCCCAATCTGCTCCTCCGTATCTCTGCTGCTACCAGGGGGCCTATAGAATACCCCCAGTAGAGTAACTGCTCTCTTCCAGTTCCTGACTTCCACCCATATTGACTCAAAAGTGGATCCTGCTACATTACCCACCCTTTCTGTAGCTGTCATAGTATCCCTGAGCAGTAATGCCACCCCTCCTCCCCTTTTTCCGCCCTCTCTATCCCTTTTAAAGCACTGAAATCCAGGAATTTCCTTTTGCAGTCTCCGATGCAAAATGTATTTAAAAAACGCTATTTCACTTATGCAATGCACCCCTTCCCTCCGCTAGCCTACAGGACACCCTTGGGCAAGGTGTGGCACCTGTTTAGCCTCCCGATCAGAGTTATTTGAAGCCATAGGAGCAAAGGGTGAGTATGAGCGGCTGGTGCGTATCACAAGCCCTGGTTATACGACGACTGAAGCCAGACAGGCAATCTCTGAAGAATGTCGACAATGGATTGTGTCACCCGTCTTGTGAAGGCACTGCCCAGTAGAAGGTAAAGGCAAGCTACTTCTGCAGGAAAAAAATGCCGAAAACAATCATGGTCAATTACAATGCAGTCCAGGTCATATGACACAGCACATAATGATGATGATGACGAATACACTGTTGATCAGCATTAACTGTTGCCGTGCAGAAGAATCTGTGTCAAATATCTCAGCAGAAATATGATTTTACAATACGAACACTGTCGTGAAATGTGGTGTTTTCCCGGCAGACGAAGGCAGTCCAGCATGGCATCACACACATAATATATAGAACATGCTTACATATATACACTGTAGGTGTAAAGACAAGACGATCTGATACAGTATGTATACTGTCTGTCATTAGTGCGATATGAGGAACTGCTGCGTGAGCTTGCTTGCAGCAACGTGGCTCCAGGAATGCATCCCATTCACGAGCATTCTTAAGGCCATGCCACTGATGTACTTGTGCAAATATTACTTTGTCAGTCTATGTGATATTGGAACTATGTGTGCTGTGTGTTTCACACTTTAGTCCCGGAGAAACGCTGTATCATTCAGCTCTAAGCCTGTGGACGATTGACTGACAGGTAAACTTGGACTAATCTTGAACTTGAACGGTGTTGTGTGTGTGTGTGTGTGTGTGTGTGTACAGAGAGGTACAGAGAGCGAGAGAGAGATTCACACGAGCCGTGTACATTTCTCGCTCTTTATCTTTCTTTTTGCAACACACACACACACACACACACACACACACTCATACACACCCAAAACACACACACATACACACACACGCGCATACATACACGCACACACAGACAGCCTCACACACACACGCACACACACACATACACAGGCACACACGCACACACGCGCGCACACACAAAAACACACATGAGCACACACACACGCGCGCACACACAAAAACACACATGAGCACACACACACACACGCGCACACACACACACACGCGCACACACACACACACACACACACACACACACACACACACACATATGCAAAGGAAATCCAGTCTCCAAATTGGAACAAAATGATGGGAATCGTCAATATTCCGCCTTACCAAGAGCCATGACCTCTGACCGTGGGAACATGCACAACATGAGGTGCATTGACGGAAACTCCATACTAACCTGGAAATGTATAGTGACAGCTTCTTTATCACTGACGTCAGCTGCTGTTTTACGCAGTTGCTGACTTGGCCGATGAGGAGTGATTGAGCGATGAACAGTGAAATGAAACTTCTTCGTAAATGATTTTTTTTTTCTGTTCAGCAATAAATGTCGCGATCAAGGGAACTGCGGTTCAATCCAGTGTGGAATACAAGGCAATCGCATCCCGAGCTCTTGACGGCAACAAAAACGGAGTCTTTTGTACGCAAACAAAGCTAAGCCAAGACCCCTGGTGGAGACTCGATTTGAAGAAAACCTACGCCGTGTCAACGGTGAAAATCACCAACAGAGTGGACTGCTGCTTGGATCGGATCAAAGACGCCAGAATCCTCATCGGGTCCTCACTGAATAACAACGGCAATTCCAACAATC